>NC_138117.1:6132777-6773333 GCF_964146895.1 Miniopterus schreibersii | reverse complement strand
ATGCTTGGTGCACAGTGCCACTCAAGACATATTTGTTGAATAAATGAGTGTGTACTTTTAGTGGCTTAAGAAAGATATGATTCATTCTTAGTATTTATGATCTTAAAAAATATTTTATGTAGCCAAATGGAAACAAACATATGCATTTATGAAACTAAAGAGTAAAAGTTTAATTAAAAAGTTTCATCCCATTACTTAAAAGGTTATCCACATGAGATATCTATCACTTTGGGCACTGTCCATTTCCTTTCTAGAATACTGGCCAGGCTCCTTCAGATAAAGCACACAGAATAACTAAAAGTAATTGTCCTAGGCAAAAGTCAAGTGGGTGGGGAGAACAGGGGTTGATATACCATGACCTGATAAATACGCTACTGAATTTTCTTTTAGTAACTTACCAGGTATTGCCTTAATTAAAATCATGTCTGTTCAGTTCAGCATCACTAATTATCAGGGAAATGCAAATTAAAACCAAATGAGATATCACCTCACACCTGTCAGAATAGCTATCATCAATAAATCAATAAACAAGGGGAACCCTTGAGAACTGTTGTGGGAATGTAAACTGGTGCAGCCACTATGGAAAAAGAGTATGGAGGTTCCTCAAAAAATTAAAAATAGAACTACAGTATGACCCAGCAATTCCACTTCTGGTCACTTAGCCAAAGAAACCCAAAACACTAATTTGAAAAGACAATATGCACCCCTATGTTTACTGCAGTGTTATTTGCAGTAACCGAAATATGGAAACAACCTAAGTGTCCATCAATAGATGACTGGAGAGAGAAGATATGGTTGGTGCATATATACAATGAAGTATTACTCAGCCACAAAAAAAGAATGAAATTTTGCCATTTACAACAATATGGATGGACCTAAAGGATATTATGCTAAGTGAAATAAGTCAGACAGAGAAAGACCAATACCATACGATTTCACTTATGTGTGGAATAATCCAAAAAAACAAAATAAACAAATGAAACATAAACAGAGTCACAGATGGGAGGGGGTTCGGGGGGTGGGTGAAAAAAGGTAAGGGATTAAGATGTACAAATTGCCACTTATAAAAATAGTCATGGGGATATAAAGTACAGCACGGGGAATATAGTCAATAACATTGTAATAACTATGTATGGTGTCAGACGGGTACTAGACTTACTGGCATGATCACTTTCTAAGTTATATAAAAATCTGACCACTAATTGTACACCTGAAACTAATATAATATTGTATGTCAACTGTAATTAATTTTTTTAAATTTTATAAATTATATTTGTTCATGTCTCACCTTCCACTAGAATATAAGCTTCTTGTGGACACGGCCTGTCTTACACATCCCTTTATTCTCTTATAATTTCTATCCGAATGTGTTGCAAATAGTAGATAATCAGAAAACAGATTTATGTAAAGAAAAACACCTGTGGGTATCAAATACTATATATATATATGCACACACACACATATATATACTCTCTGAATATATATTATACATATGGCAGTAAGATAACAGTTTCTAAATCCATCACTGCCTTGCCAGAATACATTTGCTTGTTGACAAAGGTGATAAATCTTCACGAAATTTAAGAAAGGGGAACAGAGAATTTTAAAATATGTACAAAGACAAACTGTCCTAAAAATAC
The DNA here is from genome assembly GCF_964146895.1 of Miniopterus schreibersii. NCBI lineage: Eukaryota > Metazoa > Chordata > Mammalia > Chiroptera > Miniopteridae > Miniopterus > Miniopterus schreibersii. The sequence goes on along the minus strand of NC_138117.1, from coordinate 6,771,693 downwards.
TTTGCTTTAATTAGCGATAGCATCAACATTGCCAAACATAAAAGGCAGGACATTTCAATCTGAAAAGCCCACAACGGTAAAAAAAGGTGATGCAACTACTTCAGTCTAGACTTGCTCACTGAAATTACCTCCGAATGCTATCCAAAAGTCTGCCTATACTTTGATAGGTTTATGGAAAAATATCCTGTGTGGGTTCTTTTAGGTTACTTTCAGAAAATACAGACAGGCCTCCTAGGCAGATTTAGGAGGAAGCTGACAAAGCTCAAGATTCAGGGCCCCGCCTTGCCCAGGCAGGAAGCCCCAGCAAGTGCCCAGGTATTTTTTACCTTATGAGTCCACACCCCCACCCCACCTAACATACACAATTGCTAAGCTTCAGGTACATAAAGCCGGGACCCATGCCTGCCAGTCCTCCATTAGATTATTAATATTACGAAAACTAGGCTACGGTTTGCAGAAATTACCCAGAACTCATTTATTAATTCCCAGCATCTCTCAATAGCCCAAGCAGAGTGAGTGAGGCAAGTGAGGTCCAAGGGTGCTTCTCCTTGCAGCGTGTTGTTCATAGAGATACAAAATTAACTCATGGAAACCATAAATAGATAAAAGCTACTTTCATTAAATGTGTGTACATGTAACCCTAGATAGTTATTACCCATAGAAATTAGGTAATGCATTGCAGTAAAACAAGATTGCCAGTGTTTATAACTTAATTTCAATACTAAATGCATTGTCTTTCTTGGAGCTAAGTATATATAACAGGTGAAAATAAAAACCCACCCGTTTTCATTCTTAATTCGTTCCAGTGGTGTCGTATCACAAAACTAGGCAGTGCCACCAGACGTTAATTGCGTGATTTAATTAAGGAATTACAGTAAGTCTTATCCGACATTCCCTAGATTAGGAACCATTTTTGACACGAAGATCAAAACAAACTTAAAACACCCTGCTGTCATCTCGGCTTTTGGCTCCTGAAGCTTTCAAAATCGAGTGGTGATCTTTTTAAAAGCCACGGAGCGCGCGTGGGGGGAGCGCGGGGCGGTCAGCCCCCCTGGCCTCCCTCCGCGGCCCCCGCTCCCGCCCTCCCCCCGCGTCCGGGAGCGAGCCCTTCCCCCGCGCGCAGCACGCACTGCGCTTCTGGTTGGTAGGTAAAGGGGGTCCTGACGCCCGGTAGACTTTCAAGAGGACGGCACGTGCTGTTCCATATGCCTGCCCTACCCACGGCTTCACTCCGAGGACGGCGCCCCGTCTCCACCGCAGGGCAGGCCCTCTGGCCGCTCAGGGTCCCCCCAGTTTGGGAATGGTCCCGGCCACTCCTCCAAGGAAGCCCCCGGCCTCCGGGCGCCCTGCCCTTGCCCCGGAGGAGACGCCTGTGGCAAGGTCTCCGCGGGGGAGCCACACCACCAGGGGAAGCCACCAGGGGAAGCAAAAAGGTGGCCCCTGCGCACCTGGACCAAGAGCAGCGGGCTCCCGGCCCGGGACGCGCCTCGGCGGAGGGGGAAGGGAGTGTCGCCATCGAATCCCAGGAAAGGCCGCGGGACCCACCTCCGGCTCCCTCCCGCTCCCGCCCTCGGCCCCACCTCCCCCGGCCAGCACAAAGCCGTCCCCAAGGCAGCGGCCAGGCCTGCGGGGAGGTCGCCGGGACGCCACTGGACCCGGCGCCCCGGCGCAGGCCGCCGCTCGCCGGCGAGTCTCGAGCTCCCGGCCCGGACGTGAAGGACACGCTTCCCGGCTCGGGCCCGCCCTGCCCGGCGCGGGAACCCGCCCGCCGCCCGGGCCCCGGCCGTTCCGTCCGAGCGGCGGGCGCAGTCCCGCCGGCCACGCCCGAGGTGGCGGCTCCCGCGCCGGGCGCCCGGGCGGGCGGCGGCGGGGTCGGGGGCGCGCGGGGGCGCGCGGAGAGCGGCCGGATGTGGGGGGTAGCGACCCGCTGCAGGCGACCCTTTGGGTCCCCCTCGAGGACGCAGAATCGATGCCTCAAATCACTTCCCCTCGTTTCCCCCAAAGGCCCTGTCCTCGCGCACCTTCGTGAAGTCGCCAAACAAAGCGGGGGCGCCCCGGGGGGTGGCGGGTCGGGGACGGGGCGCGGCTGAGGGACGGCGCCGGGCTGCCCCCCCCCCGACCCGGGGTGCCCCCTGCGCCTCGCCCCCCGTCGGGGGCGCGCACACGCACACGCACACCTCCGGCCCGAGTGCGGGAAGATGGCGTTTCTGCCGCCGCATAAAGGCTCTTTGTTGCGCTCACACAAAAGCCGCCGAGACCCGCTTTTCCAGCGGGCGCTCCGGGCACATCGAAGGCGCTCGCCGCGTCTCCAAAGGGCCCTGGAGGCCCGACGCGGCGGGGGCGGCGGGAGAGGGAAACAACAGGCCTCCCGCCGCGCGTCCCGGGCTCTGTCAGCGCCCCGGTCCCGGCCGGGGAGCCGGGGAGCCGGGGAGCCGGGCGCGGGGAGCCGGGCGCGGGGCGCGGGCGGCAGGAGGCCGGCGTTCACCACCGAGGCCCGAAGGGGGTACTCAACAGTCACGTTCTTGTGGGGCTGCTCCCCTTCACCAGGGTTTAGAAACTTAATCTGGAAAAAAGTCTGGACACACCAAAAAGAAAGAAAAAAAAAAATTGACCAACAATAGCAACTTTAAAAAAAAAAAAAAAAAAGCAAAAACATAACAAACCAGTTGCCATCAGCCCAAAGTGGTAGTAGCAGCAGCCGGCGCGTGTGATCCACTTACTTGTCCGACTCTTGTGACATGTTTGATCCAATGAACTCGCTCCCCTTTTCCTGGAGCCTCAGCCTCTGGTGAAACTGGACTTTCAAGTCTGTGCAGGTGAAGGTGTGTGCGAGCGCCCGAGATGGCAGAACAAGAGCTACAGGTAATTCTGCTTTTCCGTCCCCCCTCACCACGCTCGCTCGCTCGCCCGCTCGCGCCCTCACCTAGCCGGAAAGGTGGGATCGGGGGGGGCCCCTCGCCTGGGGCCCGCGCTCGGAGGCGGCCGCGCGGCGCGGGGTCCTCCCGGATCGTGGCAATGGGCAGTCACAGAGCAGAAAGTGGCGGACTTGGGCGGCCACAGGTAACTTTCTCGCAAGGAGCTGAATTCTTTTACTAAAGGGTACAAGCCCGAGGGCCGAGCCGCGCGGTGATTGGCTGCGGGGCTCCCTCAGGTGAGCTGCCATTGGCAGAGGCGCCGCAGGTAAGGCCCTGCTCGCGGCGCAGGTAACTCACTCCGAAGTTTCCCCGAGTGGAGCGGCCGCAGGCCGGGCGCGCGGCGCGGCGCGTGGGAGCGAGGGTCGGCGCCGCGGGGGACCCGGCGCCTCGCTCGGCGCCTTCCCGCCGGCCGGCCGGGGGGTGTGGCGGGGGCGGGGGCGGGGGCGTGGGGGGCTCGGAGGCGAGACGGAACCAGGAAAAGAAAGCGGCACCTGCAGGCACTAGGGATTGTGGGTCGAACGGAAGGACCGGGGCGAGCCGAGCTCGGGTCCCGCAGGCCAACCGGGATCCCGCGCGCGGCGGGGCGCGCCGACGGCTGCCGAGGACGCGCGGGACTGGAGCTCGCCGGGTGCTCGGACGAGGGGAAGGCGCCGCGGTCGCCGGGCTCGTGGCGTAATGGCACTTCCCGCGTTCCCACCCACCCCAAACACGCTCCGTGCCCCGGTGTGTAAGAGACCAGGTAGCTCACGGGCGTCCCGAGAGGTGAGCCGGGCAGGTGAGCGCGGCGCGGCGACCCGGGCGAGCAGGCCCCGACGGGCACAGGCGGTGGCACCGCTGGCGTCCCAGCCCCGCCGCCGGGGACCCCTGGCCGCGGACCACTCCCGAGCCCGATGCGTAAACCTGTCGCCCCCTCGACGTTTCCAGGCGGACGCCGGCGCTGACACTGAAAAGCAGCAGAAGCAGCCCCCGCAGAGGCGCTATGTCCCGTGTAACAGGCCTGCTGCGGACACAGCTCAGGACGAAACTGACCTTTCTGTGTGTGTGTGGGGGGGGGGGTCTGCTTCGCCTGGTGGGAAACGACTCGACGTAGCAAAGGCGCGGTGAATTTATAACCCCGGCTCCCAAAGGGTATTTGTGGAAGTTCCGACGGGGATCCAGCCCGTACGTCTGAGCTGTGTGAGGGCGTGAAAGGCTCGCCTTGTTTTTATTTCATGTTACGTTGCCAAAGTTTATACAAAATAACATTTCGATCTTTACGGGTCAGATATTTTCTAAGAATTAACATGACGAAACAAGGTTTGGTTCTTCCATGTTCTCGCTCTCAGCAAAGGAATTTCGAGATTTTATTCTTGCTTTTTCAAGACAGCCCAAGTGCACACACTTTTTAAAGAGAATATAATATTTTAAGAGTATACATTACCCACCTCTCCTCTACCTCCGTAATCTCCTTTTTTAGAGGAGATTCCACGTTCAGCTGTCTCTTTTATCGTTTACCTCCCGGTTTCTAAATAATTTACACGGCGGTCTCTTGAATTATCGGTTTAGATGTCGTGCTTTGACTGCCTGTTGCCTCAGACAAGGCCTGAGCTCTTTCACATCCCACCCAGTTTCCCCTTCTGCTCTTCTTCCAACTAAGTTCATTCACAGTTTAGGGGCAGTAAGTAGCTGGTGACTCTGGATATACCAGTCAGCAGAACCAACTGGTGTACTATGGTTGTTTTCTTTCTTATAAAATGTTATATATTTACTTGGTTATGCACCCATCGTGATATTTTTTTTCTACAACATATCTATCAAATAACTATCAGTTTTATTTTTCCAAATAATCAGACAATCAATTTTATTTTCCCCCTGGCAATATACCTCCAACTTGTCTGTCCTTCTGTCTCAATGGAGATGAGAATTCTAAGTTGAAATTTTTCATTCATAAGTTTGTAAAAATTGCTCTTTTGTCTTCTAGCACCCGGTGTTTGCTTTTGAGAATCTCAATGCCACCCTTATTTCGTCTTTTGTGACCTGCAATTTTTCTTCCTGGAAACTTTCAGAATAATCTCTTTACCTCTCATATTCGGGAATTTCATAATTATGTGCTGGGTACTCAGTGGCAAAGATTTGCCTAAGTTCAAATCATGCCTCTACTACATGACCTTGGGCAAGTCACTTCTTGCTGTGCTTCAGTTTCTTCATCGATAATAATATAATATATATGTGTATTTATATATATTATAATGGGAGTGATAATAGTAATTTCCTCACCGGTATATCTCAGCCACTTAGAATAGTGCCCGGACACATAGTAAGTCCTGGATTGTTGTCCACTCTTATTTCCTTTTTGAAACTGTTAGTTGGATATTGAATCCTCTGGATTAATCTTAGAATTTTTTTTCCTTTCCTTTGGGCATCTCTTCATCTTTTGTTCTATTTGGGGGAATAGTTCTTTCCTTTCTACTAATGTTTTTATCTCAGCTATTCTCAGAGCTCTTTTCATGTTTTTTAAAAATATTTTTTACTGATTTTTAGAGAGAGAGAGAGGGAGAGAGAAACATCAATGTGAGAGTGCCTGCCGCCTGTTTGCCCCACTACCTGTTGCCATATACAGGGCTACTGCCATAGATCTGTCATTGACTTCACTGTGAGTCAGTGATCGGTGGTATCTCATAGGTCGTTTGCACTGTAAAAACACTAAGTTGTTTGATCAGCTATTATCTATAAGAAGAAACCTTAGGAAGAATGCCATGTACTTGAAATGATGCCTGAATTTGAAATCAAATAGAGATTTATAACCTGACCAACTGAGCACTGAATGGCAGCTCCCCTGCAGTTTGAAGCCACTTCTGTTTTCCGTGGTAGCGTGGATATCTGTATTTGCATGAGCACTTACAGATTTCATGAAAGCTCTCAAACTAGCAGCGTGAAATGCAGCCAGCAGCTAGCTGAAGTTTACATATTTCCTTGAGGATAGCACACATTTCTGTTGTTTGGGCTGCCCGTCAGTAGCTCTTCAATAGAAAGCATGGTCCTGTAAAAGCATGGTGCACTGAATACATGTCTTTATCTCTGCCTCCTTTTTTGTTTTGTTTTGTGTTTGGAGGTATATTTCTTTTATTTTTATTGAATTTATTGGGATGACATTGGTTAATAAAATTATATAGGTTTCAGGTGTACAAGTCTATAATACACCATCTGTATATTGCATTGTGTGATCACCAGCCCAAGTCAAATCTCCGTCCATCAGCATGTACCCCCCCATTACCCTCTTCTACCTCCCCCCACACCCTTTCTCCTCTGGTAATCATCCAATTGAGCACCTTCATCAACAACGCTGAGTAAATAAATGAATTCATGGAATACCTCCTATATTCCAGGTCTCCAGTTTGGTTCCTCATTGAAGTTTTAATAGTACTATATGAGACAGGTAATTCTAATAGTTAAGAATGCTTTCAGTGGCGAGCCTAGGAGCAGCCAGCTGGTAGGGGCTTTCCCCAAGACTGGTTACTTTCTCCTGCGTCATGAGAAGTCTGGGGACCAGAACAGGGGGTGGCAATTGCTGGCATTAGATTGGCAGCTCCGTAACTCAGAGCTCTTTGCACTTTCCTGCCTCTCACAGTAAAAAATACCATATCCTTCCACAACCAAGTTTGAAAACAGGAAGAAGGTACACAAGGAACTCCCCTCAGGGATGAAACAATCTTTCCCAGAAGCTGCCATCAGACTTCCCCTAATACCTCATTGGCCAGAACTGGGTCGCATGACCAGTGTGGATCAGGAGCTGGAGCCACCTTTCATGAGATTAAGGAATCTCCACTGGAAATTTGAACAAATTAGAGTTGTTATAACAAGAAAGTTTTTTTAAACAAGTATTTGTTTAAAAAAACAACAACAGTGATACCACAGTATTGAAAGCTTTATAATACAAGTGATTTATTTGACCTTTAGTTTGGACAATGTAAATAGCAGATCTGAGATTCAAATCTTGATCTGTCTTATCCCAAAGTTTGTACAATGTCACCTCCTAGCCTTAAATATTAAGAAGTTCTTCCTGCATCGAAATGTAGATTTGGTCAGGAATGGCTTTGCAGAAGAAAAATGCTTTAGGCAAGGTCTTGAGGGAAAAAACACATATTGGGTTGATGGAGACAATGAGGCTGGTTGTGGGACATTATATTAATACCACCCTCTTCATTTTTATTCTTACATAAAAATGCTTTTCATGTATCCCATTGATCATCAGAGCATCTCTCCCTATTTTGGGAATTTATTGTTGCTTTGATGCTCTAAATGAACTATAAATAAACTGAGAAGAGATGACATTTACCCAAGGGAAAATGCCAAAATGAGAACCCAGAGACCATGGCTAGGGCTACAGCAGAACAGAATGTTCTCTCTGAGATCTTTAATGAGGCATGCTCATTGTTGATGCCTCAATATACTCTTGCAAATGTCTCAACCTAGAAGAACGTAGTCAAATAACCTAATATTATGTAACTGCTCTTCCCTGTTTGAAAACCTTCAGCAGTTCCTCAGTACACATAAGGTAACCTAATCTACCAATTAAGATGTTCTTCAATCTCACTCCAGTTGCCTGAATCCATCCCTACTGGTCTTCTGCAACCTGAATTGGGTGTGGCCTGGTATGGGGTCTGCAGGGCTACTGACTGGAGTGAACTATTCTTGTCCAAGGCTTGAGACCACCCCCAAATCACAAGTATAAGCAGAGCCATAAACCATGCATGAAAATTGGGAGGTGGGTCAAAAATTACAGAAAAGAGGACCTTAATGCTTAAGTGGCCAAAAGCACATAATAACACTGGGCCATGAATCTAGGATATCAAAACGTTTAGACTGATGACCATCTATTTTGAGAAAATTGTAAGAGAATCTTCTTCTCTGTGGAAATAAAGAATATTGCTGTGTTTATTATGAAAAGAATGACTGTGTCTAAAGAACACAAGTTCATGACTGTTGTAAGAAAACACACTGAAAAAGAATATAGGCCTTTCAAGGTTTTGTTTATATGTGTGAATAAAGTCAATGAAGTTGCTGAAAAATGCAGTTGAGTTTGATGTTAGGGCATTTAAGCCTTTTACAGATGGCGAGTTTATAAAAGTATCTGTTGGACATCACAAAATATATCTCCACTAACCAGTGCTTGGGAAACAGTGGAACTGAGCACACTCAAGATAAAACTGGAAATATTAGAGGAACAGTTTGTTGACGTCTCCAAAGAGGCCTCCAAAAAATTGCAGTGTTCCCAGCTTGCCTGGTTCTAAACAAGATAAGACAAAATAAAGATTAAAGACGGAGGCCAAAATGCTGTCTTTCCGATTGAGAGAGGCACACTTGAGGTCGTGACTTAATGGGAGAACCAAACTGGACCTGAGCCTGAACTCTAGACTTCCAGTCCCCACCCCACTCCTCGGCCTGCAAACTGACACGATGGAAGAGCAAAGGAAAACTCATCTTCCTGCGGGCAGCTTTTGTTCAAGAGAACGAAAGACAGCAGAAGTCGAACAACATGTCCAGTTTAGCTTCCCAGATTTTCAAATCAGCTACCACTCTAAAATCATCAATCGTGTGTTCTATTGACCAGAGCACAGGTATGAACAATACCCTCTAGTTAGCTCTATTAATGAATGTTTATGAATGATGTTAATGAGAATTTAGACTGGACCAAAGAATTCTTAGACGTGGGAACTGTGACAGGAAAGTTCTGTGCAGCGTGAGCCTACTCTGGTAAAACGCATTAAGTGTGGTTCTGATGGTGTCCTCGTGAACAGTAGTATAGTGTCAGACTTCTTCAAATATTTTTAAATATATATATATATTTTTATTTTAGAGAGAGAGGAAGGGTGGGAGACAGAGAGAGAAACATCAATGTGAGAAACATCAATCGGTTGCCTTCGGTACGTCCCCTGACCTGGGACCGAACCTGCAGCCCAGGTATGTGCCCTGACCAGGAGTTGAACCCGCAACCTTTCGGTACACAGTACAACGCTCAACCAGCTGAGCCACTCCAGCCGGGCAAATCTTAATCCAAGGTGGTAATAGGTTCTAGGTGGCAACCAAAGCGTAATATGACAATACTGGAATACCTAATTCTGTAAGTCTCTTGGGAGTAGTGATCTTAATATAAAAACTGGTACCTACATTTATAAATACAGTTGACCCTTGAACAATGAGGAATTAGGGGCACTGACCCCCAATGCATCGAAATCCATGTATAACTTTTGACTTCCCCCAAACTTAACTACTAATAGCCTACTGTTGACTGGACGTCTTACCGACAAGTCAACTCTCACTAACTAGTTAGACTCTTCTATGCAGGTTCTAAGGGTCACAGAGACAGACGAAGCTCACTTATTTCAATGACTTTTGTTTCTTTGTGCATGTGTGTTACTAAGTCCCTGATATTTGTTGTGTCTCATCTTTCAGAAATTTTATAATGATTACTTTAAATTTTGTGTCAGAATTTGATGTAATTGTGTGAAATATTTAACCTTCCAATTGGCATCCTGTTTTTAATGGCCTAAATACCCGTTTAGCTAAAATTTAACATGAGTTTTAAAATTATTTACCTTTCTGTGGAAATTCAAAACAATTGGAAATACTCCACACATTCCCCTTGTCCCATCTCTTTAATTTTTGTTGTTGCTGTTGTTCTGTAACGTTTTCTGAAACTATTCTCATGCCCCAGGACAATTCTTTTCATTGGGCTAACTTTCTGGCACTTTTAGTCCAGAGAAACTGAAGGGTAGAATCCAAACAAAACCTTGTTTACTTTTTCCACACTTCAAGAACCAGAGTAAATTCAGTCCAAAGAACCCTAGGGGGAAGGGGGAAAGGCAAAGAAAAAAACGGTTTTCATTGTACACAACTGAAAAGAGCAAAGAAGGCTTTCTTTACATTGGACATTATTAGCTGAACTAAAAGAGCAAGGCAGTACTTCGATAATGATAGATAATTGTCCAGGAGAGCAGCTAGTGAGGAGATATGGTCATCAGTGGAGGCATTTAGAGGTTAATCGAGTCAAATTCTTCCAGCTGCCCAATTTTGGCCCAAGGAGCAGTACCTTTGGGGTCCATTTCTGGGTCCCCCTTGCCGGTGCTTTGCCTGGGTTTAAAATGGTACTCTTTTCTTCTCTTGGGTGTTTGTCTCTGTTGGATTGGCTTCAGGGAATGTGAGAGGCAGGTCTCAGTCCCCCGCTCCAGGCTGAGGCTAGTGGCTGCCGTCCGTCTGTCTGTCCAGGCAGGCAGCGCACCAGCCAGCCTTCCTCTGTTTGCTCTCACCCTGACGTTCCGTTTCTACCCGCTGGCTCCCAGTGTGGGACACTGCTGTTGGGCCCTGGTTTTCTACCTCGGTGAGCATTCAACAGTCTGTTTTGATCCTTGCTTTTAGAGCCGGGTTTAACAGAGCAGGGCATGGAATTGCCTTCCTAGGAAGTCAAGAAAAACAGTCTGACTCAAGCTCCCGCTGGAAAGTTGTTGCCACTGGTGCTGCTTTAAGTCAAGGCAAGGCAATTGGGGCTCTTTAACCATTTTTGGTAATAAAAATGTCAACTTTATGAGATTCAGCTGAGTAGTTGAACTGTGTGGAGCACAGTGAGGTGACTTAGGGCAAAGGAGGAGGGAAGGGATATTTACTGAAGACATACTATGTGCTAGGTGGGCCTGGTAACCTACTCCCACCTCGAATTACCCCCAGCATACAAGCCACATGCTTGCCTTGCTCACAGTCGTATCCCTGTCTCAGCTCAGTAGGTACTCGCTAAACCAGTAAACATGAAGCAGTGACATAGAGAGTAAAATAATAATAATAACGTATGGTGTGCTTGTGAAGGTAAGCCCTCTCATATATTTGAAATATATATGAAAAGCGACCAACAGGTGCCTGGCACACGGTAGCAACTCAGCTAACATTAGGATGGAGAGACCAAGCCTCAGAGGGGAAATAACGTGCCCGCGGATGAACATCTCGTAAGCAGTAAAGGCAAACTCGAGCATGTTTGGCTAAAACTCAGAACCCACGCTACTTTCTTTGTGCTCACAAAGTTGTATTTTATTCAAGCTCCAGTCTCGGCAGCCCCCTCTGCTCTGCTCCCCACAATCCTCCGACCTCCACCCCCAATTCATAGTCACAATGACCTTTGAGGTCTCTTGAGCCAGAGAAAAGAGCAAAGGCCAGAGGACTTGGCTCAGGTGTGTCACCACTGCCCCCCCCCAGCCTCCCCACCAGCCCCTGAGGACCTGCTGACGGCTGAGAACTGGCAGGCTGACTGTGCCACCTTGGCAGACATACAGCCGGGGAGGGGGCACAAAAGTAGGTTTACAGTTGTGAGTACATGAAACGGAGTTTATTCTTGTATTATTATTTATTAATTATTATATAATTTTCATACAAACAACCGTAAACCTACTTTTGACCAGCCCTGTATAATTCTGCCCCTGTTTCCAGGGGAAATAATAATAATAATAGTTAATAATAATAGGAGGGGTGCGATAAGGATGAGAGATACGCGTCCCGCGGCACCTGCTAAGGACCAGCACACACTAAGCTCTTTCCTCGCATCAGGCCGTGCACTGCGCACAACAGTCCCTGACCCCCTCCTTTTACAGACCAAAGTCACTCGGCCACGCAGTGCGTTTCAAGTTGGCTCTTTCTGACTGCAGAGCCCAAGCTTTTAACCTTGTGACTTAAGGTGGAACCGGAGTGTCATCACATCCAGGAGGAACCTAAGCACAGCGAGGGAAATGCGAGACTGAACCGTCGAAAGGCGGGCCAGCGTTTATCCTTCTGGTCATAAAATGCCATCAGGTCTCAATTGTCCAGCCATCCCCACACTCTCCGTCAGAGCCCCCGTGAGAGGGGCGATTGCCCTGTCACTAGGTATAAGGAGATGCTGTCCTTGGTAAAAACAAACAAACAAACAAACAACACCCTTCAGGACAGGAGATGAGAAAACAGGAGGGTGACAAGGAATAGCCACGGGTGAAATGGCAGGAAGGAGGTGGCCTGGTCCGGAGACCCGGAGCGAGGATCCTGGAGCCCCCGCTGGGTTCCGTGTGGCCTGGAGAAGCACCTCCCCTCTCTCAGCCTCAGTTTCCTTCCCGGCAAACTCATAATGCTGACTACACCGGGCAGCGACAGGGTTTCAAACGAGGACGTTTGTAAGGGGCCTGGCACCCGTCGCGAATTTAATAAATAGCAATCCTCTCCCTCCTCCTAGGCGTTAGAGAAAGCAAACTCGCTTTGCTTAAATGCATATGAAAAGCCCTGGGCCGCTTCCGGACAATGAGGATCTTTGTCGGCGACTATGCAAACCAGAAATAAAGAGAGCTTGGGAAACCTTGGCCCGCGCATTCCTATCTGTCCCGCGATCAGCTCATCTCCAGGGCCCCGCGCCTAGAGGAAAGCCGAGGCTCCCGCCCCAGCAGCTCCGTCGGGGGAGGGGGGCGGCCCCTCCTTCCCTGACTCCAGCCCATGCTGGGCACCAAAGGGCCTCGGAGTGGGAGGCCCTCCCTGCTGGTGCCTCCTTTGTCATGAGCACTCGGGCCAGAACTTAAAAGGAAATCCGGGGGTGGGGGTGGCGGGGAGTGGCTGTGTTGCAGCCTGCTCTGAAATGTGCCCAAAAGAGGACAATTCATAGAAATTCACCGGTTTCAGCATCCAAAGGCGCCCCCTTCAGAACCCAAGGCAAGGTCAGTAGCGTGTTGCTGTGGTCGTTTTATTGACACCCTGTCTCACCAGTACCAAGCCGCTCACAAGAACAACTCACTGAGACATTTAACATTCTTAGCACACACTTGGCTTTTCATTTACAGGCAGAAGAAACACAACGTCAGCTATTTTTTCCGTGTGTAACTGTTTTCTTTGGACCCTGATGCTTTAGTCACTGTTCGTCCCTGCTCATCAAAGAGCCTTCGTTAGCTCAGACCTCCGAGCTAAGCCTGCCTTCGAGGACTCCCGGGTCTCAGCATGCTCCCCGGAGTCCGTCGGGGACACGAGCTCAGCCCTGCGCTGCTCCCTCCCGCCGGCCGGGGCTGGGGGAGCTGGGGGAGCCCTGCATTGCCCGTGGTGAGGCCCACTTTCCCTCTCATCTTACCCAAGGCAAACATCTCAAATGGACCATTGAGCCCCGCCCCCTACTTTACTCCACTTCTGTTTGATCTCAGGCTTTAAAAAAAATTTTTTTACTCATTTAAATTGCCTTATTTAAACTGGCAAAATGCAGTTGTACAACTCTAGCCCTGAAACACTCTAGGAATGGCCTTTATCACTGTACAGCATAAAAACGGAGAAGCAAAGTGACCCGAATGGCTGTTTGTTTGTTTAGTGCAGGGGGGCAGGGGAGGGAGATGGCCCACTATTTCCTCCTGCCTCAGTCTTCTCTCCTAAACCTTAGCCAGCGGGACTGATTACTTCTGTTGGGGAAACCGCCTGCGTTCATTTGGCCAACACTTCACTTTATATATATATATATATATATATACACACACACACACACACACACACACACATATATATATGTGTGTGTGTATATATATATGTATGTGTATATATATATATACACACATATATATACTAAATATCTTTAGGTTTTAGACTGGCTTTAGCTTTGAGGCCAGCTGGTTGGCCTGGGACCTGCAGGCTTTTGCTGCCGAGGGAAGGGAAGGCCAAGGTTGAGCTATGTGGGATATCAGGTAGGTCTGCTGGTCCCTTTCTTGATTAGACCAACAGAAGCCAACTTACTTCCAAACACTTGTGTTCCCTGCAGCCTACTCATCTTCTTAACCCCATTTATGGAATTCCTGGAAGTGGGGGCCTGCTACGAACATGGTTCTTAACTCACAGAAAGAATTCAACACACCAACAGCCACACTGACCTTGCTTTTCTAAGATGTCCAACCCCGGCTTGGGAAGGACTACCTATGGAATGACAAGTTATTTCACCATCACCAGTTGAGTCCTTGACTAAATAAAGTGGTGGTTTGGCCAAGCAGCAAGAACATATCAAATATTGGCTAAACGAGTGGCTCTCAACCTTCACCATGCGTGAGAGTCACCTGGAGGTGGTTGGAAAATGTGCAGTCGTCCAAGTTACGCCACAGACATTCTGCTTCAATGGAGCTAGGAGTGAGAATTTTTAAAATTTCTTCAGGTGATTTGAATGAGCAGCCCGGGCCCAAAACTCTTGGACAAGACTATCCTCTTTCTCAGAAAGATCCAGAATGAGTTAGTTTGGAAGGATCTATAGAATAGATTTGTTGTTTGGTGGTCTCTAACTACTGAAACTAGAGCTATGTGATCGTGCCTTAGGCAAAGAATTCCCTCATTAACTGTGAACGCTCTAGAACTCAGTCTCCTCAGCTATAAAACAGAGGCTTAGTTTATGTGATTTTGAAGGTCTCTCTAAGTTCTGACTTCCTAACATATGATGATTCTTAATTTGTTCATTACTCAAATTCCTGAAGAGAATTATAACTGGAGGAAGTCAATAGGTATTTGAAAAATGCTGAGTAGATAGATAAATAGACAGATAGATAGATGCATAGATAAAGGTAGGAGGGGAGAAAGAGAGAGAGGGGGAAACAGAACAGGACTGGTAGAGCCAAATCTTAAACTGCCTCCCCTAAGGGGCTGACTACGTGGCAGGCCTAAGAACACGGACTTAATGGAGCTCAGCTTGCGACACTGGGCAGATTGCTTAGCTTCTCTGCTTCAGTTTCCTTATCTGTAAAATGGAGTCAACATTAGCACCTGCACCATAGAATTATTGAGCAAATTAAATAAATTAATTCAAAGTACTTTGAACACTACTTGACTACAGCAAGTGCTCAACAAATATTACCTGTTATTATTATTATGACCCCCAAGGTTCCTTCCTCTGACAAGGTCATTGAACTATAACTGAAAAACCCCTCCCTGCCTTCAAGTTCTGCTGTCTCATTAGCTGAATAAAATTCATATCAAAGAGAAAAAGCTCAATGGGTATTGTAAAGGTGTGTCCGTTGCTGGAACCCTATGAGAAAATATTACTTAAAAAGGGCAAAAGCTAGATGTTTGAGAATGGTCATGCCCCCACATGGGATAAGCGGTCATCCGTCCACTGCTTGCTCAGCAGGGAAAAGAACTTAAGGTCCCAGCAGAACACTGCCCTGAGATTTTTATTTTGTTCTTAGAGGTAATACCAGGCTCAGCTTTCCTCAGAAGCGAATCAAGCATTCCCTCTGAAATCGCACAGAGTAGGGTCATCCCAGTTCAGTCACACCCAGTGCCTCCGCAGTATCATGAGAGAGACACGGCAAGTGACCTAGGGATTTGGATTCCCCAAATGACACCCCGCTCTCTACTATACTGCATAACCTGGCTCTGCCATTGCCCAACTTTTCCCCACACGGGATTATAATCCTGAGAGAGTCACCATGAACCTGAAAGAGAACAGCTGTCCATAGAAGCATGACTCGAACTCTCTCCTGCCACACAATTATAGCCTTGGGTTGTTCTTAAGCAACCAAAGAAAATAGGGTCCAATGCTTGGGGGAGTAATGCCTACATCAAATGAGTCAAAATAGGACACTTTTGGATTCATGCAGAAGACAGAGCAGGAGGCAATGATTTGACTCACTCAAGGATTTCTCAGTTTATATCATGGCAAAATTCTCTCCACTGGCTTTCCTATTGCCTTTCAAATTTGAGTTGGCATACAAGCATTTGATTTAGTGTTAGAAGCTAAATGAGGGGGCAGAGTGTCAGAGCCCTAGGTGGGGGTCAGGACACTTCGTTTCTAGTCTTGCCTCTGCTTTGGCCATACCACCAGGTCTTCCTTAAAGCCTCAGCCTCTTTGGCCATTGCAAAGGATGAGTAGTGGTCTGAGGGCCCTATCGCAGTGAAGTCTGTGTATAGGTGACTTTTGATTAATCTAGCTAAACATTGGTTTATTTTGATCTTTTCAAAGAACCAACTTTTGGTTTCATCGATTTTCTCCATGATTTTTCTAGTCTCCATTTCATTAAATTTTCACTCTGATCTTTACTACTGATCTATAGAGCTGAAGTTGGCCTTGGAAGGAGGCCTATGGGTCTCCCAGAACCGTGCCCCTGGAGTAGTCTCGCTGTGGCCTGAGCTGAAACTAAACACCTAGCATCACCTTGGCTCGGCTCAGCTCCACACCTGGTGATCACAGAGCCCACCAGCCAAACAATTCACGCAAACGCCCAGCAGGCCTTGCAACCAAAACTACAAAAGAAAATTTAGAAAATCCCAATGTATGCAATCTCTTGTGCAGCCCGAACAGCCTCACTGCCATGCACAAGAGCAGGCCACAGCGTCCAGTAATGTGTTCACTTTGACTGTCTTCACGTTGGGCCAGATAGGGGGAAATCCCATCTAGATCTGTGCACACCACCAAAAAGAGGCAGAGTGGGTGTAACTGAAATCCCTCAGTGGCAGTGAAAATGACAACGGCACAACTACACGGATCACTTACTGTGTTCCAGGCACCGTAACTTATGTTTAGTTTTTATGTTTAGTTTTATGTTTAGTTTTTTTACTTTGTTCTGGATCCTATGAGGTACTTACTATCATTTCCATTTTTAGTGATGGGGAAAGCGGGCTGTGGAGAATTTAAACAAATAGCACAATAATTAAAATCCAGACAGGGTAATTCCTAGAGACACATTCTTAACCATTGCCCAATATCGTACTTCTAATGGCTCCGTTTTACCGTAAGAGAAAAATAAGCAAAAGAACACACACACACTGCAACAGAATCCTCTTCCTATGGCTGAGTTTTTGTGTTCCTACAGCATTTCCATCATGTGTGTGTTTTTAATATTCTAAGTTGCTGCAAATCTTTGATGAAGTAAGCACATCATAAAGCACAAGTAAATTAAAAGGCAAAGGAACACACACAGAGATTCTGGAAATCGGCCCCAGCCTCAGTCTGCCTTTGGGGTGGGGACTGGGGCTGTTGTTTTCATGGCTGCCAGACAGAAGGTTGTTTGAACCTGGGCTGTTAGGGAGCCAGAGGAGTGAACCTGAAGATAAACATACAACAACTGTTCAAAGCTTCAGGTGTTATGATTGCTAATTGAGAAAGGCTTTAAATGATACCTGCTCGTGTGTAAGAATTCCACTCCCAGGGATTTATGGCTCAGGCAACTCTGGGACTGTGTTCCTTCACATTCCCCCTTAAAGAAAATTAAAAGCAATCATAGTCTGAGTCAATCAGGAGCGGGGAGGCCTCAAAGTAACCCAGGGCAGCTAGCATCCATTTATCTCTGAATATCGCCAGGTGGACTCTTCATACATGCGCAGTCTCTCTCCCACGCAGGCATACACACACACGTTATGTCACACACTCTCCGACATATCATGCACGACCTACGTTTCACATCCACAGTCACACACATGCTCTCACACACATATGCCGTCTTACACACTTGCTCTCCAACAAACCCGCATACCAGCTCACATACCACTCAGCATGTCCATGTGCACACAATTCCTCACATACACACCCATTTTGATAGGCACACACGTGCTCTCCTCATAGTCTCTCTCTCTCTCCCCCTCTCTCTCTTTTCCTGCACAAATGCTTCTGGCAAAACTGCTGCTGTTGTACTGACCTGCCCTAGCTGCTGCTTTCTGGGCCCAGGCCCAGTCCGCATTTTCCCAGGCCCAGGCTCACCTGCTATCTTCACCTTTCCCTCAGAGCCTGTTCACCCCGCCCCTGACTCAGATCACGTGTGTGTCTGTGTGTCTGTGGGTCTGTGTCTGGGAGAGAGAGGGCCGGGGGGGGGAGGGAAGAGAGAGGCCAGAGGCTGCTGAAGGTAGGAGCCCATGTGCCGAGTGAGGGGGAGTTGGGGTGACAGGCAGGAGTCCTAAGCTGGCCCCTCGCAGGTGCCGCCCAGCATCTTGGCCTCTTTCTGGCTTCTTCCTCCTTGGAGAGGGCGTGGTGCGGCGGACGGGGCTTGGAGGGACAGAGAGCCTGGACAAGTCATACTTCTGGGACCTGGGGTGAGCTGCGTGCACTTCTCCAAGCCGATTTCCTCTCCTGGAAAGCGGAGTCGCCATGCCATGGACTTGTGGGGAGCATCAAGTCCATGGGCCTCGTCGGAACGTGGCATCCCAGTGGGGCTATTGGCAGTGACTCTCCTAACTGATAAATTGTAAAATGCCTCTCCCACTCCCTCCCGACTCCTCGGCAAACCGTCCTGCCAAATGAGTCAGCTTTGTGTCAATGTTGCTCCAAAAAGCTTTTTAAAAAGGGGTGCCATCATCACAGACCATCGTCACAAGAAAGCACCGTTGTGCTTTTCCTAACAAATGAGGCATGAGGAGGAGACGTTTTCAAAACCTCTGTGCTCACGTGGAAGAAGTTCAAGGGTGCGTGTACATGCTGAGGGGCAGAGGCAGCCGTCTCCACGCGTGACTGTGAAGGCCCAGAAACCGTGCCCTCTCTCCGCACGAGTCTGCTCCCTTCTCCCTGGAAGTATTTAATGGTGCTGATTAAGTGCTAATTTTGATAAGACCCCGGAATACCACGGTTCCCCAGGAGAGGAAAACAGCAGAGAGAGGGGTTCTGTGGATCCGGAGTATAAAATATCTCTTTTCACAATTTTGCTGAACATGGCCCCATTAAATATCTTCCCAATGGTGGAGATGGCTGTAAATGCCATTTCTTGAGTCCCTACTATGTCCCAGGCACCATTTGGCATCTAACCTACTCTGCCTTTCTCCTTTCTTCTGGCATTGTCACAGTAGCGAAGGCGTCATTGTTTTCACCTATTGACTATGTCTCTCTCCCCCTGGAGGACACGCTCCCACCATGGGCCACGCCTGTGCTGCTGGCTGTTGTATCGCCTGCGTCTAGCACGAGTCTGGCGTATGGCGACGCATAGTAAATGCTCACCGAATGAATGAATGAGCGACAGTCCTTGCAGCCAAGTTGCAAGTCAGGCAGTATCACCTCCAGTTTTCAGATGAGGAAATGGCGCTTAGGAAAGTTAGATGGCTTTCCAAGGAGGTGCAGCTCTGGGGTGCTGGGAACCAAAGCCAAGGCTGTTGATTCCAAACACCTTTGTTCTCTCAACTACTGAAGTGCGTGACCGTTCAGGTGAGAGCCTCCATTGGTTGCCTTGCTTGGGTTGGGTAAACTCTGAAGGTTCTTGCTTGATAAACATTTCTCTGGCTTTCACTCCTTCAGCTGGTTCTTAGTCTCCGCGATAGGCTGCTTCTCACGCATTTACTTTCCCCTCTTCCTTTGTGTTGCCTTTGCTCAGTCACTCCCTTTATTTTTGCTCTGAGCACAGGGCCCATCCCCAGACAACCCTCACCCAGCCCTCCCTCTCAGCTCTAGTCCCTTCCTCTGCCCCAGGAATCCCAGCCAAGAAGCCAAGATAAATGCCATCAGGGCTGTGCCATGTAATTAACAGCCGCCCCAACTGCCCTGCGAGAGCCAACAATAACCTCCTTGTTGCCAAGTCCGGTGGGCAATCCACTGTTCTCACCCTACTTGGACTCAATCTGTGTTCGCTGCTGTCAGCTCCCCCCGGAAAGCACTAGTGTTCCCACTCCTGCCCCATCTCCTGTGCAGCCTTTTCTTCCCAAATGGTGGTGCTCCAGGTTCTCATTGCCTACTCTGTAGCCTCCCTGGGGCACCGTATCTGCGCCCCGTGGCTTCTATGTCATCTTCACTCAGAGATTCTCACCGTTAGTGGGCAGAAGGATACTCTAAGGGCACCTGGGTGCTGGTTTGTCAGGTTAGGGGAGGGGGCTGCATTCACATGATCCGGGGCAGGTGGTTCTTTGTTCTCAGACCTCAGGAGGAAACGCTCTGAGCTATGGGCCAGTATTTCCCAATACTGTGCCCTTCCAAGCTCCAGACAGTGTAGTTGGCTTGATGTCTCTCTGGCTGTAGCAGTCACAGCAATGTGCCAACAGATCTCCCTTCAGGGGAGGACTTTCTGCCCCAGCTTCAGGGAGTTCTGTCCACATCTAGCCTTCAGCTGTTAGCCTCTTCCAGAATTGCCTGGACTGGAAAGAAACTCCTCCTCCAAGGTCATGGCACTTCTCAAGGTAGCCCATGTCCTATCACTGACCAGCATGGAAATATAAAGGCTCGGTCATCTCAGCCCAGCTTGGAACAGCTCTGGAAGGCCATTCTAGCTCTAGAGCTCCCCAGGGGTTGAGCTGATGTGCCCAACAAGCCACCCCAAGACACAATGGCTTAAAACAACCACAGCATTTATTTTGCTCATGAATCTGCAGCCGGGCTCCAGGCGGGAGATGGGGCAAGGAGATAGTTCATCTCTGCTCCACTCAGTGTCTGCTGGGTTTTCTTGGGGGTTTGGGGCTGGGTGCATCTAAAAGCTTGTTCACTCGCTCATGTGTCTGGCACCTGGACTGGGCACACTCAGGCTGCCAGGGGCTGGAATGCCTGGGCTCCTTGGGCATCTGTCTCTATCCCTGTGTGGTCTCTCCATGTGCTCTCTCCATCATGAAAGCTTCAGGGAAGCCAGACTTCTTACTTGTTGACTCAGGGCTCCTAAAATGCATATCCCAAGAGAGAAAACCAGACAGAAGCCATATTGCCTTCTATGACCTAGCCTCGTAAGTCACGCAGCGTCACTCTGGTCAAGCACTTTCAAAAGTCCACCCAAATTCAAGAGTATGAAACATAGACCTTAACATCCCATGAAAGCGTATCAAGGTCACACTGAAGAAAACGCGTAGGATGAGACACGGGTTGGCGTGGCCACCTTTGGAAAATGTAATCGGCCATAGCCAAGACCGTTACTAGGCCTGCCCAGCAGCTCGGTCTCTCCCTCTGCCCACTCCTGTCTCCTCCCCACTCCCTTCTGCAGGTGTGGCCCTGAAGGGCACACCTTAAGAAATATCCAGCTCACTAACCTGTGTCTTGGAGCCTACTTCCCAGGAACTCAACCTGTGAGACTATCCTCCCAAAGCCAACGTGTTCAAAGGAAGTCATCATCTGCCCCTCTGGCCGCCTGCTTCCACCCTGTCTTCTCCTTGTCTTCATGCCTTATCTCGTTGCGTGGCACTACCTCTGCCTAGCATCCACCCTCTCCCTCAGGCACTCTCCACATCCTGCCTCTCCCAGACATCTGTCACATGTGTCCACCATCTATCACTCTGATCTGCTCAGAAGCCCCATAACTCGTCTTCCATGCCTTCTCCTGGCTCCCTGCAGCCCCAGCCCCACTTGCTGCCAGATGATCTTTCGAAGTCTCATACTGGATTTTTTCCTTCCCCATTACCCATGTGATAAAGTCCAGACCTTGCATTCTTTGAAGTCCCCATGTCTCACCCCTGCCCGTCACACTCACTTACTCTGAGTTTCTTTCAGCTCTTGTTATGAGCATGTTAAAATCTCTCTGCTCAGATATTCCCGCTGGGTGGACAGCACTGTTTTCCTCCCATGAGATAACTACTTATTCTTTGGTTTTGGTTCAAATGTCAATTCCTTCAGCAGGCCTCTCCCTGACCCCTAGACTGGGTGAGGGGCTCTGACCTGAGCTCCCACAGTGCCCCTCTGACCACAGCACAGCCATACTGCAGGGAAGTCACAGTGTGACGGCCTTCCCTGGGGGCTGGAAGTTCCACCAGGGCAGTGACCATGTCACTGTGTTCACCAGTGTAGCCAAGGCTCTTAGCCCAGTGGTTGGCACACAATGGGCACTCGACCAGACTGGTATGCACAGCAGAGCAGGGTGTGCACTGATCCATTCCAAGGGGCCCCAATTGCACAGACTGCACTGGGGGGTGCATCCCCTGCAACAGCGATTTTCAACCGGTGTGCCACAAGAATTTTTAAAACGTGCAATACCTGACTATTTAGTCAGGGACTCTGGCCTCTTTTACCTTAGATTATCAAATATAAAAATGACAACGACCAACACAACAATAGCCATCTGGTGTGAATGAATTGAAATTATACCTACATGTGTGTTTTTGTCTGATCGGCAAAAAGTAGAATCTACTTTGCGGTGTGCCACAGAATTTTAGTAATTAGTTTATGTGCCGTGAGATGGGAAAGGCTGGAAAATCGCTGTCCTTGAACTATGCAGTGCCTACCATAAACACACAGAGTGGCCTGCCCAGAAGTCCTGATTGAAGGATCAAATGAATAAATGGATTATGCCTATTGTTGGTGCTCTCTGTTCATAATGGAATTAATGTTTGGCAAAAGGAAAATAATCTGATTTCAGCAGGCTCTTCGGAAATGCCAAAGAATGCAACATTTGCAAGTAGAAAAAAACACAAACCCCAAAGCAATGGTTCTCAGCCTGGATGCACATTAGCATCACTTGGGGAGCTCTGGAAAAACACTGGTGCCTGGGCTTCACCACCAGCTGCCTAAACAGCAGCTCGGGTCCGGGGTGGGGCCCTGCAGCGGGATTTTTACATCTCCCCAGGTGTCTCTAATGTGCAGCCAAGGTTGAGAGCCTCTGGCCTAAAGGGCACCCAAGCACATCCAAGGAGCTTGAGAAACCCACACAGTAATCATTAACCTCACTCTTACACACCTCGTTCAGGAGCCATGGGGCTGAGCACCCCAGATTAAAACTGTCCTCTGGCGAGTCCCAAAGCACATGCTCTTCTGCTCTTCCCTTGTGTTCCCAGGCAACTAAAACACACTAACCTCCTTCACTCACACCTTGCTCACCCACCTGTTGTGCATTTGTTTTGTCTGCCTTTAGATTAACGTTGGAGGGCGTGACAGTGTTGTCTATTTCCTTTGTAATTCAGAAAGCCCTTAGCATGTCCAAGGACACAACAGACTGGTAGAATAATATTTCTTTTCGTATGAATTTACAAAGTCCCTTTGAAATTTTGCTAGTGTAAGAATCATACCCTCTAACTATAGTCTATAAATATATTAACAAAACCTGAAGAGTGTAACTTTTCCTTCCCTCTTCCCCAGAGAGGTTAGCCTAGTGTTTTTCTGTAGACAGTTTTGGCCAGTTAATCCATGGTGTGGTTCCTTTCTCTCCAAAGCTCCCTTCAGGGTTGGGTTGATTTACTTCAAACACAGATGAATCCTTGGTCCTATTACTTTTTCCAAGGAGGGGTTTCCTGTTGCAGTAATAGAGCAGTGCAAACACGTGTGTGTGTGTGTGTGTGTGTGTGTGTGTGTGTGTGTGTGTGTGTGTGTGAAAACGTGCACATGTTTTAAAACAACACTTTCCTTTTGCACTGGTTTTTCTGCCTCCCAGGGTCCGCATACCAGCGTAGATTATCTTCATACATTATTATGAAACATTATTACCTTTTACAGGTAGGACGTTGGATGCATTTCAGTGGCTTCACTCAGCCACTGATTCACTAGTTCTCTGACAGTCAAGTTTAAACCTATCGCTTCCACAAACAGGAGACATACTTTCCGCCGGGGATGTGGCCTGCACCGTCTTACGTGATCACGCTCGCTCTTCAAGCACAGACTGATTTCTGTCATTTATCATTGTTCTTTCTGTACAGAATGTTTCCCTTTCTGACATGATGTTTTTCTTTAGCTGGCCCAATGGGTGCTACTGATGATTCGGTGGATGTTAGTCCTATAATTCCATTTTCTTTCTTTTCATTACTTTGTGTTTTAACTTGTCTCAGAAAGGACTTACGGTGGCTAGTTTAAGAAAAACGGTCCTTTCTCATGTTATTTGCTTAATAAATCCCACTACATTCTGTAAGTTTCTAATCAGTGATCTCATTCATTCTCTCAGGGTCCTAAATCCCGCCCTCTGTTTAGCAGAAACCAGAGGGCCGGCAGGCGATGGCTGCAGGGCAAAGAGAGGGTGGATGGCCGGGAGCAAAAGCCACCGGATGGGACTGCATGCTCTTTTCGTTTAGGGTCTTAATTGTCTGCTTCTGTTTATACTATTTCTAACCAAAGCCCTTCGCTAAATACCGTCGACTCTCTTCAGGAGCCTGGGATGGGGTTTCAGACCAGTTTTGCCCTAGAGAGTCCTGTGGAAAGCATGTCTGAGCAGAACTGAAGGCTGAGCAGGGGTTAGGCAGGGAGGGTGTTCCCTGCAGAGGGAACAGCCCATGCAGGGTGCCCTGGGGCAGAGAACAGGGAGTCCAGGGAGTGAGGCTGCAGAGGCGAATGTCAGGAAGACCATCAAAAGCCACACGAACCAATCTTAGAAGGCTGGTTAGGAGGCTGTTTTATTAATTCAGATGCAAAACCTCGATGCTCTAAGTGGGAGACAAGGCAATGAGCAGTCAATGGATTTGAGTAGAACTGATAGAATTTTTGTGACTCATTGGAAGTGGTGGGTTTAGTCAGCAGGGATGCAGCAGCTATTTCCTTGCAGGACCTTGTCTGATTCACTTGCTTAAAACCCCTGGGTCAAATGTCCTGCAAAGTTCACTGGACCTATCCATTCTCATCCACCCCAAGGCCAAGCAGCCTTTGCCTGGGGCAGGGCCTCAGCCCTGCCCTATGCTGTGTGCTTGGGGTAGCCCAAGGCCATTCTTGTTTTAGAAAAGCCAGGAGTTTAAAGAGAGCTGTCAGCACTTGAGGATTTGGGAGGTGATTACCTGGTGAGTGGATTCTCTCTTCTCCTTTCTCTGAAAGCTTGCTTTGTAATCAGTGTGGTGGCCTAAGGAAAGGGTTGGAGAGGGACAATCACCCAACATAGCCACTGCCACACGGTCATTTTAGCTGAGCTAACAGAAGAGAAGCGCCATGGTGGGAAAGACCCCAAATCATAATCCAAGAACACCCTCTCTTTCATAAGGCATGTTCTAATCATGCTTTGGATTCTTTGATACTAAAATCTGTTCAAAACCCCTGATCCCGTACCAACAAACAGCAAGTGGTGGCAGTGAGGAGTGTGAGGGGCAGGGGAAGAGCCTAGACTTTAAGGTGGTGCACGCACAGGGGACTGCTGCTGTGTGGAGGAAACCGGAGCCCCTCCATGGCGCTGGAGAACTCTGGGCTATTCTGAAGTTACTTTTTGAGCTTCAGACATGCCATTCTGAAACTGGGACATGTGGGTCACTACTTAAATACGTTTTATAGCAATAACAGCAACAAAAGTAGCTGACCTGAAATGTATATTATGTGCAAGGGCCCAAACCAGGGGGGGCCTTTATCTTTCGTTCCTCACAGTGAGGCTGTTAGGGAAGTAGAACAACTGTTCCCATTGTGCAGATGGGGAAGCTGGGGCTCGGGAGCCGGAGGTAACTTGCTCAGTGGTCCATAGTCAGTGCGTGGTAGAGGGAACCAGGGGAAAACATGAAAAGTAGGACATTTGGGGGTTGGTAGAAGCTGGTAGCTAACAATGGATTACGTGAGGGAAGTTTTGTGTTTGCAATGAGGAAATAATGCTAATCATGGATGTTGTGTAAATAGTGTTTGATATTTATTTTAAAGCACCCGCACAGTGGTCTACATGTTCCCAGAGAAGAACCCGTCCAGCCCCAGAGGAGAACCACCCCCCGCCCCAAGCGAACTGGCTGCCGGCCCCGCCCCGCAGAAACCTGCCGGAGAGCTCCTGTTCTCAGCCTGGATCTTTGAAATCCTGCCATTGGAACGGTCTTGGGAGCACCTTTGGGTGGCCCTTCTCTGGCAATGATTTTGCTAGCCCACGATGTTCACCAATTCCCATGGTCCCTTAACTGAGGAACCCGAAGAGTTGGGCATCCAGCAACTCATACCCCTTCTCTGGGCCTCGGGGTCTTTACCTATGAAATGAAGTACTCAGATTCAGTGAACCTATAGTTTTGATTTTGAATTCCTTATCAGTAGAATAAAAAAGACAGTCAGTGCTACCAAAACAATAAAAATTATTGCCTCTCCTGATTAAAAAGAATGAACTCACTAGGTGAGATAAGGAGGGGTAACTGAGGTCAGCATGTATGTCCTGTGTTCTATCCAGATGTCCCACAGGGGAAGCCCAGGGCTTCCCGCACTTTAAGAAGTCCCTGGACCTGGTAACCCAATCACAGTGGTTCTCAGCTGATCCAGGGGGCCCCCAGTGGCGCCCGAGCCCCCACCCAGCCCACATGACAGGGTTGAAGGAGCAGCATTCCTTTGACATGACCCTCCTACTTTGAGTGGCATCAATGAAAGGACAGGACACAGAAGTGGCTCTGGAAGAGACTCTCACGACCAGTGCCACCCCTCTCTTTGTTTTTTTCCACTGGGTGAAGTTTATTGTGGAACCTCGAGGGGCGAGGATGGGATGGTCAGGCCAGGGCAGGGAGAGGGGCACGTGCTGGCTCCATCTAGGAGGCCGGGTGGAGGCCTCTGAGCGGTCCTTGGCGTCGGGGCTCTCTGTGATCTCTCTGATCTCTCTGAGATCCTTGCTGTCCTCAGCAGCCAGGCCCTTCTTTTCCCGACAGGACTCTCCTGAGCTGGCAAGAGAGTGGCCCTTGCTCGGCACCTGGGTCTTCATGGAGGCCAGCACTGTGCCTGCCCTTTGCCTTCAGCTCACCAGCCATCTGGGTGAGACCCCACTTCATTGCATGCGCATCTTCCCTGTCTGCATAGTATTTGGGCTCCACTCTGCTGATCTGAAGGTCGAGGGTGTTAGAACAGAGGTGCAGAGTGGCCCAGTTACTGTTCCTGACATGCAGGGAGATTATTTTGGCATTGAAGTTCTCAATCATGCCTTGAGCCAGGCCAAGTCGCAGGGAGGAGACTTCACAGCCAGTGGGGTGATATATCCATGGGGCACGTCCTCTGGGTCCTCTTTCATTGTGGCCAAGACATGGCCTACAGTCTTCCCATTCTCATGCTCAGCTGCTCAGCGATGCAAGAGAGCTGGGGCCAGGAGGGGCCAGGGTAGTAGTAGTATTTCATCTGGCAGTCCTCGGGCAGGCACAGGAGGCTGCGGAGGGTCCCCTTCCTTCTCTGCTGGAGAGGGGGAGCTGAGGCTCGAACCTGTACATGACTTGCTCAGGTCTTGCCTGGAATCGGTTTGGGGCTGAACCCGTAGGCTACAGTCCCCCACTGCCAGCGCAGTGCCTGCAAGGAGAGGAGGGATTGTCACCTGCAAGTCACCTCTGTTTTCATTCCCCCTGGGGAATTGGCTCTCTGGTTGGTCGGGGTGGACAGCCTGCGATTTCCGTGAGTGATTTAGTGCTCGGGGGTTTCATTTCAGGAGCTCGGGCTACCCTGACCGGTGCCTTCCGGTTATCTTGAATTACCGCGGTGTGCGAGTTCAGAAACCCCAACCAGCGCATGACCGGCTTTACCATCCCTGATAAGAGGGGAAAAGAACCCGTGTGCCCGTTAAGAAGTCATCATTCGGATTTCAATCAGCTTTGGTTAAAATAAGCAAGGCAACTCAGGAACTATGGGAAGGTCAAAGGTTTGCAGGTTTAGGGTTTCGTGGGAACATGCGCGTGTTTGGACCAGACCCAAGTGCCTGGTTGACCTGTTTGACAGGTAACAATTAGAGAGCAGGAGCTTGCCCGGCTGGAATGCGGCTGCGGAGGCCGCGGAGGAGCCGGTTTACCTGCTCGGCAGGTGGGGCCTGCTCAGTGCGACAGGCATGTGCACGCACAGCATTCCAGAGCATCGGTTTTCTTTTAAAGACACAGCGATGACTGCAGGGCACAAAAGGGTTGGGTTGAGCCCTGGCTGGGAGCCATTAGCTATTTGCAGGGTAAAGAAGAAAAACAAATAGTTCCCTCTAGACAGCTCAAGGAGAAACTGAAAAGGTATTCAGAAATGTTTTTCCTTTTAATGTCTAAAATGAACATGTGCTTCGTGTCTCAAGACTTGAGAAACCCCAGACTGGTACAAAATGCCAAAGATGATAGAATTGAAGAGTCACTTCCCCTTCCCCCGACTTCAATTTCTCTTTTCCTTTTAAAGAGGTCATAATATTATTGAGAGCAAAGAAGATAGGCTCCTTGAGACAGTCTAGAAAGGTTTGCTATTTTTCTTAGCATAGCTTCAGAAGACCCCCAGAAAAGCAAATTTTTTCTTCAATAAATTGCATAAAATCTGTATATTTTTAAAGTTAAAAATGCTGTTTCAATAAAACATAATTGAAGAAAGTAATTTGCTATTTAAAATAATAGAAGGAGAGTAGGATAATATTATATATAATGTACAGTGTAATGGAAAGTCTGCACAGACACAGACCCACACACATAACATGACTTCCTTTTCATTCAGAGGGGTTTTTGGTAGTATCACTTCAGTCTCCCTGTATCATTCATCATTGATGAGTAGGGGGAACACCAAGCCAGGAAGATTGGGACCCGAAAATTGCAATGTATAAGGAACATTGCTCAAACAAACTTTTTGAAAATGTTCAAGTAATTAATTTTTTTAAATTCACCAAGTTAGTTTTCTAACAAATAAAATCTCTCTCTCTTTCCCAGTATCTCCCTTCATTGCAGAAACTATATAAGTCACTTCCAAATAAATGGTAGGTGCTTCCGGTCTTCTGCGTGCTCTCAAAGCCCTGAAGTCCCAGGATTCGAGTCCCAGAAGTCCTGGTGGTGAGAGGGAGAGAGAGGCAGGAAGACCTGGCAGCTGGTGATTACACTGAGAGCGACCTACCAGTTCAAAGAGTTAATTATAGTGAAGCAGAGGATCTTAAAATTCAATTGGCAGGAGCAAACAAGCAAACAAAAACTTAGCTGTCTCATTGTTGACTACTGCTGGTGGTAAACCAGCTGCCAATGTGGCAGTTTAACTCTTTAGGTACTTGTGTAATAGGAAGATTATTGCTGACAGGCTGTTTACCAGAACTGATCAAAAGTCCGTAATAATGGAAAGTCAGAACAACCACCTCCAGTTCCTGAGCTCTTGCTATGTGCTATGTGCTGTGCCAAATGGTCCACACTCTCGCATTTAATCTCCACAACGGTCCCGAGACAGGTATTGTCAGGATCTCCATTTTACAGACAAGATGAGTGAGGCACTGAACTTGCCTAAGATCAGGCCGTTGGTAAGTGGCAGAGCTGGGCTCTGAAACCCAGCAGTCCCTTCATTCCCTCGCGGTGTGGCACCCCTGCTCTGAGACAGGCGCAGTGCGGGGGGTTCACAGACCTCGGGGATCCCTTAGAGTTGGCCCTTCATGGACAAATTAGACTTCACGGAGTCTAATGATTGTTTCTGACTCCTAGACCAGCTCTCTCAACCCTCAAGATCAGCGATTTTCAACCGATGTGCCCTGGCACACTTGTGAGCCGCAAGAATTTTTAAAGCATGCGGTACCTGGCTGTGTAGTCAGGGGCATGGACCTCTTTTTCCTTAGATTGTCAAATAAAAAATAAAAAAAAGACAGCGGCCAACAAAACGATAGCTGTCTGGTGGGAATGAATCAAAATCATATTTTTTGGGTCAGATCTACAAAAAATATATTTGGGGGCGTGCGCAGAGTTTTAGTAAGTAGTTTCTGTGCCATGAGATGAAAAGGTTGAAAATCGCTGCTCTGCTTTAAAGCCTGCCATTGTCTCGGACACCATGGATCACCAGAGACCATAACCTTGCCCTCTGCCATTTCCTGGCCCTTGGATGCCCCCAGTAGCAGTGCTTTGTTAGGCAAAGGACAATGGCCATTTTCTAGGGTACACACTGCATGTCTCCTCCAGGCCTGCTTTGTTTTATGTGCCCACTAAGTGCGGGAGCAGTAAATTCAAGTTTGTACATCCTGCGAGCAGAGCTGACTATGGGTGTGAGAAGCCATTTTGATTAATAACAAATATTGCAGGTTGGTTTTTACCTCTTCTTAATTAGAACTTGATCTTCACAGATTCTGACATGACGATTGCTCCTTGTGAATTCTGGAAAAAAACACACAAAAACACAGCAAAATTAGCTTGCACTTGACCACCCAATAGGAAGCACTTGAAAGTAGTTTTCCTTACCCTGTAACATTGCACATGTCCCCACAAGGTCGTTTTTATTTCTCAGCTGATAATATGTCCTTCTGTTAGTGTATATAAATCCTGAACTTTGTGCTCTTTGACCAATCTGTCTCTCATGGACCTTTGAGCAAACTCTGAAGGACAGATGTTGCTTCTCTGGCAATGACCCACATTTAGAAACCATGGAAAGGCTGAACGGCCACTTACTTGGGGTAGAGTAATAATAATAAATGGTAATAGTAGTAAGAATACAGAGGGCCTGCTATGTATGGACTAGGCACTGTGCCGAACACCCTACCTGCACTGTCTCATTTAATAATTACGGTGGCTTTAGATGTGTATTATGACTGCAGGTGACAGGGAAGGAAACCAGCTCATGGAGGATAAGGAACTTATCTGAGGTCACACAGCTAACCAAGGACAACGCTAAGATGCAGAACTAGACGCATCAGGCACTAGAGCCAGCATCAGACAGATGGGGGAACGAATGACCACTTGGTCTTTAAGGTTTTGTGATTCTGAGCTCTTCTGCTCTGCTCTGCTCTGCCCTGAACAAAGCACATCAGAAGTGTTACCGTGGATTCCTCTGGCACAGTGCTGGAAGTGGGAAAATACACAATCTGAGGCAGGTTTTAAGGAGAACCAAAGCGGGAAAGATACTCAAACCATGTCATGTGAGGAAGAGTTTAAGGAGCCAGAAGTATTTATAGTCCCATTCAAGAAAGAATAGGCTGGTGTCGTGTGGCTCCAGGTTGGAAAACCAGGACCAGTGAGAGGACGCTCGAGGGAAACAGATTTTGAGTGTATAAACGCCAAGTCTGCTATCCCTCAGACTGGAAAGCGATGAAAAGAATTCTTGAATGCTAGTTCCGTCACCGTGGGAAGCATGTTTTTGCTTTCCAGAGACCATCCCCCTTTATTCTGAAAGCAGTGGCCCGATTTCCTTTGAGGGAAATAACATTTCCCCATTGAGAGCAACCTTGGTGGGGTAATCAATCAAGTTGCACTAATCACCCCTGGCCCAGAGTTGAGTATATGATGCAGATTCTTTTTCTCAGGGGACTCTGTCTTCAGCTGAGTAACATGAGGTGGACAAATGAAGTGATTGGTCCCTGAGCAGTGCCCTGACCTGAGTATTAGCTTCTATTATTGGATGTTGAACTTCCCACGGTAGGAGCTGTGCCCTGGTCAGAAAACATTACAATTAGTAAGAGGTTTCTTACCAATGAGGATGCCAAAATACTAGAAATGTTCTTTTTTTATTGATTTTAGGGAGAGATATAGAGATAGATAGATGATTGATAGATAGATGATAGATGATTAGATAGATAGATGATTAGATAGATGATAGATAGATAGATAGATAGATAGATAGATAGATAGATAGATGATAGATAGATAGATGATAGATAGATAGATGATAGATAGATAGATAGATGATAGATAGATGATAGATAGATAGATAGATAGATAGATAGATAGATAGATAGATAGATGATAGATAGATGATATTCATTTGTTGTTCCACTTACTTATGTGTTCATTGGTTGTTTCTTGTATGTGCCCTCACCGAGATCAAACAGGCAACCTTGGCATATGGGGACAATGCTCTAACCAACTGAGCTACCTAGCCACGGCTAGAAATGTTCTTATATATTAAACATGTCCTTCAAGCTATATTTTTCCACCATTTTACCCTAATCTTTAAAGGGAATCATCAAGGATTATATCTCCAACCTAGGTTTCTTACAGTGTGGTTTGACCTTGAAGAATAAAAGTATTACTATCCTTTGTCCTAGTCTTCAACATTCTCTCAGTTCTGTGAGCTACCTATGTCTTCCCAATACATTCTATTTTTGCTTAAGAGGAATGTTTTTCTAAGGGGAGTAAAAAGTCTAACTGACACAACCATTAACTAGATGCATGACTATGATCGTGGGAAACAATTTGACCTCCCTGAGCCCTACTTCCTTCACTTGAAAATAATCCCAGTAGGTTTTAGAATATAAGATAGTATCTACAAAGAGAAAGACACATAGTAGGTGCTCAATAAGAACTGGTTCATTTCTCTTTCTCCTCTAAAGCATAAATTTTCTGTTTTTGGAAAAATTAGAGATACCTGGTTAAAAGCATCTTAACTGTGATAATACAAAATATAAGATACATTCTTATATATTAAACATCCCTTTCAAGATATATTTTCCCATCATTTTCTTCTAGTCTTTAATGTGAATCTCCAAGGACTATATCTCAAACCCAAATTCCTGAGGCTGTGGCTTGCCCTTGAAGAAGATCTCCTATGAGAACATGTGGTGGATGTTGGCTTGAAGCAACTGAGTCTTCAAATGGGTTGTGTAGAATTCTCGAGCTAGGACCAAAGCGTTTCAATGGAAAGACTCTGGCTTTTGGTTGAATGAGTGGTGGAAGGAGGACCCCAGGCCATGAGAATGGGAAGAAAATGGCAACAAGAAGTGAAGGGAATCGAAAGAGAGAGCTGAGCAGGAAAGAGGTCATACGGGTGCTGCAGAGTGGGAGGAAAGCCAGCCAAGACCAGAAACCAGACAAGATCTGCTGCTTCCACTTGGAGGCTAGAATTTTTAGACTGAGCCTAGAAGAAGAGTACAGAGGATCAGGGAGAGTGAGAGAGCCGGGCTGGGTGAGGGCTCAGCCCCAGTGCTCCTGTTGAGTGCCAGCTATGATCAAGGCACGTGAGATCTCTCCCGGGCTTGGAGCTTTATTTACCTTGTGAGACCCTAATTGTCAACATGTTTTCAGTTTAAACATTTGTAGGTTCTTAACTACAGTGGTCTCAGGGCCTCTGACTAAAGGGCGGTTCAAGGAGTAAGGAGGGAGATATATTTCTATCACCACATAAGTGCCTTACGCCATATTTAACACAAAGGAGAGTGGAACATTCTAGAAAAACCCTTGGACATGATGTTCCCTGGGGAATTTTAAAAGCCAACCCAGGGATTGCCCTGTAATTTGTGGTAGGCTTTTGTACCATTCACATGCCTGTGGGATCCAACCCCAGGGCGGGACTTGCATCTTTCCAATTTGCTTTGGGATGCTCTTTTGACAAAGCATCTCCAAGAAAACCTTACCACAGTCCCTCTGTAGGAGTGGGAGGCTTAATGGATTACCCATGGGCCTCCAGGGCCTGGGCTGAGAAGAGGATTCTGGGCCCAGAGTTTGGGGTCCACCACGCTTCAAATCTGGGGATTAATGCTTGATCTTCCTCAAAGGGCAAGAGGGGGCTGGGGTGGGGTTAAGGCTCGGCTGGTTGATTACAAATGCTTCAGATACAAATCTTTAGAGGCGGGAACCTTGCGAACAACCAAAACAACCACAGGAAACCTCTACAGAAAGCTTTACCTCAACTCATTACTCAACTTTGTGAATTTGCAGGACTTAATGAGACATTTTAAAGAAAGAAAGAAGTTACTTAAAGGCTAAGGGTATCTGGGAGCAGCTTAAATTGGGCAATGAGAAACCCAGGTTGCCCTTTCAGGCTATTATTCAGCCTATAAAAACAAAGTGTATTTGTTCGCAGTAAACATGTCAGAACAGCAGCTGTATAGGACAAGTGTAGACCGGTTGCTGTCCAATCTGCCAATTTCCAGATAAAACACCAGGATCTGATAAGTGACAGATTCCCATTACAGCATTTGCAGCAGGAGCTTTTCTGATTCATCATTTCAGTGTCAAACATGTAAGTGTATCAATAAAAGTTCAAAACAACTTCTTTTCTCATGATTTATTTACAATATTTAAAGGGGTGTGGGGAGTTCTGGTTGATGGCAACCCTAGAACCACTGAAATCCCATGACCTGTCGTATGAACAAAGATGAAATTCCATGACTTGTCCCAGTACTTGCTTGGAAGACAGGGCAAGGTCAGATCCCTGAACTATAAATAAAAATATCTTTGTCCTATTCGTGAACAGATTTCAACTTTACCCTACACACCAACCCTAATGCACCCATTAAAAGGAGAGAATTATCTTAACTCAGCGGGTCCCACACTTTAACAACCTGATACTACCTCATGATTTTTGCCATATTATCATAAGGTCTATAATATTATTTATAGATTTTTTTCATTAAATCAAGTCACTTTTTTTTAACCTAGAGTATTTCTGAATAAAATTTGTCTTTCCCAAATCAGTTTTACCTGTGAACTTATAGCTCTTATGGGCTAATTGGTTTTTTCTAATATCAATTTAAACAAATATGTAGCTATTAAAAGAAAAAAACGATGGCTGAAAACATAGCTAAAAACATTTTGTGTAACCCCGAGTGGTGCGCAGATCACAGTTTGGAAAATACTGGCCAGCTAAGGAGCACGCTAAGTGTGAGTGAAACTGCGCAGTCCGCCCAGTTCCTCCATGGAAGAGGGTGATCCGTTCTAACTCTCATTAATTGGCTGATCCATCCTGGGTCGATCACTTCACTCCTTACATCACTTCCTTGCCTGGGGAAGTTGGACTAAGTAGGTTCTGAGTTCCTTTCTGTCTCTAAGGACTTGCAATTTTCCAAGATTCAGTTGTAGGGCCCAGCACCCGGCAGGAGCCAGTCAAGAGTCGGTTCCCTGGCACCACTCGGCACACGTGCCCAATCTCCCTGAGAACGCTGCGGAACTTGGCTTTTCCTGTCATCAGCAGGTTAGGGGATACTCCTCTCAGCCAGTGTACGGAAGAAAAAGCCCCCTTTCTCTAGTTGGAATGAATTGCAGTCAGAAAAAAACAGCGAGTGGGGAAAAAGGAAGCTGGAAGGTGGTTTTGAAGGATTGGTGACTTTCCCCCGTGTGACACGCGACTACTCCAAAATGATCTTTGGGAAAAGGAAAAGCTAATTTGACTCCGCACCCAAGAGCTCAGGGATGATAAACAATCGGAACAACACGGTTTAACTAGCAACAGGGCATCGGTCTAACAGAGTAATGGCAAAGGGGCCAAGCTCACGGAGCCTTTGCTCCCTCATCAGTAAAAGGAGTTTAACCTGAATGATTCGTGAAACTTCTCCCAGCTCTGAAGCTCTTGTTAAACAAAAAAAGTGCTGCTGGATTTTAAATGTGATAGAATGACTTTAAAAATCTGGCCTTTGAAGGTAAGAATAAAATTACTCATTAGGATAATCATCTATCAAACTTTCACATGTGTAATTTTTTTGCTAAGTTTTTGGAACTATGATATACTCTGCGGTGCAACTGAATCTAAACGTCACATGTCCACGTTACTCATTTCATTCACTTACTTGGTCACTTTGTCCTCAAACATGCCCTGTGCACCTATCGTGTGCCAGGCAGTGGCGCCTGGTGATTAAAGTATAATTCTAGAGGCAAAGTAACTTGGGACTGAGTCCCATTTCCACTGCACGTTAGCTCTAAGCCTTGGTTCCTTTATCTATACACGAGGCATGACAATATCTTGATCATAATTATAGGGTTATTGAGGATTCAAAGAGCCATCTGGTAGAAAGTCAAGTGCCCCAAACACAGTAAGCACCCAATAGAAAGTACCTGTTATTCCCTCCATCACTGTTATGGGCTGAATTCGCCCCCCCCCCCCCCCCCCGCCAACTTCATGTGTTGAAGCCCTAACCCCAAGTACTTCAGAATGAGACTGTACTTGGAGACAGAGCCTTTAAAGAGGTGATTAAGGTAAAACGAGGTTGAATAGGTGAGCCCTGACCCAACATGACTGGTGTCTTTTGAAGAAGCTCAGCTAAGACACACAGAGAAGGCCATGTGGGGACACGGGGAGAAAGGGCCACCTACAAGCCAAGGAGAGAGGCCTCAGAAGACACCAGCCCCACTGACACCTCGATCTTGGATTTCTAGCTTCCAGAACTGTGAGAAAATAAATGTCTGTTGTCTAAGCCACACAGTCTGTGGTATTTGTCACAGCAGCCCTCGCAGGCTAACAGAGTCATCATCCCCCATCCGCTGGGATTCAAAGGTGATCATGCCACGAAGTTTTCTTTCAATGAATTCACAGAGGGAGACAAGCACATGTGCAAATATACTTCACGGTGCAGGCTGATAACAAAAATAGAGGTCTGCGCCCACTAGAGCAGGGGACAGGGAAGGTACTTAAAGAGAAGCAGAGAAAGGGGGAAGGTTATGGGGGGCGCTAGACCTAAAGAGGCCAAGGAAGGGCGCTTGGTAAATAAGGTGGGCCAGGCATTTTAGGCAAGGGGACAGCATATGCGGCAGAATTGATGTGTAACAAGGATTGTCATTGAGGAATCATTTGCTCTGTAACGTGGGACCTCGCCTGTTCATGGTGGGGGGCAGTCAGTCCTAACCAAGTGAGAGCTGCTCTGCAGATCAGCTGGGTAAGCTGGTGCCCGGGCCTTCACTTCTGCCGTCCAGATCTCTCAAGGCAGCAGAAAGAGAAATTCCCATCGCAGCCCATCAGAAGCACTTAGCAGGCCTGTGTATTTTGTTTGGGAGCTAAGGTAACATGACACCTCAGCTTAAGCTCAGAATGGATAAGAGGACAATGGGAATGGGGGAGAAATAACCTAATTCTGAGAAGGTGGTTAAAATGTAATCCGTTTATTCTGGTGTGTTCGTTGGTGGGGATTTTGAACATATAAAAATATGATTATAAAGGGCTTCTCATAAAGCCCTCATCATAAATTCAAAAAATCTGTCTTTACGTGAACTCAAGCAAGCTCGGGGAGGTAATATTATTCTCTGCCGGTCTCATGGACTGTCAAAGATTAATGAGCTAATTAATATGTGTAAAGCTCTCTAGCAGAATAAAAAAACTAGAAAACTGGGAGTTGCTACTATTTCTCCCCTCACCCCCTGCAAAGCTAAAAGACCCAACACAAAACAGTCTGTCTCAGCTTTTCATCTTTTTTATATAACAAAAGTGATCAAAGAACATTTTGTATAAAGACAAAAAAGAATTCCCCATTTTACGAATATGGCAACTTTTTGTGCTCCGTAGTTTCTTCAGCTTTATTCTGATTCACCCGTGGCCGTAATCATTTATGCACTTTGTATTTTAAATACTTATGCATTTTGAATTAGCTTTTTTTTGTTTTACTTAACATGTCACACCGTTTGTTCATGTGGCTTGTAGAATCTTCATAATAGTTTTTAAAGTATTCTGTTGATGTATAATTTATATGCCATAAAACCCACCCATTTTAGTGTATAATTCTAGGCCTTTTAGTTAATTTATAGAGTTGTGCAACCATCACTAAAATCCAGTTTTAGAACATCTCCATCACTCACAAAATTCCCTGTGCCCATTTGTAGTTCCTGGTTTCATCCCTGCCCCAAGAAACCACGGGTCTGCTCTCTGTTTTAGATTTGTATTTCCTAGAATTTTAATGTAAAGTTGTGTCTGGTTTATTGCAATGAGCAACATGTTTATGAGGCCATCCACACTGTAATATGAACTAGTAGCTTGCTTCTTTGTATTGCTGAGTGATATCCTATTGTATGGATATATACCATGTTTATTTATCCACTCACTAGGTGATGGTCGCTTGGGTTGCTTCCAATTTGGGGCTGTTTTTAATACTGTTGCTATGAACATATGTCTTTGTGTGGACATACGTTTTCACTTTTCTTGCAGATAACTAAGAGTGAAAGTGCTGAGTCACATGGCAACTTGGTGTTTAACTTTTTCAAGAAACTACCAAACTGCTCCAAAGTGGCTGCACATTTTATATTCCCTTCCTACATACAGCAGTGCATGAAGGCTCCAATGTATCCACATCTTTGCCAACACTTGTTTTTGTCTTTCTTTTTTAATATAATGTTTAAAGTGGGTGGAAAGTGGTATTTTATTGGTTTCAATGTGCATTTCCCTAACAACTAATGACGTGGAACTTTTTTTTTATAAATCTTCACCCGAGGACATGTTTAGAGAGAGAAAAAGAGAGAGAGAGAGAGAGACATCGATGTGAGAGAAACATCGATTGGCTGCCTTCCACACTTGCCCCATGCATGCCCTGACCGGGAATCGAACCAGCAACCTTTCGGTGCACAGGGAGTGGGATTACTGGATCAAAGGCTATGAAGGTGTGTGCCCTCAGCTTTGGTATAAAAGGGGCCCGTGGTTTTCACACTGAGGGGCTAACGTTTTTTAAAGCACTTAACGAGGTGCTAGGCCATATGCTAAATGCTTTATACCCATTACTTCAGTGAAACTTCACAACCACTCTTAAAGTAGATGTGATTACCTCCATCTAACAGGAGAGGAGCCTGAGTTAAGTGCTTTGACTCATGCTAGGCACACTCCCAATCTGACCAGCAGATAGATGGCAGGTAGAGAGCCAAGGCTGCGGCCCAGAAAGCCTCCCTGACTTACTGCTTCTGTTTCATGTTACATTTTGAATGTGAAGATTCATCTGAAGTCTCTCCAGAAGGCTCAGTGCTGGGCGTTGGCCCTCTCCATAGACGTTCTCAGTCTGGACTTCTTTTTTTCACTCCCTCCCACCCTTGAGCTCTCACACCCTTTAAACCAAGGACACAGCATCTCCCACTCCCATGGCCCGGAGCGTGGACTGAGAGGAAGACCTCCGGACGGGTAACAGAGTGCACAACAGTGGGGCTGTCCTGCAGAACAAAGCGAGTGTCTGGGCTGGGAGGAGATACCAGCACCACTGTCCTTCTCGCTCAAAGGAGCAGCACAAACAAAGCAGCTGGGGCCCTGCCTGGGAGCCTGCAGCTCGGAGTAATGGAGACTCCGAGCTCGGCTGAGCAGGCCCCACACAGGTGCCCAGGCCAGGAGAGTTTGGGTGTCTGCTTTGTCCAGGCGGGAATTCGGGCTGCCTGGCCCAGTCTCGGCCTGCTCTCCGTCAAAGCTGGCATTGATGAGGGCAGTGGGTCCTGTTTCATTCCAGGACTGTGCCCTGAAAGAGCACGAGGCTGAAAGTCGCTCTTCCTTCCCTGGGGAGATGCTGAGAATGCACAAAGCTAAGGCCTCGCCACCCCCACCCCTTCCCAACCGCCTGCTGGCAGAACTAACCCTATACTCCAGGCTATTGTCCCGATGTTCCCCGCTGCCCCAGGTGACCTACCTTCTCACCTCCCTATCTGCCGTTCCTCCAAGAAACCAGCTCAAACCCTACTTAAGTCTTATCTAAGCCTAAATCCACACGAATGGCTACTGCATGCTGGGCACACGTCCCGACCGGGGGATTGTCCCAGGTCTCCCCGCCACGAGCTGGCTCCCCTTCCCCGGTGCCCTCTCCGCACTGTGTCTCTATGAGGATCACAGTTTTCCGCTCCCGCTCTGAGGCCCAACTCTGCAGTTTCCTTTCTTACTCTTGATTCCAAGCTCCCGGCTTCCAGTCTCTGGCTCAGCCAGCTGATTCCGACCTCCTGGCTCTTACTTAGCCACAGGTTCTTTCGTTGTTTTTTTCTATCACCTCCCTATAACCAGTGCTTCCTGGCACGCGCTTTGGGGGACACTGCTGTACTTGTGACCGCAGCCTGGTGCTCTGACTCAGATTCTGATGGCCCCCTTGGCTCGTGGCTTGATTTTGGCCTTAGTGCCCATAGGCAAACCTATGCCATGACCATCCAGCCACAAAACTTGTGCAGCAAAAACTGCCTCCCTTCCTTCAATACATATTTTAGTTGTAAGTGGCTTTTGCTGTGGATGAAACTACCTCGTGGTGAAGGAGGTAGAGCTGTGACCGTTAGATGGGGCTGGGTATGGGGAGTAGACTCCTCTGACCCTCTTGAAAATGTGCTTCTTCCAGAGGGTGTTGAGAACGAGCATTAGGGTTCGAGTTCAGCTGGTGCCCGACAACTAACTCTAGAGCCCGGCTTCAGCTGGCCTGGGCCTCTCCTGCGGTTTGGTCTGGTCTCTGTGTTCCCTCCGGGGCCCAGGTGGAAGGGTCGCAGCTGTTCAGGGGAAGCTCTTTTCATGACCGTGGCAGAGGAGCCAGTGGGCAATCCCCACCGTCTGGGTTTGCATTACATCTGTCAGCAACCCATGGACCAAAGTCACGGCTGAGCCCCGAGCCCAGGCACAGGGAAATAGACTCTTACCATGGAGGCAGAGGGAAGGAGGGGATGTTGTTGGACGACCAGCCAGCCACCACCCTAATTCATGAACCTTCCTTCTTCCCCCATATTGGCCCAAGAGCAGCATGAGAGGAGGCTAGAACTTACCTTTCACCAGCTCCATCCATCCTAAGCTGCCTCCCTCGAGGTCCAAATGCTGTCTTCTCAC
The DNA here is from genome assembly GCF_964146895.1 of Miniopterus schreibersii. Taxonomy (NCBI): domain Eukaryota; kingdom Metazoa; phylum Chordata; class Mammalia; order Chiroptera; family Miniopteridae; genus Miniopterus; species Miniopterus schreibersii. Next base: position 6,731,709 of record NC_138117.1, on the reverse strand, counting down.
GCCACTTTCCGTTTCCTCCAGGGCAGCATCTCTTAGCACAGACTGGCACTTGTTAGTGCTCGGAAGTGTGAGCTGGCTCTGCGGGAGCCGCCTTTTCAAGCAAGCGTGCAGGCGCCTCGCCCCCCACCCCACGGCCTCCCGAAGGTGATGCCAATGGACGGCTCCCAGAGAGCAATGATTATCAATCATAGTTTTATCATTTGGATCCGTCTATTATCTATGCCCCCCCCCCCCAGATTATAAACTTTACAAAGGCAAAACCCGTGTCCGTTTTAGTCACTGTTTTAATGGCCCCAGCCATTAAATGGCCCCAGCCATTAAAACCCCAAATTGGCACTCAAAAAATATTTGTTAAACAAATGAGTGAACAGGCCCCACAGCAACAGGCTTTAGCGTATTGGACCCCAGGTTTTCAACATTTTCCTAGATGCTGGCCACATGCCTCGTTTTAACTCTTCTGAAAACCCCTCCCCTCCCCCACTCTCCTGCAAGTGAGTGAAGACAGCTGGACCACAAGGCTGAGTGGAGGCAGAGCCTCCCGCCGCCCTCTGGGGTCCCTCCCAGTTCTTGGAGTGACCTCTGTTAGCAGGTCATCTGCCTGGACAGGTCACCTCCGCCCTGTCTTCTGGCCTGATCACAATCAAGGTGTCCTGATAGGCTGAGCTTTGCCTTATTTCGTCAGAGCCATTAGGGAGTAAAAGTGTTGGCTTCCATTGATTTTTCTCCTGTCTCCCTCTCCTGCTCTTTCCACAAGTGCAGCAGAGGATCTGGGGAGAGGGTTCCTTCCGCTGACCTCTCAACTCAAGCCCAAAGCACAGTTCCCTCTGGATTCGGGACTCGCCGACAGGACCTGGGGCAAGTGGCAGATGGGGAATCAGAATACACGCTGGGCCTTGCCAAGGCCAGATTGGGGTTTCCATCCCATCTCTACCACTTTATTGCCCACGTGACTGAGGACAGGGTTTGAAGCCTCTCTGCCCCTCAGTTCCCTTCCCACGTGTGTGAGGCTAAGGGTGCCGCCCAGCAGGGCACCTGTGAAGAGGAACCGAGTCTATTTCAAGTGCCCAGCACTGCGCCTGCCAAATGTGGAGTGCTCCAAAAGAGGGGTCTTTCCTCACCCCCACCCCACATGCTTATTTATTCATCACTCCCCCCGCTCTCATTTTTGCAATAGAGCCAGGTTAGAATAAATAGCACAGCAACCTAGAAGACATCAGGTTAACATGCAGAGTCTGAATTAGGGAGGAAAGAATAGTCCCACCCGCACTTTTTTTAAAACCTGTTCAGACTATGTATCTGATAAATGCCTGTGATGCATAAATTTAATTATTTCAAATACCTTCTCATCTTTTGGAAAGCTTTCATCTATATTCAAGATTTGAATTTCATAAAGGAAAGGTCATTGTAACTGAACAGTAAAAAAGAATATAATTTTAGAAAACAATGTCCTTTATATCAGACAGAAGTCCATGGTTTTCTTATTTCAGCAGGGCCTGTGAAAACTCCGTCATTGCAAACTGTCCAGGAACCATGGGCCTGTGGATGGATACCCGGTCTCCCCAGGCAGAATGCACCCAACTTTCTCACCCCGGCCCCTCTGCCTCCTCCCCCCACCTCTCACCCACCCTTGCCTGGAATCAGCAATGCAGAGCCACTCTGGCTCCTCCCACAGGCCTGGCTGTTCCTTGCCCATGAGTCTGGCTCTCTTGCATTTTGCCTGGAATGCTCATGCCACCTTTCTTTATTGGGCTGCTCTTACACATCCCTCAAGGCCCAGCCGAGGCAGGATCTCATCCAGGAGCCCTTGGTTGTTGAAGCTCCATCTCCTGCCCCCCTACACTTTGTGCTCCATAGCACCCTGCAAATCTCTTTCTTAGCTCTTACTGTATGGTACTGACCTAAGTCCTCAATTTACAGCTCAACTTGCCTCCCCCTGCCCCCAAGGGTCAGGCCAGTAGAGTTGCTGCAATCAAGGAGACTTTAGAGGTGTGTCTGCTTTAGCAGCCCAGTCCACCCTCCCAGCTCCAGCTGGATTCCTGGCCCGCACCGCACCCCCTTGGTCTGTTGTAGCCTGGCAAGTCACCTCAAGGTTTCGGAGCCTACCTGGGGACTGCAAGTCCTGCAGGCGGTCTGCATCCAGGTTCCCTGCTGCCTCCTGGGTCCTCACAGCAGCTCTGCCCTCTTCTTTCCCATGTAGCACCAGCGAATCAGACGTTTACTGAAGATTTTAGGGGGAAGGGGTTAGATTGCAATCAAACATAATACAGGCAGCAATTTAAAAGCATGTGTTAAATAGCAGTGTCTTAAAATTCTCCCAACCATTCCCTGCCTTCAGCTATTGCCCTCAAGAGCCCCCTTAGACGGCTGTCCTGTCATGGGGTTGGTCTCACCCCGAAGCCCATCGATACACACCCATCATCTGTACACTCCCAGACCTGTCCACTCTCTGTGCACAACAGCTTCAGCCTATATTTCCTCCTCTCACCAAGATCTGGTTTACCTTTGGATGCCCCAAACTCACGAATGAATGAAAAAGTGCTGTCTCCCACAGATTGCACCCTCCGGCAGCTCCAACAGCAGGAGCTCTGACACCAGCTTCCTGCATGCGCCAGACGGGTGCCTCTCCCGCCAGGCTCTGAGCGTGGGAAGGCAGCGTCAGGAACAAGCCCAGGGTTGGTGGGGTTTGCTTTGTTTGTTTGCGTTAGTGATGCTTTTCCTAAAGAATTATCAACACAACTTCTCTGCTAGGCTGGAGCTTCTGGGACAGGGCCTGACTTATCTTTATCTGCCCAGGATGGAGCACTCAAGCAAATGTTTGCTGAAAGCATTAAAGAGCTCATGAGTGGAACTGGCTTAGCTTAACAAGTAGTGAGCATGCAAGAAATCTTTGTTGAATAATAATAGAATGAATGGATTCTAAACTGCTGTACCCTTACTCCGTTTTCCTCTTAGCAAGCTCCTATCTTTCTGTTTCTGACTCAGGCTGTTAACCTGAGCCCAGCTCCTCATGACATTCAGCTTGTTGACCTTGGGCTGTATAGAGTTTAGTGGTTAAAGACTCAAGCTCTGCAATCAGATAGAGGAAGTTTCAAGTATCTGTCACTCAGGAGTCCTGCATGGCCTTGGGCAGTTCACACGGCTTAAGTCTGAGTTTCTTTCTCTTAAAATTCAGAATAACAACAGTACTGACCTCAAAAGGTTTGGGAAAGAATCAGTTGAGATAATCCATGTGATGTAACTAGCATAAGGCCTTAATGCTGAGCACATAGCAAACACTCAATAAATGATGGGTGTTGTTATTAATTACCGCCATTGTCCCCGCCTTGTTAGCATTCTCCCAGGTGTCTGAGGTCAGTAAGAAGGCGCTAAGCCCCTTCCCCAGGAAAAGGTGTAGCCTCTCTGTGGAGATGACCTTTTATTCCTCTATACGGTGTGTATGTACTAGGTAGAGGGGTGATTACTCTAAGTTGGTGTCTTCAGACCTGGTTTGGAGAGGGGGTGGTTTGTTCTTAAGAACATTATCCTGTGGTTTTTTCCCCCTCTTAACAAAATTTTATAAGAAATGCCACATAAGATGAGATCAAAGGGGAACTACTTGCCTCAGTGAGAATCTTAACTCCTTCAGTTACTAGGATGTGAGATTGCCCAAAATAGTCAACTCTGCTTCAGTTTCCACGTCTGCAAAATGGGTGTAATAATGGTACACACCTGGCAGGGTAGGCGCATGAGTGAATGACTATAACGAATGACACCTAGCGTGCATTCCAAAGTTAGCAATTATGACGTAGGTGTCCGACGGTGGAGATGACCCAGTTCCCAACCATGGCTCAGGCATCTCCCCTAGAACCACACTCTAAAATCCACATCTTACTGGTTACACTGTTCTCACTTTCTATCTGCCTAGATTGGTGCCACCATGCTCGGGAACATTCCAGGGTGCCTCTACTCTGAAAAGCACTTGATATTCTCCACGGACCCCAATATGACAGAAATTTGCTTTGGAAGATCTCGGGTCTGCCCCATGCTCAGGATCATGCCCTTTATCCTTGCCTTTAAAAGCTGTATTTATGGAGGGAAGGGAATTGCCTCTGAATCATGCAGGCCCATGTCACTCTCAGTTGAACTGGATTCACTCTGAAAAGTGATTCTGTTTTGTATTAGTTCATCAAGAAAAGTGGAAGCACTTGGTATGGTCCAGTGTGTGCCTTGAACTCTTTTCAAAGTGAGTAATAACGTGAATCAGGTTGAATTAAATGGGATGGCTTTGGCCGAAAAGATACTGTCACTTTTACAAATGTGTCACATTTGAAGACACATTTCTTTCTAATCATGTAAAGACCATGGATGATTTGGATGCCATCTGTAAATCCCAAAGGAACTGGATTATGGAATGAGACATACTTGAAATCAAAACAGTATTTATTAAAACCATACCAGGACGCCCAGTCGGGCGTGGCTCAGCGGTTGAGCATCGACCTAGGATCCAGGCTATCGGGGTTTGATTCCTGGTCAGGGCACATGCCTGGGTTGTGGGCTGCAGCTGATCAATGACTCTCTTACCATTGATGCTTCTCTCTTTCTCTCCCTCTCCCTTTCTCTCTCTGAAATTAATAAAGATATATTTAAAAAACAAAAAAAACAAACAAAAACAAAACAAACAAACAAACAAAAACCATACCAGGATGTTCTCTCTTCAAGAGAGAAGGTGATTTTTTAAATTAGGTAAAAGAAAGAAATATGAGCACTCTTTCCTAGATTTCAATCTAGGTAACCAGAGTATTAAGATACAGTTTTAGTGGCTCAATGAATCCGTGATTAGCTGAAATGCTTTGGGAGCGCCGTGCTTTGGTTAATTGGATTTGCTCCACTTTGCAAGAAATTTTCCTAGAACAGTTTCACCCTTCCCTTCCACCTTCTCTCCCCTCCCCCTTCCTATTTTTCTCTCCTTTCTTAGAAACGAGTAGAAGGGATATAATTTAATCTTGCAGCTACTCTGGATAATCATTCTGAACACAAAATTTCACTGTTCAGGCCTGATGTGGAAATTAGCTTGATTAATTCTCTGGACAATTAAATAGTAAGTCTAGGTTATTTGACAACTCCCGAGTCACTCTGTAGGACATGGGCCTGATTTATTTTCTTAATAGCTTGTCATCCTATCCGAAAATAAGCCATCCATTTATCTGTGTATGTTTTCTATCTGCCTGGCCCTCTCCAACGTAAGCTCCATGGGGCAGGGACGCTTGTCTAGCTCTCCTAGAGGTGCCTGGCACAAGATAGCCACTTCATAAAAGTGTGTAGCAAAACGAATGCCTTGGTTTCTTATCCTATAGCTCACACCCAGGAGTCAAGTGTAAATATTTCTCCTGGGTTCTAGTTCAATGGTGCCTTACCAAAATGCCATCAAGGGGGGTCCCTACTCTTTATCACAGTGTTCCCAAAACTGTATCATAGAGCTGATCGCTACCAAGACAATTCCATTTTCTCAGAACGGTGACCTTCTTTGTGATGTAAAGGTGTTTAATCAGAGACCATCTTAAAAGGATCCATATATGAGCTCAAAATTGTAGCCAACGAACAAAACAACCACTAAAATAATATTAAAATATTAAAATTATTCCAATATTAAAATTATCTCCTAGGTCATGGGTCCCCACATTTTGCTTCTCACACCCTTGCAGCTTCAGTCTTGGGGACTTCCTTGGGGGCGGGAGGAGAGACACATGAATGGGCCTCTGATCCCTCAACTCTCTCCCCTCCTTCAACCTTTCTGTTTTACTTAAAGAAAGGATTGCGTAGATAAGGAAGGCTTAAAAACCAGAGTTCTAGATCTAAATGGCAGCCATATCTTACTGCACCTTAGGATGCCCCGATTATAATTTCATTTACTTAGCCATTCAAAAATATTTCCTGGGCACCCCTGTTCACAGCCCTGGGGGTAAAGCAGTAAGCCAAGGAACAAAAGTCTCTGACTTCATGGACCCGGCATTCTCGTGGGTGAGACCATCAAAACCAAACCAATAAATACTTATGTCAGATGATGGTAAGTGGCGAGGAGAACAAGGCAGGTCCAGGGCTGGCAGGGGGCGATGAGGAGGGTTTACTGCTTGGGCAACGCTGGACAAGAGGCATGAAGGAAGCGCGGGAGGAGCTGGGTCAGTTCCTGAGGGGAGGGTGTCTTATCCCGAGGTCAGAGCAAGGGCAAAGGCTTTGAGGCAAAAGTGTGCTTGATGTCCTCAAGATACGGGAGGAGGCTGGTGAGCCACGAAGCAGAGGAGGTAGGAGATCAGTCAGCAGGGCTGGGTTGGGCTGGTCATGACTGTGGCGCTTTGACCTCTACTCTGAGTGAGAGGGGAAGGCCTGGGAGCATTTGTAGCCGAGGAGGGACCGGCTCCCTCTGACAGCTGTGATGAGAATAGGTTGTAGAAGGGCGAGAATGGAAGCCAGAGAGCAGTTAGGAAGCTTCTGCAAAAATCCATGAAGTGTGTGGTTCTGGTTGCCCTTACACCAGATGTTCCCCAACCATTTATTGGGAGTTACTGGGAGTTTTCCTTCTAGCACTGCTTGCCGTAGTCTTTCTCAGCAGCTTCCAGTCTTTCAGTATCTTCATGCACAGCTGCTGTGAGCAGCCTGAAGATGACTCTGCCTTTCCGAGGAGTTCATGAGAGCTTGTAGCTGCTCAAAGACCTCGTCTCTGATTTTAGTATTCATGCATGCTCTCTTCTAATTTTCTCCATTTTATTGCTAGAACGTGGCTCTACTATTTAGACAACTTAAAACAATTCTTCTCCCTAAAGCTCAAAACTGAGCAGTTTGGGTAGTTCCTGGGAGCCCCTGGAGTCATCACAGATCACATGCCTAAAAGGAAGGAGTCGACTTGAGAACTGGGACTTGAGAAGGCCTTTGGAGGAAGTGGTTGTTCCCGTCAAAGGGGATGCCCACCTGCTGTCTGGGGACACAAATTACAGTCCCTCAAAGGAGCCTAAGAGGAGAACCGGCTGACCACTTGAGCACGGTCAGATCTTGCAGCCTGTTCCCATTGCCGAAATGCTGCCAGGACATGGCTGTGAAATGGACAGAGCGCTGGGCCACATCCCCCAGAGAGCCAGGTCCCTGCCCTCCTCGCCCCCTCCCGGGCCTTCTCTCCAGCCCCTCCTCTCCTTCAGCAGCTCTCCCCCGAGAGCCCCAAAGCGGTTCTTAGGGACCACATGGTGCACTGGCCCTGAACTTGCTAAGTTATCTTAGCGAGGATTCCCATCTGCCCCTCGGGAGGCCCGCTCAGGTCTGTCCTGTGACCCTGCAGGTCTCTGCCTCAATGCCATCTCCTCCCAGAAGCCACCGCAGTCTCCCAGGACTCTAAGTTCCCCGTTTTGAGCTCAGATTGCCGTTGCAGCGCTCACGGGTGTGAGTGTCTGGTTAATGATCTGTTTCCAGGGAAACAGGGCTGGGGGGCTCTTTATGATCACCATGTGCCCTCAGTAGGTCCTCTATACGTATTTAATGAGGTAATTCCCTTCCTGGCACTCGCCGCATGGCAAAGAATAAGTGCATAAGAAATAATTACCTCTCGATTGTCTGGTTCATTGCTAACCTTGAAGTCCCAGGTGCCCAGGAACCTCCTGCATCTTGTTCTCCCCCAGCATTAGCACAGTGCCTGCACACGGTGTCACCAGTATTGGTGGAAAGAATGAATAATAAAGAAACAAATATGAATGAAGATCTAGAAATGGGTAGGAAAAGGAAGACAACACTGAGAAGTCAGGAGTCAGGCGCAACCAAGGATGGAGCAGAACGTGAGAAAGCCCAGGACTCCTGACCCAGACGCCCAGACCCTCCTTTCCAGGTGCTGTCCAGCTGTTGTGTGTGGTTAAGGGAACAGGGAAGGCTGGCCACTGGCCACCACATTAGAAATGATAAACCAAGGCCAAGGGCTTCTTTACCGTAGAGGAAAAGCTAAGCCATTTATTTTCTACTCTGCAAAGTAGAAAGATCGGGTCCTTTTCTTTTGTGAGATGAAGCCTTGCGCTCCAGAAAGGAAAGGGGAACAGGGGGAGATGGATTAGCACCGGCAAGGTCAGGTTTCCTATGTCAGGGTGGACCCCAACCTCTCGGCTGGGAGCTTCAGCACTTCTTGCTGAATCCTTGACTCCACCAAGGCCTGACCGGCTGTGATGTCAGCTTCGTGTCTGGCAGGTAGACACCGGAGTAGGCACCTATTGGGGTAGAACTTCCAGTTCCCCTTCTTCCCAGGTGGGGGTGCAGACAGGTGCAGGGAAGGGTTCAGAAGCGCGAGTGAGCCTGCAGTTCACAGCAGGGTAACTGGGAAGGTGTGGGCCATATGAAGAGCTGCTTGAGGTTTCTCTCATCTCTCTGTGCAATATTGTCTCTCCCTGGATCACTAGACAATTCTTGCCAGGGTTGGCTGCTACGGCGGAGAAGCTTCTGGAAGTTAAACTGCAGAAATAGTGGGAAGATTCAGGAAATATAAACCATCTTCCAGATGGGACTTGCTGGAACAGTCGTCTCGTTCCAGGCCACCTCCTCCTCCCTCCAGTACCCTCCAAAAGCTTCTTTTAATGTTTTTTGGGTTTTTAAAATGAAATTTCTTGTTATCCCAGCTTCTGTTTTCCACCCTCCTAGTCACCAAAGAGGAAAGGGAGAGCACTGAATTTTTAAAGCAGCTACCCAGTCCTCACCCCAACACACACACACACACACACACACACACCCCTCCAAAACATTTTACCTGTTTTTAGTAGATAAAAAGGGGGAAATGCAGGCTTTTGCAGTGATCTATCTTATTGCTTGGTCAACCCACTTGGATGGTGACCAATAGATTTTAAGACAGTGCCTTCTATTTTAAGTTGGCTGCACTGTGATTGACTCGGTCTTGCTATAAAAACAAGTCTTTTGTAGGGCTCCTTGGAGACTAGTGGGGCATGTCCTATCTAGGGAAGTTTTAAATTTATTTGTGTTTAATTGTATCAGTCTTGGGGGGGAGGGGCACAAATTTTCCCCTTTTGGGTGTGTGTGTGTGAGATTATTCTGCTATTTAGTACATCAGTCCAATTCACCAAGAAAATTTTCTAGGTAAATTTAATTTATTTGTTTTGTAGTTCAAGCATCACAAATTTGGGGTATCTGTACATTGCTCTGAGTTAATGTAAGCCATTGTCTAATTTGGCCTTAATCATAACAGCAACAACAACAAAACCAAATACACTACACAAATTCTTTAGCGTTTTATAGAAGTGAGTAGTTTCTATGGTGATTCAGATAAAGTGTTCACAGTCATGTTTTTACTTAAATACAAGGATAGAAAGTGCTATTTCCAGGCAAGAGTAAAGAATAATCCCCAAACTTGCAACTCTTTAAAATGATCTCATTCTTCTAATAAACAGAACTCAGCATATGTGTTTATGAGCTGGAGGTGGACACAGTGGTGGGGTGACTCAGACTGAGAGCCAACAGACCCAGTTCCTGAGCTGCCACTCACCTGCCAACAGTGTCACATTGCTTTTGGGGGCCACTTTTTCCTTCAGTGGTATACAGGGTGTCTGGACTCAGTGGCTTCTAAGGGCCCCTTAGTTCTGAAATGTCATGATATTTAGAATAAGAGAGAAATTTAGAATCATCTAGTCCTGGGACCATACCTGGCCCATTGCTTCACTTTGTACAGCCTGCAAGCTAGGAATGGATTTTACAATTTTACGTGGTTTGTAAAAAAATAATATTTCATGAACGCTAAAATTATTTGGAATTTAAAATGTAGTGTCCATAAGTAAAGATTTATTGGAACCTACTGCTTTGAGTTACAATTCAAAAGAGTTGCATAGTTGCCATGGAGACCGTATGGCCCAAAAGCCTAAAATAGTTACTCTCTGGCCCTTTACAGAGAAAGGTTATTGGCCCTGACTTAGTCCAACTGCTTGACAGACAAGCAAATTAAAGCTTGGCCAAGTCCTGGGTCAAAAGACAAAACATACTATAGAAAGAGGCAAGTGGCCATTTTGAAGCGTTCAAAGGGGCAAAAACAATGACCAATAAACAAAGGAGTAAGGATACAAAGGGTGTTTCTTCCTCAAATGGCAAGAGAGGGAGCCTAAGGACAAAGGAACTAGGAGAGCCCTGGAGAGCCCCTGAGAGCCCCGCGCTCACCTGCTCGGAAGGACACTCTCCTAATCTGGATGCCACTGCGATCGGTTGACAGGAGGACAGGGAAGGGGGCAAATTACTCAGAAGTGGCTTGAGACTCTTTGTGCTGATAAGATTCCAGGACACTTACAGCCCAGCTCGAGGCAGGAAATGGCAGCGGGCATTAGAAACGCGTTAGTGGCCCTTTCAAAGGTGTAGGAGGCCTGGACGGGCGGCGATGCTGAGACTAGGGGAAGGAAGCTGGGGACAGATCAGAACCTTCCATCAAATGCAGGTCTAGTGTTAGAAAATCCTGAAGCCCTTAAGGCACAGAAGCTGGACAGAATAGCCAGCATGGTCCTGAGAGCTTGGCCCGTAGTCGCGGGGCTCACCTCCTGGCAGGATGGTGCATAAACAGGAGCAAAGTGAGTGTGGAGTGGCCGCATGTGCATTTCAGGAGGGTTTAGACAAAGCTCCACGGGGGGAGAGGGGTAAAGCTAGCTCATCAGCCTTCTGTTTACCCGGGAGGACTGCCTTTGCCTGGGAAATGTCTGGTGCTGCGAATAAATATTTCAAGCCCAAGCATGAACAGGGGAGAAGTGAAACTACCTAAGACTCAAACTGCTGGCGATCAACCAGGTGCCAGACATCACTCCTGTGGGAAGAGCCCCAAGCAGTTAAAATATAAAATTGAACTTGAGGGACAGCTAGGATTTAGCCTGGAAATTCAGATTACTGATGACACGTAGTCTGTGTCCTGCTGTGTCAGTGAGTCAGAGGGTTTAACTCCAAGCTTAACTCAGTGGTTAACAGTGTGAGCTCACCAGCTGGACTGCCCGCCGAGCACCCCTAACCCACTGCTTGAATTCCTTGGGCAAGTTACTGAACCTCTCAAGCCTCACTGTCTTCTTCTGCAATAATAACAGTAATTTTATTTTTTATTGTTGACACTATTACAAATGTTCCCCATTTCCGCCCCCTTTGCCCCCCACCACACAGCTCCCGCCCCACCCCCTGGCCTTCACCACATTGTTGTCTGTGTCCATGGGCTATGCACCAAAAATAATTTTTAAAAGGAGTACCTACGTGTGGGCTGCTGCATTTAAATGAGATTATAAGCAGAAAGTTCTAGGGGGACCTGAGCATTAGTGAGATCTCATTAAACACCCCCTGCTTGCTGTTGGCTGCATTGGAGAGCATATTAACTAAGAACTGGATTTGGGTACAAATAGTTCTGGTTTGGAGTTCCAACTTTATAGAGTAGCCTTGTAACCACAAGTAAATTTTGTCAAGTCTTTGAACTTAGTTTTCTTACCTACAAAATGTAGTAATAGTAGAACTTATCTCAAGGGGCTATTGTGTGGACTTAGTGAGATATATACTTAAAGTGCCTGGGAGAGTTTCCAGCATTTAGAAGCTATTATTATTATTATTATTATTATTATTATTATTATTATTCACTGGTTCCCTGATTGCCAAAAACTATTCTGAAGACAGGCTGAAACACAGAAAGCCTGATATAAGATGCATACTTGGCACACACAGTATAAAGAATCTTCACACAAATGATTTGATCAAATGGTGGTAAAAATGAGTTTGGTTTGTCATGAAATTCTTCTGCTAAGTTAGGGAGACAAGAGGCAGACTCAAGGAAGATGGTGGGGAATTGTCCTAATCAGTGTCCCCACAGTGTCCCTGCTGGCCCAGGGACCCCTCCTGTCCCAAGCCCTCCATGCTGAGCCCAGACAGCGACATATATCCTGTCTCCTCTGACTCACTCCTTCGGAATCACTGGGATTCTTTTTCTTTTCCCACCTCCTTTCTGCCAACTTCTGCTCCTCTCGTTTCCCGACAGGCTTCTCGGCATTTGGAACGTGCAGCTTCACGTTCCAGGTGAAATTTGAAGGCCTGTCCTACCCTCTTTATCAGCGAGAAGAGAGACACGATGGCCTCTGGGGGGGAAAGGGCTCTTCAGTGCCTGGCCCAGGCTCTCTCCTTCGGTGGCGGGGCTGGGCCCCACTGCGCCCCATTAACAGGCCCGTCGGCTTCTCTGCTGCTCCGCAGGTGAAACCGCCGGGCGTCCTGGCCGATGGGGCTCCCCAGCCCGCTTCCCCCGCTCGCTGCCCATCTGCCGAGACCGCGAGCTGCGGGAGCATGGGATAGATGTCGGCCGGGTATCCTTGAGCACAAATTGTCATAAGGCCGAGGTGTTGCTTCCGCTCAATTTCTTAAGAACCGAGGGTCTCTTCTCGCAAATAAGCCAGATTGGAAGGTTTGGCTTTCCTTGCACTTTCCCATCTGCCCCTGTCGGTGGGCCACTAGGGAACAAATAACACATGTGGCTTAAGCCCTGTATTCATAGGTTCCTTCCTATGAATCTATGGGGTCCGTGGGATCACTTCATCCAGCCTTTTCATTTTACTGATGAGGATGGGAAGAAATAGGCAACAGCTGGATTCTAGCTGAGCCAAGACAGGAGCCCAGGTCTCCTGCTCCCGGGCCTCCGTTCTTTCTTCTCTATAGCCCTTGTTGCTTTCCATGCTCATGGCTGGAGGGGATTCTCCTTGGTGCCTTTTCTGCATGTCCTACACAGCCAGGACTCGTTTGGGGTGAGCCCAGCCTGTCTTCTTACCCGTGGGCCCTGGCTAATGTTTGGTCTCCTCTGTGCATGACATCCTCTGCAGACCTGAAGATTCCTCCAGTAGCTTGTGGTCAGGACAGGCGCTTATTTGTGGTGAGGAACAGGGTTGCCTCTATCTGACTGGCAGAAGGTTTTAGGGTGTGGAGGGTGAAGTCACTGCATGTTCTTTCAGCTTAGGTAGGACCCAGAAAACAAGTCCCAATAAGAAGGCTGATTCTGAGCAAGGTCACAAACCAAGCCGGTCTTAGGACCTGAGGCCCACCTACCAACTCCCCCTCCAGCAGCCAGAGTCCTGTAAGGCCAGTCTGAGGAGCGCCCAGATGCTTTTCACCCACAGCCAGGGTAGGTTGAATCAAGGGGTGACTATCAGGATTGTGTCCAAGGAAACACTGATATTGGGCTACACTGATTTCTACAAAGTAGATGGCCAAGGACAGGAGCCCTGAAGGAATGTCCAGAATCAGGTTCAAAAGGGTGTCAGAAACCAGACAAGAGCTCCTGAGGAATGTTTGTGTGCGCAGAACTGTCCTGTCTCAGCCAAGACAAAGTGGATATGTCACTTCCCTTCTCTACAGTTCTTTGAGAGAGATGCTAATCTCCCCATTGTAAAGGCCAGAAATAGACTTGGAGAAGTTATTTTCCAAAGTCAAAGCTAGTAAGTGTTAGAGTCAAGACTAGAACCCAGGTCTTCTGTGTCCAAAGCTCATGTTCTGTCCAGGTCAGCATGCTGCTGTTTAGAAAAGTCCACCTATGTTTACTAGATAAGTCTGATTGCCATGTGTGGTGTGGTGTTCTGTGATTTTACAGTCAAACACACACTCCTAGGAACCCACAGGTGTCACTGGCCATCAAGACAACTCAAAATACAATGATTCCCTTTGCCACAGTGGTACTCAAATCATTCCCTGAAGAGGGGACTCGGCGACTTCGTGGGGACAGAGACAGAGGATGGGCACAGGTCACCTGCTGTCTGCACTCAACCCCCAATCCTTTCCCCATCATTGCTTCCACCAGAGCTACTCCATTTCTATGGGTTGGGATCATGTGTTTGAAAAAGGCTTCTGGTTCACACCTTGCATGAGAGAGAACTCACAAGCTGGGGTGGGCTCCAGAATCCTCTAGAGTGAGCAGACGAAGATGTCTGAGTGGTTCCCTTGACATTGTCTTCTGGGTGAAAGAGCCCTGCCACATCAACAAAAGTCTGATGATCTGCAGCTAGCACAACCACAGATGCTAACAGTTGCTTTAGAATTTCCTCAAAATTTTTAAATATTTAAATTAGAACCAGTATGCATATATGGTCCAGCAATCTGGCTTTCACAGAGGCCCCAGGAGATACAGTTGTGAGACAAACAGGACACTATCTCTGATGTCACCCTCAAAAGAACAAAGAAGGTCACCCCCAAATCACAGCTAGTGATCTGTCAGGCACCAATTTATCTAAACCTTTTAATAGTGATGTTATTTAGGGAGCATTTCAGATCTTGCTTCCTGGCAATGTCATCAGTTTGGCCCAAATAAATTCTTACAAAAATTAAAAAAACAAGTGATGCTGTTTAAGCTCTTGTCTGTCCTCATCTCTTGACATAACGAGTTCAGTGGGTCGCCACCACCGGTGCACTTCCTTTTCTCTGTCCTATGTTTACCTCTTGCACTTTCCAGGGGTAACCCCTGTGTGTTGATAAACAAGCTCAACCTGATGTGGCTGAAGCACCGGTTGAACGAATCATTCTTGAACTGACAGTCCTGACAAATGGCGTCATTGCGAATGCACATGGGCTCAGGTTTACAGTCCCTTACAACCCTTCCTCTCTCCAATGTTCTGAAATCCTGGGCATGCAAAGCCACTTTTCTATTTGTAGACAGCTGAGCAGCTGGCGTATTTCTGAGCAGCTGAAGCAGCAGGGATGGCTGCTTCCCCTCTTTTACCTGGGCCTCCTCATGTACCCTCACCCGAATCACCCGAGCCAACGCTATGTACATTTAGAGAAATGCGAACAATCTATTATCTTTCCATATTATGAGCCCAGAGAATCTCACTCTGACCTTCTGCCCATCTCTGTACGAGTTGTCAGTAATTCCAGAGCCTCTTTCATGCCTTCAAAAATTATCTACTATAGATGCACCTCAGTTAACAGGCATTATGAGGGACTAGGGCACAGCTCTGGATAAAGGAGCTCAGATAACTAAGCGTACAACTCTTTAAACTCTGAAGAGTCTTCAGATTTGTAACCATTTGCCACCCAAGTTTGTCCACGTAGGTAACACAGGCCTGGGGTTAAAAATGTGGCTTCACGGACTATAACAAATGGTATTTTCTGTTCTGGCCTCATTTGCTAGTAAGCACTGTGGCGGCCACACAGCTGAGCTGCTTGGATCCCTTGGTATGGGGGCGAGGGTGACTGTTTGGCGGCGCTGACTGCTGCCCCTCTGGACCTGGGCACAGAGGTACCACGGCCGTGTTCCCCACGAACTGCGCCCAGCCAATGACCCTGGAGTTCCTGAGCACGGCAGGACCTGGGACTCCCCAACCAGGTGTTGGCTCAAGGACCCCCCATCAGCCTGTCCGAAACTGTCTCTGAACTGGCCTGACGCCTGAGACCCTTCCCGCTTCTCTTTCCTGCAGCTCAGACACCCTGTCCCTCTGACTCCCTTTCCCCCAAGGCCCTGCCCCCGGGCACCCTCTTACACTTCTCAGCCTGGCAGAACATCTGCTTCTCGGAGGACCCTCTAGCCTGGATTTTCTGAGTAGCCCCTACAATGCTCTTTCTTAAAGGGGGGATGGCCTGTGGCAGTTGGGTGGCCTCCTAGAGCCCCAAGTGGACCCTGGCTCTTCTCTCCAGTCTTCCCTACTTCTCTGGATCCTGGTCCCAAACGTTTGCTCAGGTGCTCCAACTTTGAAATATATACATTTTTAAAATATGTTTTTATTGATTTCAGGGAGAGGAAGGGAGAGAGAGATAGAAACATCAATGAGAGAAACATTGATTGGCTGCCTCCTGCACGCCTGCCTCCTACTGGGGATCGAGCCCCAAACTGGGGCATGTGCCCTGACTGGGAATCGAACCTGCAACCCCCCGGTGCACGGGACAATTCTCTACCTACTGAGCCACACTGGCCAGGCTTGAAATACATTTTTAATGTCGTTTAGGCCAATTCTACTTTCATAGATAAGATGTCTTAAACGTTTGTAAAAAGTTGAACAGGAGCAATTCGACCAGTAGAGTTGCCTACGAAGGGGGGAAAAGGTTACGGCGGTGTACAAGGTCCCACGTGATTCTCACCTCACCTCTGCCCCTTCCACCCCACCCCAGTCGCTCTGCGTACTGGCCAATTGTTCCGTGACTGGGCCTGATACCTGTGCTGTTGCTTCTGTCTGCAAATCTCTTGTCCAGAAAATGACTCCTTCATTTTCTTTTCCAGATCTTTGCTGATATGTTACCTCACTGAGGATCTCCCTGACCACTTTCCCGACAGCATTGGAAATGGCACCTGCCCTCTCCCACACGGCGCTCTGTCCCTCTCCCCTGCTTTATTATTCTCTGGAGCCCTATAACCATGTAACATACTATATAAATTTTTGATATGTTGTTACTGTTGTTGTTGTTTGTTTGTCTGATTTATTTTGCATTTTCCCAAAATCCTACCATGCAGTCAGGTTGGCAAGGGGCAGGGGTAGGGCTCAGGCTTCAGTTATTCAGGCCTTGGTTTCAGTCCTGCCTCACAGCTGAGAGATCCCAGGACCTGGGCCAGTTCCTTAACTGCTCTAAACCTCATTTGCAAAATGCAAGTCATAAAAGTCCTTCTTATCTCCTAGGGCCTGTGGGTCCTGTGAAGATTAAATGAGACGCAAATATTGGGCTCAGCTCGTGGCGCCTGGCACGCGGTAAGTGCTAAGTCATCAACCAGGTTTCTAGGAGCGGGGATTTCTTACTCGGTGATGGTTGTTGGAGGCAAAGCAGGCCTGTTTGCAGGGACTGCCTCGCTATCTTTTGGTGGAAATGTTGAGATTAGCACCAACAACTGGAAGCAAAGCGCTGATTGTTCTTTTACAGCCCAGGCTCTCCTTGGTGCCAATAAACTCTCAATTGTTCCTTAGACCACACCGATTTCTTAGAGCGGCATGAGAACATTGAAATTGCCGTTGTCAAAGGTCCCAGGCTAGGCAATAGCGGCGGGAGAAAACGAAAGCTGTGAGCTCCTTTTGAGGAATTGAATCTATGCATCGATTATATTTGAATTTTGGGTTTAAAGAAATGTATCAAAAGCTTTTCTTTTTTTAACTTACTTTCTAAGGGGGAGAGCGTCCTGGGAACCACCCAGGATTCTGTCACTGGGCACCTCATTTCCTCACAGAACCTTCAGGTTTGTACCAGGAACAATTCCTTCTTCCTCCCTTCCTCCCTTCCTTCCTTCCTTCCTTCCTTCCTTCCTTCCTTCCTTCCTTCCTTCCTTCCTTCCTTCCTTCCTTCTTTTTCTTTCTTTCTTTCTTTCCTTTCTTTCTTCTTTTAAAAAATCTTTTTTAAAATATGTTTTTATTTCATTGATTTCAGAGAGGAATGGATGGGGGAAGGAGAAAGAAACATCAATGATGAGAGTCATTGATCGGCTGCCTCCTGCACGTCCCCTGCTGGGGATCGAGCCTGCAACCCGAGCATGTGCCCTGACCAGAAATTGAACCTCGACCTCCTGGATTCTAGGTCGATGCTCAACCGCTGAGCCACACCAGCCAGGCTCTAGGATTTCTTGATGCTGTCTGCTGTTTTGCTTACATCAGAGCCTGTTCTCAGAGGGCCTTATATTAAAGTGGATTCTCAGTAAAAACAAATTCTCTCTAGCTTATTCTTCCTGGAAAGACCTGGTAACAATGGAGGAGAAAGATATTTTTTAAAGAAATTATTCATTACTCACTTAAAGCAGAACAGTGTTTATGGTGACCTGGGGGATCTGAAGCTGCAAACCTGGCCTCGGAGTAGTTGGGATTCTCTTAAGGAAATGGGATTTGCATGCAGCCAACTGCAATCAAGTTTGCTAAGTGCTGTGTGACTGTATAAAGAAGCAGGCAGAAAGAGCTATTGCTTCCAGCTGTGCACGGGGAGGCGTCTGACAGCTTCCCGAAGAGAGGCTCCACCAGACGCAGGTGAGGGGGGCCGTTCAGGCTGCTGAACACTGATCATTCTATAAAGGGCAGATAAATGCACCACTAATAAGACGGCATGCTTCTAAATTTAGGAAAGAGTAAACACTTGTTATAGAATATAGATGAGAGATCTAAAGACACATTCTGGAGGGTGTGCTAACAGGATATTGGAGGCCGTGGGATTGTTTCAAAATAAAACAGTCCCGCTTTGAAGTGAGAGTACATCAAAGCAAGTTCTCCTTGCCTTTAAGAATTTGGACTTTTTGTTGGAGTAGGGAGTATGCATCCACATGCCCACCTGGGTGGGCGATCACGTCACAGTAGCCTAGTTCCTGTTCTGACCTAATTGTGGTGGGCCATCGTTTTACTGGGTATGACTGTGACAGTCGGTGCATCACCACACCAGGCTTCGTTCCTCTCCCCACTGGAATAGGAACTTCTCTAACCTCTGGTTTCCCAGCATACTGCAGATCACCTGCTGACATGGGAGGATTACAAGCACAGAGAAGAGGAAAGGGAGAGAGGGACCCCCTTTCTCTCTCAGGATGCCAGGAAGAGCCCACACACTGGAACCCTGAACACTCTTTTCCCAGCTGAGCATTTTGGTTTTCTTTAGAGAAAATTTTTTAATTGATTTTTAGAGAGAGAGGAAGGGAGAGGAATAGAGAGATAGAAACATCAGTGATGCAAGAGAAACAGCAATGATCGGCTGCCTCCTGCACGCCCCTTACTGGGGATCGAGCTCACAACCCAGGCATGGGCCCTGACCAGGAATCAAACTGGGGCCTCTTGGTTCCTGAGTCGATGCTCAACTGCTGAGCCACGCCTGCCATGCTCTTTAAGAGAAATTTGACCAAAAATTCTTGGAAAAAGATATGCCCATAAGGCGTACTTTACAAAAGCTTTGTGAATTGAGATAATTCAATCAGAGGAAGGAAACTGTTGGCTTCATATCCAGAGGAACGTTCTTTTCACCTTGAAACCTGCCTTGAATGGAGCTCAGAAAGAAGCACTGCTTAGCTGGCTAGCTGAGTGAGGTGTTCAGAAACAAAGGCAGGAAAGAAATGGTGCATTTCAAAGCATTTTTTTAAAGTATGGGCATACTGCTGTGTCTGCTTTTTAAAAATTCCTTCTTAAAATGGTTTTTTTTTTTACAAAATGATGCATGTTCATTTTTAAGTCAATCAATGCAGAATAGCACAAAAGCAGAAGTCAAGATTTAAAATTAAAAAAATCACCCCATGCTGCCTCCCCAAGTAACTATTATTAGTATTAAGTAGTTATCATTCCAGCAATTCTCTAGGCATAGATAGGAATTATTTTGTAAACATCGGTGCAAACTGAAACACAAAACAAATTACAAAGGACAATTATTTGAGGAATCTCTGTTCATGTTTGTGGTGAAGGAGAGAGAGGAACTTGTGATTTCGAAGACTGTAAAATAGCTTCTTTCTGGTCATTCCTTGGATGAGATGAGCACTCTGATAAAATAGTTGGAAT
Organism: Miniopterus schreibersii; assembly: GCF_964146895.1. Classification (NCBI taxonomy): domain Eukaryota; kingdom Metazoa; phylum Chordata; class Mammalia; order Chiroptera; family Miniopteridae; genus Miniopterus; species Miniopterus schreibersii. Next base: position 6,712,294 of record NC_138117.1, on the reverse strand, counting down.
TTTAAGGCAAATAGTGCCTTTCTGACCAGGTCTTGGTCTAACTCAGAGGTGGGAGGTGGGACAAAAAGGCGAGGGACAGCCTCTAGTTCCCAGAGGGGACTTTCTGAGTGGAAGATAGAACCAGGACATGGACCATCAGAGAGCAAAAAAGGGAAGAGAAGGGATGACCCAGAGTTACTGCCAAAGCAATTACCTGCCGGGGGGCCCGAGGGGCTGAACAAACGGGAAAAGTAACGTGACTGAGATAACGGAGGCTTGTAAGTTTTGAAAAATGACCCTAGATCTGATCAGAAGAGAGAAATAGAACAAAATAGTGTGTTATTGGTCTAAATACTCCTAATTAAAGTAACTTCAGTTTCTTCTATCATTTTTAAGAGGACATGTCTTGGAATCACAGGTTAAATGTGCTAATTCTTGGACTTAAAATCCTTATGTATTGCACAGCCCCTTCTCCAAGCACAATTTTCACAGGCTGAAGACTAAGTTAACTGAGGGGGGGGAGAGAAAGCTGCAAACCTGACCTTCCCTGCAGACCAAGATGCTGCCCGTTTGACCAGGCGGCTGAGGTTACGTCTATTAGTGTAAGGGCGTCAGGGATGCTCTGAGGTTGAGAAGGAAGGATGGCTCTCCCCCGCCCTGAAGCTTTGCTCAATGCAAGGGCTTAGAAACTGCAACCACTGGGGCAGAAAGCCCCTAAAACTTGGTAACTCTCTCCCCAGACCTCACTTCCATATCAAAACCTGAAGCTGATCTCTGTCTTTAATACCATTCTCACTGGTTAACGATAGAGACCAGACCAAGCCATCGGTAGCCCGCTGCTGTGGACACATATGTGCCCTGCCCATGTATCAGCCTGCTTAGTGCTCGTAACTCTATAAGGCAAGCACTACTGGTGTCCCCATTTTACAGATGAGGAAATGGAGGCGAAGAGAAATTAAGCTACTTGCCCAAGGTCACAGAGCTAGTGTGTGAGCAAAGGGCCTAGGGCCAAAAACTTGCCTCTTAAAGACTGGGGGAAATTAAAGTTAGAATGGAGACCAGACCAGCCAGTGTGGCTCAGTGGTTGTGCATCGACCTATGAGCCAGGAGACTGTGGTTTGATTCCCATTAGGGCACATATGCCCAGGTTTTGGGCTCGATCCCCAGTAGGGGGCGTGCAGGAGGCAAAGGATCAATGACTCATCATTGATGTTTCTCTCTCTCTCTGAAATCAATAAAGACATATTAAAAAAAAAAAAGGAAACCAAATTTCCTTAACACACAACCAGTGTCCTTGCTCTAAGCTCTCCAATTACTTCAAGTGGTGTTCGAGTTACAAAACCCCAGGTTACACCGTCCCGCTGGCAGTTTATTGTGGGGGGTGTTGGCCTCCTGACCTGCACCACAGTGTGGACTCGGCTCCTGTGCAGGAAGTGAGAGGTGCATGTGGACATGTGTGTGTGTGTGTGTGTGTGTGTGTGTGTATTGATGATGTGCAGGTGAGTGTGTGTGAATGTATGCGTGTGTAGATATGAATTTATGTAAGCTGTTACTGGGCGAGTGCCTTTGTGAGTGTGTGGGAGTGATGTACGTGAATGTGTATATGTGCATTTGTGAGTGAGTGTACGTGAAAGCGTGAATGATGCGTGAGTGAATGTATCGAGGGTGGATGTGTGTGTACGTGTGTGTGAGAATGAATATGTCTATGTATGTGTGCAGGGATGTGTGTGGGCAAAACCTGTGTGTGAATGTGTATGTGTGTGCATGCAAACGGGCATGCATGTGAATGTCTGAGTGTGCCCATGTGTGTGTCTGAATGAGCGCCTGTGCATGTGCGCCCGTGTGAGTGACACAGGGGAGTGTGTCTGTGCCTGTTGCGTGTGTGAATGTGTGAGTAGGTAGGTGTGCTGCTCCCAACTTCCTCTGCTGGCAGCCAGGTCGAGTGACTCATGAGCTCTGCCCCCTGCCGAGGAAGCTTGAGGAAGGTGTCCAAGGACAGCCCTGGCCACGGAGGAGGGAGGGCGCCCCTGGGAGAAGAGGCCAAGTGGCCCGAGCAGAGCAAACTGGTGCCACCCAGCCTCGCCGCCCCGGCCGGGTCTCGTGGGCTGTCCCCTCTCCTGTCAGTGGAGTGAAGGGGCGGCCAGGGCGCTGGAGAGGGCGTAGGGCAGGCCATGGAGTCCAGCGGCCTCGGGCCCTGCCTGGCTCTGCCCCACACTGAGGGACCCCCGGAAGCCCCCTCACCTTCCGGCCTCGGCGTCCCCACCTAGGGAGAGTGACCACACCCAGCACAAGTTTCTGGGGAAGCTCAAAGAGCCGAGGCATCCAATAAAAACACCACGAGGCATAGCACTTTGCACAGAGTATATGCTCAATAAATGGCACTGTTCCAATGAACGATGAATAAAATAACCCCGTTTCTTTACTCAGTTCTCCTAAGTGAAGCCTGGCGCCCTGGGAAGTTTGCACAAGCTTTGGGTCATCTGAGTGGACCTTGGAAGTCATTTACACGTGAGGACCCAGGTCGCAAAGAGTTAATACATCAGAGCAGCGACAACGGTCCCCCTGTCACCGGGAAATCAGCCCTTTTCTTTCCAAGAGGAAAGTAGAAAAGTCCTTGTTACGTAAGAAAGCCAAACAGACGGCAGAGAATCTGACCGGTGTGATTTGTGCCTCTTCAAAAATGAAACTGGACACCTGTAAGTGTGAGTCTGTCGCTCGACTTTTCAAGGACCAGAAAACAAAATAAAGAAAGGAAACTTTCAACAGGGAGGCCACAGTGTCGCTGAGGAGAAGCAGTGAGAACAATGACTGAGTGGCTGGCCCGGGCCACCTGCCTCTGAGGCAGAATTGAGTCAATAAAGGCGCTAAGCAAACAGTGGGGCTCAGTCTAAAGCAGTTTGTACAGCGGTCCGAGCTCGTGGGCCGGGACACAGAAAGCCTGCACACATCCTCTGTTCAATGAGGGCCAATCTCCAGGGCCGTCGCTGTGTTTGCTCAGCAGCTTTCATTGCAGAATGGCCACCCCATTAGGGCCATCAGCCGAGCTGGGTGGGGCAGGCCCGGGGCAGCCGCAGGTGTGCTGGCTCCTCGGCCGCAGGGGGCAGGAGGAAGCGCTGGGTGCACACTCCTCAGGGAACCTGGCTGAGGATCCTACAACCTGGATAAAACAGAAGCCTGGGGGATGGACACAAACAATAGGGTGGTGAAGGCCTGGGGTGGGGTGGGATCTGGGTGGAGGGGGGCAATGGGAGAAAGGTGGGGGGATCTGTAATACTCTCAACAATAAAGATTTTTTAAAATGAAGAAAAAAAAAAAAAAGAAACAGAAGAAAGGCATAGAGCACACCCTGTCAGTTAGAGATGATCTTGGAAGGTTCTTGCTCCAAGGTGGGCAAAGGACCAGAGAGGAGAGGGGGCTTCCAGAGGTCCCAGTTCAGCCTGGAAAGCAGGGCCCAGCCCTCCGGCAGACCTGCCTTGCCCTGCCCTCCGTATACTTCAAAATGCCCCCACTTTAGCAACACGCGGGTTTTCTAGAATTTGGCAGGTTAGAATTGAGGAATCGGGGGATGGGTATTATGGTCTCACGTGATAAATGATGCGAGGCTGTGTCGGTGAACGAACCCTGTTTATGGCATTCACAAGAGGCAGCTATGTCACCAGGAAAAGCTGGAAATATATTTGAGGGGGAGGAAGTGGGGCAGGGTGGTTCCCATAGTAAGTCCTAACTTTACAGCATTTCACATTTGGAGGCAGTGAGGCAACAAAGAGACCAAGCGGGTGCCAGAGGACACAAGGCACTACTTCATACCGATGGCTTTGTCTCTAGTGCCCTCCTATTTCCCGGGCACACCTGTCTCTCCCCAGAACAGTGAGGGGTGTTCTGGGGATGACACGCAGCTGGATCATATGTCAGAGGGCATCACCAACACCTGACCCCCAACAATCTCATCCGGGCCTGGCCTCCTCTGAATCTCCCTATGTTGCCGTTTGTCCCGCCTCTCTTCCGCCAAAATTCTCATTCCTTCAGTACAGTGGCTCTCAACTGGGGGTGGATTTTGTGCCCAAGGGCACATTTGTCAATGTCTGGAGACATTTTTAGTGATTACAACTGGGGATTGGAATGCTACTGGTGCAGGTAGAGGCCAGAGATGGTGCCAAATATCCTACAAAGCACAGAACAGCTCCACACATTAAAGAATTATCCAGCCCAAATGTCACCAGGTCCTGACATCACAGCTATATTATTGCGAAGCATCCATTTGAACTAATTTGCAATATGATTTAAATGGCTGAGAGTCCACATATAACTTTCCAGGGTCAGCTGGCTTTTAAAACAGGTTCTCACTTATTGGCAAGACTTTAAGTCATAGGAGAAAGGAAGTGAAGACTTTGGGGAAGATACAGGGAGAAATGTTCTGTGTGTGTGTGTTGTGGGAGGCCCTCCCGGTTCTTCCTTCAGTCTCATCACGAAGGCACCGCCTACGTGTTTCATGGGTAGAAAGACCAGCCTTGACCACTCACTCTGGCAACGGCAGAAACGACGACCGAGGTGTGCTGTCCCCTCTGCCTGCAATTGGGAGGCACGGCATTGACTGACATACCATCCTGGTTCAGGTCCCCATGTGATGGGAATGATTCCAAGTCCAAAGATGGAAGGGACAGCAAAGGTTGGTGTGGAGAATGGATACACTAGCCCCCGATGCCTCCTTCTGCACGGCTCTCAGCAAGCTGTTCGCAAAAATGCACCAAATGCATCTCTTCCGTTAGGGGTGCTCAGCCCTGGCTGCGTGTTACAATCCCTCGGGGAGGCTTAACAAATTCTGATGCCCATTTAATTAGAACCCCTAGCAGTGAAACCATCAGTATATCAGTACTTCTTTAAGTTAAAATTTTAATTGAAATATAATATACATATAAAAAGTACATATAAGGATACAGATGTAGCGGTTGGGATGTCTTTGGCAGTAAGGGAGATTAACCAATTGGGCATCACTTTACAACATTTCTCCCCAAACAAGAAGTCTCAGATAGACAGGTAAACAAGGAGTCTGGAGTTAGGAAGGGAAGGAAGCAAACAATATGTATAAAGCATCCCCTTTTAAGTCCTTTTTAGGATAACACGTCTATCTAGCCAGGGAGACGGGGGCATGGAATGGGAGTGGGAGAAACTCTAAACATGTCTTAGGCTAGATATCTAAGTATTTAGAATTTATTATTTCATTTAATTTGGCATACAAAAAATATAGATAGGTGTTACTGTCTCTATTTCACATGAGATCTGAGTCAGAGATTTAAATGTGTCCAGGATCCCACAGTTAGCCAGCAAGGGTCAGGGACTCAATATAGTCTCAATCCTGGTGATGTGGGCACTTACCCTCCCCAGGTTGGTTTGGAGATACTTGCATCAAATGATCTCAAAGTTTTAATTTAGATTTATCCAATGGCCTGACTGCCATTCTCAGCAGTTTTATATTAATGGCCTACTGGAAGCAGGATGCAAGAATAGACCTGAAACCAGTGACATTGGCTATTGCTGCAGGATCGAGTCAGTGATTAAGGACTATTTGGCACAAGCTTTGAGATTTGGTCTCTTAAGGTGGACTATGGGCTTTCTGACCCAAAGCGTGGATCCCAAAGCCCTATCGCTGTGTGACCCTTCCTGGATTCCAAGCACCCCGGAGTCCCAAGGACACCTTCCAAGTGGGCAGGGCTGGCGTGACACTCGATTGCCATTGGCCGGCTTCACAATGAAGCAGTCATGGCTAGCCACGGCCCTTTGGAGCTCAGGGCCTTTCCAAGAGTATTTCTCTCCTCTTGATGCTTCTCTGCCCATTTCTTCTTGCTCTGTAGCACCGATAACGTCTTGTCTGTGTCCAGCCGGGAAATGAAGGAACCTTATAGCTTAATGAAAGTGAGCGTACCCCGCACGACTTCAAGGGTGCCGCATCTCCCACTCCGTTAACAATGTTTTTCCTAACATTAAAATGCCTTATGAGAAGAGCAAATTAGCTTTGCAGTGCGAACTCCAGAATTTCCTGACATTTTAGTGACATTTTCATTCTCAACCTTTCCTCAGTAAGGTATTTAGTATTTAATAAGTTCTGGGATCAGCAGCTTCCTTCTCCAGAGAGCAATATTAACTATAGTCTGCAAAGATGGCAGTTGTCTAAATGCTGAATAAACCTAGAACATTCAGAGCAAATTCCATCAAATGCTACCTATTTCTCACACTTCCTGCAGCTGTCGGCCCAGACTCTTCTCCATACGCAGGGGTGGGAGAAAGTAGGTATACGGCTGCATGGTGACATTCTTTTGAGTTAATAAAGCTATTGCGATCATCATAACCTGCATGTCTTTTTCCATATGAACAACTGTAAACCTACCTTTGCCCACCCCTGTATACTCACACAGAAATAAAAAAGAATCGCCAGACATTTCTCAAGTGGGATTTTATGTGACTTTTTTATTATTGTTTAGTATTCACAGCTTTAAATGTGAATAAAACTGATGCGACCAGAAATGTCAATTTTGGGTTTAAAAAATATAACAGTTTGATTAGCTGAGAAACTGGTTATTAGTCTTAAAAGGAGAAAACTTATTTTATTTGGGGGAAGACAAAAATATTTAAAACAACACATTTCTGGGCATTGCTTTGTCTATGTTGTTTTGCTAAGTGGAGTCAGTCCATCACCCTCTCTGCTCGGTTAGATCATATCAGGTGAAATGGAAGCAGGATGCTTAGACCTCAAGCCAGCAGAGGTAGCAACGGCGAGGACAGACTGTCCAGTACATATTTAGCCTGGGTTCTCCGACATTTACCCTTATGCAATAGATACTCCATCTATCCAGATTCACCGATGGTGATGGTGCTTGTGTCACTCATAATGGTTTCCATTTACACATTTCTCTCAGGTGTACAAACACGTGAAGATCAAGGGGAAAACGAAGGACACGGCTTCACAACATGATAAAGACATAAAAAAAGCTTTGCAACTTTTTTTTTCTGTATTAGTTCTGATTAAGGTTTTGTTTTACTTTTTTCTAGTAAAACTTAGTTCTTTATTTGATCTCCTATTATCATTATTGATGTTTAGACACAGAAGAACCAAACTTAGTAACTAATATTGAAAGGGATCATCCGGTTTCATTAACAAAGGGGACCTGTTTCCATTGTGGGATCCCTGAGCATCTTTTTAGTTCTCACGATAAGCCAGGCCTGCACGCAGACCGAGCACGTCTCTTCTCCCAAAACAGCTGGGTGGGAAACGAAAAGAATAGTTAACAAACCTAGTTCATCCCTAGCTGGTAAGGGTCAGCTAACCTGCTAGTTTGTGCTCTCTACGACTGTCCGGCCAATGTTATCCGTGTTGGGTTTTTTCCTACTGTGTGACCAGCTAAATCATGACCGAAGGGATGTCACCCAGCCTTCCCAAGGCCAGCCACCCCTCATCTCCTAACAGGCTCTGGTCTCAGTTCTCAGGGCTTTAGCCAGTGGTGTGCTGGTAAATATTTAACAACATGCTCTCTAAAAAGAAAAGCTTTGTATTTGCTAATTCCCTTAGTGTAAATAAACCCACGATGGCCAATTTCAAGCTATCAGTGTGAGGTCACCAAACAAGGAATTGGGAAGAGATATGCATAATCAGTTCAGCTAGGTGGCAGGAGCTGGCTCCAGGACATCCCAGGCTTTAGCTTGAGAGTCTAGCTCCCTGGTGACTGTGCTAGAGACCCACACCTCCTCTTTCTGATGAGCAGGGAGGCGGAGGAGCCACTGCTGACTCAGCCAAGCAGGCAAGTACCCAGGACAGATGGCAGGTCTCACGGGCTGTGGTGCCTTATTTCATAACCTTCATGACTCCTGTCTTCTCTATAATATACTCAAGTCTCCTAAATACGACATTAAGCAAAAGAAGCCAGACACAAGGAATCAGACTGCGTTATTCCATTTACGTAAAGGTCTAAAACGAGCAAAATAAATCTATGGTTAAGTCAGGAACGTGGTTACTTTTGGAGAGAGGAAATAGCATTAATTGAGAGAGAGCATAAAGTGGACTTTGGTTACTGGCATAGTTTTATTTCTTGACACGAGTGGTAGTTAAATGAGTGTTCACTTTGTGAGAGTTTTGTGTTGTATACTCCTAATGTTTGCATTTTTCCATACTTCACATTAAAGACTTTAAAGAATAGAGATAGGTCATTCGTTCATTCATTAATCTATTCATTGATTCATTCAGCAAATCTTTGTTGAGCGTTGGCTATGATATAATAGTGGCTGTTAGTGGGTTGGGGTGTAAGTTTCTCATGGGGAAAAATTAGATCTTGCCTTGTTTTTGACCCCATTATGCTGTGCAGCGGGCTAAATGAAATGCAAGTGGTCTGGAACCATTTTTTCACTGAACTGGGCTTAATCTTTCCTCCACCCTAACCTGCTGGTGAGCTTAGTGGAGCGACATTGCCTCTCTGGATATGTGGTAATCTCTGGAGTAGTTGATCTGAAGTAGGTAATCTTTTGCTCAGCTTCGAAATTCTAATGAATTCCATCAGCTTGAGCTAAACACGGACTGGGGCTACAAAACCAAGCAATTTAACAAAAACATGGTCTTGCCCTTCAGAGGCTCATTGCTGTGCCAACAGCAAAGGGACCATTCACTGTGATACAGCAAAGTAGGGCTTTGGGGGAATTTTTGCTCAGAAACAGAGAGAGCACATGAGGAGCCACTAACCCCGACTCCCAGAGGAAGGTGCTTGGGGCTGGGACACCTGTGCACGAGGCGCTGCTACGGGGACAGAGCGTTCCCAGGCCTGAGCCAGCAGGGCTTCCTTGAGGCCTGGAGGCAAGCACAGAGCAGGGGAAAGACAGTCCAGGAGAAGGCCCCAGTGAACAAAACAAGGAGTTTCTTAAGCTTATTTTTCAGCACGTGATGGGCAATCTGGGAGTCTGTGTAACAGAATGGGGGGGGGGACAGTGTACAGGAGGGAGTGGGAGCCCAGAGCGTGGCGGGGCCAGGCGGGAAAGGCCGCCACTGCCCTGAAACGAAACCACAAATCAATGTTTCCCGGCGGGGGCGCGCTGTGCGCCCGGGCCCCAGCTTCCGCGAGCCACCTGCGGCTGCCAGGCCGGGGCAAGGGCGCCTCCTGGTGGCCAGTGTGGGAGCACCTGGTTGCTGGTGGCCTAATGGTCTTGCTCCAAAAAGTAAAAATTCTAAGGGCTCTTCCGAATTCCAAGAAATTAGAGGCCCACTGGGAAGGCGGGTCGTTAGCGACGCAGATGCCAAGTTAGTTGCACACTGGGAAGCATCCTAAACAAACTGGGGAGGCCTCTAGGTCTTCACGGACTTGGAAAGAGACGTCAGCAGCTACGCTCTGGGCGAGGAGCTGTTGATTCTGATCTAACTCTTCCAGAGGCTGCGCGTCCTTCCAAACGCCTGAAGGGTTGCTTTGCATTTGGGCTTGGCAGGCGTGGTCAGCTGCGCATAGGTAAACTGCCACATATAGATGTCAGGAGCTAGCCGGTCTTCAAATTATTTAATGTTGGTGAGATTGAAACCGAAAGCCTGCTTAGCGCCCATCAGTGTAGCCAACTAATAGGCGTGAAGATTTCCATCAGAGAGCCAAGGCCGGCAGTTATTTCAACGGCAGGGAAGACACTCAGAAATGACGCTTAGAAAAATTCAGAGGAACTTACAAGCCTGGCAGACAGCTCCGCACAGGAGGGCTCACCCTGCTCCCTCTGAGGAAAGGGGCATTCGTTCCTAAGGGTCTCAGGTTCGATTCCTGGTCAAGGGCATGTGCCCGGCTTGCAGGTTTGATCCCCGGCCTGAGTTGGGGCGGGTGCGGGAGGCAACTAACTGGTTGATGCGTCTCCCTCACATCGATGTTTCTCTCTCTCTCTTCTCTTTTTCTCTCCCCTTCCTCCTCCCTTCCACTCTTTCTGAAAATCAATGGAAAAAATATCCTCTGGTGAGTATTAACAAAAACAAATGAACAAAAATTATTGGGTAAAGAAGTGAGAAGTTGCTGTAGTGCCCATTGTCACTTGAAAAACCTATCCTCCCATTAGGCGACTGTGACCTCTGTGACTAGCACCTGCTTTTAGGAGCCAAGGTGCCCTCAGAGCCCAGTGTCTCTAATTTAAGAGAATGCTGGTCCCATCCCTCGTTGAAGATCCCGGGAGAGCAACCTGATGTCTATGCACCCAAAGAAGCTGCCTGAAATATGTGTGTTGCTTGTTTATATGAGACAGGATTCAAGGGATAAAATCATAACCCATTATTTTATTTTAAAATACAGTAATTGATATGGAAATAGAATAACCGTTTACTTTCTCGGTGTGCGTTGAATGTCCCTTGTGGCACAATGTTGCCACCTGCTGACCCAAACATCACAACGCAATTTGTGCATAAAATTGTCCAGAACGTATGTTAATTACCACCTTTGAACTTAGTACAGATAACGGCAATTTGTGTTCCAATCCAAAATAACTATGATATTTCTCAACCTCACTCAGGCAACCATCAACTCTAGATTACATTTCCTTTCTTGAGTTTTCCAGAAATATCCTTCCATTTAAAATAAGAAACCATGCCCAGCCAGTGTGGCTTAGTGGTTGAGCGTCGACCTATGAACCAGGGGGTCAGGGTTTGATTCCTGGTCAGGGCACTTGTCCAGGTTGCAGGCTCGGCCCCCAGTTTCCTTCCTTTCTCACCACTGATGTTTCCCTCTCTCCCTCTCCCTTCCTTTCTCTGAAATCAATAATAAAAAAATAAAAAATAAAGAAATGGGAGTTTTCTATAGTGTGGCTAATGAAGATTAAAGTACCGCAAGGCACTCTGAACCTGCAAGTAGCTAAATAGCTGAAATTATGTGGAAAAATTCTATGGCTCTGTACTTACTTGCTGGGCATATTGTGCGTGCATTTATAGCTTTGCATGTGTCCTAAGAATATTTTTAAGACATGAATAAGACAGTTCCCTTACAAAGAAAGGACTTTGACTAATCCAAATGTTGAAAAAAAACAGGAGACAGAAAGATTAGTCTTTAAGTTCTAAACAGCCTTGAAATGCAGTTAAAGAAAACCAAAGCCTCAGATGGTGGAGTTTAATTCATTTAAATGAAAATTAAAACAAAGAATGACCGAAAGCCCTGAGTAATCTTTCTGTGGTTGAGGCCAGGAATTTGCTTCCTGCAATTTGAATGGAGATGGGGGGAGGAAGAGGTAGTTGGCCTGGGAGACCCTTCTCTACTTCTGAGTCACTGAGCTTGGGGAGGAGGGTGGCAGGAATGTTCTCCTGACAGCCAGCGTGGAAATGGGTTCCAAGAAAAAAAAATCATTATAGACAGGCAGGGAAAGACCCACCTCCCAGAAGCCGAAAGAACAGGAGGACCCATGAAGGAGGAGAGGTGGGGTGGAGGGGCCAAGAGTTGGGTGATGAAACCAAGCACTCTAGTCTTACAGTGATTTTAGATACCAATCCCCAAATCAGGACAGCTGGCCAACCAAATATGGTTTGGGACAAAGGGCCATTTTTTAAATCAGGACTGAAAAATCTGAAAATATGTATGGTTGTCATACCTGGGCCTTACATGAACCGGCAACCTGGCCGACAGAGCCTAGGAACCAAGGCGAATAAGACGAAGGCTCCTATTTCAGTTTGCTGATGTCATTCCGTGACGGCAGGCAACGTTAGGACACACATTTTCCTAGGTTTCCATTCCAGCTACTGGGGATAACAGCAACACTGAGCACTCTGGTGGTGACCAAAACTTGAGTCATAGTCAAAATAATAAAAAAATAAAATAAAAAGCTCTGATTTGGAAAACATCATGAGACAAGACGTCTGTTTGATGTCTGAAAACACTCATCGTCTCCCCAGGTCTGACCAGCAGACTTGCGATCAAACCACAACGTCTAACAAAGTGTTTTCTCTGTATTTTATAACAACAAAGACAGAATCATCCAGGAGATCAAAGTTGCAGGAACAAACATTATTTTTACATATTTCTTTTAAAAAGAGACATGCTTCTCAGAATGATTCCTTAAATAAGTAATTATCCAAGAGGCACTTATCCATCCCCCAGCCATGCAGTCTGAGAGTGAGAGGGGGCCCAGGGAAAATCAGGGTGCTGCTACTCAAGAAGGGGTATTGGATATTGGACTGGCAGAAACAATGGGTGTGTACAACAGGATCTGTGAGTGTTATCTCATTATGACCCAGTATAAACCTCCCCTTACAGATAAATAGGAAGGGTACTTGGGTCTAGAAGAGCAGCCCAATGGACAACTCAAATAGTGGCACAGTTTATAAAATGCTACCTTCGCCCGGCTGGCTTGGCTCAGCAGTTGAGCACCGACCTAGGATCCAAGAGATCTCTGTTCGATTCCCCATCAGGGCACAGGCCCGGGTTGCGGGCTCGATCCCCAGCAGGGGGCGTACAGGAGGCAGCCGATCAATGACTCTCATCATTGATGTTTCTCTCTCTCTCCCTCTCCCTTCCTCTCTCTGAAATCAATAAAAATACACATATTTTTTAAATGCTACCTTCATGGCCATCATATCCAATAAGAAATACAAAACTCTGACATCTTGCTGGCAGTTACTATTTAAGGATTTACTTGTGAAGTTGCTAAGGAAGTTGCAGAAACAGATGGAACATACTACTTAGAAGATGAAATCTTAAGAGTTCCTGGGGGTTATGAGCTCCATTTCCAACCCTCCCTCACTCCATCTGGACTTTGATGTGGGCTGTGGCAAAAATACCACCACTTTTCTGCAGAACTGCGAGTTTAAAATACAGTAATTTCATGTAGCTACACTGATGATGTACCACTGTCGGTGTCTCAGATGCCATATCTGTCTGAGAATCTTGCTTTCGTTTCCTTTCATGGTGCCTGGCAAATAAACATTTATTAAATAGATAGAAGGAAGTATGAATTAGTAATCAAGTAAATGGAATCTACTAAGCATCTATATACACCAAACTCTGGGTTAGACACATACACATGTAACTTAATTGTCATTAGAATACTTAACTGATGAGCAGGGTTGTATCAAGAAACTTAGCTCTGGTTTGGAAGATAAAGTATAACAGAGAAAAGTTAAATAATAAAAACAACAAGGTACAAAAATACAAAGGATTTATTCACTCATACATTCAATAAGCAATATATCGAGGACCTGCTGTGTGTCAGGCACTATCCTGTGTGCTGGGGAAATAGTGGTGAGGACCTTACATTCTTCCGAGAGAGACACCAACAAACAAAGTAACCATGGTGAGAAGTTCGATGGTGGAAAGTGCTCTGGGTCACAGCTGCATTTTCAGCTGAGGAAGCCCCAACCTTCTCCCCCTGGCCTGTTCCCAGATGTGCCAGGACACAGGGGACCCCCGTGAGTCCTGACACTCAGCCTTAGAAAATATGGGCTCAGATGTATGTGGGTCACACCTTTCCTTTGACCACTGTCATCTTGAAGATCATAACTGGCATCCTGCTGCTCACAGAACAAAGTCCAGCTTCCTTACCTTGGCCTTCAAGGCCATCCAAAAACACCTTTCCCACCTCATCTGTCACCACTCGCCCCTCCGCACGCATGCACCTCTTCTCCAATGCGCATGACCCACTGTCCTTCAGACCTGACTTATGTATTCCTAAGTCTGGGTCTTTATTCCCAACGTTGCCTTGGCCTGGAAGCACCTGCCCAGCCCCCTCCCAGCTGTCCCACAAAACAAAATTCAGCTCATCCTTCAGGCTCAAATCAAGGACAACCTGGTTGCTCCCAGGAGAAGCAGCCTCTCCTGGGGTGTTCAGTGCTTATTCCCACCCGCTCTCAGGGCAGGGCCAGTCATGTACACGCTTGCATGCCCTCCAGGGGCCAGGACTGGGCCTGGCACCGATCAGGCACTCACTAAATATTTGCTGAATGACTGCAGAATTTACCTACTTTTTTCACTGCCTCCAATTCCTAAGACTCTCAGAGTCAGCAATCTCAAATGAGAATCTGTTGTATCTTGAAAAGACACAGAAAAGGGTATTTCGCAGCTTCTCTCCATGACTTGGTCTAGAATCTAATAGGTTGCTAATGGGAAATTCTTCCTGATGTTTAATTCAGTTCCTCCAGCCACACTGTAAGCAGGTTTTTTCATTGTTGTTAGCACCTCGGGACTTTGGAGAGCAGCTGGGGCCCATGTTGAGCACAACTGTTCTTGGTAGAGCTTAGAACTGTTTCAACATGATTTGCTATCACACAGGGTAGCACGGTGTCCCCTGAACAGAACCCCGTGAAGTACAAGCCCCCAGGGTGTGATGAGCCCCCACGTGTTTTAGTCCTATTTCTACCTAATCAACTTTCTCCTCTACTGGTTAAAAACAACACTCAGTTCTCCCAAGAATTATTTCTAACCTTGTCCAATATTTTCCAGTTTAAATAGAAAACAATAATCTTGTAAGGGTCTAAGTGAAGTTTCTAAATATATTAAGCCCTGTGTGTCCATGTGTGCAAGGTATGTACATGGTGTGTGTATGTGGTGTGGGGTGTGTGTCTGCGGGGGGGAGTGAGAGGGGCAGGGAGGGAGGAAGAGAGAGACTGAGAGATTATGGAGCTTTCATTCTGCAGATCGGGTTACAGTATAAAAGCACCAGCCCAGCCTGAAGCTTAATGAGCATAAGGTAAGCGTCTGAAAACCCACTCGCGCACTTGGAATAGCTCTTCCAGCGGCTGGGCCCCTGTCATTCTAGCTCCAGGAAAGTGATCGAAGACCACAAATTAGACCTTCATGTGGGCACCTCAGACTGGCCTCAGAGCAACAGATGTTGAAAGAGAGAGCTCGGTGTCCCCCATAGAATTCAAGCTTGGCATTTTAAAAATTTTTATTTTTTTCCTTTTTAGAGTTATTTGAAGATTCTTAGGTCTGACTTTTCTGGCACAGACCCAGAGGCTCTTCACTGCCTGAATCAATCCTAAAAAGAGGGGTGGGATTTGGTTTTGCACTTGTGCATTAGGTAAAAATCTCCACCACTATCCCCATTCACTCCCCCCGCCCCCCACACACCCATTCACACCACATCCCATGATGGGGGCACCCAAACTGGAGAAGGTGTCCAGGACAAGGTGCGCCTGCTGCTCTTCTCCAACAGCTGCTTTGAGGCAACTGGCAGGATCTTAGAACAAACCCAGTTTACATTTTACCCAGCAGGGGGCGCTGTGCACCGCGCTCTGCAGGGCGATCTAGAGGCGATTTTGAAGGACTCCAAGGGCTCCTGCTTTCCCCCAAGTCTCCAGTCTGATACACAGCCCTCCTCTGTTCTGCTATCAGACAGACATTATTCATCCACCACAAGCCTGCGAATGGATCATAAAATACGTAAAAACGGTTTCCTCTTAATGTCTTCATTTAGCCACCATTCAGCGCCTCCTACGTGCCAGGCGCAGTTCTCGGAGCTGGGGATACGGTGGAGAGCCAAACAGGTGACTGAGTGATGTCCATCACCATACAGAACTTTCTAAATAAGCAGTCAGACAATGCAAACACACAGATGACTATCATCAGTGTTGGCCATCAGCAGGTGAGAAGGGAAAATAAACAGGCTTTTAAGGGGCTGGCTGAGAAAGCCTTTTAGGGTAGACGACAGGTGAGCAGAGGCCGGAATGATTCTAAGTAGGTGACTCCAACCTCAAGTGCATCTTGGAATCACTGGGGAGCTTTAACATTGGGGCCCGGCCCACCCCTGGGCATGCTTACTTAACTCCTGGGGGCAAGGTCCGGGCACTGGGGGGTTTTAAGGCCCCAGGTGATCCTAAAGTGCAGCCAAGGTTGAGCACTATTAACTCTGAACACCTGAGCAGGAGACCATGCGCCTTGACAGACCATTCCTGCCCTGAATGAGAAGTGCTGGGGCTGTTCAGAAGAGCAAAAAGGTGTCAAGGACTCTTCTTGCTGCTGCCTGACATTTGTCTGGCTGCCACCTGGAGGCCCTGGGCGCCCCCTGCATTTGGGCCCAAGCTGAGCCCACTCAGCAAGACAGAAAACGCCCAAGCTGCCAGTCCTCTGGGCTGGTGAATCACCTCACTTCTCTGAAGAGCTGGGGAAACCAGGCCACTGCCCTGTCCTTGAACCTGCTGTGGGTTCACTTGACTGGCCTGTGGGAGCAGGGGGCTATCCTACCATTTCTCCGCCTTAGGAAAGGGAGCACCCTTTCTGCTCCCAGGTGACAACTCCCAGCTGCTCCTCCCACACCCCCACCTCTTCTGACCTTGTATCTGAACTCCCTGCCCCTCCCCTCCTGCTCTGGAACCCATCAGGAATCTTTAAAAAACAGGGGGTGTCTTAAAATTAGATTGTGGGCCTGAGGAGTGGGCACAGCTGTGCTCTTGGAGCCTGATGGAATCCAGCTGCTGACATGGTTCTATCTTCCTTGGGACACAGGGGGCTCATCTCCACTGGTGCCCAGCAGAGCGGCGATGACAGATGCTGCTTGGCTGCCCCTGTGAGCATTTCCTGTTTCTCTCTCAGACACCTTGGAGACTGTCATTCCCTCGTTCCCTCCTCTGAAACGCTGACCAGGAGCAGCTCACCACATCCACCTTCCCCGGACTCCCGCTCCAGGTCTTTGTTCTCAGACACTGAAACGCTCAAGGAGGCCCATCTGAGGACCTGGGTTGAGGACAGATGTGTGAAGGAGGGAGCCCCCTGAATGAGGTCACCGTGCTATTTGTCCTGAGACCCAAGCCACAGTTCTTTCTCTTTACCTTTAATCATGGAAAATTCAAAACACACACCACACTAGATCTTTCTTACTTACATCTATTGTCTTACAGTTCTGAAGATTGGAAGTCCAAAATGAGTCTTCTAGGACTAAAATCAAGATGTTGGCAGGGCTGGTTCCTTCTGGAGGCTCCAGTGGAGAATGTGTTCCTCGCTTCGTCCAGCTTCTAGAAGCCGCCTGCATTCCTTGGCGCAGGGCCCCTTCCCTTCTTCGCGTCACTCAGACTTCCTGTTCTGTCACCATACCTCCCCCTTTCTGATCTCCTGCCTCCCTAGTACAAGGACTCTTGTGGTTTTATGGGGCAGGATAATCTCCCCATCTCAAAATCTTTCATTTAAACACATTTGCAAAGTCTCTTTTGCCATATACGGTAACATACACAGGTTTCAGGGGATTAGGATTCAGACATCTTGTGATGGGAAGGAGGAGCTATTGGAAATTCAGGCTTCACAAGCCACCTCAAAACTGTTTTCTGCTTGGAAGTCTTCCTGGGGTGGTCAGTGAACAGTCACATACACTGTGCTCTGGGGAATCTGGAGCTGGCCGTTTGTCAGAGGGTAGGAATTTGTGGACTCCAAGGTAGATAACATGTATTCTTTTCTCTCCTGTGAATGGCAACTTCTCAAAGCTATGAGCATCCACTCATAAATACCTATTCAGTTATCGTCATCAGATAGTATCGGTCTGGGCCTGCCTTGTTTATATGGGGCTGTGCAAACGTTCGGTGAATGCGCATCCCTCGTGAACCTGGGTAGGAAAGTTGCCCAGTCCTTCAGTGTCAGGCAGCTTTCACTTCCTGCCTCAGAACACTGGCTCTGGGGGCCCTGATCCTCACAAGAAATCCAAATACCCTGCTGGAGAGACCACATGGAGATGCCTGAAGATTACTGGGAGGAAAACAAAGGCATGGCTGGGCCCAACCTTCCGGCTGCTCGTGCTGGGACACCAGGCATGCGAGCAGGCCGTCTTAGACCCTCCAGACGAGCCCAGCTGAGCACCACCGAGTGGCTCAGTCCACACCACCCGGAGCAAAGAGCCAACCTGCCAAGCCCTCCCTGAATTCCTGAAGCACAAAACTGTGAGATATCAGAAAGCGGGTGTGGTGTTTAACCTCTACGTTTTGGGATAGTCTGTTATGTAGCAATAAATAGATAACCGGGACAGAC
The DNA here is from genome assembly GCF_964146895.1 of Miniopterus schreibersii. NCBI lineage: Eukaryota > Metazoa > Chordata > Mammalia > Chiroptera > Miniopteridae > Miniopterus > Miniopterus schreibersii. The sequence continues at coordinate 6,694,391 of NC_138117.1, read as the reverse complement.
TTTGGTGACCACCACGTACACTCTGTGTAGGCTCTGAGGGGAGAAATGTCAGGCATCCATGCACAGTATCATCAGCTGGTGCGGACTTGGACCTTCCCTCGCTGCATAGTGAGCTGGCTCATCTCAAGAGCGCAGGCAATGGAAACGGAGCCCAGAGTTGTCTGGGGAGACAAAAGGAGCCAGAAGAGCTTTGTAACCTGAGAAAGTCCATTCCAGTGTGATCAGTAGTGGCAGTTAGAGCAACAGTGTTACAGGAGAAATTAAACGGAGGAGTCATTCTCGGCTAGTTTTAATATTGTCTCCAAGTATGAGTGTTAAGAGGTTTAAAGTATTTTATTTTGCATCATAAGTCATTTTCAGTATCTGAGAGGGAGAAAGGACAAAGGAAAAGGAAAACAAATTATGTCTTTTCCTCCCAGAGAGTCCCTTGCTGACGTATTATGTAATTGCGGGTTATGTAATTTGTGGACAAACGTCTTCTCTTCCCGTCCTGAGCTGACCCTCCTCTCTCTTGCCTCCCCTGCTCCGAGGGCAGTTTTGCGGGTGCCCTTCCACGGCGGGCAGAAAATGTGCTTTGTGGAGTTCGCTTGAGTCTGTGACTACTATTTTAGATCACTTGCCTTCGGAAAGTTTGATGGAGGCCCATACAAACAGTGATTAAAAAGCTGGAATGGAGCGAGGCTGCCTCTCCAGGGAAGACGGGTCAGTCAAGGCGTGAACTTGAGCCCAGAACAGCCGGCGCGGCCTCTGCAGCAAAGCGGCTGGAAGGCAGCTCGCGTGGCATCGCCCGCAGCGAGGCGTGGAAAAGACTAGACGCTGCAACCGCAGGCTGTCAGGGGCCAGAGCCGCGCAGCCTCCGGGGCCCGAGGCCTTGGTCAGGAGATCCGGGGGTCGGATCTCAAGCAACTGAGACGGAATAGGAAAAAGCTCACGTTTCTCTCTCGGAGAGCAAGATCCCTGGGCCGAATGTCCAGTTTTGAATTTTAAAAACTGGTTTGGAATTTTCCATATGTTTTCAGCCACCTGAAAGGCTGTGCTCGGTGTTAACTAGCCTACCTTGACCGAAAACAGACAAAACATATGGAAGCGTATGGGTCTGAAAACAACACAAGTCAGGCTCTGCTCAGCTTCCCTTTGGGACCACAGTGGTTGAAGATAGAGGAGATCAGCGTGGCCTGGGCATCAGCTCTGCTGTGTCTGAGGTCTTCACCTTTTCACCGTGGGAGTCTCTGTAAATACAGGGAACACGGCTCTCCAAGGTCTCAGGGTGCCATCTTTCCAAGACAAGAGCCCTGTTGTGAAAGGAACCGGCTGCCCCCTGGGCCAGACACTGAAGCCAGAGCCTGTGCTCCAATCAGTCCCGTGTCCTGGAGAGAAGGGAAAACCGCCAACACTGTGTTCCCTGGCCCGATCTATGTCTGTTTAGACTGAGAAAGGAGTAGAAGTGTTCCTTTCTCCCAAAAAAGGTGAGATTTCTCAAGACCAAATTCACTGACACCCAGTGATTACAGCCCTGAAAAGCCCAAGCCGCAGAACACAGGCCGCAACGTTGAGGTGCCCAGAGGAAGACACAGGTGTGTTACCCTACAAACCAGCGCTGGGCAGGTGAGGGCAGGGGCAGTGGGGACCAGACTCACACGACGGGCCCTGTCCTGGGGGCAGGACAGCGCAGAGGTCAAAGGGAGGGATTAGGAAGGCCCTCTTGGCTTGGCCATTTCTGTGTGCCTTTGGCAGGTCCTCTGACCTCTCATGGGGAAAGACCAGCTGGGTGGTTTGAGGATCCCACCCAGGTAAGAACCCTGTGGGCTAAAGCCGTTCATAACAAGTCATCCCAGCTTGGGGTGAGGAGGGGGCTCTGCATAAAGCTTAAGGCCTCCATCGGGATTGCTCTGGGCTCCAGGAGGGGGTGGTGAACGTGGTCCCGAGTCTCTGCAGCATCATTACCCACCTCAGCTGTGCACCAGGGCAGGCAAGGCTAGGGACACCAGGCCCGAGTGGGGCCGGCACCCACTCCAGGCTGTGCACACCCTCAGCTCTTATAAATCCCGCAGTCCTGAATTCCAGGTGCTGCTGCTTTCCCAGCCAGGGAAGATTTCACCCTTTACCACCAGCCACACTTAACCAAAGTTGGAGTTAAAACGAGTATTTAGAAAGAGACGTAAGTGGCAGGTCTTTATTTCCCATTTCTTTCTGCAGCTGTTTTTCCAAGTCACCAGTCGCCAAGATAAACTTGCTCTTTCGCTTTGAACCAGAATTTCTCTTGACAGACAGACTATGCACACACAGTGACCTTTCTGGATTTGCAGAATTCTTTGGATATATTATTAGCCCACAGTTACTGCATAGAGTCATTAGATGTCAAGGAGGCCAAAGAAGAAAATGCTGAAGAAATTTATTTCTGTTAACAAGTGTGGTGCCTCTGAATCCATTCTTTCCTCTAACTACATATCACATCGTGTGTGCGTGTGTGTGTGTGTGTGACTTCAGGAGCTTTGTAGGATTTCAAAACATGTCATGATTCCTATATTTCAGCCTGAGACTTTGCAAAGGCCTCACAAGGTAAACAAGCAAACAGCCTGGCCTCGCTTTTATTGTTTTTACAAAGTCTAGTGTAGTCAAGAAGACAAAGGGCAAATCATAAAACTCGCCTTTGCAATGATGCCTTTTTCCAAATGCTTTGCATCTGCTCGCTCATGAGATAATCCTGGCCACCTGGGGAGGTAGCAGGAGTTAGGGGTGGTGCCGACATTCACGCCGTGGAAACAAAATCACAGAGCGGTCTAGGGCCCCCGGCAGACATCACAGCTGAGAGTGACAAGGGGGGTTGGTGCCCAGGTCTTCTGTTTTCCTATCTCTTACTAATGAAAAATTTTAAAAATAATTATTTTCTACTTTCATAGGGAAAAAAAGAGAAAATTAGAGAACACAATCCCCCTTAGTTCTACCACTCAGACACAATTATGCCTCAACGTCATTACATTGTTTTCCAGGTCAAAAAGGAAATTTTTGACCCAGAAAATAAATGACTTCTCTAAGCTCATATTGTAGTGGGTACCTGCGCTTGGCCACCTTGGTTTAACTGGACTGTCACACAGATCGATCTGGGGAGACAGGTGGCTGCCCACACAGTGTGAACTGAGTGGGGCACCAAGAGAGAGCCATTTGTGCCCACTTTTGCCTTCTGAGGCCATTCTTAAGTCACTTCTTGGGATAAGTAATATGTCTCCAGAAGGCAGATTCCCATGAAAGGCACGTAGGCCTCCCGGGATGAGTAGCTCATTAGCACCATCAACAGACGCGCGTTTCAAAACAACCGGCTCGGAGCAAGGCTCTGAGGGGACGGATGTAGGATGAGTGACTGCGGAAAGCAGAGGAGGCGGCTTTTCCAAACCATCACGGGAGTGGGAGGCCTCCCTGGGAGATGCGGGAAGGGTGGTCAAAGCTCACTCTGCGGCTGCTGCCGTCTCCGCCGCAGGTGCCACCGTCGTAAGACGGGGCAGACTGTTCCCCAGAGACGGAGCTCTCTCCCACCCACACGTTCTCCTGCCCCCCGAGACGGGCCTGTGTTCCCTGCCCGCGGGCCAAGGCCCGTGCCTGTGACTGCTCGGCACTGGAGGACGGCATGAGCGAGGCTGTGCCACCTGAGGCGAGGCCCGGAGGGGCTGCCCCCCCACGCCGCGCCCGCAGTTCTCTCGGCCTCCCCTCCCGGCCGCTCAGCGCTCATTTTGGAATCCAGCCCCGCGCAGTGAGGAAGCCCAAACAGTTCAAGCGAAGAGGCCGCGTGAGAAACTGAGTCCCTCGGTCACCAGCCAGCACCCGCCGCTAGACTTGCGGATGAGTGAGCCTTAGAGGATCCCAGCCCCGCCTTCAAGGCTGCGAGCCGAGGCCCAGACGTTGCGGAGCAGACGCGGCGGGCCTTCCTCACTCTGCTCTCACCGAATCCTCACCACAGGTTCCACAAGCGTGATACGAGGCTGTTTTATGCCATTAAGTTTAGGGGTAACTGTTACGCAGCCACAGTAGTGGGACATGCACCAATGACGTCTAAATGTAGAAAGACATCTAACCGAAAAAATCGTATGTTCAGTTTGTGAAAACACATCAGTCACCATCGACTCTCATGCTATAAACCCTGCCTGCAGCCTAAGAGCCAAGATGAACACCTGCCCAGCTTACCTTCCTATGTCTTTATATGCGTTTCCTTCTCCATCCCCCAGAAGTCAGAGGTGTTCTAGCTGAGCTTATCCAGGGACCACATGGGGGCCCCAAACTCTTCCTATAGAACCCACCCTTTCCCTCCTCTCCAGGGTCCCATCAGTGGGAAGAATGGTGGAGGCTTGTAGGAATAAGGCACGTGGGTCCGTGTGAAGGTGAACACATCAGAGGTTATGGTGCGCAGTCTTTGGACATATACTCCCAAGAGCGTGTGCTGGCTGTCAGGTCTAATATTTTTAACCCAGCTGAAAGTAGTGCATGCTCAAAATTTTTAAAATTCAAATCATGCTGTGAGTGGGAAGTAAACATCCTCTTATCCCCTCTCCCCATGCCTAGTACTAAGCACTATTAACACCCTGGAGCTAGACTGCCTGGTGTGGAACCCCAGTTTTGCAGGGAGACTAGCTATGTGATGTTGGCCCCAGCTCCCCCATCTGCAAAATGGGAATAACTTACCTCATAGGTTTGCTGTAAGAGCTGCATGAGTTAATGTACATAAAGCACTTAGAACAGTGTCCGACAAGTGCAAAGTTTCATTATGGAGAAGTCGTTACTATTACTACTACATCATCATCATCAGTAATAGTGTTTTCTGTAGCCTTAATGGGCTCAGGAAATGGAAAGTATTGGAAGGAACTTAAAATTAGGAAGGAGGCTCCCAGACCAGAAGGTGGCACCTCTGGGCACACTGGCCCCTTGGAAGGTAACGAACACCCTCAACTCCATCCTCACTGCAGACCCCTCAAGGGCTCTGTGCCTCTGTGGGTGTCACTAGTCATATTTCCTAGCATACCGTAGAGAAAGAAGGTCAACTATGGCTAAAATATTGACATAAGAAAGAAAGCAAGCAAGCAAAAACTGGCCCAATTCTGACCGAAAAGTACCTGATCACGAAAATCAGAAAACATGATTAAAATCCGTTTGAATAAGAAGGAAGATTGATCATCTCACCGAACCAGAGGCAGAGGCTGGAGAAGCAGGGTGACTGGCTCTGAGATTCACGGTGGCATCAAGGCTCGGAAGCTTTTTCAGGAGAAAAGCTTTTCTAGAGTGCACTGCTTTCCGCCAGATTTCATCACTCATCTCATTGACCAGTTATGCACAGGACCATGCCACAACCCGCTGCTGGCAAGGGAGTGAAGCTCCCAGGGTTGCTCAGACTAACCAGCACTCACCTGAAGACTAGTCCAAATGGGTGGGCCTGGGAGGGCGGGGAAGGGCAAGCTGCCGCGGAGAAACTGGTGACTTCACTCGCTTGTTGCAACAAGCTCCCTTCAGTGACACTGCGATTTAACAGTGTAATAACCAACAGGGTTCAGTGATGAGGGTGGAGGGGAAAAAACACCCCAAAACCAAAGAAAAAAAAAACACCAAGGACGCGTAAAATGAAGTCCGAAATACAATCAGGTACAAAAAATTCATGGCATCCTCTAGGCTTGCTAAGGGGGGGCCATGAACGTGGGTTTCATAGTCAACCAAGGACGGTTAGCCAGAGGTCGCCAATAGTGGCTTGTGGGCCAAACGTGGTCCGCGGATGTGTTCTGTTCGGGCCTTTCCAGTATCTTGCTTGTGTTTATTTTTCAATTTGGTTGTCAACCTTAAAAAATTGGGATATTTCATTTTGTTTGGAAGTATTTCTAGCTTACCTTTAAAAAAACCAATCAGCCAGCTGGCCTGCTGTGGCCGTGCCCTCTGAAGCACACGCTCTCCACGTGGCGCCCGGTCCTCGCTCCTCAACAGTTACCTGCATTGTCCCAAGGGCCACTGAGGGTGTCACCCTGGGGTTAGTTTACCAAGTCCCTAGAATAGAAGCCAGCCAATGCCTCGGAAGAACACAGGTGTCCCAATCCTAAGCCTACACCTCAAATAATGACCACTTTGGGGTATTATGAGCACCCCCTGTATCCTCACTGTAGGGCCCTTGAAGACTCACAGGATGGTTTATTACTAAGGTTTTCCACACAAACCAGGGGGCAGTGGCAGAGGGAGCGAGCGCGTGGGCAGGTGGAGAGATGGGTATGGAAGCCTTTCACCTCTTAGGGATACTTCCCAAGAGGAAGTTTCCAAAGGTGCTTCCCCCTGGGAGGAGGCTGGATTTAGTACCGAAGCAGAACGCATCCCAACAGCTGTGAGAGTCCACAGAACAGGGAAGGGTTTGGAAATGAGGACTGGATGTGGAGGCTGATTCCCACTCTGAGAACAATTTTACAACCTGTCACTATTTTGCAGCTCTGATGTTTTACTCCGCGGTTACAAAGGTCTTGGATTTAAAGAGCTGCTTTCTGCCTTCTGATTCAGCCTTTTATAGCATCCATGTGTCTTCTGGTCCAGAGCGTCCACTGACTCCAATGAGGGATTAAGAAATTCATACAGAAATTTTGTCACAATACTTTAACTGGGAAACCTGTTCTCCAGAGTCAGGTAAAGAGGTCTCCGAGCAGATGTGCGCCCAGAGGGGCTTATCTGGTTTCCTGTCCCGCTGCAGGCTCTCCGGAAGGGCAGATAACGAGAGTGACTCAGGAAGCCAAGAATGTGAATTATGTGACATGCAGCCGGATCTAGCCCATGTATGGTTATTGTTCAACCCAGCACAGCAAACCTGGAAATGAGAGGCCAGCTTGCTTTTAAAAAGAGGGCTTTACGACACATTTGTGTTTGCAACTGAACATCCATTCAGTTTTCAGGGGAGAGAGAGAGAGAGGGAGAGAGAGAGAAACAGGGACAGAGAAAGAGACAGATTAGACCCAACCACCAAACTTGCTTTGACTCCCTGACACTGCCACACTCACACCAGCACGTACTACAATCCCACTCACCCGGAGTCTCCACCTATCTGGTCTTCATCAGAATGACAAGAGGACTTCGGTAGAACAGGAGCAGGAGCCCAATTTACCAAGATGTTAGCTAAAGCAATTGGCAACTCATTATCACATGATTTGCTTCATTGGGCTCTTTAACTGCAGGGAAGTGAGCACGGGAACCATCTCCAAGGTGTGGCAAGGGGAGACGGTGGCTGTCCACCTACCAGGGGTGGGGAAAGTCGGGCCCTAGGGCTGTATACAGCCCATGAAGTCATTTGGCCTGGCCCTGCCAAGACCTCACCAAAAAGAAGCAGTTCCAGCCATCACACTAGGGGTGAGTTAATTAAATGTTTGAACAAATATAGCAGGCTAATTTTTTAAAATTCCTCACCCGAGGATATTTTTTCCATTGCTTTTTCAGAGAGAGAGAGAGAGAGAGAGAGAAACATAGACGTGAGAGAGACACATCGATTGGTTGCCTCCCACACACACCAGCTGACACTCTAACCACTGAGTCAAACCAGCTAGGGCGTAGGCTAATTTTTAAGTTGATAATTTTGTATGGCCTTCGAATGATGTTAAAAATATCCAAATGGTTCTTGGCAGAAAAAAGGGTCCCCACCCCTGTGGGAAGGTTTGCTGGCAACTCCCAGAAAAGTTGCAAATGCATGTCCTCCTTCTGAGGAGAGCCACCCCGTTGTGGACGGATTGTGCCCCCTGCTGGAGAGCAGGCTGGAGCACACATGCCTCCATGCCTCTGACCTAGTTTGCTCTTCAGTTTGTTTTGTTCATTAGATTCCACTTATAAGTGAGATCATGTGATATTTGTCTTTCTCTGACTGGCTTATTTCACTCAACATAATATTTTCCAGGTCCATCCGTGCTGTCGCAAAGGGTAAGAAATCCTTTTTTATAGCTGCATAGTATTCCACCGTGTAAATGTACCACAGCTTTTTGCATAATAGAGTCATCAGGATGTGCCCTGGATTGTCTGAGGGAGAGTGGGAGTCACTTTCCCAACCCTTGTAGGGAGGTCTTAAGACTCCTGATAACCCAAAGCTCCTCTTGTCTCAGGTCTCTGCTTGGGCAGGTCTCTGCAGAGGAGGCTGTCTGTCCATTTACCTGACTCCTTTCACACCACTGATGAAATCTGTCTCTCCTGTTCTCCACTGCTGTGGGTTAAGTCAACGTAAGCATTTATTGTCGACTGAGCCTAGAATCCGGCTGGATGGGGAGAGGGAAAGAGAGGGCAAAACCCAAGTAAGCTTCAAGCCCTGCTCTCAGGGGGCTCTCAGTCCAGCCTCCTGGCTTCCACACAATGCATGGGGGGGGGGGGGAGCTTGGGGGATGAACAGAAAACCAGGCCCCATGCTCATTACTCACTTGCAAGGACTTGTCGGGAGCAGGGGTGGTAAGCGCACCTGGAGCCTGACAGTTCACTGGAAGGAGTGAGGACCAGGGCTGCTATCCACTGCCCGGCCCTGACAGTCCACCCTGGTCCAGGGGCTCAGGTGATGACCCACTTATGGCGGTGGGAGGGGAGGGGGGCTGGACAGTTGTGCTCTGACCTCAGCTCATCCAGCTCCCCTGGAAACTCAGAATCTGGGCTTCTATCCCCACAAAAATATAAACATACCAGACTCGTGCTTCTGCTTAAATGATATTTCCACAAAATTTCCTAACACAACAGGGTTTTGCTATTACCATAGTAACCCCTGCGTGTGAACAGCAGACTCCACAGAGAGAAGGGTGAAAATGCAGAGAAACCCAAGCTTCTGAACGGTGCACAGAACAAGGGGCAGCCAGGAGGGGCTGGGGTCTTGGCCCAGCCTGATCGGGGCCTTGAGGTTGCCGTGGTCTGCGCTGTCCTTTGTAGCTGTGTTTGCCCACAAGTTATAGTATCTGGGGACCCAGGAACAGTGACATTGCCCTGGTTTTCGTCTGGTTGACATGAAGACTTTCTTCCTCTCTCTCTCTTTTTTTCTTTTCCAAGAGATCCGGGGGATGATACTTTTGTTTGCAGATGGTGTCATTCTGTGGCACAGTTTGCAAGAGCCAGGATGCAAACAAAGCTTAATACATGGGATGAAATCAGAGCCGGAAGGAATGCCCGAAGCTGAAAGCACTGGTCCCCTTCAGTGTGCACCGTCCTTTGGTCTCTGTCCCTTCCAGGTCACAAGTCCATGCGTACCAAGAGCCTCCATTCAGGCTTCCAAACAAACAAATAAGCAGAAACCCAGCCAGAGTAAGGCGGGGCAGGCTGTCACAAAATCCGTTCTCCATCCAATGTTCCGTATCCACAGGAAATGAAACGGCCTGCAGGCTGAGTCAAGGGGAGGTGCATAAAGACAGTAACCTATCTGCCATCACACAGGTATATAATTTTTATATGTAATTTATTCATTTGTCTCCACTGCCTCCTCATATATTACAAGTTCCGTGAAGGCTGTTTTGTTCTCTGCTTTGTAACTGGCACCTAGAACACATCATACTTGCTCAACAAATATTGATAAATCATTAAGTGGATAAATGGATCTTTGTACCCCAGAACAATGCCCGGCCCACAGCAAAAGATCAGCAATGTGTTGAACTCATGAACGAACATGACTGGCTGAACTCGAAGTGCAGAGAGCAGCGGGCTGAGCCAAGGCTCTGTTAAGAAGCTGGCGTTAGGCTAGTTTCTGGAAGCAGGCGTCCCAGCAGCGGGAGCAGGGTGTGGGGCAGGAGAGGGCTGGGGAGAGGGGGAGAGGGAGGCAGGGCCACGTAAGCCTTTCATTGCATCCAGGATTATGTTCAATTAACCCCCCAAAGGCAACTCAGTCCTGTTTTCTCTTTCATCCCTTAAGTTCAAGTGCTGTTAGCAAAAGCTGCTGCCCACAGCATGAATCTTGATTTAGAGGGGAGGAGGAGGGCTGTTTTTGTGCAGATGAAGGAAAAATACAAGGATAGGAAGCCGCACTGACGTTGCTGGTTGGGCAGCAGGAGGAAGGTCCTACTGGGCTGGTGCGTGGCCTGGCCAAAGATAACGTGGGGGGGACAAAAGGGGAAAGAAAGGCCCTGGTGCAGTGCCCCAAACTCGGTCACTCCTGCAATGCAGGCCGGGCTTGTGACCCATTTTAACTGCAGCCTGCTGTGGGTGCCAGCGCCAAATCTGGGCAAATCTGGTGGCTGTTTTTGGAATTCGAGCCAACCTGGATGTGTTTGGTATCCAGCTCCTCTTCCATGTGTGGCTTCCCAGCAAGCAGTTTAATTCTGGTCACTCATTTTCTGGGCTCCAGAAGAGTCTGAGTCTCACCCGCTCAAAGCTGGAACCTGTAGCACCCACCGGTCAGACGCAGGGGAGCCGCAATTACCCTTTTCAGCGTGGCCAGGCCCCCCGGTGAGTTTCTGAATGTTTATGTCCAGAAGTTTCACACAAGGCACCTGTCTCCAAAGTGGGAAGAAACTTAAGCTCCTGCGCATGTGGCCACAAATGACACTAGACACGGCGATCAGTAATTCATCGTTTTAAAGATTAAACAAGAACAAGTGCGTGTTTAGGGTGGGAACGCACTGTAGAGATTTAGCTTTATAACTTTTGCTACGGTTCTGAGTGTTCATTCCTTTTTTTTTTTTTAATAGTCCCCTGCAGAGAAAATGCAAGTTCCAGTTTTAAAAACCTGTCGTTTGTGTATTTCCATTCCCCTCGAACCTGTAAAAACACTTATTAAATCTTAAGAGTGTTTTCCTGCAAAATAATCTCAATTAGGACAAACCTTAATTTTGTTGATGCTGTAAAATAGGCCACTTAAAGGTGCTTAGTGTTATATTTGAGGATAAATTGTTTTAGGGGCAGCGTAAATGAGAGCACTCAAGTAACAGAAGCCTATTTTCATATTTGTATGATTAGAATTTTATAAGCAGTATAAAAATGTAGTAAAATTATACTGCAATTAGGTTTTTATTAATTTTAAAACCGCTAAGAAGTGATATGGTGCCTGTGCTGCCCTGTTTCTGGAGTGAAGTTTAACAGAATTAATACAAAAATGTCACTGTTTCCAGTTGTCATGAAATGAAGTTCTTGGCACACTGCAGTCACCAACTTTTCTTATTAAGACAGCTCTGCTAGCAAAGAATTTTCAATTTCATTCTTAGACATGCTATGCGTTTGCCTACCTACATGTACATTAAATCCTTCTGAAATTTCCTTGAGGGAAACAAGAAAAAAACCTGAAAAGTAGGTTAAACTTTCTTTTAAAATCCTTTGAAAATGAATCCTGACATAAATCAAAGATCACATTTTTTTTAATTGAAACTGTTGACTTTACTAAATTCCTAATATGAATTTTTTAAAAAGGTATGATTAACAATCAGAATTCTACAGTTCCTCTGAAATATTAATCCTGCCAGTTTTCTTAGAAGTCTGGTCAGTAATCAATTTTTATTATACTTGATTTTAATATTCACAACCTGATTCTTCTCTCCGAACCTGGGACTGGAGACAATGAATTGAGGAGCCAGGGAGCTGAGAGGTTGTGTAGATCTGGGAGCTGAGAAGGTGACTCTGGGCCATGGGAAAGGGGGTGAGGCGTTCTCCTTTGCAGAAAGGGGAGCCTGGAGCAAAGGCTTGGGGAGAGGTCTGAGCAGCAGAGCTGTGGCCACACGGAAAGGAAGAGATTAGTCTTGTCATTCTCAGCCTTACTTCCACTTTATATTTTATAGGACAAACAATAAATGTGGTTTTATCTTCGTTGGGTTTATGTCTGTTTCCCAATGTGAATTTAGAAGAACACGAGTCCTCTGAGATGTTTCTCACAAACAGAGCTTGAAATCCAGTTTGGAAAACATCGCACCCCATAACTCCCCTTAGAGATTCACGGATCACGGCAAGGCTCTGAGAGGGCCTACAGCTTAAATCGTGTTTAGCCCGCCTTTTCTCACATTTTACTAGCCAGAGATTACTTTTAATGTTGTGTTAACTCCTGACATTCTTCAGAACAGGGACTCCATAGAGCATGCTTTGAAAAATGCTGAATAAAGTGGACTAGAGCATGACCAGTGAATTTTAAGCAAATCTTTTATTGACTCTGCTATTGGTACACGAATCTTTTATTGACTCTGCTGTTGGTAACTTCAAATGATTTGACGCAGATCAGAATGTTCTTCTCCGCTCTGATGAAAGCAGATGCTTTTTATGTGCAAATGGATATGAATCCATCATTTTCATTCTTTTTCTTAAACCCTGCAGCTCTGAGTGTTCTTCGTACAAGGATCACGCAGAAGGCCAGCTGAGCTGAGGGTGGAGAAACACCCGGGTTTGCCCGAAGGGAACAGGCATGAGAAAAGCAGGAGCAGGATAATACCTAAAAACATGCAACTGTGGTTGAGCACAGCCAGGAGACCTTTAAAGGATGGCACTGAGACTGTCAATAGAGGTGGCGTGGTCTCCTCCATCCTCGGGGTCACAAAGGCTGCCATGTCCCTTCTTGTCCCCAGCGTGAAGCCATTCATAATGGCTGTCTTTTGAACATTGTGTGCACCAGGTAAAGAGTTTAATATGCATTTTCTCATGCATTTATCACTACTTTGCAAATGAGGAAACAGATTTAGAAGCTGGCCTCAGGCCATAAATGTAGTAAGCCGGCAGAGTCCCTGTTTCCCTTTACCAGGAAGCTACCCGGTCACCTTGGCAATGCCCGGCCAGCTCACCCCAGGGTGACATGGGAGTGTGGCAGGTGTGTCCAAGGCCCCAGGTCCACAGCCTGACAAGGCTGATCTGTGTTAATTGACAGCCATAGCTTGGGACTTGGGCACCTGAGCCTGGGAGGAGACTGGAAGCCAGCTAGCTGTCTCTAGAGATTTGTGAGTTTTCAAAGTATCCTAGCAGGTGCTGGGGGCAGGAAAATGCATTTGTCTTGGTGTATTTGGCCCCACTTCTCCGTGTCCTGGTCCCCCGGCCAGGGCCAGCATCCTGAAACTGAAGCTGAGTTCTTTCTGAAACGACGGCGAAGTCAGGCCTTGGCAATCAGTGCCCCTCCCGGCGCTGCCCAAGTCCTGTTTGCCTCAGTACAAACAAGCCTCCAGTGAGCAAACCTCTTTGGCACCTCATGTTCTCGCTGTTGGAGCGAGCGGTAGTAACACATGCTGTCAGGCTGATGAACAGTCCTCATCTCTAGATAGCTAGGTCTCTCTGGAATTTAAACTTCCGAAGGCACAGAGGAATGTAAATAACAACTCTATGGGAAAAACAGGTCAGAGAGATACAGACTTTGGAGCTGAGCAGAGCTGAAATTCCTGTTTTTATAGGAGACACAGTGAAGCGATGAGCCCAAAATCATAGAGCTGCGTTTCATGGCAAAGTGGAAACTAGAGGTTTTGATTTCAAATCCAGTGCTCTTTTCACAGCATTCACCATGCAAATAGTGAGGTACTTGGGGAGTCCATTGAAAAAAATCACCAGAAGACCTGGCCAGGGTGGCTCAGTTGGTTGAGCAGATAGATACTTCTCTCTCACATCGATGTTTCTCTCTCCCTCCCTTCCTCTCTCTCTAAAATCAGTAAAAACATATTTTTTAAAAAAAGAAAACATCACCCAAAGTCCCAGGGTCAGTTCTTCCATTCTTGCAGTTCATACACGATCTAACTCTAACCATCCAATTAATCTTTATGTCTCTATATCAAAGAGTTTAACCAGAAAAAAACACATAATTTTTAGGAGCATGTTTCATGATTTAACAAAATGTATAAATTTCAATAATGTGAAACATAAATAATGCAATATGAGCCACGCTTTTGTGGCCCAGATATTTTGTCTTTATTGTTGTTAATGTTTAGATAGAATGCACAATTCATGAGGGCAGGGATTATATTGGTCTTTTCCCTGTTTTCCTCAGTATCAAATCGAATGCCTAGGATAGAGTCAGCACGCAATAAATACTTGCTGAGTATAAGATTGTGATGGAATATTGTTAAAAGAATTAGAAATGAATAAGTTATACAAAATGGATATTCTTGGGATGACATGGTTGTCAGATTTTTATCTTCAAGGGCCTTTATATTGCATTGCTGACCTAAAAAATTATTTACTTCTGTTATTATTTTTACATTATATTGTAAATTCCACAAGGTTGAGAACTACTTCTGTATTATTCATCTCTGTATCCCCGTGACTGAGCCCCAGGCTTGGCAGAGACTAAACACTCCTTAAATATCGGCTGTATTGTTTCTTTTTTACAATGCACCCAGAGCACTTGCCAAGTCACCATTTTGTGATTGTCAACAAGATTTGCAGCTCTTACCTCAGAACACTGGCTGGTGTCAAGACTCTGAGCTAGCTTTAACTCTTAGATGGCAATGAAATATGGCAAGCTGCTTAACTTTGGGCCAGATAAGCTCTTAACATTTATAAATACAACAACAAAGTGCCAATGCGCATACCAGACAGCTTGACTATGGGACTGGAGAAATAAGAGCTCCACGAGCACTCGGTAATCAATAAACCTCCCTCTCACTAATACAAAAAAATAACTTTGGCAGCTTTCTCACCAACTCTACTTTCTCATCTAAGGGGAAAGTGTCTTCTAAAGTAATTGTTCTTTTGAGAGCTTACAGATGGCAATGACTTAAAAGCCTTTTTAATACTAGTAACACACTACGTGATCCTAACCGAATTCCACATGGCATCAGTTGACTAGACTTGGACGCTTGGATGCTCACAAAAATACATGCCTGCCAATTACATGCTAAAAGAGTAAGCAAAATTGTGGATGGAAAAGGCACTCCAGTTACAGGGGTGACGTGGAGAACAGTGCAGTGCTAGGAAGGCACAAGGATTGTGCGGATCACTTGAAATAGACCGGTATAAACAAAATAGTTTCTGAACATGAGATAAGGTGTATGGATTGGGCTCATGAATTCCTACCCAAAGGCCTTGAATTGCATGTGAGTTAGTTAGCTATTGCTGCATAACAAACCACCATAAGACTCAGTGGCTCAAAACAATCAGCATTTATGATTGCTCTCCGTAATAATATTGCTGAGAAGTTCGTCTCGTCTTGGCTGGGCTCAGGCACACTGCTGCAATCTCCTGTGGGTTGGACAGGCAGCTCTGCTCACTATGGCTGGTCCTTCTCACATGTTTGGTAATTGTCTCCCTATCTGATTATACAGGAAAGAGTTAACACTGCAGGCCTGATGCTGCTCTTTAGAAGGATCTGCTTGCAGAGCTGACCCTTGGCTCACATCTGGGAATTTGGACTTTGTAATGCTCCCTATGTTACTATTAGTTTTCTATCGCAGATGTGATAAATTACCACAAATTTAGTGGCGTAACACAACACATTTATTGTGTTATAGTTCTGGAGATCAGAAGTCTAAAATGCGTCAGCGAGACGGTGTTCCTTCTGGAGGCTCTAGAGAATAATCCATCTCCTTGCCTTTTCAAGCTCCCAAAGGCCATCTGCACTCCTTGGCTCACTGACCCCTTCCTTCGTCTTCAAAACCAGCCACACGGCAACTTCAAATCAGTATCACACACACCCCCACACACTTCTGTCACCATCTTTCTTTAACTCTGACCCTAGAAAATTCAGGAAAATCTTCCCATTTCAAGATCTTCAACTTAGTCACATCTGCAATGTCCCCTTTGCCATGTTTGGTGCCACAATAACAGGTTCTGGGCACTAGGACATAGGCATACCCAGGTGATGACGGTGAATGAGATGGATTCACAAGCAGGAAATCCTAGAGATGGAGCCACAGTTAGAAAGCTTATAGTCAATTATTCGAAGATGCAATAACCAGACAGAAAACCAAGTTATCTATTTGAAACTGGTAAAAAGCTATGTTAATCAAGACCAGTTTGGGTAGAGCTTGCGGTGTTGACACTCATTCCATATTTCTTGAGTGTATGCTGTATGCTGGGACCTCAACAGTAAATAAAGTAGACATGTTTCTATCTCTATGGAGCTTACCTTCTAGTTGGATGTTTCTAAAAAGATAACATTTAAGCTGAGCCACAGAGACTTAGAAAGAGGCAGCTCTACAGAAGAGAGGGGTTTCAAGAAGAGGAACTGGCATGCACAAAGATCTAGGATTGGGGACAATATGCTTTTCTGTAAGTGCAATCAAAGACCAGTGCGATTGAGGTGCCAAGAATGAGAGGAAGCTTGTACCTAATGTGTCAAGGAAGGTAAACAGATACCAGTCCATGCAGCCGTCCATGAGTCTTGATTTCATTCTAAGCATAACTAGAAGTCACTGAAGGGTTTTATGTCTTCAAAATAACTCCAGTGTTGAGGAGCAAGAGTGGAAGTTGTCCACAGATCAGCAGCATCAGATTGACATGGGAGCTTGTTGGAAATGCAGAATTTTGGCCCCCTCCCCAGATCTAGAATCAGAATCTGGATTCTAACAAGATCCCTAAGTGATTCATTTGTACATTAAAGTTTGAGAATCACAGAGTTGGAAAACCATGGTAGCTTGATCTAAGTAGTGGCTGAGATAGAAGAGAGAATGTCTTAGCCACAGGCATTAGGAACTTGTGCTGGGATCAAAAGCTGGTAAAAGGACCATTGAATTAAAAACAAGATAGAAAAGCTTCCAAGCTCTTTGGCATGTGGCTGGTTGGTCTGAAATCCTTGCTCGATGCTGATGCTCAAGCTGTTGACATACTCACTGCCTACTTTAACTGTCAGAAAAAGATGATGGGGTAAGGTGTTGCTTTTTAAAAATCATTCACAGACATCTGTAAAATGCAAGATAAATTAAAGTTATTATAGCAAAAAAAAAGGCTTGTATAGGGAGGACTATGTTCAAGACACACAAGATGTTAGTTAGATGCAGGTGTGGAACACTAGTCTTCCATGTCAGAGATGTTTTCAGGCAGAAGCCTAGTACCCTGGAGAGCTCCCATAAAACAATGGTTTTTCTGAAGATGAAAGTCTAAGGATCTATAGAGAGATGCCTTTTAGACTCAAAACCTTGAAGTCATCCCTGATTGTACACTCTTGGGAGGGGGGGGAACTTCTTTTATTTATTTTTATTTATTGAATGTATTGGGGTGACATTGGTTAATAAAATTTTTATAGGCTTCAGGTGTACAACTCTGTAATACATCATCTGTATATTGTATTGTGTTCACCACCCCACTTGACTGTCCACCCTTGGTGAAGCTCTGATGATCACTGAATTAAGCTCTATGATTCCTGGGAATCATCTTCAATACTCAAAGAGCTTTCTGTTCCACATGATAGAATGACCACAGTATCTGATCTGACTCACATACTCCATTGAAATTATAATTCTGAAGAAGGCCAGAAGGCTGACATGAGGTAGACATGAGAGGGAAACCCCTTTCATGATACTATTTGCCCTCAAGGACCCCCACTCTCCTGGAACAGGAGTTGGAGTTTGGCCTAGGTTCAGGGATCCAACCCTAAAATAGAAACTGTCAGAGCACTGACTATAACTCTGAGAATGGAAAAGGGTCAGATGTGGGGGAGACTGTGACGGAAAATCAGTAGAACTTGGTGAAGGACAGGAAGAAGGAGAGAGTGGAGAACTAGATCCCTAACTGCTGCCAGGGTCCTCCTATCGCCCTCATCTGTCCTACCTAGATGCAAATACACAAGATCCCATTAAAATTCCACTGACTATGAGACAGCAACATGCCACTCCCACTAACATGATTGAAATGAGGACATGGAACAATTGGAATTTCACACATTGTTGGTGAGAAGGTAAAACGGAATAACCATTGTGGGGAAAGGTTTGCCAGTGTCTTATAAAGTTAAACATATGCCTACAGTAGGACCCAGCAATCAAACCCCTAAGTAAAACATACTTCCAAAAACAGACTTTTACAGGAATTTTATGACAGCTTTATTCATAATGACCAAAAAACAGAAACAATCCAAATGTCCCTCAACTAGAGAAGAAATTTTTTTAAAATTATGGTGTATTTGTATAATGGAATACTATTCGGCAATAAAAAATAATAAAAAGTTGCTACGTGCAACAATAATGATAAATCTCAAAACACGAGTAAACTAATTTTGGTATATTTATATCATGAAATATTCACTAGCAATTAAAAATAATGAATGATGATGTCCAGCTGGGCGTGGCTCAGCAGTTGAGCATCGACCTATGACCCAGGAGATCTCAGTTCAATTCCCGGTCAGGGCACATGCCCGGGTTTCAGGCTCGATCCCCAGCAGGGGGTGTGCAGGAGGCAGCCGATCAATGACTCTCTCATCATTGATGTTTCTCTCTCTCTCTCTCTCTCTTCCTTCCTCTCTCTGAAATCAATAAAGATATATTTAAAATAAAATAAAATAAAATAATGAATGATGGATACCAGTGATAACAAGAATTAATCTTAAAAACAAGACTCTAGACACACAAAAAAGTATATTTAAAAAGGATATACTATATGATTCCACTTATAGAAAATTATAGAAAAGACACAAACTAATCTATGGCAATAGAAATTAGGAAAGTTGTTGCCTACTGGGTGAGGCAGGGATAGAAAGGAAGGAGACAGAAAACCAGTTCTGGGGGCAACAGAATTGTTCTACATCTTGATTGGGGGGTGGTTGCTTACTTAAGTGTAAACATTTTAAAGAATTCATCCAATTGTACACTTCAGACCTGGGAGTATTACTGTATATAAATTTTACCTCACTAAAAATAAATTCTTAACAACAAAAAATCCTACTGGCCTTTGCCCTCATGTCAAGAGCACATGTACCTATATTGCTAGGATGCTTCACCCCAGAAAAATCTGTGAGTGATACTCAACAATCTTTCAGGTCTGGAAAGAATGTGGCACAGGGGCTGCCAGTCTGCCAAGCGGTTGATGCACAGCTCAGAGCAGCTGGGCTTAGCAAAAGCTTTCATGCAGGCTTAGAACAGCGCCCGTAACGTAGGACCATGAAATTGTGACATCCCCGCTGGAGCCTGTGTGTCATTAGAAAGCTCATTTAGAGTGGGCTCACAGCTCGTTCTA
Source organism: Miniopterus schreibersii (assembly GCF_964146895.1). Classification (NCBI taxonomy): domain Eukaryota; kingdom Metazoa; phylum Chordata; class Mammalia; order Chiroptera; family Miniopteridae; genus Miniopterus; species Miniopterus schreibersii. Next base: position 6,675,386 of record NC_138117.1, on the reverse strand, counting down.
AGCCACAAGAGTCTGATGAATTGCTCAGCTGTTCTTTCAGGCAGTTCTGATTTCAATGGCAACTGGGGGGAGCAAAAAAGCCCAGGTTTTGTAAAAATTCAATCTAGTACAAAGGGCCCTAAAAGAGGAGTGAAAGACCAAGAGGGCAGAAGAAAGAGGCCATGTGCTTGTGGACCTGCTCTTCTTCTTTCACCATCACCAACTTGGTTCCAAGTCTAGTGGAGCTTGGAACAGCTCCCACCCAAGGTGGATGGATTCAGCCAACCATAAGCCAGGCCTTGTGTCACGCACCTGGAATTCAGATAGAAGATCCCAGCCCCTCAAAGACTCAGTCCAGGGAATTAGCTGCTGTCACATCCACCATCTGTTTTGATCCTTACAACGTCTCTGAAAGGTAAGTAAAGCAGAAATAATTATAAACCCCCCCCCCCCATTTCACAAGTGAGGAAACTGAGACACAGGAGAAATTAAATGATTTTCCAAGGCCACGTAGTAAATAGTAAAGCTATTCAGGTGTTTTTATACTGGTCCACTATTCTTTCCAATGCATTATGGAGATGTATATAAAACAGGTATGTGTCCTTTCTCTACTGTAAGTTCATTGAAGTCTTGGGTCTGAACAATTTTGGAACTCATAAGCACAGTTTGTGGGAGGGAACATAATTAGCCCAGGCTGTATATACCTAGTTCTCAAGGAGGAATCACTATCTGGGTGGACACAGAGGGAACAGGCTTGGCCCAGACAGGTGCTCCATATCCACCGTGATGTTATCTGATGGATGGGTATGATGGATGGCTGGTGACTGTTTAACCAGGTAAGTGGCTGTGAGTCAGGTTAATGACTTCCATACATTGTCCATCAACACCGTCATCCAGAAGGGCCTGATCTATGGGGAAGAGGCACAAGAGGCCCAACAAGGGAGAGCATCAGAGTCCCAGCCAAGTAGGAGGTGGCTCAGAGCAGCTTCCCACACCTCTGTCTGAGGTCGTTGAAAGCAGCAGGATCAGACTTAAGCAAAAAATAATTTATTAAGAATATAAGTGGTTCATAAATCTATGGAAAACTTAGATATCCAGCCCTGAGAAGGGCCAGAAACTAGGATTATTTTGAGGATTCTGGTAGCAAGAACAACATGGATGAACCTTGAAGACATTATGCTAAGTGAAAGAAGCCAACACAGCCCGGCTGGTGTAGCTCAGTGGTTGAGTGTAGACCCATAAACCTGGAGGTCATGGTTCGATTCCTGGTCAGGGCACATCCGCAGGTTTCAGTCTTGATCCCCAGCAGGGGGCGTGAAGAGGGCAGCCAATCAATGATTCTCTCTCATCAATCAATGATGAGATGTTTCTCTCTCTCCCTCTCCCTTCCTCTCTCTGAAATCAATAAAAACATTTTTATAAAAGAAGCCAACACAAAGAATACATATTGTATGATTCCATTTATATGAAATATCCAGAATAAGCAAATTCATAGAGACAGAAAGCAGGTTAGTGGCTCCAGGGTGTCCTTGAAGAGCAATGAAAATGTCTGGAACTAGAGAACAGTGATAGTTGCACAACATTGTAAATAAAAGCCATCTGACACTTTAAAATGGTTTAAATGGTGAATATTGTGATATGTAATTTTTTTTTTTTACCACAATTTCAAGAAAACAAAACAAAACAAAAACAATCTTCCTAAGGCTACACCACAGCAAATGAGTCCCAGAGATGGTTTGGCCAATGAATTAGCCAAATTAGGCAAATGAATTAGCACCAGAAGTTTCAGTCCTGCAGCTGTGTTAGAAAGTAGCCATCGCATAATGCTCCAGGTTCAAACCACCCCAGGCAAGCAATGATACCCCGGCAGAGAGACAAGGATTTCCCTTCTCTCAGCTGAGCGAGCTCAGACTCGGACTGACATAGTTGTCTCAGCAGAAACACACAAATACGTCCAAACAAGCAAGGACACCATCCTGGAAAAGGAGACAGAGTGAACCGAGGTACACCGGGCCATGGATATTACAGTTAGAGCGGACCTTGAAAATATTATCATTTTGGAGACTAAAAAAAAGGAAGTTCCAGAAAAATTATGACCTGCTTAAGGTAACAGACTAACGTGGCCCAAGAGAACCAATGTCCCGACTCTCTCCTCCACGTGATCTTCATAGTAGGGACATTCCATAAACATCTTTCAGCACAGTTGTAACCTGAATGTTCGTTAAGCCAGGGATAACTGTATTTCCCCTGCATATGCCCTCAAATACATTTACAAAGAGAAACCTGCTATCCAGACTTTTAAAATAGCCCCTCTATTTGTGCTCTAAATCTCGGTGTGTGTCACACTCAAGTCAGAGGGCTGGCTTAACCACCTCCCTACTTCACCCCTCATGTTCCGGAAACTAGTCAGCAAACCTGCCAGCTCTCACGTTAGAACCCCTGGAGAATGTGGACATTCTGTTCTCTTCAGGGTGCCCTAACCTTTGGCTCGGACGTTTCATACACCCCTAACTGCCAGTGTTACCTGCGGCCGCACCCAACACTGACTCAGGAGGCACGTGAACGTGAGATGGGAACTCAGATGGTTCCAGACCCTATGAGCCTTTCTGCAGGTGTAGATGGGGTAGAGTCTGGGAGCAGTGGTGCTCTCCACCCCCCCAACCTGGCTCCAGAGGAACAGTGACCGCAAAAACAAGCTGTAAACAAGTTTGAAAGACCCTGACCTCAACAACGGTGACAGAGTGTTGAAACTTTATTCCTTCAGATACACACAGAGCACCTCTAATGCAGTGTTACAAACAATACTGGATTATCTGGTTGCCTTGGCAACCTGCAGTTCTACCCTAGGTGACAAAGACTGGAGGCTCCAATTTCCTTCTAGCTCAAAAAATTCTCATCCTATGAAAATCTGGGGTTGTAGAGAGCCTACCAAAGGGGAAATGGTGCAAAAGTAAAACTATTAAAATTTTAAAAATAGAAGCAGGGCCAAAGGCTTCTGCCCGGGAGGCAATCTGGTAGAATGCAGGGAAAAGACAGGGTTTTCTCCACGGGCAGAGTGATATCAGACAACAATCGTAAATGAACAGAACCTTAAGTTACGCTCCAGCCCACTCTGTTAACAAGGCAGAGCGATGAGAACATGTAGTTGAAGGCTTCTTTCTAAGAGCTGGTTCCATGCATTTTAGAAATTCAACTGTCATGTTTCAGAAACAACATCCTTATCTAGAACCAATCTCTGCTGATGCATAGTGGACGGTTACTGTGTTGCCCCATTGGCATCAGCCTTAAACACAGACATCAGACTAGAGGGCGACACTCCTGTTTGATCTGACCCAGCACTGGCGTCCCGAGAGAATTAGCAAAACCATCCAATGGGGCCTGAAGCCCACGCAGCTGCAATGTGACAGGTTGTCCTTTTTACAGGAACAAAATGCACATTAGATTGTGACCCAGGTTCCTGAAACAGATAAGCTAAGGGTGGCTGTTCCCTTTCCTGTAAGATGCGTTCAGTTTCATACTGGGGAAATAGGAATGATATCTGCGAATCCCATGCACAGACCCCTTTTGTTACTGCTCCTGATAGTTTATCTTTTGAGACAAATATCTCCATAAAGAGCTTTAGAGCCCTGGCTGGATAGCTCAGTTTGTTAGAGCATTGTCCCCATATGCTAAGGTTCGACCCCCGGTCAGGGCACATATAAGAATCAACCAATGGATGCATAAATAAGTGGAACAACAAATTCATGTTTCTCTCTCTCTTTCTCTCCCCCCTCTCTGAAATCAATTTTAAAAATTTATCCGTGTCTTTTTAAAAGTTTTAGAGAAACTTGTCCATGTGTATCACAAATAAACCAAAAAGACATTGCCAGTGGATCTCACTGAGGGCCCTGGGGGAGTAACAAACTGGGTCGGGACATCTGCTGGAGGCCAAGCCTTGTCCATCGAAGTGAGGCTGTACAAAGCATTGTCCAGGTCCTCCGGGGCCCAAGAATAGCAAGTTTCCAAGTCTGGGCAGAAGAGCTAAGCCAAATCCACTTTTGCTGCCGTTGAAAGCCAAATTAGGGGGCACAGCTCAGGGTCATTGCCCAGACAGGTCTGCTAACCCCAGTCCAAAGTCAGCCCACACCCAGGGTGGTCGGGTCCGCAAAGCAAACACACTTCCAAGTGGCAGCTTCTTGCTGGTCCAGGAGGAAATGAAGAAACAGAAGAACAGATCTCACCCATCCATGCTGAGGAGCTGAGGGAGACTGCTCCATCTAAAAAACAAGCCCAGAACAAGGACTGTCACCACCACCCGAGGACCCGCCACCCCAGAGGCGGCTGTATTGAGGGAAGTCCTTCACAGCCCCCTCTGGCTCAGAGAGGAGCGCCAGCCCCATGTGTCAACCCCTAAAACGACTACTCATTGGAGTTAAAAAAACAACACCTTATTAAACCTTGCCAGTTTGGAAAAATGGAATATCAGTTCCTTGCCTGCCAAGCTTTGGGCTCTAAATGCTGTCCGCTGGCGAGATCTGCTTTGCCAAGGCCCTGAGCCCCAAAGTCTGGAGGCAGGGGGCCTAGGAACAGCAGGTGCTCCCACACCCCAAGCACACACTGTGCTTGGGGACAGGATGGTGCCCTCGCCCCCCACTACCAGTCTCCTGAGCCACCGCATTCTCCTAAACACCACTGTGCCAGGGCCCGTGGTCATCTGCCCAGAGCCCCTGCGCCCTGCCTGCTCCTGGGAGCCGGCCGGCCCTGCGCCCCTGCCCAGCTGGCCCGAGGCTGTCTCCCCTCGGCCGGTTCCCCGGCTCCTTCTGCCTGGATCCCCCTGCTCCGCCCCAGGTGCTGTCAGACACCCACGGGGGGACTGCCGTGGCTGCGCCTCCCCCCTCCCCGCTCCCGCTCCCCCCTTGGGTCACATAGTGAAACCAGACTTCTCCCCGAGTGCTGCTGGCCCTGGGCCCGTGGAGGCAAAGCGCGCCGGCAGGAAAGGGCAAGGCTCTCAGGGGCATCGCCGGGCCTGGCGGCCAGTCCGCAGGGCCCTTCAGTCCGAGGCCTCCGCGCCCCTCTCCCTCGGGCCTGCCCCGCCTCTGCCCCTTCATGCTCTCTCCTACGGGTCCCACCGTCCGCCCCCTTCCTCTGACTCTGTGTCTCTGGGCGTTACTTTTATTCCGCCCCTCCCCCTCCCCCCGCCCCCCTCCCCCTTTGCACAGCAGCCTCCTAGCCCCCACCCCCGCCTGCCCCCCTGGCCCCCCTTTGCACAGCAGCCTCCTAGCCCCCCCCTTCGCCTGCCCCCCTGGCCCCCCTTTGCACAGCAGCCTCCTAGCCCCCCCTGGCCCCCCTTTGCACAGCAGCCTCCTAGCCCCCCCCCCGCCTGCCCCCCTGGCCCCCCCCGCCCGCCTTTGCACAGCAGCCTCCTAGCCCCCCCTGGCCCCCCTTTGCACAGCAGCCTCCTAGCCCCCCCTGGCCCCCCTTTGCACAGCAGCCTCCTAGCCCCCCCTGGCCCCCCTTTGCACAGCAGCCTCCTAACACCCCTCTGCACACGCAGTTTCCACCTCCTGTTCTTCCACGTTGGGCACAGTGACCGCTTTATGTCACTCGCCGACTCCAGACCCCGCACTGGCTTCCCAGGCCCCCCAGAGCAGACCCCGACTCCAGCTGGCACGCAGTGGCCCCCTCTCCCGGCAAAAATAAAGCCCCGTCTGCTTTCAAATAAGCCCTGAGCTGGGCAGGGGCCATCAGCTACCTGGGGGGGGGGGGGCAGAGAAAAAGGCTGCGCGGGGGTGATCATTATGGAAGCTGGGCGCCGGGTACAGGGGCTCATTAGTTATTGTCTCTACTTGATGTTTTCAAATGGTCTGTTAAAAATAGCGTGGCGAGGCCCGTGTGGCTGGGTGGCTGAGCGTGGACCCATGAACCAGGGGGTCAGCGTTCAACTCTGGGTCAGGGCACACGCCCGGGGGTGGCGGGCTCCATCGCCAGTAGGGGGCGTGCAGGAGGCAGCCGGTCCATGACCCATTGGTGTTTCTGTCTCTCCCTCTCTCTTCCTCTCTCTGAAATCAATAACAACATTTTTTTTTTTTTTTAAATAGCATGGGTGAAGAGAACTGATGAATTCTCGCCTCTCTCCACAGGCCCCATTCTGGGTGTCCCCTGGGCACCCTCCCATAGCCTCTGATGCTATGGCTCAATTGCCTGCCTGTCCCACTAGACGACAAGCTGTGCACTCGGAGCGTGCTTGGTCTTGCTCCCTATTTCATGCCCAGAGCCGCGCACACACAGATGCTCAGCACACACTCAGTGAATGAATAAAATTAACACTGTAGCCTCTAGCAGAGTGGCGGGCACAAGCCTCCCTGGCTGTGGGACCTGGACGGGGAGGGGTGGGTCGGGAAGAGCCCGCTCCCCTGCCACTGTCTGGCATTCCCACCCTGGGCCAGCAGCTCTGGGGCAAAGTCCACTTAGAGCAGTGTCCTAGAAATTTCTGGGCAGAAGCAGCTCATTTTGAAGCTCATTTTGTCAAGTCCAAATTAATGACTTCATCATACCTCGTCTGACTTTTCAGTGAAGTGCAAAAGGAGTCGAGAAGGACATTTACGGAAAATTCCCTCTCAATACTACACCACCTGTGTCCCGCCATACTTTGCTACAGAGCATATGAGTATAAATTGTATGAAATGACATGATTTATTATTTGATGTGTCAAGTGCAAAGCACTTTCTCTTGGTGCGCTGACATATATGGCTGGTCATACACCTGCTTCTCAGAGCGAGGCCTTGCCTGAACACTGTACCTAAGTCAGCCACCCACCGTCCTTGCTCCCTCCCGTTCAGTTTTATAACAGCATCAGTCACTACCTACGATCATGGCTTACTTACTGGTGGCCTGCCCTGCCCTCCCCCTCAGAGTGGAAGCGACCTATAACCAGGGGCTCTGTCTCATGTTAACCGCCGCTGGGCACGCGGTAGGTGCTCAGTGAATGAGTGAGTGAACATGGCAGTGAACTGAGCAGGACCCCTCTGCAATAACAGAAGCACACTTTTTAATACAGTCTTCTGACTGCATTTATGCAAGGCTTTATAAAAATGTTCTTTCTGTAAAATATACTAAGGTAATATAATTACCTTTGCATATTAACAATATGAAATGAGTGAAAGAGAGAACTCTCATCCCAAGAGCTTACTTTGCAACCAAAAGAAGGTCTTAGTAACTGTGGTAAAATGTTGGCAGTGTAATTCCTTTTAGCTTTTTGGTGGCGTACTTACATAAGTACTGTCTAACCAAGGGACAGTCTACAGTATATACAAAAATGGAAACGTCTTTACATGCCTTGAGAATTCTTCTACAACACCAATTTTTTAAAATGTTTTATTGATTATTTAGAGAGAGAGGAAGGAAGAGAGAGAGAAACATCAATGAGAAAGAAACATCAATTGGTTGCCTCCTGCACAGCCCCTGCTGGGGATCGAGCCCGAACCCCAGGCCAACCTGGGCATGTGCCCTGACCGGGAATTGAACCGGTGACCTCTTGGTGCATGAGTCAGTGCTCAACCTTTGAGCCACACAGGCTGAGTCACAACCGATTTTAATGGCTACATGTTCTTTTGCTGTATGGATTTCCTTATTGGTAGGCATTTAAGTTAATCACAATTTTTTATTTTAAGCACTGTTTTTAAGTATAAAAATGTACTAACAGTTACATCTTTGTGCTAAATATTACTTCTGTGAAATAAAGGTCTTATAAACAAAATTTTTAATTGAAGGATATAAATATTATCACGGCTTTTGACTTTCCCAAGGACACGTTTCCCAGACCCCGTTTCTGACTTGATCTACGGAACTGAGTAGATCCTTAACTGCGCCCCGAAGCTGGAGCACTGCCCGGTGCCGCTCCCCGCGGGCGGGAGCCTGAGCCCTCACAGGTACCCCTCCCACAGGCCTACTTCCCGTCTGCCTCTGCCTGCCCTGGCTGGAAGTGGGTCACAGGCAGGCCCGTCTGTCTGCTGCCATGTCTCCCTTTCCCGGTGCCCTGCCCGCTCCACTACTCTGACTCCCAGGGCAGGCCACTTTTCTGAACCGTATTAGAAGTTTCAGGACCCCTTGCGCCAGGTCACCCGTGCCTTAGTCAGTGTCCAGAGCCAGGTGCGACCTTTCCACACTTCCCTCTCTCTGCATGTGAACACACACAACAGTCTCAAGTCTCATGACAGTGTCTCGGCTCTTGTGATGTATTTCGGGTCATCTCTGTAATTTACATAATACTGTTTCCTTGGACTGTACTCGTGAACGTAATTCTCAATTATAACATGGTCCCTTGAATAAAACATGATTTTCTTCACAATGGTCGGCTTTATATCATGGGTTCTAGGATGCCTTGTGGAAAAACTGGATGGCGACTACTAACAGCCCATTAAATAACTAGCAGCTCTAATTACCCTAAACACAAAAGAACGATTTTAACCCATTTTTAAATTTTTTATTGTGGTAAAATTTAGATAACATAAAGTTTACCATTTTAACCATTTTTAAGTGTACAAGTCAGTGGTGTTAAGTACATTTGCAATGTTGTGTAACCATTACCACTATTATTTCCAAAACTCTTTCATCACCCCAAACAGAAACTATAACCACTAAGCAATAACTTCCCGCTCCCCACTCTCCCAGCCCTGCCCTGGTAACTTCTATCCCGCCTTCTGTCTTTATTTTGTCTATTCTAGATACCTTGTGTAGTGGAATCAGATAATATTTGTCTTTTTTTGGTCTGGCTTATTTACTTAATATAATGTTTCCAAGATTCATCCATGTTGCAGTGTGTATCAGAATTTCATTCTTTTTTATGGCTGAATAATATTCTATCATACGTATAGACACCTGTTTGTTTACCCATCCATCTGCTGATGGACATGTAGGTTGTTTCCACCCTGTGGTTGCTGTGAATAATGCTGCTATTATTAAATGACTAGCAATTCTAATTACCCTAATTATAAAAGTGGTATTTAACCTGTTCTTGTGTTTCACCTCTATTTCAAATATACATGTATATCATTAGTGACATTCTCTTTTAATAATCATTGCTTTAAACAGTGTACCAAACAAGCCTTTATTTTAACCTTAGCCTAGGAATTATTTGAGGAAGTTCACAAAATACAAAAGAATCAAAATAGGTAAAGAGAGGAAGACAGAGAAAAACAAGATGGTATTGTAGAATGAAGCTAGGAGTTATGTACACAAAACTGTATGATATATCAGAATTTCTGGCAAAGAAGGTAGGTCACAATTTCTAAACTTCCTAGTTACCAAAGAGGGAAGGGTTGGTCATAAGAGTCATAGGGCCTATAATATAAGCCAGCAAACAAAAACTACCCATTTCTCAAGAAAAAGAAGCCTAGATGTCCCCAGAATTGAATTATAGGAGAATTGGGGAGAACCATTTGATACAGAATCTGTCTTCCCTTGTTTCCTTAGTAAATACAAACTGAGTTCCAGGTGGCTGTTTTTTATAGTGCTGCTCAAAGGAAACTAAAGGTACAACACAGAGTGAAACTCAGGAAAGAAAACACAATTATATGAGGAGGAGATGGATAAAAGCTGTCCAAATATTCACTTCTCTGCCCCAGGGATGACCTTTGAATTTTAACAAGAATGAATGGACTATATGGTCTCAAGGAATTATTTCTTATTTATAATTTCTTATACCCAAATTTTTGATAAGAGTTGAGTAGTTAGGTTATATTTTCTGAAAGGAACCTAGAAGCCTTTTGCCCATGTTTCTGATGAAGGGAAAATAGATTTACTGAACAATCCTCTAACCAGAATGTAGGCCTGGCATCCCTTTATGAAAATTTAGAAGACGTAGACAACATCAAGTGCTGGGATGTGGAGCAACCAAGACTCTTAAACATTGTTGTTGGGAAGGTAAAACGGTGTAACCGCTTTGGAAAAATGCCTGGCAGTTTCTTAAAAATTAAACATACGTCTATCATGTGACCTAGTAATTTCACTCTTATATATTAAACACATGTTTACAAAAGGACTTGAACAAGAATGTTCATAGCAGCACTCAGAATTTTTCCCCAATTTTTATGAATAATCAAAAACTGGAAAAAGCCTGGGTGTCGATCAATAGAAGAACGGATGAGCAAACTGTGGTTGACCTATACAGCAATGGAATTCCGTTCAGCAACAGAAAGAACAGAACAACTTATACAAGCAACAACATGATGAATTTCAAAAACATTATGTTGATAAAGATTTCGTAGAAGAGGGAAATACCATGAAAACTTAGAAGCGCGCTAGGGTTGAGTCAAGATGAGGATTCTTATCTAGTTCCAAGAACAAATTGCCCAAGTTTTACCTCGGGGAAAATGGGATAAGTAATCTCTGAACGTGAGAATGAAGTAAGCATGGATGTAATTTTATTTTGTATTTTAAAAATTTACATATAGATTGTCTGCATGTATGTATCCTTCTGTAATTCGCTTCCTTTCATTTAACCTTGATTTGTAAGTACTTGGTAAATTAGATCAGTGTAGAACAAATATAAGATTATTATTAGTCACAACAAAGACACCTGTTGGTAAGAGGCAAGAAATAAGAAATACTGTATAGCTTGAGTAAAAACATCATGTGATAAATGTATTATGTTTGTTGCTTAAAGAAGTCTTACTAAAAGAGTACACATTGTACAATTTCATTTACAGTGAAGTTCTAAACCACCGATGGGTGGAAAAAATCAGGACAGCGGTTGATGGAGTAGGAACAGGGATCAACTGGGACAGGGAAGGGAAATGGGGTGATGCTAATGTTCTGTATTTTATAGGCATTTAAAGGGGACCCAAACTCACCCCATGGTACTCTTAAGATTTGTGCATCCACCTGAATGTAAACTTTACCTCAAAAGAAAGAAAAATAACTATGAACAAATATTGAACTCTCATTAGTGAAATGCATTTAGGGAGAAGTATGCTAATGTCTACATTTAATTTAAAATCCATTAAAAATATAATAGAGGGAGAGGTATATGCATGATACATGACTAATCAAGTAAAATATTAATGGTAGAGTCTCTGCAGGGGGTTATATGTTTAAATGCTGTAAAATTATTTCAGTGTTCCTCTATGCTTGAAAGTTTTTTTTAAAAAATCCAAAAGGAAAAACTCAAAGATGCAGAAAACAAACTGATGGTTGCCAGATGGCATGGGGGTCAGAGGGTGGGCAAAAAAAAAAGGGAAGGAGGGGGCTAAGAAGTGCAAACTGCCAGTTATAGAGTAAGTTTTAGGGGTGTAAAGGACAGCACAGGGAATATGCTAACAGTATGTGGTAACTATGTGTGATATCAGATGGGTACCAGGCTTTACAGTGCTGATCACTCTGAGGGATATAAATGTCTAATCACTTTGTTGCACACCTGAAACTAATATAATATTGTATGTCAACTATAATAAAAATCAAAAATTTTAAATCCAAAAGAAGTTAGAGACCTTCACCAAGACTCTTGCCCAAAGTTATGACCACTTCACTTCTCCATAGAACTGGGCCTAAGTAAAAAATAATTTAATAATAAAAATACATTTTAAAGGAACCTTAAAAGAAACCTAGATACCCTTGGGATTTTTATTATTAACCTATGACGGGCTTTAAAATGCTTACTCACAGTATATGTCAATCACTTGGAAAAATCCAAATGAGATAAATCATAAAATAGGAACATCGGTTGACAAGTTCGACCTAGGACATTACTACTGCAGTTTTGAGTATAACCCACCAGGTGGCAGAGAAAAGGAATCACAGAAAACATGCACATTTCTAATTTAAATGAGAAATGGAAAATATCTTATTACTTCTGTTAATGGGAAAGATTTGTAGACTTTTAACACGAAATTCACTATACAGGACACAGAATTAAATGTGTGATCTCAATCTGAACTCCAACCCTTGCCTGGGAATATCTGCTTATATAAAAAGGGGTGATTATCTGATTTGCCAGGCTGGCTTGCACAATTTCTCACTCTTTTGGAGGCTATCTTTTATTTATCTGTGAAGGGATGACTGTGCAGTCATCCCTTCTCCCCGCTGCCATGATGAACCCAATCCCCAACCCCACCAGAACCTACAGCCGAAGCTTCCCCATTTGGCATCCCGTTAAGAGATCTTTAAGCTCTCCTCCTCTTCTCACATTAAGCAAGTGCTTCACCTGCTGTGATGACGATTTCAAAGTAGCAGAAGGATGTAAAAAGATATTCCACAATGTAGTTACAAAGAGGCTAAGAAGTAAGTAGACAAGATATAACTGAGTTATTTGCAGAAATCAACATATGTTTATATATAAGGTCAACCTCGTAATTATTCCATTTGAGCAGGACTTGATTGGTCTCCCGTGATTTTCCAGAGGGAGTCCTAGTTGGTCTGCACACTGAATTAAGACAATCTCTCTACATTTCCCGATGATTTAAGAAAATGTCAACAGTTGTCTTATTTTTTGTTTGGAAGGAGGAAAAAAGTGAAGGAAAATATAAAGACAAATTTGCGGGGCCAGAATTCCGTTTAGTAAATAGATTGATCATGTTTTTAGGTGATGGAAACTGACTGTCCATTAGTACTTCTGCAGGTGCCTCGTGCTGCTGGGACACGTGAGGGATTTTCAGTGTCCAGGAGTCAGTGACATGCATATGGAATATTCAGCTATTGCAGGCAAAACAGCAGCCAACTGCTCCCAGAAACTAACTGCACCGATAATACCAAAACCCTGCTTTCACATTAAAATCCTATAGCCCTGTTTTAGGTTTTGTTGAAAAGCACATTTCTTGGCAATTTTCTTTTCACCTGACATGTCATTCCATGGGAACAGAACGTGAGAACTCTCTCAAAAATTCAGGGCTCCACGTAGTCTCTGTTGGACTTGTCTAGCAAGTCAGGTCATCCCTTTCCTAAGCAGGCAGCAACCAGATATATTGGTGTTATTTGGGATCACACCCTGCTTTAAATGCTGATTCAGCCTAATTTCCAGTATTTTGGGCCTGCTACCTTCATTCATATTTCAATACAGGTTTATGACCTGAAGTGTTAACTCCGCCACTCTTGATCACAATTCGGGCTAATCATTTATATTAGGAACAAGAAATGTGCTGTCACCTGAAACATACACTCTAACAATTACAGTAATATGTTACAGCAAAAGACAGTTTGCCCAAAAATTAAGGAACATCATGTTATAGCAAATTTTATTTATTACATTTTATTGCATAGCAAAAAAAAATTTTTTTTAAATCAGGGATTAGAATATGTATTTTCCTCAAAAACTTTTGACTCAAAAATAGGAAAAATTATCTTTCTATGCTCTCAATTTCTTTTCCCCATATCAAATTTACTCCAAACTGAAAATGTTTGGAGAAAAATGTTTTTAAAAACAAGCCAATTTTCAACTTAGTTATAATTAGGTTTTAGTCAATACAATGATCTTTAACTTTGTATACTGCCTTTCTCTCCAGTCAGTTGGGTTATTTTATAAGCCAGTCAACTACTTGTAGTCAACATACACTATCAGGCAAAATACTGGCTTCCATTAAGTATCACAGTGGTATTATTATCCCTGTGAAAACATGTAGAAACTGAAGCACAATGAGGTAACGTGACTTGCCCAGCTGATGCAAAAATTTCCCATCTCCTGAACTGAGTGATTGGTGAGGACAGTTGACTAGATTCTAGGGCTAATGGAAAAGGGCCTTTGGGTCCAATCTCCTGGTAGGACAGATAATAATGCACTATTATGGTTACAGATTCTAGTGAGCCAAACATCTGACACATGTAAGCCATAGGTCGAAAGATGGATCAGGCAAGAGAGGATCTGTGTATATCCATCCATCCCCACTGACAAAAAGACAGCTGGAAGCATGAGCCCTGGTGAGGCCCATCTGTGGTGAAATTAAATACTAAGACTGACAAGTAGACACACATACACCTTGGAAATTTTAACTATGCCAAGTATGCTGAAGTATGCCGATGACTACATTGGATGAACCCACACATCATACTGCATTTGTTCCAAATGACACATTTGTTTATTAAAGACATCCAGTTATTTGTACCTTAAATTCTGAACCTCTAAAGATAGTTCTCTTTAAGGTTAACCAATTTATGTTCTTTGTTGACTTTCTGAAATTATGTGAAAGTAAAAATGTCAGCTAAATAAAACAGTTGGATATTTGGGTACTCCAGGTCTACTTTGGAAATAAGGATATAAAATATAAATTTCTTATACATCATATTTGGCATAGTTATAATCATATTTTAAGAATCCAAATTATCATAAATGGCATCTACTCTAATCCCTCATTTTTCAGATTAAGAAGCAAGAGCCATGCTCTGGCCAGTTTGCTCAGTGGTTAGAGCATCGGTCTGCAGACCAAAGGGTCAAGGGTTCAATTCCCAGTCAACGGCACGTACCTGGGTGGCTGGTTCCACCCCTGGGCCTGGTTGGGGCGCCTGCAATAGGCAACCAATCAATAAGTCTTTCATATCAATGTTTCTATCTTTCTCTCTTTTCTCTCCCTCTTCCCTCTCTTCCACTCTCTAAAAATCAATGGAAAAAATATCCTTGGGTGAGGGTAACAAAAAAGCAGGAGCCAGAGGTGATGAGATTTCCCATGCAACCCGGAAGAGTATCCGCACATGGTCATGACATGGAAAGAGCCTCTGTGGCTGTGTTAACTCTTGCAAGGCTGAGGCATGGTACCAGTGATTCACAGGCAGATGGAAGAGGAATCCTTCACATTGGGATTCATTCCAGAGTCAGTGCAGGGTGGGGGAAAGAGTGAAGGATTGAAATCAGATAGATTTGGATTCTCAACCCTGGCCCTTTGCTTACTAGCTCTCCACCTTAGCTGTGAGACAATGAGATAATTAATCTCTGGGAGTCTCAGTTTCTTCATCAATAAATTGGAGATAAAGACCTACTGATCTGAGGATTAAAGACACACAGCAGGTACCCAATTAATTGTAGCTGTTATTATTTTCATTAGGAGGCCTTAAGCAATAAGGAACTCAATTTCATGTGGGAAGATACCAGGGAGTTAGCTTCAGTAGGGCACACTCAATGACCAGTTGTTCCAGAAGAAACAAGCAATGGCTGCTGTGATCATCTGCCATTCTCCATTCCTATCCCTGGATGCCCTTGTCACTTTATACTGTATTTTTTTTTTAAATCCTTTATTTTAAAAATTTGGCCCAGTCTAGGGCTTTGATGAGTGATCCTAAAATATTGCAAAGCCACCTGGCCTGCACAGAGACTGCGTTAGAAGTCTGGGTTCTCACTTGTAAGGCATCCTAAGTAAGTGAAACAATCAGCCACAGCTATAAGGAGCATGGAGAACAGGGAACTCCCCATTTACTCAGGCAACAAAAGTTGAATGTAGGTCAGCATCTCATTTGAACCCACGGAATTTTAATCTATGCAGATTACTGAATGATGATATGGAGAGGTCAATGCCATTTAAAGAAGAATTTATTATTTACATTTCCAGAGAGGAGGGGGCACGCCATGCCACACAGGACCACATGGGGAGCACTAGGCTTTGGTCAGGAGGCAGAAGCAGTAGTTAAAAGTTTAGACCAGAAACTTTATTGGGACTTGCGTGGGAAAAGGAAGGCAGGGCAGGGTGAACATTTTAGGATTAGCCAGCATGAATCATTCTGGCAGACTTTATAAAGGCTATAGGGGTGGTCTCTAATTGCCTGGTACCTGGCCCTGGGATGACTTCAGTCAGGGAAAATATTGTTGTGGTGTATGAGAATTAGTTGAGTGGTTGGAGGTATAGTCTCAAAATGGTTGGTTTGTGTACAAAAGGTATATTCCTAGGCAAGTTGCTATTATATTTGGGAATTAGCTAGCCCTGGGAGGTGTAGTCTCTCCTTGGGTCTGGAAGGCCCCCAAAATATTAAAACATCCTAAGTTACAGAAAATAAAAACAGAATTAATATAATTACATAAGTTTCAAACAAGTATTTCCCCCTTCATGCTATTTTCTACTCATCCCTTAATCATTGAGTGCTCTCTTATGGTATACAGAAATTACATTTTCATTTTATATATAAATAGTAAGCAGGCTGTTTCAACTTTTCACCTGGATAAAATTGGGGGTGATTTTTATTCTGCCTTTCATAAAAAGAATTCTTTTAGACCCTGAAGTTCATGTTGAGCGATCAAGTCATCGAAGTTCAAGGACCAGAAGAGGTCTTGGAAAGTCACTAGGACCAACTCTTTCATTTTCTATCTGGGGAACCAATGATAAAAATTCTTCTGAGGCTTAATGGCTTTAACTACTATTAAAACCAAACAGAATATAATTAAGCGTGTAATTAAAAGCATTAATAACCACACTCAGCCAAAAAGTAGTTAAATTTCAGATGAGTCATTGATCAGCTGCCTCCTGCACGCCCCCCGCTGGGGATCCAGCCTGCAACCTGGGCACCTGCCCTGACCCGGACAGAACCCGGAGCTGCTGGATCACAGGTCGGTGCTCCACCGCTGAGCCACGCCGGCCAGGCCTGAGCTGCATTTATTATATTCAACTAACGTTTCCCGGGCACTGACAGGCAAGTTTGGGAGAGTGGAGGCTATGGGTAAGCTGAGAATGTCAAATGCAAAAGCTCCCCTTTTTTTCTTTTGCTGTTGTCAGACCTAACGACAAACCAGTGCGTGTGTAGGGGGTAGGGGAATGCAGAATAAAGCCACTGTCTCAAATGCCCTTTCCAGATAAGTCAGCAAATATAATAACCTTTTCAAGCACCATCGCACTTGGTAGATACTGGAAGTTCAAAGTCGTGGCCTGTACATCAAGACACAAAAACATAAACTTAACCATTCTCCCAATTATTAGTAAACCGTTCCGGGAGGCCTTGGCCAGCAATGCTCACTAAGGCTGTCAGGCTTTATCTTGAAGCCACTGAAAACCCGAGACTGGTCAAGTAACCAGGTTTCCGTGGGAATGAGGCAAAGGGCGCCCGGTGAGAAAACAATGGCGGCGCGGCCCGCTCACGGCCGTCCGGCCCGCCGGCTTCCCCGAGGGGGGCGGCCGTGAGCGCCGGTGGCGGGCCCCGCAGTCGGTGACCCACGTCGCCCCGCGCCGGCGCTCCTCTCCGGGCCCCTCCCCGGGCCGCTGCAGCAGAAGGCGCCGCCGAGGAGGCGTGTGAGAAGGGACGCGGGGGCTGAGCCTGGCCGCCACCCGAGGAAGCGAGCGACCTGCGAAACACGCTGCGGGCCGTCACCTGCCGGAACCGAGGACACGCGGATCCTGGGCGCGCTGAAGGGGCCGATAGAGAGAAGGCTGGAGGCGAGGCCAGGGCGCGGGGACGGTGAGCGACGACCCCCGCAGTTCCCGTCCCGCTCTGCCCGCCGGCGCCGGCAGGCCCCGCCCCCTCGCGCTTATGTAATAGGGGAGCTCCGCCATTGGCCAGCGCAACCGGAAAAGGCGCAGGCGTGCGAGCGGGGCGGGGACGGGGAGGAGCCCGCCGCCGGAAGGCGAGTAGGCGAGGGGGCGGGGGCTCCGAGGCGCGGGCGGGCACTGGGGCGGCCGGGAGAGCTGCGCGCGTGCGCGGGCACGAGCCTCAGTGGCCTTCCCGAGACCGAGGCGGCGGCGGCGGCGGCGGCGGCGGGCGCGCGCGGCGGCGGCGGGCGCGAGGCGCGGGCTGTTGTGCTCCGGGCTCTCCCCCTTCCCACTCCTCGGTGGGTGGAGGAGACCGAAGCGGTGCTGGGCGCGCTTCCCCTTCCCCTGCCTCCCGACACCTCCCCCGGCCCCTTGGCGCTGCGCGGTCTCCGACGCAGGAGCGTCCCGGCCCGGGTGAGCGGCTGTGGGGGCGGCGCTGACGCCGCAGGACGCCGGGGAGCCGGGCGGGCGCTCGCCGGCAGGCTCGGCGGGGACCGCGGGGGTTGCGAGGGGCGGCCGGCCTACCCCGCCTGCCTGGGGGCGGCCGGGCCAGTCGTGCCCCGGCGCGGGCCGCGGGGAGGAGGCGAAGCTCGGGCGCCCGCCGGGCCCTGCAGGTGGCCGGGGCGCAGGCCGGCCCGGGAGCTGAGCGGTAACCTTACTCCCGGCTCAGCAGCTGCCCGGTTTCTCGACGCCGGGGCCCCGCGTTGCCGAAGGGGTTGGTTTCGGGCAGTCAGGGCCTCCGGGAGGCGCGTCCTGGCCGGGGTCCGTGAGGAGTGGAGGGTCGGCGCGGGCTGTGTGGCCCTTCAGTGGCCGGAGAGGAGGGGGCTCCCCTGGCGGGTCTGGGAGGGAAGGTGGGCGAGCCCGCAGCGAGGCCAGCGAAGGGCTGGGTGAAAGGGGCCTTGGTGCTGGCGCTTCCATCTGCCCCCTGGCAGAAGGCTGTGGTGAGAAACGGGGGTCAGGACGGCGATCCCTGCGCGCCGCTGCGTGTCGGATGGTTACGGGGGACGAGCCTACTTCCTGGATCCAGAACCTTGTCTCGACCGACCGTCTGGTTTGGGTTTTAAGGGAACCTTTGGGCAGCGCTTACTTGTTGCCGCCTTTTACTCGCAGGAGCTCCTCGCTCCAAAAGAGCTCATTCTTTTTACTGCTTCCGTCTTTGCAGCCCCTTCAGAAAACCACACTGAGTTATATTAAAAACCAAAAAGCTTTTAGGTGTTTGTAAGTGGCTTCTTAACCCCTCATTTTGTCACATTTAGTCAAGGAGCAGTTATGCTTAAGGTTTTGTAGAAAATTCAGTGGGCTTGAGAGCACGTCCTAAGTTCAACTGTCCAAAAGCAGGTGGTTGGTTCGTTTGCATTTCTGCTTTCAGAAAGGAAATCAGTGCAGTATATTGTTAGAAGTTAGGAGCCTGCCCCACGTCTTTAAACTGTTTGATTCTATTTCCTTTCCCGGATATTAAGTTTTCTATTTTAAAAGTCAGAAAAAGCTACTGTAGTCTCTTATTTATTAAAGCTTTTGTGGCTTTCTTGTTTAATTTTAGATACAATGGAAAAATGGGTTAAGTGCTGTGTAATGTTTTATTTTAGGAGAAATCGTAAGTACAAAAGTTTAAAAAGAATGTGTATCTAATGACTGCTTTGTACAGATTACTGCCTGAAAATGTTATCAGAATAGCTAATCATTTCTAGATATCAAAGAAACGTCTATAATTAGTGGCCTGTCATTTATGGTTTTTTCAGTGTAAAGCAGCTAAGAGGTTACCCACACAATCAGTGTATTAACATACATAGCATACATTGCAAGGAAGAGTTCAGATGCAGGAGAGGACTGAAGTACTCAAACGTAAGATACTAAGACATTGAGACAGAAGCATATGTACATAATGATTGAATGCCTAACTACAGTACTATCATCCAAATAGTATATAAGTATCTAAACCTGTTTCCATGGGGATAGGTTTGTAAGCTTGCCGTAACATTTGGACTTAAAGGTACTATAAAAAAAAAAAAATCTTTCCAAGCCAAATGGTTTAAAAAATTTGGTTAAAAACAGAAACAGAAATGGAAGTTTAATCTTCAAGGACTAACACATCTGGTAATATTTGCCATTGTGGTAAGAGTAGATCTCTTATATTAGGCTAGCATACTAAACATTTTTGTAATTTGTTAAAATACCCAACTGGCTTCCTAGAAAAGCACTGATCCTCCTCTACGTTTTATTTGACTTTCAGTTCAGTGTTTAATGCTAGAGGGAACTGGTCCAATTGGTGTATTTCTTCCATTTCCCTTTTTCTTTTTGGGAGAAGCTCAGGTGTTTCTATGAAATGCTTTGACCTCATATCCATTAACTAGTTAGGGTTCCAGTAAAAGGAAAAAAAAAAAAAAAGGCCAGCACTCCTTTCTGGTGAAGTTGAGGTAGATCCATTGTATGTTCATGTCCTGCAATGATTTAAAAGTTTAAAATTTTCTATCAGTAGTAGAAAGTGGTATGTAAGTATCTTTACCCTTTTTATAAGGTTTATTCTCTCAACTGGCAACAATAACTTGTCCAGCATTCCTGCAAAGACCAATTTTTAAGGAAGATTTAGAATAGCACAGTAGTTTTATGAAACCTAAGTATTTAAGAGAACAGTTGGCTTTCTTGATCTCCTTTAGAGGCATTGCTTCTATGATCTCCTTTAGAGGCATTAGATGACAGCTCTTATTTCTCGTCAAGTTTTAAGTCTCAGGTCACAACAGTGAATACTGGAAAGGGAAAGTACCTTTGCAGAGTGACCAAACAAATGATTGGGAAAGGAGGCCAAACTTTTTTGGCTAAACTCTTAAAGATTACATATAGTAATGTATAAATATCTTAGGTATAGCTCAGTGATTTTTACCAGTGTACACACCTGCATAACCATTACCCAGATCAACATATAGAACACTGTCAGCACCCCAAAAGTTCCCCTCGTGCTCTTCCTATCCACTACCTTCCAGGTTAGATTTGCCTGTTTTGAACTTTATGAAGCATGTTCTTTGTATTGGGCTTCTTTCCTTTAATACTGAGATATGGTCATGTTGTTACCTATAACATAGTTCTTTCCTTTTTGAATGCTGTATAGTATTTCATTGTATAAATATACAAGTTATGTATCCACTATTAATAGACATTTGGATTATTTCTAGTGTCGGAAACAATAGCTCTGAGCATTCTCATGCTGTGTCTTTTTGTGTACATGCATTTGCATTTCTGTTGGATATTTACCAATGTGGAATTGTTAGGTTATAGAGTAAGCAACTACAGACAGTTTTCCACGGTGGTTATACCAGTTTATTCTCTAATAGCATTGTATGTGAGAATTTGAAAACTCATACATTTTGATTAACAGTTGTTGACTTAAGCCATCAACTCTGTTATCATGTTTAGATTTATTTACTTTAAATACAAAGTAATCACTCTAATGCTTCAACTTCTGTTTTTAGATATGGCTCGTGGACAGCAGAAGATTCAGTCTCAGCAGAAAAATGCCAAAAAGCAAGCTGGACAAAAGAAGAAACAAGGACATGACCAAAAGGCTGCTGCCAAAGCTGCCTTAATATATACCTGCACTGTCTGTAGGGTAAGGGAAACAAAGACATAGCTTTCCCATGGATAGTTCTTTCATTAGAGATTGGTTTGTATAGGTTAAAATTTTGCAACCATGACAAAATAAATGCTTTACTTGAAATAGTAGGTTTGAGAACTGGTTATTTTAGGAATCCATCTTTCTTTCAGTTTCCCAGGCAGTTTAGGAATCCATCTTTCTTTCAGTTTCCCAGGTGGGGAAACGAGTGAACAAAGCACAGTCCCTTTCCTCAGGGAGATGAAAGATGCCTTCTTAGGTGAAAGTACACTTTGAGCTTTGTAAAGAAGTCAGATCCACATTCTTAACTTAGAACTATGTAAGACTATGTAAGATACCAGTGAGTAAAACTCGTTATATGATTGGCTTTTTTTTCTCATCACTAAGTCCATGGTTAGGATGTCTGTAAAACTATATAGTTTGTTAACATTGAGGGCTTTTATTGAATTAATGTGTTTTATTAGATTTGGAGAATGATAATAGCAGCTGCTATTGAGTGCTTACATGTGCCAGGCACTGATCCAGGTGTTACATGTATGAGCCCATAAACCCACACAACCACCCAGTGAGATAAAGTGCTTTTATTATATTCATTTTACAGAAGAATAAATTGAGTCATGGAGGTTGTATAACTTGCACTCAGCTAGTACATAGAAGAGTGGGGATCTAAACCCAGGTAGTCCAGCTCCAGAATTCACCCTCTGGACAAAACTTAAGTTTTTCAAGCCACAGTCTCTTTCTTGCTGTTTGTTTAAGCTCACCATCCTTGAAGTTAGTGCACAGAAGTTCCAAAGAGAGAAGATCTATTATGTTAAATATCTTGTTCATAATGAGCTTTGGTACACTCAAAATAATGAAATTGAATAGCTTCAGATTCTATTTGGAGAGATGCAGGGTAAAAGTAAATTCACTAAATTACTGATAAATACTTTGACATGAAAGTACTAGAGTAGTTCACATATTTCAAAAACTCAAAACAGAAAACCTGTATGTTTTGTTTAATTGAATGTTCTAAAGAATAAGTAATTGAAGATCCTTGCCTAGGAGCGTCAGGATAGTGTAGTATTTGAGAACTGCAGTACCAAGTGCTAGGTTAAAGCATAGGTATTGGGCAAATTAAGCTCTAGGATTTAGTTTCCTTATGTAAAATGAGGATAGTAGGAACTAATTTAAGATAACTATGAAGGTTCAATGAGAATTCAGGTACAATGCTTAACATACTAATAATTCAGTGCAAGCTACGTATTTGCTATTAGATAAGCAGAATTCATTCTCTGTGACCCAACTATGTGAAAGTGGGGAATATGTTAGGAATATCTTTATTACATGGTCATTTTTTATATGCCATCAGTTGTCTAGCATAAGCAGGCTCATGATTTTAAAAGTTCACACATTTTTCTTTTATGAGTAAGGTCTCTTTTTTTGTACAATTTTTGTAATTAGACACAAATGCCAGACCCTAAGACCTTCAAGCAGCACTTTGAGAGCAAGCATCCTAAGACTCCACTTCCTCCAGAATTGGCTGATGTCCAGGCATAAAGTTGTTTACAGGTAATTGACCTTTTTTGGTGGGGGGTTGGGGGGTTAATGTCAGGGTTGTATACAGGAACAAAATTGTCTTCTGTAACTGTGAAATTGACTTTTACCTTCTAGCTGAGATTTGATTGCTTCCCCTTTTTAAGTTAAGTTTAACTTTACAATTATTAAAAGTCCATTTTCCCAGATCATATTCTGATGAAATAGAAACTCCTAACTACAAAGAAGTTCTTTTTACTACTGTAGCCAAAAATGGGGGGATGAAGGGATGCTTGCCAGTTCTGGTCTTAGGATAGAAGAGACTTGTTAGCTTAATGAAAATAACTTTACAAAGGTATTGAGGGTCTTGCTTAGGAATGATGCAGAGCACTGTTCCTGAGTACCTTTTGCAGATATTTTATTAGTGCATAGCAGAGCTTCTAAGTGCATTAAAATATAGGGCAAAATGTAGGTCCACTGTATAAACTTGGTATTTGCTTGAAAATAATCAGTTTACATTTTCTCTGCAGTTGGGGTTGTTTTCCTCCTAAAGAGGTTGTGGTGATGGTAGTGGTGTGAGAATTTTTTTTTAAGTAAGTTAATCAAAGTTCTGTTTATAAAATCCTGTTGACAGACCTATCACACTAACTTGATAGCTTAGGCATGTTGTGTGTTTTTTCTTAGGCATTTGATATGGACATAAGTTGCATTTGTGTGATGCTTACTTTCACAGAAAATTTTGCTTGTGTCTTATAGGTGAATTCATGACACCTTTGACTCTTCTACTGTCTCAGACCTTAGGTAACAAACCTGCAGCTGCTTTTCTAACAAACTGTTGATCAGCAAAAATAAAGGGGCTACAGAAACACTCATTTTTATGCTGTTCCCTTTTGGGCTTCATGCAAAGACAATTCTGTGTAAATGTACAGTTGACTCTAATTTGGAAATCTGAAAATCAGTCCATCCTTGTTATAAAGAAATTTTTTACAATTGTAATTATATTGATGTTCATATTGTGTAAAATAACTCATTTAATAAAGTAGTACTTTGATTTTACAACATCACAGGATAAATGGTTCTAGAAATTCTGTTCTAACTTTCCACATTATTTGCCTTATAAAAATCTATTGAATTCATCAGCTAGAATTATAAGCTCAATTCCTATCTCCCTCTCAGCTCAGTGGCAGGTTCGTTAGTTAAACTAGAGCAGACTTATTCATTAAATTTGTGTACACAATTTTATTGGCAGCCTCGATCTAGGTGAAGAATGACTTACCTGCTGCCTTAGTATATTGCGATCACGTGTCATTTTCCCCTCTGATTGTTTCCTGTGTTTGAGGTTGGAGCATTTCAACTTGCTGTGTGACTTGGCTATAGCCGCCAGCCAGGTATACCCTGTAGATAAGTGATAAATTCCTAAAGCTGTTGGTTCGTTAGTGAGCCCTTCTGAAAAACTAGGTTCTGAAGTATATGTCATAATAATCAGGAAGCCTAATCATTTAGTACAAAATATGATGGAACATATGTGAACTGGTAAAGATTAATCTTTTATAAATTATGTTGGATTTTTTGAAAATTTTTCAAGTTCTTTAATTTGAAATTGAAATGCATAATTGGAGGAGTTTTGGAAGTTAATGATTTGACCAATTCTAGAATGGATTTTGCATTAACAGGAAGATTGGAATGACTTGTGGCTGAGTTCATTCCCAGGACCTCTCCCTCCTTTCCTTTTTGAGTCATTGATTTTAGGAGTTTACTTCGTGCTGGTTCCTAAAATCAAAGACTGTGTACAGTATGACTTCTGTCTGAACTAGAAAAGTATTAAAATATGCCAATATCGACATTCATTTGGTTCCAAGGATGGGGAGGAAGTGGGTTGGTTCAGATGGATGAGGTAAATCCTACCCAGTTAAGGGAGACTAATTTTAGGGTTCCTCTAATTTGCTTTTGTCAGCTATTAACTTTACAAGTGAAACTGCTGTAACTCAATTTAAAATTTAAAGTTAATAGGAAGAACACTCAAATACTGGTTATTGCTTAGAGCCACAAATCTGATCCTGTGGATTAAAAAGTGCATTCCCTCTTTTTGCTGTAACTCATCACTACATTTGTTTTGTAGCTATGCATATTCTGCCCACCTTGTTTGTCTTCACTGTAAGTTTAAAATAAGACATTTTCAAGGAAAATCTTCAATGGTGATAGTTTCCTAGCAATTCCTCTTCTTATACTATTACTTCAAAATAATTGATTTTTTTTCATGTATTTAATTTCCTGAGTTTCAGGTTTAATGTTATTTCCCTATATGCTGATTACCAGAGCATTAGAATTTGCCTAATTGCTTGTGGTGGGTATTATAGAAGTTCTGGTTAAATTACAATTTAAAGGTTTTTTAAAGTGCTTTGAACATATGTATGTTTATGTTTAGCAACAAATCATTTAAAAACCATTCACAAGTTTTGGTTTAAATTTTTTTTCATTTGTTTTACTGACTAATTCAGAGTAAAAGCTTTTTTTTCTTGTGTTTAACCCCTTTTTATAAAGCAGCTGAAGGCATATTTAACTATATTTCAGTGATGGGAATAGCTGCATTGATCTTGCATAAGACATTAATTCTCATCCTCTATGTGAGGATTATTAGTACGATCCCTGTTTATTGTGTTTGAGCTAAATCAGCTATAAGGAGAAAGTTAAAATTCTTAAACATCCTTGTTGTTTAATTTGAAGATTCTTTAACAGATCACAGCAAAGTTTGTTATAAAACTGTTATGGTGTCTTCAAAGACTTGATAAAATTCAGAGAGAATTTGTCCGTTGTATTCTGTAGTCCCGTTAGTTGCCAAAAGGGCCGGGGTTAAGATTAAACTTGTTTCCATTCTCAGTGGTATGGATCTACATCCCCTTGTTTAACTGACACCGGGGGGGCTCAGTTGTGTGCTGTAATGTCTTATTAAAGAAGATATTAAAGAAAACTAAACTAGTCTAATTTCTTCTACATTTTAGGAGTTTTTATATTGCCTCTTCTTTTTTAAATTTCTCAATTTAGAATTGTCTCGTGAGTTTAGAGCTCAGTTCTAAGGGTGACAAGAGATTTCTTTCATTCCTCATTGTTTTTCTGGTAGTCTATTTTGGATCTATAGAATACTCTTAAAAATGAAAAGATTGTTCTGAAACTTCACTCTATAGAATAAGTGTACTAAGTTGTTAGAAGGGGGAAGTAATTGGCTATTAATATAAAAATAATACTAAAAAATGCTTAGGTCAGTTAATTGAATTGGATGGATAAGTCCTTTATGACCTTGACTCAGGTTTGAGGTAACACTTGGCTTTATATTTAAAATACTATATAGTTAATTATTATTTACATCATAATTGATTTCTGAGACGTATGTCACATGAATAAGATAGGATTTGCCAACATTATTATTTAAACTACTGAATCTGAATTCATTTGTGCTAGATTTTTGTTTTTGTGGGGGTTAGGGGTTTGGTTTGGTTTTGGTCAGAGATACATTATTTTTGGAGTGTATAGCAATGAAGATCAACACTAGGGGGTTGTGTTTACTGTGGCTTTACATTCTGAGATCTCCCAGACTAGCCTAGTTTTATCTATTGTAAAAGTTTCAGAAAAATCCTACACACTTCCGGTGTGTAGATTTAATAAAACATCTATCAACTTGACCGAGAAAATAGATGTTTTATTAATAAAAGTTTATCCTGTCATTAATTGTGGATTACCTGATTAAACTGAAAATTAAATGCCTTCTATTTTAAGTGTTCTTCAGATAAACTGTTTACTGAATTACCATCTTTTGGGGAGGGGTTTCATTTGAGCAGCCAAAGTGCTTGAATCTGTTTTTGTTATTTTAAAACTCCTACGGAGACTTAAATATCTGGTAAAATGAACTAGATTCCAAAACTTTGAAATGTCTTTATTCACAAGCATTCATATAAACTTTATATTCCTTGTACCAGGTTGTTCAGACTTTTGTTTTCTGATCATCTTTTCACCCAAAGGACTTAGGAAAATGTCCAGTTGGGGCTCAGATACTGCATGTTAGTGTAGAACACTTACCGAGAAAGGAAGGAAGGAGGGAAAATCAGCATTGGCTGCAAGTTAGAGGCCCGCTGGGCTAATGGCACTGAAAACTTATGGCTTCCCCCCCCCCCCCCCCCCAGAGAGGGGGAGAGAGATAGAAACATCAATGATGAAAGAAGGTCATTGTGATCCGCTGCCTCCTGCATGACCCCTGCTGGGGATCGAGTCTGAAACCCAAGCCTGTGCCCTGACTGGGAGTTGAACTGCGATCCCCTGGATCATAGGTCGGTGCTCACCCACTGAGCTGGGCTATGGCAGATCTTTTGATTTTGATACAGGGCACTTCTCCATATTTGATCTAGATCTCTGAAGTTTTCTTTTTTATAATTCTTAATTTTTGAGTACTTTTAGACCTACAGAGAAGTTGAGAACTCTCTTGGACGAATATCACATGTCCCCTTGCCCAGTTTCAGTGTTAAGTAATTTTTTAAATTTTTCAATTACATTTCACGTACAATATTATATTAGTTTCAGGTGTACAACCTACCCCTAATTAGTTCTAATCTTATATAACTGTGGTACGCTTGTCAAAAGTAAAAAACTAGCATTGATACGTTAATGTTAACTCTATTAATGGCCTTTTTCTGTTCCAAGATCCAGTCCAGAATGCTACGTTGCAGTTACTTCTCCTTGTTCTCTTGTGTCTGCGATAGTTTCTCAGTCTTCTCCTTGTGTTTCATGACCTTGACAGTTTTGAGGTGTGCAGAAGTGTGTTGCGGAACATCCCTCAGTTTAGATTTGTTTAATGTTCTCATGATTACATTAGGGCAACAGGTTTTTGGAAAGAAGATCATAGAGGTGAAGTGCCTTTCTCATTCCCCTTGTAGGTGAAGGATCCCCACATGACATCAGTTGGTAAAGGTGCTGTCTGCCAAGTTTCTCCACTGGAAAGTTACTGTTTTTCTCCTTTTCATGTGCTGTTTGAATTTCAAAATAAGTCTAACCCTTCATCAAGGGGAGTGGGGATTTAGCTCCATCTCCTGGAGGGGAGAGTATATATGTATATTATTTGGAATTCTTCTAAAAGGAAGATTTGTTTCTTCTCCCCATTTATTTATTCAATAATTTATATTCACATGGACTCATCTAATACTATGTGAATTTTGTTATTCTGGCTTTGGCCATTGGGCACTCTTTCAGATTGGCTCCTATATGCCTTTGACATTCCCCATCCTTTTTTGAGCTTTTCCTTATTTTTAGTACTGCAAGAAGCTCCTGGCTCATCTTATATTTTCCCTGCCCAACCGTATATTGAGCCATTTCTCCAAAGGGCCCCAGTTCCTTTCATTGGAAAATGGTATTTAGAAACAAGATCTGGTCACTGGGTGTGAAGTGTGTGGTTGTGTTTTTTTGTTTAAGTTATGAAATGAACTTTTCCCCACCATTAACTATTATTTGAGGGTTGTAGGAAGAGGAGTATCTTTATCCCAGATCTTTAGGGAATGAGCTCTCCAAGTTTTCTACACATCATTACTGAAGCATTCTCTTTTAACTCACCAACATATTTATTGAGAATTATATGAAACTGTAAAGCATTACGTAAAAGCAATTTATTATAACAGAAATATAAGGTCCCTTTAGAAATTAAAATACATTTTAGGAGGTAATCATATAGCTTAAAATTATGTAAATATATGCATTAAGTGCTTGGTGTATTGTACAGACAGTAACTTCTACAGGACTATATGAGAGGGAGATGACTTGCGGGTTGGAGAGGTTGATCTGTGCCCAGATGGGGAGTCAGCTGGGGGAGGAGGAGGAGTGAATAGGGAATGAAGCTGAGGACGGCTGAGTGAGCAGAAAGCTCAGGCAAGTACATAAGTCTCTCGGAGAAAGAAGGCCAGCCAGAGCGTAAGGCTTGTGAATGAGGGCCTTTGAGCCTCCGAGTGGGAGTGGGGAGCGGTCATTAGGATGGAGCCATATTGTGTAGTGTGTGTACACTGCAATAAATAGTTCAGATTACTCCCTACACGATGAGGACCCTTTCAGGGTTTGGGGGCAGGGGAGTGACGTTAGCAAGATAAATATTTACTTGCGGTATATTCTGTTAGCACTGTTTTGATAGAAGTATTTTTTTTATTTGTTTGTTTCTACAAACTCTTGTACTTCTGTTGGTTTTTAACAGAGTATACTGTCCATAATTTAACTTGTTGATTTTTCAAGATCATTATGAATGCAGATTTACAGGCAGTAATTTTGCTCTGCTCTAATGCAGTTGCACTGCTAGTGCTCCGAGAGCTGTACTTAGGAATGTTTGCCTCTACACTAAAGGTCCCCAGGCTACAGTGTGTCTCTACGTGATGTTTGTTGTCTTCTACTTTATTATAACAGTAATACATTTTCATTATGTATAGAAATTTGGAGAATATAGTAAAGTTGAATTTTAAATATTTACCAGGACAGATGCTTTTCTCTTTTTTTTAATGTTTTTATTGATTTCAGGGAGAGGAGAGGGAGAGAGAGAGAACAATGATGAGAGAGAATTATTGATTGGCTGCCTCCTGCATGCCCCCTACTGGGAATCGAACCTGCATCCCAGGCATGTGCTCTATCTGGGAATCAAACCATGTCCTTCTGATTCATGGGTCAATGTTCAACCACTGAGCCACACCAGCCAAGCAGGACATACTTTTTTATGATTCTCTCAAGTATACACTCATGTACACATGCATACATACAAATATATTTAAGTTAATGCATAGTTTTGTTTTTTCACAATTTCCTTGTTTCTAATTTGCGTACAGGTCTATTTCCAGCATTTAGAAATTTAATGCTCTTAGTTGGAGATAGATGACAATATTTTGAAGAATGTGTAATATTTTATTAAAATAGAACCAGAATTGCGGACTGGATAGCAGAGGGGAGCAGGTTACACTTGGCCAGCAGTGTTTGAGTGTTGCCTTACTTTATTTGAATACTAACACTTATTCATGAATTTGGTAGCTTAAACGTGTATTTTCTCAATTTCTAGTGGAGTTTGAACATTTTAATTATGTTTGTTAACCAGTTATAGTTCCTCTTTTTGTAGATTGTCCATTGCCTATTTGTTTAAGTTCTTCCAATTACATTCAATCCGCTATGCACAGTAAAGTAGGAAGAACTGAAACCTGCCAGGGCGTATTAGATAACTAGGGTGTGAAGCTCCTAATTTTACACAGTACGAAATGGGGGCTCGCTGTACAACTTGCTTAAGTCTTAACTATAGAAAAACAACGTGTGAAATCACACTTTGCATTTAAGGCGTATTTTTTATTCAAGACTAATGAAATCTGCTTTTAATTTATTGACACCTGCCTGTTACGAAGAAATAGGAGAAGTAATTTTTATTACAAGTCAGTTCAGCTAGTCACAGTAACAAAATAGCCTTTAATGCTTCTGGATCTTCTTTCCGATCTGCATTTTGTTTGGTTCTGTTATTTCATATTTTCATATATGGATTTTATAGTAACAAAATAGACTGTACTTAAGCCTTGCTTTGAATAGCCAGGAATATTTCTGATAGGCAGAGCTCCTGAAATAGGAGATTGTAAAACATGAGAATTTAAAGCTGTAGTTGAATGACCCAGTGAGAAAACTGGCAACATCTAAGTTCAAATTTAGCTCTGCTTTCCCCTTGCTGAGTGAACTGGGACAGGTTACCTCACCTTTCCGAGCTACAGTATCTCCTATCACCTTATAAATGCAGAAACTAATACCTACTTCAAAGGATTGTTCTACCTTAAGGAGTAAATGACACAAGTATAAGTAACTGCCCCATCATTGGTGCTGATCCTTCTACTGAAATGTGATACATTATGTATGTCACACATATCCTGCTTATTTTTGCCCTTTCCTCTTTGTGCTTTTTCTCTGAAATGCTTTCCCTTCCTTCCATCCAACCCATTTCTTTCTGTGGAAAGGCTGTCCATTCTTCAGGGCTCAACTCAAATGCTGGGTTTTTTTGTTTGTTTTTGTTTTTTTCATGAAGCTCAGCACTTAAAAAAATGTATTAAATGTGGGAAAGAGGAATACATAGTAAATATGAAACAAGGCTGAAAACTATAAAAAATAGTGTCAGGAAACTTGAGTTTTAGGAGGGCAGAGTTCCTGAAAATTGATAAAATAGCTTAGTTTTCAGCCCTGGCCCGTGTGGCTCAGTTAGTTGAGCATAGTTCCATGCATCAAAAGGTGGCCGGTTCAGTTCCTGGTCAGGGCACATGCCTGGGTTGTGGGCTCGATCCCCAGCGGTGGGCGTGCAGGAGGCAGTCAATTGATGTCTCTCTCTCTCTTGCATCGATGTTTTTTTCTTCCTCTCCCTCTTTCTAAAGTCAATAAAAACTAATTTTTTTAAGTAGCTTAGTTTTCAGCTAAGCATCAATAACAAGGAACGTGTGTTCACTAGTACTGCCTTAGCAACTTCTGTTTATTTGTCATGTATTTTGTAAAGTCTCATGGTAAAAATGAAACAAGCCTAATATGATGAAATACTAAGGGGGCATATGATTTCATTGGGTTTTCACCTGGCCTTGATTAATTATAACTCATAATAAGAATTTGCAGGATTTCACCTTAAGTCCGAACCACTGTCATTCTAGGGAAGTGATACAAATGAGAAGCCACTCACGAGACTACAGATAGTTCATTTGTGTCTTGATTGTCAAGCACAAAAGAATATTGAAGACTGCAGTATATTTGCTTTTATTCTGTAGGGAAATACATAATCTTTTTACTCAGCCTCCCTTTTCCTCAGTTGGACTGATTTCATGTTTAGTTTGTGTAATCTCCTCCAACCACATTTGCTTTCCCTGCAATGAGGAATCCTCCCGAAGCCCAGTCCCAGCCACTTCCCTCTGAAGCGGCCTGTAGCCCGCCCGGTGAGCGCACGCCCTTGCTGACTGACGGGCTCCCCAGCCTGTCCCAGCACCTGCTGCCGCCGTGTCTGATCCCAGGCCCCTGTAAGGTGAATCCCTGGCTTTTCTGCAGTAACTTAACCAGAGAGTTTCTTGCCTCCTGGTTTTTTGTCTCTGAACGGGTGCCCGCTCGTTCCTCATCCATTCCTTTGAGGCTTATCTCTGACGTTTCCCAGTGCTCTCTAATCTAGAGGATCACTCTCCCTATCCTCATAAATACGTCTTCTGTCTTTTATCTTTTCATTGCTATGTGTTCTCTTCTAGGGTCCTTGGGAAAGGAATTGTTTCTGTGCCTACTTGACTGTTTTTGACCAGTGTGCAACCCTTGACCATCTTTAATGTAGCGTTCCTGAAATGACAAGACAGTTCTTGCTTTTGTGGATTACTTTTTAAAAACTTTTATTTCTTTAGCTGACTAAAATCATACACAGTGTTTGTTACAGGCAGTGCCATGCATAGAGAGTACTCTATTCTGACAAAGTGAACTTGTAAAGGATGTATTTAGCACATAATTTGAAACATGATGCTGGGACATAAGGGAAGTCAGGACTGAACAGAGATTTGCATTAATATGTAAAAAGGTGATGTTTGAAACCTTAGAAATAAGCGATATTTCTAAGACAATATATAGTCAAAAGAACGAAAGCCCTTACTGCTACAGGATGGGTGGGCAAGGAGCTAGAAAGAGTAACTGGAAGAGCAGCCAGAGGGGTGAGGAGAGGACCAGGCCAGTCTGGGCTCCCAGAAGAGACTGAGCAAAGGCTGGGCAGTCAGGGGCAAGAGCTGCTATTTATTGAGTGTCTGCTTTGTGCCAGTGTGTGGATTAAATACATTCTCAACAGCAGTGGTCATCGTCCCAGAGCTTTCTGAGGTCAAGGGAGTGTGCTTTCAGGAAAATAGAAGGGGTGGAAGCTAGGTGGCAAGGAAGGAGCAGATGACAAGTAAGGTAGTGTCACATAATGAGTGTTCATATCTGCAATCAAGGCGTCCTTCAGAGCCACCTAGAGCACTGATGTCCAGGGAAACCTGTCTGTAGTTTGGCAGGAAAAGTGCTCACAGTTTAAAATGTACTGTGAGGGTGTTCATTTTTTAAGCACAATAAGCTTAATTTATACTTAAAATGTTTGCATAAAACAGTAAATGCCATATTTATATTTAAGTATAACATCTTAACCTAGGCTCTTCAGTGTTCTAGTCCTGTGACCTATAAAATTTACTAGCCTTTATTAGTAGCATGAAAACAGCATTCCTTCAGTTGGTTGGACAGGGAATAGAATTCATTTTATTCTTTTAAGTCAAAAAAATGTAGTAGTTGTTTTCTTGAAAGAATTTCTAGAAGTGAAATTTCTGGCACTAAGGTAGCACAAAAGCTTTCACATGTCCTTTGACACAGGGTACAAGGCCATGCGTCAGCCTGTTTTGCCAGGGGCAGAGCTGGAAGAGACATTCAGAAGTTCTTGGTAGGTTCCTGTGAGCAGGAATTTTTTTTTAAGTATGTTAAAGTGCTTTTGTAAAGCGTGAAGCCCCTTGAAGGGGCTGTGTAGTGGTTCTCCAGGGTGGTGCCCAGCTAGGGTGTGGTTTCCAGCTGTGCAAAGCAAGTTAATCTCTGATTGGTTCAATTTTTTTTTTTTTTTTTAAGAGGAGGAGGAGGGAGCAAGAGACATCTATTTGTTGTTCCACTTATTTACACATTCATTGGTCGTTTCTTGTATGTGCCCTGACCGAGATCAGCCCCAAAACCTTGGCATATCGGGACAGTGCTCCAACCAACTGAGCTACCCGGCCAGGGCAATAGTCCCTTTTCCATTCATGCCGTGAAACTAGTTTTCCTTTTGTGTTGGTTTTGATTGGTTTGTTGACTGATGGGTTGATTATTTGGGGTTTGGGTTTTCAAATAAAAAATGCTACCGTATTTAAATGTTTGCATTCTCTCAATGGGAAAATTCCCTATCACCAGTCCTCCCCTTATTGACAGACTGCTCCTGAACTCAGCGGGGCCTCTGTTCTTAACACAACTCAGTATAAAACCAGATGTGAACTGGCTTGTGTTAAGAAAGGCCCTAATAAGAGAGCTGCTACTTTAAGGGAACGCACAGCCCATAGCGTCTCCAGCAACTGAAGGGGTGACACCTGCCTTCCTGTTCTCTTTCCCACATGCACAGATTTCCTTCCTGCAGCCTGAGAAGATACTGCCTCGCTTTGTTTTGTCCTTTGATCTTTGGGCCTTGAAGTAGGTACACGTTAAGTCATGTAGCGTCAGTGTCAACAGAATACTGTCAATGACAGGATCACTGTCAACGTTTTCACACAGATTCATTTATAGTTGACCCTTGAGCAACACAGGGCTTAGGGGTGCTGAGCTGTCTCACAGTCAAAGACTGTGTATTAAGTCAGCTCTCTGCCTATGCAGATTCCCAGCCAGAAATGCAGTATTGTTCTTTAAAGGAAAGGTAAAAGAGCCGGGCCGGCGTGGCTCAGCAGTTGAGCACCGACCAAGGATCCAGGAGATCGTGGTTCAATTCCTGGTCAGGACACAAGTTGCAGTCTCGATCCCCAGTCAGGGGCATGCAGGAGGCAGCTGATCAATGATTCTCTCTCATCATCGTTTCTATCTTTCTACGTCTCCCTCTCTCTGAAATCAATAAAGATATATTTTTAAAAATACATAAAGGAAGGTAAAATATAATTCTGCCCTGTGATTTACTGCTTCTACCAGATGTTTTACTGACCTTTCATTAGTCTCCCAAAGATAAAATAATTTTTAAATTCTGATTGTTTGGGGGGGGAGGGGAGATGATTGTTTATCATTTGCAATTAAGCAGAATAGCCTGAGAATTTAGAACACGGCTCTGAGCTCACCTGTGTTTGAGTTTCAGCTCTGCCTCTTACCTGTGTGATGTTAGGTAAGTCACTCAACCTAGCCAACCCTCGGTTTCATCACGGTCAGGTAGGGATGATGGTAAGTTAATTACCTCTTAAATGTGATTAAAGCATTAAGTGCTTAGAGCGGAGTATTCAATAAATGTTAACCAAACACAATAAGCAACCTAATTTTCTGGCCCTGGCAGATAAGCTGCTTGAATATTTGGTGTCTGAGGTGTGGAGAGAGCCAGGTGACTCTGGAAAGTCACTTGATCCTTCTGAGTTTCAGTAAAATGAAGACAGTGCCACCTCCCAAGCTTAAATGAGGTAACGTAAAAGCACCTGTAGGACTATTTGCTCAACAGATAATTACCGAGGGCTTTATGGGACACAACAGTGGACAGAATAAATCTTGGTGTTTGTGGGGCTTACACAGTAGAACTAAGTTAATACTGATTTTCAATCAGAAAAGGCAGAGAAATGCCACATGAATTCAAGTTACAAAATCTTATGGGGGAAAAAACTTATGAAGAGGTTTTATTCACAAAACTGATGAAACATTCTAGTCGCCAGCAGCTATGGAGATTAGGAAGCAAGTGACAGTGGTTGGTGACTCTACTGAGGGGTATAGACACTTGAGTAGGAATTTAAAGCCACCTTTCTGGAGCCAGGGGCCCGAGTTGGGCCTGCACTGATCATGTCTGCCAGTGGTCACTTCTGCCAGCTCCTGTGGGAACCAACCTGAAAAGGAGTCTGGGTTGTACCTCGGGACCCGGAGCCCTGGGTGGTGAGACGGACTCGGGAGCACAGGTGGTACTTTTCCTCTCCTGTTGAAGGTCACGCCTGGGGGAGGCGTGGGAGGTGAGCAGATGCTGTTCCACATGGCCTCAAGTCAGGTTTGCTTTTCCACACCGTGGTTTATAGTATCAACACTTCAAAGTTCTAACGGGGCCCCTGGGAGCTGATGCCAAAATAGGACTGTAAGTTTAACAGGAGGGAAACCGCCTTTGAACGACGAAAGGGACAGTAGGGATAGGGTGGGAAAGCCTTCAGACCCCTGTGCTGCTCACTCTGAAGAAAAGAAGACGGTAGAGAAGCCCCAGGGTGCAGTGCATGCGGGTCTGAGAAGGCCGCGGGCCCGTGCCGTGGCTCCCAGCCAGAGCTGCCCAGGAAGGAACCCTGGGCAGGGCAGTGGTGGGCCGTCGGGGGGCTGGGGGCAGTGTTCCAGCGGCTGGACAGCTTGGCCTCAGCGCACAGACTGGTGGGACCAAAGGGGAACGGCTGGGCTGTCGGTCGGTCAGGCTTCCCACAGCTAAAGATGTGAAGCGCATGCTGTCGTGGGTGCTGCAGACCCTAAATGCATCCTTTCTGGCGGGGGGGATGTGGCGTGTGAAGGTGGGCCCTTAGGAATCCTATAGGCAAAAGCCCACATCTAGACCATTGTTCGGTATTGATCACCTGTGTGCCAGGCACTGAGGATACGACCCTGAGCCTGACAGGAGGGCCCCTGCTTCATGCCCCTCGCAGTCCATTGGGCAGACAGGTAGGAGGGTGGTCATCAAATTCCTCTCTGGGGGCCAGGTAACCTGGGCCTGGCAGGCTGAGGAAATGGCAAGTACCGAGGCCCTGAGGCAGGAAAGAGGTGAGCCTGTCCTAGGAATGGAAAGAGGGACCATATGCTGGGGTGAAGGGAACATTCTGGGGATGGGGTGGCCTGGGATGAGGTTAGAGCTGAGCAGGAGCCGGATAAGGCAAGGCTTTGTCAGCCACAGGGAGGCTTTTTCAACAATAAAGATAAATTTTTAAAAACCCTCAACAGTGCTAATTATTATATTATTAAATAAGTGCAATGGAAAGATCTGAAGCTGTCCTGAGCAGGGGCGCGATGGGAGGCAGCTCACACTGTCAAGAGCTCTCTTCCTGCGGCGTCGGAGGGTCTTCTGGAAGTGGCCATGGGGGGGTTAGGGCGGACTAACAGGAATCCAGGTGAAAGATATTAGAGACTTGCCCTTGGGTGCTGGCAGTTCCAGAAAGAGGCAAGACGTAGTAACAAAAGTGTACTCTAGTTCTGAGTCTTTACCGGAATGTTCCCTCTGCTAAGAGAGTGTATCTGGTAAGTTTTGGACCTGTTGACAACTTCACCTCGGAGAAGATGAAGAGCTTAGCTTCCCAAAGAATCCCCTGTGGAAAAATCCCTTACTAAGCCCAGTTTTCCAATCACATGAATTGTCCTGAATATTTTTGGAGAAAACCAGATTTACTGAACTGCTGGGTGGGTCCTTTACAATGCCTTTACCCCAGATGTAGACAAAGTTAAATTTATTCTTTGCACATAAGCCATCAGAGTAAGAGGTAACATTGGGTCAAGAAGGTGCATTTTGGGACTATTGGTTCAACTGCATCTAACAGACTTAAACACTATTGAGGTTCACGCCCCTCTTACCTAACGGTGTGAAGCTCTGCCTCCTAGGACTAGTGCAGTGTCTGCACGGTGTCAGGGCCCCAGGCTCCCCCTGTCTTACGCTTTGGTATCCCTGGAGGATGGCCCTCACCTGCACCGTCCAGGTGGCTCACTGCAGCCACGTGCAGGCAGGAGAGAGGCAGGGCCTGGCCTCTGCCCAGAAGCTGCACCCAGTGCTCAGACACACACACAGGGAAGTGTCTTTATTTTGGGCAACCAGTGAAAACAGCTATTAGGAGAGGAAGGGAACAGACAAGGTGAAATACAAGTAGTCTCTCCAGCATACTCCTGGAAAATAAAACATTTCAGGAGGGGTGGTGGGCAGATCAGAGGGAGAGGAATCATGATCTCATTCAATGACATCTGACTGAAGGTACCTAAGTCATCAGCAAAGGCTTGTGCCCTCGCTGGCTCTCCTTTAGAGGGTATCTGTCAGGCTGCAGGGGACACTCCACTATCCCACGGGGTGGCCACTCCTCCAGGGGACTCAGGGCCCTGGTGTGTGAGGTGGCCTTGAGGTCAGCAGTTCCTGACCCGCCCCCAATCAGAGCCGGCCCACGGCCTCCCCAGGACATCATAGACACCGCACAGAAGACTGGGCTGGAAGAAATGGTCGGAAACTGGAGGGAGAGGATCCTCTCGGCAGCCAAGCTAATTAAGAAGAGAACCTGCCTCCCACCTGCCGTCGTCAATATGCACACATTCCGGTCATCACAGGCCTTGCTTGTCACCCCAGCGTTTTCAATCCATAGCTGGGTGTTTTGCTTACACCTTGTGATTTCGCACATTCTCTCCTTAGTGCTTCCTCTCGTTTATTCCTCCAGCTGCTTAAAACAATTTTCTCAAGCATTTGAACAAACCTACATACACTCCCTTCCCCGCCTGGCTTTTTATTTTTAAGCAGAACGCTGATTACTGTTAAAAAAAAAAAAAAGAAAAAAAAAGCCAGTGATAATTCTGTCCTTTAGGTCCACATGGCAGATCTAAAATCGCATATTCTTTTTCTACCAGTGTGGAGTTAATTAGTTTAAGTGGGAGGTCTGTGCCCAGGAACCGCACCGTATCACAGTCGCGATCTGCAGCGCAGAGCTTTTCCCTTAATGCGGTTTCAAGCTGAATGTCGTGCGCAGTTTTGACACTGGGTGTGTGTGTTGTTGGACAGCAGCTCCTAGTCCTTCCCAGGCCTTTAGCACTACGACAGACAGACTCCGCCAATAATGGGAAGACCCTCTTTGATGTGTTTCTGTATGATCTGCAAAGCATGTCACCTGTGTTGTCCCAGGTCAGCCTCCTACCTTAGAAGTAAATAAATAATATTAGTCCCATTTTGGTGATGAAACACTGAGGCTTGGAAGGGTTAAGCAACTGAGAATGAACTAAAACTAGGTTCAATTTCTCTGCGTTCTAATGTACGATGTTAAAGAACCGTCTATGGTTAAAAGAGAATGAACATCTATTTTTAACAATGTGCTCAGTGTTCTTTTCTCCTTGCCACAGTCCAAGATTGTCCTAAACTTTGATTTGATAGAGGCTTGTGAAAAATAATTCTAAGTCAGGCTTTGTAATCGTTTCCTGCCTCTGGGTCTTTTGCTCCAAGGTGAGGGTGGCAAGGGCAGGTCTCATATAACCACCGGGTCTTAGGTTTCAGTTCTCTACCTGAAAATTCATAATGCCACTCTGACTGCCACCTTTAAGGAAAAGTCTCATTCTGCTACCTAAATATTAGGTACTTAGGATGAAAGGGCTATCCATAAATATTACTCACCCAGGAGCCTTCCAAATATTTCATTTCTAACAGAAATGCATGTTTTGAAGCAACATTCTTCATTGCAAAGCAATTTAAAAAGGGGGAAAAAATCCCACAAGGATAACAAGGGCTGTTTTTTGTAGGAAGAAGTAGTTTATAAGAATGTTAGAAAATGGATTCTATATTCAAAATAGCTACAAGCCCAATCATTGTTTTAAAGATGCTTTAGGCTGAGCCAGTGTGGCTCAGCGGTTGAGCATTGACCTATGAACCAGGAGGCCTTTGGTTCAATTCCCAGTCAAGGCACATGCCCGGGTTGCAGGCTCGATCCCCAGTAGGGGGCAGGCAGGAGGCAGCCGATCAATGACTCATCACTGATGTTTCTGTCTCTCCTCCGCTCCTCTCTCTCTGAAGTCAATAATAATTTTTTAAAAAGCTTTAGGATGGGAGTAAATGTTCAGTATTTTTAACATGTATTAGCATGTATCTGGATGAGCTTTTTAAAGAATCATCACAAGTTTCATAAAATCTGAGAAGCTCTGAAACTGTGTCATTTATAATGTAAAATTGATGCAGTTGAAATTCAGCGGTTGACTCATAGCTCCCACGTTCGTATTCAGTTCTCTCTAGCTCCTATGGTTTTCTTTAAAAATTAGTGATATCAGCTAAGTGGGACTATTTCCCACTCCTACTCTCAGAGAAAGGTGCTTTTGTGAACATGTCAGTGCCGTTCCATCATTACATGGCACCATCGAGTGCAACAGAAGCGGGCTGGCTCTTCATTCTCCATCGCCAAATATTAGCGCAGGTTCGCAACCACAGTCCAAATGAGCCGACCCTCAAACTTCCACCTGCTTATTTTATGAACATAAGCCGCCCTTTTAGTACCAAGGAATTTCTAGCTAGACTGGATCTTAGGAGTTCTTCCAATCTAGCCTCTTTATTTTGGACATGGGGAAACTGAGGCACAGAGAGGTTCAGCAACTTGCCCAAGGTCACACAGCTTGCAGCTGAGCCCAAACCCAGGTCTGTGCAATTCCCAAGCCTTTGTTCTTTCTGCTATATTGCTTCACAGACAGATGATTTGCCCCAAATTATCTGGCCCGTGCCCTTTTCACAGCCTGCATTGCTGCCTCTCACCAAGACCTTCCATTGGTGTCACGCTAAGAAGGCGGCAATTTCACTAACGTTCTGTAAGAACCCCCCAGATATGTAGAGCCAGTGACCTTCTCTCTCCCTAAATCTGCTCAGCTCCACTCTGCAATCAAGTTAGGTTTCTCCAGACTAGGCAGTTCCATCCCCCCTTCCTGCGACCGGCTTTCCAGTTACCCTCTTCTGGACACATCCCACTGACACTTTCCAGTTTTTAGTACCCCTTTTATTAAAATGGAAACACTGAGAGCAAATGGATAAGTCATGTACCTACAGCCACAGAGCTGGCTGGGGCACAGCAGAACCCGAACCCAGGACTGTGGTTTCTTTGTCCAGGGGGCTGACAAACCAACAGCAATTAGGCTTTGTATATAGCTATTGGGGTTTAGGAAAGCATTTCTGGAGAGACATGAGACAAGGAAACCAGCTAAGGGACCATTTCCATGGTCAAGGGGAGAAATATTGAGTAGTGGAAGTAGGAAGAGGGTGACCTGTACAAGAGGGAGATGTTTAAGCAATTATATCTCAACAGAGAGGAAGTTACCAGGAGCATACATGTGGATTTAGCAGAAAAAAAAATTAGAACTTTTAAAGAAGAAATGGGCCACCTTGAGAGAGTTCTCTACCTCTGAAAATGGTTTAGAAAATGGTAAGAAGAATTTACACTCGGAGGATGGGTAAAAGGTCAGCCCTTAAGACTCAATATCTGTGTGACTGTAGGTGAAGTGGAGAGGAGAGGCCCAGGAGACAGGCAGACTACAAACTGGCAGGAAACTACGCTACACCTCAGCCCTGGGGTGAGGCAGAAAGGGTGGGAGCAGTCAGAATGGACTGGAAGGAGCAGCAGTAAGAGATAATAAACAGCTTGGCTCTCTATCCACGTGTGCACTCCCCTGTGCAATGCGTGCCCTGCGTCCCTGGGGGGTGAAACACTGAGTACTTATGTCTCTCAGAAAGTACCTGGGGGCAGGGAAAGGCAGGTACAGGGAGCACCTTAGCTTGGCCCACTTAGAGGTTCAAAAGGTGGGTTCCAGGAGGCCCTTTCTTTGCCGTGGTCAGGTGTGGGCATCACTGCATTTCCCGGCCCAGGAGAGAAAGGCCAGTCTTCCTGCGTGAAACAATGGATATCATGAGGGGCTCCACTCCTGAGACAGCATGTTGTTCATGAACAAGCTCTTTTCTCACTCAGTCCTGATTTTCGCTTCCATTTAAATTCAGTAAAAGCATTTCTGAATTTTAAAATAATGTGGCCATTTTCCCCTGCCCCCCCCCCTCAGTACACCAAGGTATTTAATCTGTTCTGAAAATACAACTGTTCTCTGGATTTATATGTGCTCTGATAGCAAATGTTCTGTGTCACAATAAAAATTATTCCTTTTGATGGATACCATGGTTGCTTTGTGCTCTCTCCAAGAACAAGAACATGTTTCACATCTGTTAAATCATAGCAGTTCCCCCACTGAGGTTCCCTGGGTGGCCAGTTTGTATTCCAAACCAAGGGAGTCAGAGACTGTAGCTCCTCATGGCTTGTTGGGTCATGTGTCCAGGGTCAGAACCACAAAGAAATGTGGCAAGCAGCCCCTGCAGACCCGTGAGTGAAGGGAAGGAGGCATAAGTGGAAAGGGCTTCCCGCATGGGTCCCTCTCACCCCTGTGTATCTAAGGCACTTGTGTTTGGAAGGTGGAAGCATCGTAATGTTGGCACAATCACAGGAACTTCCTTGTAGAGAGCACTCACTGTGTGCCATGCTCTGCCTGAGGTCTTATGTGCATCATCTCATTTGCCTCTTGTAAGGGTCCTATGAGGCACGTTTCCTCAAAGCTCTCATTTTATAGACAAGGGAACTGAGCTCAGAAAAGTTAAGTGACTTCTACAAGGTCACACAGCATTCAAACCTCACTCCATTAGACTCCAGAGCCCAAGCTCTTAATCACTACACTGTACTACTTAGATGGAGTTCATACTCTGATGCGGCACAGACTGTCTCTGCCTTGGGCATGTAAGCCAAGACTGTGACTCCACAGAAGTTTCCAGAAGCTCAGTGAGAATTGGCAGAGCCTGAAGGGAGGTGGAAGGGGCAGAAGAGAACTTAGCTGGGGGAGCACACAAGACAATTCCAGCCTTCAGGTGCACCTGACTCACTCCCAAGGAAGTTGAGTGGCATGGAGGTGAAGAGCACAGGCTCTGGAGGCACGTTGTCCGAGTTCACCTTGTGTGACCTTGGCCAAGGTGGTAAGAATAGTATCTTTCTCATAGGATTGCCTTGAGGATTAAGTGAGTGAATATATCCACAACGAAGGCTATGGTAATGACTACCAATTTTTAGCTGGTCACATAGCCTCCCAAAATAAAGACCGCAATCCCCAGCCTCCCTTGCAGCTATGCACGGCCATATAACTATGTCTGGCCAATGAGATATAAGCAGATGCTATGAGGTCACTACCTGAAAATGTCAGCTGGCATATACCATTTGCTCCTCTTGGTTTTTTCTTCTGGTCTTCCACCTGGTATGTGGATATAAAGTCTGGTATCTAGCTGCCATTTGGGGCATAAGAATGAGGGCAACATCCTAAGGATGGTGGAACTGTGAGCTGGAACGTACCTGTGTCCCTAAAGACTTCATAAGGAGAGTCACCATATCTTTCCTTGACTACCTACTTCTGTACTTTTACATAAGAAAGAAAGAAACATCTTATTTAAGCCACTGTTATTTGGGGTCTTTATTACTCACAATTGAGCTAATCTTTTTTTTTTTTAATCCTAACCCAAGGATGTTTGTTTTTTATTTTTAATTGATTTTAGAGAGAGGAAGGGAGCGAGAGAGAGAGAAGCATAGATGTGAGAGAGAAGCATCAATCAGTTGTCTCCTGCATGCACAACCTGGGTGTGTGCCCTGACCGAGAATCAAACCTGCCACCTTTTGGTGTATGGGACAATGCACCAACCAACTAAGCCACACCGACCAGGGCTGGTTGAAGGCTCTATTTTGGGAGGCTATGTGACCAGCTAACCTTAATCTACAAAACACTTGAAGTGATGTCTGGCACATAACTAGGACTCAATACGTGTTGGATAAATATTATTATTAGTGTGTGTTGATCGATTAGGTGAAGACAAATTATTGAAGGGCTTAAAAAATCAAAGAGAAATTTGATGTAAGGAGAAGTTTATATTTGTTACCTCTGAAAAAATGTTGTGAGAAGATTTAAAGTAAAATGAGCCATAATCGCCAGGACCATCCCATAAAGATAAAAGGCAAGAGCTATAGAAAGCAGGCTTGATAATTGTACCAGAACTCTAGGCTAAGCCT
The DNA here is from genome assembly GCF_964146895.1 of Miniopterus schreibersii. Lineage (NCBI taxonomy): Eukaryota > Metazoa > Chordata > Mammalia > Chiroptera > Miniopteridae > Miniopterus > Miniopterus schreibersii. The sequence goes on along the minus strand of NC_138117.1, from coordinate 6,632,367 downwards.
GGTTATTAAAATCATACATAAAATTTAGTTCTGAGTTGCCTGGCTGCTTTGATTCAGAAAAAAAACAGAAGCCTTTGCAAGCCTTTGAGTGGAGGTTTCCTGTTGTGCTAAGGCAGCTGAATGTGCAAGACAGACTGTATGGGGAAGAAATAAGAGCTCATTAAGGAAGCCATTGCAGAAACCCAAATATGAAATGATGAAGATGATGGCAGCGGAGTGGGAATCAGGGAACAGTTATGGAAGGTGATTTGAAGACTTAAGAGGACTTGACAAGGAATAAAAGAAGTGCAGACGTCAAAGATGACCAGAGTTTCACATCTGAACAATTACAGTAGTCAGGTGTCTGCCGCTGAAGTGCCTGGTAACAAACAGTCCCATAATCTCAGTGCCCGACAACAGTAAACATTTGTTTGTTGCTTATGGGTGTGCAGGTTGGCGATGATTCTCTTGAGTGGCTGGAACCAGATAGGCTTGGCTCCAAGCGGCCAGTTGTGTTCAGATCTATTCCAAGTGTTTCCTCACTCTGGAACCAGAGGCTATTCAGACAAATTCGCCTTGGGGCAGATGGCGGAACTGCAAGAAACTAAGCCAAGCCATGAAAACATGTTTAAAGCCCCTGCTCACATCATTTCCATTAATGTTTCTATTAGCCCAACCAAGTCGTGTGGCTAAGTCCAAAGACAATAGGGTGAGGAAGTATTGGCCAACTCTATCGGGAGGCACTGCAAGGTCACATGGTGGGAGGAGTAGAGACTAGGTAACAATAATCCTATCTGCCACAACAAATAAGGGTGACACTCCAGGCATGGAAATTAAGAGTGGAGCGGAGTAGGCTGTGGGTGTCTTAAAGTGAGGCACACCTGTAACATGACGGTCATCTCTCTGATGCAGAGTTCTGATACTACAGTCAGGGTTTCTCGGTTCCAGATCTATTTTGGGAGCATACTCAGTCTTTTCCTCGTTGCTATTTCTTTGCCATAGATGTTAAAATTAGACCAGCAAGTGGATTTCCCCCTGCTGTATCTAGATGTATTATCCCTTCCCTTTCCCTCACACATGTGGCTAGGACCCTGCTATACAGTCACTTCTGAGATCAGCCTTGCAACAGACATTGGTGGATCTGCCGTAAAAACACATCAGAACTGGGACTTACTAGTAGATGAAAAGTCTAGAAGGAAACATTCCAAGCTGGTACTACTGGTGGTGAGACTTCAGGATACTTTAGGTTTTTCTGTATTTTCCAAACTTTCTGAAATGTGTATATATAAGTTTTATCTTTTCAAGGATTTTTAAATGGTTTTTAACAAATCTTGTCATTGGCTTAACTCTATTCCATCCAATCCTTTGCCAGCACACGTCTAAAGAAAAAGCGTATCTCTGAAGCATTAGTCAGCACCATGGGCCTGCCAAGCTGCCTTCCCTGAAGGAACACACACAAGGGCTGTTCCTGCCCTCCAACGCTCATTTCTCAGACATAGTTTGGGGTTTTGTGTTCTTGTATCTCCTAAATTTGGGGGAGGGGGGCGCCAAGAAGGGGATTTTTAGTTTGAATACAAAAGAGCAAAGTGACTTTCCTCTTTTTCTTTACTTGATTGCTGTCTTGGGTTTTGACCTGTGTAGAATGAAGTCAGGCAGGGGCAGGCACAAGAAACCCAGCAGCCAGGGCTCCTCAGCCCCTCCCACACTTAGTCATGCCCAGGGTGCCGCACCCCGCAGTAGGCAAACGCACCCCGGCCCTGGCGGGCGTGGCCCAGTGGTTAGAGCCCCGCCGAGAGCCGGAGAGTCACGGGTTCCATTCCCCGTCGAGGGCACGACATTTCTCTCCCCTCCCTCCTTTCCACTTTCTCTAAAAAATCAATGGAAAAAATATCCTCACTCCTTGGCCACACTCCTCGGGTGGGGATAAAAAAAAAAAAAAACAACAGACTGCTCTGCTGGGGTTCCCTTCACCCTCAAGTCCCCATTCTCTCGGGCCTCAGGAGCATGAGCTCACGGCTGAGCTTGCATTTGCCTCCCCCAGGGCCACCGAGCCACTGTCCCCTCTTCCTCACCTCCCACCGCAGCCTGGCTTCTGGCTTCTGTCTTACTTTCCTGGAGGGACACGAACGCACGGGTCCTCCACAATCTACTTGTCAAGTTCAAAGCTCAGGCCCTGGCCTGCTCTCGCTCCCTGGGCGTCTGTGGGGTTCTGCTCCCCTGGTTGCTCTCCCAGAACCTTCGAGCTCCCGCTTCCTCCTCTCAGCCTTTGCTGGTTGCTCTGGTTGCCGCCCTCTGCTCGCTCGCGTTCCCACCCCCACCCTCTCAGTGGTCTGATTCACTCTTTGTTTCAACCACGATTCATACCGATAACTCCAGCCCAGGCCTTTCCCTGCTGATTCATGTTTCCTGCAGAGCCGGTCAGCACATGGATGTCTCATGGGCCTGAAACCCGGCATGTCCAGGGCTGAATTCATCTCTCCATCAAGGCCCTTTGGTTACAAGCAACAGAGACTGACTGATTCGGACTAGCCCATGCACAGATTAATGGACAATTAATCCTTCCTCCATTTCGAAGGATTGCAAGGTGGTTCCTAGAATAAAAAAAAGTTTTTTTTTAAAATCACTGAATTTCATGTGGGGTTGAAGATCCCTCCTGAGAGCCCCCAGAATACCTTGAATGTTTCACTATCACTGCACACAACCCACTGTTTGATAAACACCTGTATGTACCTGTCTCTCCTATCTATAAATTTTTGGAAAGCAGGAATGGGGCAAGGTACACAGCAGGGGCTCTGTAAGTGCTTCCTGAATGGCCGTTGACCTTGGTAAGTCAAACTCTCCGGGTTTCAGCTTTCCCACTGCAGAAAGGGGATAACTCTGCCTATCCCACGTTGTGAAATTAAATGGGATAATGCCAATGAAATACCTCAGACAGCGGCATGTAAGTGCTCAGCTAAAAGTCACTTTCCTCACCACCATTCATCCTCTTGCCATGATTTTAATTAAAAGGAAGAGATTTCTTAGTGTCCTTTGTTTAGCTGTGCTCTCCCCGACTGGGGCGTAAGCTCTATGAGAAAAGGGGGCAGGTCTCTATTATTCATTCCTAAGTCTTTTATTAGGCGCCGGTGTGTAACTGTTTTTAGGATAAATGAGTAAATACCACAGATGCTTATTCATTTGCACCTTTAATGAACTTAATGTTTTTGCTTCCTTCGTCCCATTATCTAAACCACCAACTTCAGTTTGTTTAGTTTGCCTGTTTCTTGTTTCAAACCAGCTGACCCAGAAGTTTTCCATGGGGACCCATGAGATGGTCGCTTCAGCATGGGACAAATGGGCAATGCTCAGATAAGGAAGGAAGGCAGCGCCCCCTTTCTAAACACGCGCACACAGATACGCCCCATGCTGCTCCGAGCTGACAGGAAACCACCTGGGACTTAACTAACAGCACGGAGAACGTGTCTGAAATCCCCCAGCACAGGGCCCCGGCAGCACTTGGGAATCAGAGTGGCCAAGACTAGAGTCCTGACTTTATGACTGGCTGCATGACTTTGAGTCTCATCTGTAAAACAGAAATTGTCACACCAGTGGGGTGATGTTAGGATTAAATGCAACATGCAATTTGCTTTGCATTCATTACACGTCAGCTAAAAACCCTACTGTGGCAATGCCTGTAAGCTTTGCTCTGCCATAATTTCTGGGGCCTAATGACTCATTCCAACTTTCAGAATCCTTCAAGAATGGATAGATACTTCTACAACTCAGAGGAAGGGTAATGAAACCATGCAGTGATTTGTAGTTTTTATTACTTTCCCTTAGGTCAAATATGATTTTTACCAAAGCCCACGGAGAAAGGCTACAGAAATAATATTCTGCCCTTTTCAAAGATGGAGAAACTGACACCCGGAGAGACTAAGTGACTTGTTCAAGGTCAGGCAGCAAACAGCCGAGTCGGTGATGGCACCCCCTCAGAAGGCAGCCCCTACTAGCTGGTCTCTGTAAGGGCAGGTGGCACGCTGCCGCTCGGGGGGCGGCCGTGGGTGCCCACGTTCCTCAGCAGCAGGCTTTTGGCTGCTGTGTGCTGCATCCCTTCACGTGTGTTGCTCTAAATGATCAGCATGTCCTTCATTTGCAACAAAGAATATCTGAGCCACTTCCTCCAGCCCGGCCTGAGAGCCGGGGAGTGGCGAGTGCCCGCAGCAGGGTTGGCCCCACGGCTCACTGCTGCTCGGTCTTCCAGAACACAGCACCCCTCTGCTCCTCTTGGCAGACAGTGTGCTCCCCCATCGGCTTCACCAGTGCTCTCGCTGTGGCCAGGGGGAGCGAGCAGAACCCACGCGGGGGCAGCCACTGCAGGCGGACGTTCTGCAATGAGAAGCCCTCTCTAAAAGCACACGGTGCCGCAGCTTCCTCTCATTTGCAGACACCTATTTCTGTCTTTCGTCTTCAGAGACTGCGTTCCAAAATATGGAAGGCAGGGATCAGGAGGCAGGCCACAAAAGCCAATGTCTCCAGCTCAGAAGAGAGCAAATCGCTGCCAGTCCCTCAACAACGACAATCGTCACAGCACCGATAAAGAACAGACTGCTAGTCAGCTGCACCAGGGCCTCTTTCCATGAGATTTCTCTCCATACCCTTCAGGAACAGGGTTTGTTGCCATGGTTACCAGCAAACCACTAGAAGTGTAGGAGAACAGCCCATCAGCCTGTGATGGGAAGGAAGATGCCTCCTTCCCAGGCTCAGTCGCTTTTCCTTAACAGACCCGTGTGGCCCAGTGTCTTCCTCATTTCCCATCTCCCCAGCTTTGGGGTGAAGAGCCAGCCATTCTTTGGGCACCAGTACATTGCTTTTATAATGAGAGCAGCACACGTTTTTCTGAAGGGCTTCTAGTTTCAGGAGCACCTCTCCCCTCCCCAGCTCCTTCCTTCCCTGCCCCCCCCCTCACACACACACACACACACACACACACACACACACACGTTGTAATTAAATAGCAGAGTTGAGTGGGAAACGGTGGAGCATGCAGCCTACACCACTTGAATAAGCTCCTTTTTAAAATCCAAGGATGGCATGAGTCAGGGAATTTTGAAGCTGAGATACAATCAGGACACTGATGCCTCAAGGGGGTGGAAGGAGAGTGGGAGGGAGCACTGATTCGCCCAGTTCCTAAAGAGACCAGGCAGGGCCTGGTTTCCCAGGCACAAGCTTGATGGGGGCCTGTAGACCCTCAATTCCCCCAGAGTCATGGAATCGGGGCCGCTCTGACAGCCTCTGATGCTGTGTGGTGGGCATAGTCCCACGGGCACTGCTCTCTGAGAAGAGAAAGTTGAGGCCTGGAGAAAGCTCTCGAACGACAAAGCGCTCTGCTTCTGCACCTCCCAGACCCCTTCCTCAGGGCACCAGATGGCCTCGGCGGCTAGCCCAAGCCTGGAGCTCCTAGTTGGTTTGTGAGTGGGTGTACCTCAGCTGCAGCATGGGCTAGAAGTGCTCATCTTTTCCTCTGACAACTGTGGATTGCCTACTTCTTTGGGTTCAGATCACATCTCTTCTTGTCAATCCGATCAGATGTTCGCGTCTTTCCCATTGCAAAAGCAAAGTCAGAATGATAGAAACAGACCGAGAAGCCAGCCACCGCAGGAAGCGAAAGGTGAAGCGAAAGGTAAAGCCTGGGGGGACTCCACCCTCGCTGTGCTGGAGGGTTCAGAGGGCTCGCCTCAGGGGGCCCATCTCAGGGAACAGTGTAGTGGGGGGGGGGGAGCGGGGAAGAAAACTCACAAGTGTAACTAAAGTAACTCTACTGGCATCACAAAGCAAGGGCCAAGGAGACCAGGGTTGTCTAAAATGAAGGGGGCAGAGATGCACCCCAAGGGCACATGAGACTCTACCCAGTGGGGTACAAAATATTAAGATTCCATTTATAGTTACTTTATCTTTTTATATTTATTCTGGTACATTATAATGTATAGTATATAATTATATCAAATAGGATCAGATTTGGCTGAGATTAAGACAGACGAAATTATGCAAAACAACTTAACAGAGAGAGAACTTTATTTCTCTCTCATGTGAAATGGAGTCTGGAGGCAAGCTGCTCAGTGCTGGCAAGGTGTCCCTTCTGGGTGCTCCATCTTCAACAGGTGGCTTCCACTTCTTTATCCAAGGCTATTGCTCATGGTCAAGCCATCTTGTCTGCAGTCTGGCAGCAGGAAGGAGAAGGAAGGGAATAACTCCCTGCCCCTCCCATTAAAGACACCTCCTAAAACCTGCACCCTACACTTCTGAAATTTCATTGGCTAGAATTTAGTCATATGACCACACCTAGCTGCAAAGGATCCTGGGAAATAGCGCCTATTATGGATGTCATGTGTGCATTAGGGAATGCTGTACTGAGGAAGGAAAGGATAGACCCGGGAGGTCCCCAGCAGTCTTTAGCACAGCACTATGTTAGTAGAACAGTGTGTGTGCATATATGTGTATATAGTACTTACAAGGAAATAAATGTATTAGTTGGGGGCATAGTTAAAATTGGTTGTTATATGGTGGTGTTCAATGACTACTCCTATGGACCGAGGTACCCTAGAAGCATATGTAGTTGATTCGAGGATGAAGTCAGGGATAGTTTTTAGCACCTTGCACCTGGTTCATTCTCCTCCGGTACAAGAGAATGCTGTGGGGGGGCTCAGTCCACTTCCACTCTGAGCTACAGAGCTGTGAGAGGGCCCTGATTAGTCTTAGCTCACCAACTTCTCCCATCCTCTCGGCGACTGGGATTACTCAGTAGGTTCCCGAGAGTCAGGACCAGGATTTTTATTCAGCTCTTAGAAGGGAGACACTGGACACAAAGCACATGAAGGGAGGAGCTACCCAAACCCTCTCCATCCCAGCTACCACCTCTGCCCCTCATAGGTGAGATTTTTCAAGGGAAGCAACTGTCTTATTTGATTCCTCAGTACCTGCCTCAGTGCCTGGCCCTTGCTGATAATTTAATAAATGCTTGTTCAATGGGTAAAGGAGTAAACACGTGAGCAGAGTGGCTACAAACTTGGTCTCTGGCATTAGATGACCTTGTCAAAATCCCATTAACATCCTCATGTATGCACTCATTCATTTAAACTGTTTTGAGTATCTATTATATTCCAGATGCCCGGCCAGATACAAGCATAGGGCAATGGGAGGGATGGAGTCCCTGCCCTCCGTCATCAACTTATATCTGAGTAGCAGGAACTGAAAAACAAACAAATCAATAAGTAAACATGCTGTCTGCAGATTCTGGTATGTTCCATGAAGGAAATCAACGGGAGGAGTGTGACAGAGGCTGAGGTTGCCAATGGGCTACTTTAGATGGCTGGGCCAGGACATTGGAGCCGAGTTCTGAGAAATGAGAATGAGACAGCCTTTTAAAGAACAGGGGGAAATAGATGATACCCCAAATAGGAAAAAAAAGAAAAAAAAAAAAAAGAGCTGCTTCTCTAAGTCTTCATTTTCTCATCTATAAATGGAAATACTTATAGTACCCACTTCAGGGTTTGTTGTGAAGCTTAAATGCGTTGAAACACTTAGCATAGCACCCAGCACACAGAAGGCTCTTATCAGTGATGGGGTAATTCTGTAGGAAGGAAATGAGGTGAAGCCACGTAGCCCTCTGTAACCTCTACATCCTTTCCTACGTTCTCCCAAGCCATCTGTTAAATAACCCATTTACGAATGTTTCTGGGCATCGACCTCAATCTCTGGCCTACATTCTCTACAGTCTCTTTAAAAACGAGTGTAAGTACCTTATAAGGTTGATGGGGGAGGAAATCAAATGTGATGATGTATGCGAAAGCCTTTAACAACGGTAGTTATTACTACTCCTTCCTCATAGTTGCTCCATCATTTCTGGCTGCAAGCACACCATCTAGTTTGCCAAGGACCTTCTTAAAAAGAGGCCCCTGAAACTGAATGTGGAACTACAAGCAAGCTCTGGCAGGGCTGGGACCATGCCTGAGGCCCACAGACCCAACACAGCCTTGCAATTACGTAGTAAGTTAGCAGAGGCAAGAACTGAGCTCAAGTCTACCGCCCAAGTGGGCCAACCAGATGCACCTACAGCATCGTGTGGTCCAACAGGTGAGAAAAGCTTTGCTGTGTTACTCCAGAGCCAAGGCTGCCTTTCAAGGAATTGCAAGCCGCTTACAAGGCCAGTCTTATCTCCTGGGCAGATGGGAGGATCTTTCATTTGTAACAGGAACAAGTAGAAAGATTCTAACTATGTCAGAGACAAAAGTTTTTCTGAGGTTCAAAGTCCTCTGAACCTGGGGTTTCTCTAGTAAGTGGTGTGTGTGTGTGTGCGTACACGCTCACGTATGTGCATAAAAGGAGAAAGCACAGGCTCCATGCTCTAAGTCACTGACTCCTGCAGATACGATTATTTTATTTGTTCATGTTTTCAAGTCTGGCCTTAAATGACAACATAAGCTGAAATATGCCAAGGAGAGTGGTGGAACAAGGGCTTAATTACAGGGACCTTTGTCCAATTAACACGCCAATAATTTGTCTAGCTGAATGATTCAGCAGTGATCCTGCCAGGTTCCCAAAGAAAGCCCCTATCTGAGATGATGTAATGTCTCTCCACACCCACTGTCACATGTTTGCCATCTCCTCCCCTAGAGCCACAGTTCCATCTGTGACATCTTCAGCTGCCATCTGCATTGTGACAAATATGTATTTTATTATTTAAATGGTATTGCAATGTACAAGGTTGCTAATCTAGCCCTTCATGTTTAAAAAATTCAATTGAAAAGTTAAGACCAAAAAAAATACTTGCCTCTAGTGAATTATACATGGGCAAACTCTGCCTACAGAATGCCTCCAGTATCTCAAATTGGATATTTGATCTATGTATCCCATGCATATTTATACTTTGGGACAAAGTGATTGATTGATCACTGGAAATTGGGGTGACTCTAGGCTTGCTGTGTGGTTAGCACTGCAGGGAATATGAGAAGGAAGGGACTCTGCCCTACCCCGCCTGACTCACCTGGTGGGAGGCTGGCAGACACTTCGCTTGCCTACCTCCATCTATTTTCCCCTTCATGACTAGACAGGTGCTCAGGGAAGTTGCTCTTATCATCTAAACTAATTCTGGTTTTTCTTGCCACTCAGGCCTAGATGTATCATTCATTTTATTTCAGTTTATATCAAGAAATTGAATGAGGTCTGGCAGCTGTGGGGGAGTTCTGGGAAAGATTTCTTTTCTGATAAAAAGAGATCCGAAGAATAAGTAGTTCTTTTTTCTGCCACTGGATGTTGTTGTGATGCAAGGAACTCCTGCAGCCATCTAGCCAACATGAGGAGAGATAGATGGAAGTATGGAAGAGATGGCAAAAATCCGAGTCCTTGATGTTGTTAAGGTGCTGATATAAAACCACCCAGAGCTCCCTTAGCTTCAAACGTCTCATTATGAGACAATACAGCCTTTGTTATTTAAGCTGGTAGATCCAGGCTCTCTGTTACATAGAAGCTGAAAACACCATTGCTGCATGAGGCAGCGACTTTCAAGCTTCCTGACCATAAGCCAAAGTAAGAAACATCTTTACATGTATTCTAAAACGTTCTCTTTTATTCTATTTTGTTTTTTAAAATTCAGGTCACGACTCACCAAAGTGGTTTCAAAACTCACTAGTGGGTCATGACCCACATTTTTGAGAATGTTAAAGTCAGAAGGGACATAAGCTGCTGTGACTTAATAGAAAACATGAGATGGTAAGCGTCGTGAGACGTACACTAATAAAGCACCGTCATAGAGACTGATCACTTCAAGTTTGGGGAAATGAAAGTTTTCATGCAAGGACTGGACCTTGAAAATGAGCTACAGTTTCTACAAGAGAAGGAGGTGGGGAATTTAGGGGTGCAAATTACGACAGAACGAAGGCAAGATGGTGGGAAATGCAGACATGTCCCAGCACCAGTGGGCAAACCTGGCAGGGGCGGTTGTGTGTGGTTTGGAGAGCGGCAAGGGCCAAGGTTTGACCGTTTCATAACGTGCAGCCTTGAATAGCAGGCACATGGGAGGCTACAGAAGGGCCCTTGGGAAGGGCTGGGCCTAAGGCATTAAAAACCGTGGGTTGCGTCTGTCATATCAGCTCAAACCGATAGAGTTCAAAGCTTGGGGTGAGTGAAAAGGGTCTCTGCTCTGGGTGCTTAGCCTCTGCTCCGTCTCTTCCATTCTGTCTGTCACTGCAAACCCAATTCAGGCAGGGGGTGGGGTCACCGATCTGCGAGCTGCTTTTTAGAGTGTTCCTCCCTAAAGATAACATCTAGGCCTCAGTTGTATTTCAGCTCCAGGCCCAGAAAAGCAGCAAAACCGTACAAGTGGCGCCCTAGCTGCCTCTGGCCCGGATACATTGACTAATGCTTTTAGTTAAAAAGTTTTAATTTCAGACCAACCTTTGTGGTTACTTTGGGTCTCTGAGTTTGCAAGGCTGCCACGCAGGCCTGCCCTGAGCTTGTCAGATTAGCACGTCGCCCCTTTTCGTCCACACACAGAAAGCTCTTCCTACCACAGCCTCAGATGTCTATCCACCCATAACAATCTCAATAGACAAAAAATTAAAAACAACAAAGCTTCTTTCTCCCAGCATCCACGTATCAATGCATTCATCCTGCTTGGATTTCCTGCTCACCCTTTATATTCTAATCACTGTTGCTGAGGGCTGGGGACAGACACACCTGTGAACAGTAATCTTGATCGATAATGCACCAGAAACACCTGTAATGAGACAGCAAGCCCCTCAAAGATCTAAGAGGGTTGAACAGGAAAAATCCACATACATCATCTAATTAAATAAACTGGTTACACTTCATCTTGGTTGATTTATCTTTGGTGAGATTTGCTCCAGCCGTTTTTCCATAACAGGTAAGATCTGAGCTTGATATGGTCTTGTCTTCAAGTCTCTTAATCACTGCAAGTGATGAGGTTATTGCTTCGCTGGGACACCACCTGGTCTGTCTACTGTCTGCCTAGATGGAATTACAGGTGTGTGGTCCCCTGGAGTCACTTCTTCAGTGACTCTTTGTCATGCCCATGGATGACTGACAGTGTGTGTTACCCCTCTTGATTTATCTGGAATTCACTCCAGGTTAATCTAACAATGCCGTTACCCTTAGGGATGGAACTACACTTAGTATTGATATAGTCATATTTAACCCAGTTATTAACTAACTGGAAGGGAACAAAGAGAAGGCCTAATAGTATAGTCATGCCCAGGAAAGTCTGGGTGATATAGGGAAGATGTTTGTCAGTCACACCTGGGAGCAGGTCACTGGCCAGGATGGGCATGGTCACTGCAAGGGCACAAAATCTGAAATACATAAGCTTCCGAACAAAGGAATTCTCGCTCTTGCTCTCTCTTGCACACTGTGCTCCTGGCTGTCTTGTTGCAAGGGGCACACTCCCCTGCGTTCGCCCGCATGGCTCACGGCCATGTGGACCACACAGTGGACTGATGGACTGTAACTAGCCCAATGCTCCGCCGGACTCAACTCCTCCATGGAGCAGAAACTCTGGACACTTTGCTTCTAGCTCTGCTCAATCCCCAGCTGCACCTTTTCCAGGACTGGTTTAAGGGACACAGGGCTTTGGAAACTGAGGATGTAATTGCACGCAAATAAAGCTTCCTACACGTCTCATCCTCCCGTGGGGGCCTCCGGGAATGCTTATTCCAGAGGCACCCCAAGAACCCCACTCCCCCTAGCAATGGAGAAAGGAGGCCATCCACGCATTTCTCCAATAACCGTATTGCAATTCAAACTGAAATCCAAGTTTCCATTTCCTTGAACTTCTGACCTCTCGTGTCATTTGCTTTCTTATTTTCAGGTGGGAGGATCTCTGGTGGATTCTTCTTTTTTTTAACTGAAAGATGACTGAAATTACATACAGAATCCTTAACTGTGCTTACATTTTTGTTCTGAATGGCACTTATCAAATTTTCCTTTATTTTAAACTGGACATTGAGAACAATAAAACACATTTTCAATAGTCCAGAAAGTGGAGCATTTTAAAATCAGTTTGAGTGGAGTGTATTTGAGGAGACGAACCACAGTAAATACCTGTGTGTAATTAACACAACAGCCGACTCCATCCGTCCTCCCATGCAGATCAGCGTCCCCAGGGACCTCGGCTCTGTGGTCTATTTCTGTGGCCCTGTCACTGCACATTTTCTGAATTCAGCTTACTATAGGTTTCACAAGGTTCTGGTTACATACTGAGCAGTTAATTTTGATCTTTGCGTCTCCCAACTAGCTAAAGTCATTGCTGCAACGTGACAGATAAATGGGGGTGGGGGGGTTTCGGGGGGCGGGGCGGACAGAGGGCTTTTGCCTCTGTGTGGGCTGCTTCTGGGGGCTTTTATTGTAAAGGAAATCTTGATCTTTTGGGTATTAAGTAGACAGCTTACAGGCCTCTTCCTGTTTTGCTCACACTTTGCATAGTTTCGGATGAAGTGAAAAGGGCCCCCAAAGCGGCTCTGCTCCACCACTAGATGGGTGAGCACCTTCACCCGTGCAGCCCTGGAGACAAGGACCCAGGGCACCCCGCCCCCCACAGCCTCCTGCAGGGTCCTTCCCTGGTCTGGGCAGGAAGCCACCTGCCCCAGCAACAGTCACTGCTGGGGTCATACTCTGTGTGCTTTGCATTTTAAGATCTGATTGCTGCGTGAAGCCACAGCATCCTCTTTGGGGTTCCTTGCGAGGTCTGTGTTTTCCCAGCTGTTCCTCAAGCCTTTTGTTGGCCAGGGCAGCCTTGCAGAGGGCGTTCCAAAATTACCGAGGCCATCCTCGCTCTTCCACCCACGGAGTCCGCACTCCCCCACCACTGGCCCAAGTCCTCGCCCTTCCTTAAGAGTTAGTCTCACTTCTGCAAATCAGAAAAGCTGTGTGCGTCACTCCCAGCCCGTGAGCGGCACTGGGAAGGGGTCATGGGGCACAGCCAGGATTGGTTTCCTCTACTGCTGAATTTCATGTAAATAGGATCACACCGTGTGTCTTTTTTGTGTGTGGTTTCTTTTGGTCAACACATCGCGTATGAGATTCATCTATGCTGTTTACCAGTAGTTGAGAGCTTCTTAGTCCAAAATTTGTCCATTTCCTTAATGATGGACATTTAGGATTATTTCTAGTTTTTGACCATTGTGAACACTGCCATGAACATTCTTGTACAAGGATTTTCTGGATGTGTGTACCCATTTATCTTGTGTGCACACCTCAGAGTAGAATTGCTGGTCCTTGTAAATGTACAAAGTTTAGCTTTGTTAGAAACCACCACTTTCCCAAGAGGTTGCTTTAATATGTTTAATCCTCAGTACAGCCTTAAGTGTCCAGCAGTCAGCTCACAATTGCTCAGCTCACAATTGAGTACCTACTACGTGCCCAGCACTGTTCTAGGTACTGGGTGGGATATGGCAATGAGTAGACAGACAAGGTCCTCGTCATTAAGACACACTTTTTGTGGGGGGAGACATGCAATAAAACCTAAATAACCAAGGTGATTTCAGGTGCTGATCGTACTCTGAAAATAGAGTGTGGTGGAGGGCTATGGAGGAGGCCTGCTTCCGCTACAGTGCTCTGGGAACGCCTCTCTGAGAAGCCCAGTCAAAACCCGAAAGATGGGGAGGGTGTGGCCATGCAGAGGCTGGGAAAGTGCTAGAAGCAGAAGGTACAGTTAGGGCATCTGCCCTGGGACAGGAGAAAGTGACCCAGCAGTGAGTAAGCAGACAAACAGCCTGCTGTCACAAACCAAGGAGGAAGGAGCAGGAGTTTGGAGGACGCAGAGGCCAGTTTAATTAGGACCATGCAGACCATGGAAAGGAGTTTGGATTTTGTCCTGGAACAGCGGGGAGCCATGGAAGGGTTGTAAGTAGGGATGTGCAAAGGATCTAATTTAGAAGACGCAACAGAGATAGAGTAAGGAAGGCTCATTAGGGGGCCCTGTAGAGACTCTAGGGATCCAGGCCAGATACTCTAGGCTGGGACTAGAGCCGTGGCTGTGGAAACAGTGACAATGACCAGCATTCAGGGTACATTTTGGAAGCTAAGCCAATAGGACTTAATGAAAGATTGGTTATGGGGTGAGAAAATGAGAAACACAATTTAGATGCTGGGTTCTTAGCCTGAGCAACCCAGTAGACCAGAAGTCTGGGGAGGAGTTTGGGGAGGGAGACATGCAATTTTGCCTGATTTGAGAAGCAAATGAACATTCAAGTGGAGTTGTTCAGGAGGCTAAGAGGAGTTCAGGGGAGAGTGGTAACCTAAAGACCTAACTTTAAGAATCACCAGCTTATAGAGGACTTAAAAATTTTTTGTTTTAACCTTCACCCAATGGATCTTTTTCCCATTGCTTTTTAGAGACAGTGGAAGGGGGAGAGAGAGAAAGAAACATTAAGGAGAGACACATGGATTGGTTGCATCTTGCATGCACCCCGACCGGGGCTGGGGCTCAAGCATGCAATATAAGGTATGTGCCCTGGGGCTTAATCGAACCCGGGACCCTTCAGTCCGAGGCCCGACACTCTAACCACTGAGCCCAACCGGCTAGGGCTTAAAGCACGAGATTGTTTTAGGCAGCAGGGACAGCACCAGGTGTCTGACAGGTAGGGTCAGACCAGACCTGCGTTCGGCAACCTCAGTACTTGGGTTCTAACTAGGAAAGAATTCAGAGCTAAGAGCCAAACTATAGGAGAACGTTTACTTGGTAAAGCAAAGAGGTAGAAAAAGTAATTTGTGGAAGAAATAGGGCTTAGGAAACAAGTTAGAGGCAAAGGAAAGGCCCTTGGAGCTCGGGAGCGAGGAAGCTGATGGTAACGCACTAGGTGTGCTCCTGGGAAAGAGAGCGCGCTGGGGCCTCCGTCCTAAGCCTTTTAAGCGTGAGGAATTTAGGGGCAGTCCCAGGGGAAGATCCCAATAGAATATTCAGTAGTTTTCCAGGTGTGTCCTGTCAGGATCTAGGTCTCCACTGACTGATTGGTCAGCACCAGGACAGGGTCATTATCCAACACAGCTGGTCCTGAGGTCGATGGTCTGGTTTTGCTGCTTTTCTGGGCCTGGACCTGAATACAGCTGAGGCCTAGCTGTTATCTCTAGGGAGGAAAGGTCAGGGGGTCCAAACCACATGACCAGATATATGCTAGGGGAAGAAAGGCCACCTGGGGGCAAGGCCCCACCCTGCAATGTTATGCACCTGGGGCCTTCCACCCTGGTGACCTTCTGTACCTGGCCCATCGTCCTTGCTCTGCTCATGTCTGTGTAACTGCCTCCCACAGGCTCACCTAGGAGGAGAGTGTAGGCCCTGAATGGGACTGAGAAAGTCTTGAAATATACTGAGAATTTCAAGTTCCATTTCACAGATGAGGAGACTGAGGCTCAGAGAAGCTAAGCAAATTGCTCAAGGTCACATGGTATGACAAAGTCATTTATTTCAGGGTCTGCATACTTATCCACTTCACTTTTAATTAATACCTAAAGTTTCTCAGCTCTGCTACTACAATGCCATGTGACCGCAAATGAATTACTTAATCTCTTGGTGCCTCAGTTTCCTCAACTGTAAAGGAAGAATGACAATAATTATACATACCATATTTTTATAGTAAAAATAAATTAATATAAAGTGCTTAGAACAATGCTTGGAACACTGTGGTATTAGCTACTATTGTTATATAAGCCATGGGCTAAGCACATGGAGGTGAGAGGGGAGAGAAGTTCCAAATCCACATGGCCAGGTGAGCTGGCTCGAGATGCCACAGCCAGGAAGATGTCACCCTGGATCTGAGGAGGGTAGGTCAGCCTCAGGCAGGAGTGCTTTTATACTTGCTCCAACATTTGGTCTCAGGGTGTAGATGAACCTTGGACCTCTCCCTCTTGCAGGTGAGTTGTGGCACTTTGGGATCAAGTCAGTAACTGGGTGAGGATGGGGCTGCAGGCAGAGGTGACAGCAGCTCTTTCAGCCATGGGAGAGAGCAAAGCCAAGAGAGAGGAGAGCTCTGGGAGCCTCATCTGAGCCCCTAGGTCAGTGCTGCCTGAGCCCAGGCCCCCTGCCCTTCTTAGTCATGGGAGTCAACACATTCCCTCTGTTTGTTTAAGCTAGTTGGGGTCCCCCACAACCATAAAGAACTAACTGATTCATGTTAGGTTCACCTAGAGCTAATTTCACAGCCTTAGCTGAGACTCTCCTGAAAGTAATTCAGTATTGTCATTTAGTTTCATGAATGATGAAGCTAGCAGGCTAAAAGTTCCAGCCCCAGTTCTCATGGTATTAAATGAACCTACCACCAGAGCTTACAGGTTCTAGTTTTACTTTATCGCCCTCCCTGTAGACCTACCACTGCCCACGCAGCCGCTGAAGTTCCTGGGGCCCCCCAAAGAAAGAAGCCTCAGTTCTATAGTCACAGTGTTTGGACACCAGGGGATACCAAATGGGCAATAGTTTTCTTGGGGACCTGGGACTCTCTAGACAAGGAGACTGAGGCAAAGAAGTAAAATAAGTCTGGATTGAAATCACAGTTTCAGATCAAAGCAGCCCTTTGGACCTGGGTTTCTGCAACTCTGGCCCCAGTAAAAGGGTTCAGTTGAATCATGAGTTCCTGAAAGGTTTAGCGGATTCCCAGGTCCTCCTGGATTCCAGTCTTCCTAGAGAGACTAGATCACAGGGTGGTATTTGCTTCATTCACATGTACATGTATGTATGTATGTGTATGTGTGCATGTGCATGTGTGTATGTGTGTGTATATATGTACGTATACACAAACACAGGTTCCAGCCTTACAAACTTCTCCAGAAAAAAAAAATTGGAAAGATGGTGGGGAAAAATCAGAATTCCTTAAAACTTCCTTGGGAGTCATCACCTGGATTGGCCTCCTTTCCTCCTGTGGCATTTTGATCTCAAAGCTCTAAGTTCTTGTCACAGCCCCCGGGTAGAAGAAAGCCATTTGAGAACAGCTGTGTATTATTGTCTTGCTTTCCTTTGGGAGCCGGGTGGGAAGGTGATTTGAGGAGTTGGAGAGGGTGGGGGACATCATCCCTGCACCTCAAATCTGGCAGGCCCAGGCTTTAAAAGCTCCAGAAAATAAAGCACTTAAAAATGCAAGCAGGAGAGAGCAGACCCAGGAGGCCCAGAACTAGAAGCAAATGTGGGTTTTCAGTGTTATTCTTGTCTTCGCTGGGCCAGTCACTCCCCCTCGCTGCTCTCACTGCCTGGAGCAGATTTTTTTCCAAAGGGTAACTCTCTCCTTGCTGAACCGGAGCTTCTGTCTGCCTATGGAATTCCTGTGTACAAAGGAGGAACTGGGAGAGAGAGCCAAGTTCCTGTCTAGCCACCTCGCTGCCAGAGCAGGCTCAGGTGGCAAAAGCGTGGCTGTGTGGGCGCCAGTGTCCCTTTCTCCATCACTGTTTTGCTGGTGGCACAATCAGCCTCTTCGAAGATGCTAATGAGATTCTTGTAGAGAGCTACAAAATCATGGGTGGCAGATGGTAGAAGGTTAGGTTTTCATCTCTCTTGTTCCCCTGTTGTTTTTCTCTAAAAACGTGCTAACCAATGTGCCGCTTTCTTGTGCTTTATTTCAACAAAGCCTCAAATTAATTTTTAAAATCCTTTTCATCTGACCTTCCTCTAATCATAGACTTACTGAGCAACATCTTTTCAGAAACGAAAGCAAATTACCCAGCTGCTTCCCTCTGCCCCTCCCCTGCAGTCGATATTTTTTTAACACAGAAGAAATCTTTTTCACTTCTTTGAACCTACAAAGATGATATACAGCAATATTATGAGTGCCCCTGGTAATGCGTAGTTTCATTTTCTTAATGGCGGAGGCAAGGTTGGGTTATTGTATTTTGATTAATCTGCACTCCCTCTATAGACAGATGTAAGAGCAAAAAATATTGTAGGAACCAACAAGAGAATAGCTACCACTTACTGAATACCTTCAGAATTCCAGGCAACATGCTAAGAAATGTATGGACATCATTTTGTTTAATCCTCACATTAATCCTGGAAGTAAGTACTGTCACTGTCCCTGTTTTACAGATGAGGAGACTAGAACTTGGAGAAAGAGGCCAGGAAGTGGCAGAATGGGAATCCAAAGCCAGGGAAGCCCACTCCAAAGGCAGTGCTTGGGGATGGTCTATTCTGTTTTCCTTGATGAATTTCAGTTGCATTAGTGCTAGTAGCCTCTAGGATTCAGGGGCATTTTTCCTGATTTCAAACCCTTATTTGGGGACTAGGTGTTGAAAGGCTCATTTATGGTGAGAGAGTCAGACACAGTTATAGAGGCATTGGCTTTGTCTCAAAGATTGAAGGTAGACCCCCTATTTTGCAAATGAAGAATCAGAGTCCAGAGAGCATGGTGTTTCAGTAACCTATTGCTGTGTAACAAACCATCCTAAAATTGAGTGGCTTAAAGCACAAAACCATTTCACTGCTCCTGATTCTGTGGGCCAGGACTTTGGGCAGAGCTTGGAAATACTATCTCAGGACAGTTCCATATGGTGTCGGTCAAGCTGGCTGGATTAGGGCCTCTCTCACACACTTGGGGCCTCGAGGTTGGCCGCTGGCTCTCTGCTCATCAGGATAGCCTGGACTTTATATAGTGGCTCAGGGTGGGTACAGAGCACAAGACCTAGGCCCAGGACTGAACAGAGCTCCTTCTGTCTCCCCCTATTAGTCAAAGCCAGTCCCAAAGCCAGCCTAGATTCACGGGTCGGGGAACAGACTCCACCTTTTCGTGAAAGGGAGCAGCATGTGCAAATTGAGACGTCTGTACATGGCCATCTTTGCAGACAGCACCACACATGGTGGCTTGTCAGTGGCAGATATCCAAGCATTAGGCCAACATTACAGAAAATCCCACTGAGGCAGCTTTCCTGGAAGGGAAAAGACTCCCTTTGGAAAGTACATTCTACTTTGACTCTTTCAGCCCTAACAGGTGGAGGATATTTTAAAGGGGATGGGGGATGGGGGTGGGGGCTGGTGTCACTCATCATTTATCCTACCTGTGGCTGATAAATGATGTTCCTGTGTGCCCAGTTGAGTCCAGTGACCACATCACACACTGCAGGGAGGGTGTGGCACTCCCTTGATCTGCACACTCTCTTTGCCCAAGAGAGAACCCCAGGCAAAGGAAATGGGACAGGGGGTGTCTGCTCCACTGAGGACACCGAGGAGATGTGCCCAAGGACGTTGTGGAAGCTTCCAAAGTAAATGGGGAAGAGAAAACCAGCTCCACCAGCCCTAAATGATCAGCCCAATGTGCGTTTAACAAAAAACAAGGATGGCCTAGCCAAGAAGAAGTTAGTGGGAAAAAAATAAAGGAATTTCAGGTCTTAACTAGCAGGGCACTTACCATCACTTGATAAAACTCATCTGCCCACCTGAGTAAGGAACAAACATAAAAATCAAGGTCAAATGTAGGGTGTAACTGGGAAAGAAAAATTAAGTGTATTGTGATCAGCTGACTACTTCTAAATCAGTGACTGTTAGAATCAGAGGAAGCCTAAGAGGTCAAATTTAGTCTAAACCCCATTTTATGTATGAAAAAACTGAGCCCATGAAAAAACAGAAGTGAAGGGCCTGCCCCAGGTCCCATCCCTGTTGTGCTTGCATTGGTAATAAGCGCTCAGTAAGCACTGATCAGGTGTCAGCATTCTTGTGGGTGATAGGAAGTCAAGATGGAGTGGACACAGTCCTTGCCTTCACAAGGCTGGCTGCCCAGAGAAGGACATGAAAACAATGATTACAGACCAATACTGGGAACACCGAGCTAGCCGTGCCCAGAGTAGACTGTAGGAGGCTAGAGAGTGGGTAGCCCTAGGACCAGAGTTCCACATCTTAGCTCCAGGTCCCTGGCTGTCAGCGCTCATGGGATCTATGTAGAAGGAAGCTTGTTTTAAAAACCCTGCCTACTGAGCTGCCCATCGGAGCTACATTACAACCCTATGATTTAAAAGGAAGTGCAGTGTTACAATCTCACATGAATCAAGAAGAGCAAATCCTAACTGAGCCTTGCATTTGGGAAGATCCTAACAGCAGTCACACATCTCGTGACATGAGCAATCTCCTTGCACGTGGTCCCCACCACTAGTCCCAAGAGTGAGGCAGTAAGCTATCATCCAGAGTTTCTGCCTTCCAATTCCATCACCAGGCCACCAAATGAGACAACAATATAAACAAAGCCACTTAAAAATACAGCCGGAGCTATCAAGCCAGAGGAACTGCCTTACGCATCTTATGTCTCAAACCTTTGGAATGTCAAAAGGGCAAAATGACCTTTAGATTGGGCCTCAGCAACCTTGTTTCCCAAAAGACTGTTTGCAAAGATAACAAGAAAACGGTTATTATGACTGCTGGACTGATGACTACCAGATTGAAAATTAAAAACATTGTTTAGAATTCATATCACTATGTTATGTCATCTGCACCAATAGAAATGCCTTCCTTCTACTGGTGTAATTGTTCCCCTCCCTTCTCGTAACTGCCCATTGTCTTTGTCTCCTAATTGGAGCATTTGGGCTTTTGCCTGAATTAACGATTCCTGAATAGCTATTATTATTGATCTCAATAAACGCTTGTTTATCTCTCACTTTGAAAGACCTTTTTATTTTTAGGTTAGCAGAGACATATTCTGGTTGGCGGCTCAGGAGAGCCATACCGAGGGGAGGAGCCCACCACCAGCATGAACGGTCCCACTACTCCCCTGAGGGCTCTTATGCTGACCCTCCTGACCTCCCCCATTCCTCCAGCTTCCACAACCCGGCCTCCCCTTCCTTTCTGCACCACTCCCTTTCCCCCAAGACAGTGGAGTGTTTTGGCTTCCAACCTAATCCTGTAAGGGAGAACAGGGAAGGCTCCTTCTCCTGCTTCTGTCATTCCCTGGCAGACTCTGCCATGAGGGGCCAATGGAGAGTTTAGCCACCTAATACAGCTGGTTTTCAGTATTTTACACACAAAGAACTGGGGTACAGCCTGGCCGCTGTGGCTCAGTGGTTGATGGTGGACTCATGAACCTGGAGGTCACAGTTTGATTCTGATCAGCGCACATGCCCCCATCCCCAGTAGGGGGCGTGCAGGAGGCAGCCGATGGATGATTCTCATCATTGTTGTTTTTCTCTCTCCCTCTCCCTTCCTCTCTGAAATCAATAAAAACACATTTTTTAAAAAAACAAAAAAAAACTAGGGTACAATTTCACCAAGCTAGGATGCAGAAGAGGTGGGATTCAAGCCCGTCCCTCTGCTCCAGAGCCGCTCCTTCTGTAACATGCAGGGGAAGGGAAAGGGGCAGGAGTGGGCAGCGTCTCGTGGCTCCAGGTCTGGCCCTCAGGCCAACAGCCTCAGCTTCACCTGGGAGCTTGTTAGAAATCCAGGCTCTCAGGCCTCTCCCCAGACCAAAAAGTAGGAAATCTGCATTTTAAAAAGATTCCAGCTGATTTCAATGCCTACTAAAGTGCAAGGAGCCCGGGTCTGGGTCCGTGGTTGAAAGCCCTGAACATTGAAATCACCTGGGGAGCTTTGCAAAATGCTGATGCCCAGGTGCTGTACCGTGGTTCTGATCTAACCGGTCTGGGTGCAGCCTGGGCATCGGGGTTTTTGAAAGCGCCCCAGGTGGTTCTAACGGGAGAACCAGCGGCAGGAGGGCCGGGAAAGCTGAAGGCTGGGTGTCCCTGGCGACCTGCCATCTCCTGCCAGGGCAGAGCCACGCCGGCAGGTGTGCCCAGCATCAGGGCGGCGGGAAAAGACCCAGGGGCAGTCCGGGTTTCCTTCCCGCCGGTGCACGCGTTTGCCCACAAACCGGCCGCGCGGTAACCCGGGGGGAGCCCCGCGGGTCGCGGCCTCAGCGCCCCGCACGAGGGGTGCAGCGCGCAGGCGCGGGCGCGGGGCTGGGCGGCGGCTCGGGCTCGGCTCGGGCGGGGAGGCGCTGACTCAGAGGGCGGGGGCGGCGGGCCAGCCAACCGCGGCCGCCGAGGGCCCAGCCTGCCCGGCAACAGTGGCCCGCCGCCGCCGCCGCCTCCGGGGGGAGAGGGGAGGGGAGGGGAGGTGGAGGGGAGGGGAGGGGAGGGGAGGGGAGCGGAGGGGAGGGGAGGGAGGGGAGGGAGGGGAGGGGAGGGGAGCGGAGGGGAGGGGAGGGAGGGGAGCGGAGGGGAGCGGAGGGGAGCGGAGGGGAGGGGAGGGAGGGGAGGGGAGGGGAGGGAGGGGAGCGGAGGGGAGGGGAGGGAGGGGAGCGGAGGGGAGGGGAGCGGAGGGGAGCGGAGGGGAGCGGAGGGGAGGGGAGGGAGGGGAGCGGAGGGGAGGGGAGGGAGGGGAGGGGGGAGGGGAGGGGAGGGGCGGGGCCGAGGCCCGGGCAGGTGCTGCGCGGGCGGGGCGGGCGCGTCCGGCGGTCCTTTGTTTGCGGCCCCGCACGGCCCCGGCCGCCGGCCTCCCGAAGCTGAGCCGCGGCTCCACTGGCCGCCAGGTGCGGGCACCCGCCCCCGCCCCCGCCCCCGCCCCCGCCCCGGAGGAAGGCGTCCCCTTCCTGAAGCCGCCGCATCTGAAGGAGTAGGAGGGCCCGAGGCCGGGAAGTGGTGGCTGCTATTCTTCAAAGCCCTTCACTCACCCTGCGCGGG
The DNA here is from genome assembly GCF_964146895.1 of Miniopterus schreibersii. Classification (NCBI taxonomy): domain Eukaryota; kingdom Metazoa; phylum Chordata; class Mammalia; order Chiroptera; family Miniopteridae; genus Miniopterus; species Miniopterus schreibersii. The sequence goes on along the minus strand of NC_138117.1, from coordinate 6,609,768 downwards.
TCCCTCGCCAAGGTCACCCCTGGCGCTCTCACAGCCCCTGGATGCCACCTCCAAGGGGCTCAGGGGTGTGGCCGGAGCGGGCTGGCCTGGGGTCGGGTGGAGAACGTGTCAGAAAGGCCCACTCCCCAGCCTTCCTCGCAGAGGATGAGGGGGAAAGCCGGGGAATCTGCATTTTAACAAGGGCCCCAGGTGTGTTTTTGAGCAGGTGGTTGACAGACTTCACTTTGAGAGTCACTGATTTTGTAGAAGTTCCCTTGAACGCAGATGTGTTAACCACAGTGGGTGCGGCTGAGTGAACATAAGTTGGGTTTGCCCGCTGCCAATCTAGGGTCCCCAAGTCTCTGTAATTTATGAGCACCGGCCAAACTTTCACTGCAGGAATTCCCAGGGAGCTCTAAACCTTCCTTCCTACCTTTGTGGCATTGAATGCCATCTGAAATAAGCCACATCAGCTGGCACTGCTACCTCTTGATTTTAGGGATGTCAGTCCAGTTTCCTATATGGATTTGGATATATTGTAGCTTTAGCTTAATCAGCCACCAATGGGCATGAACCCCCAGAAGAGCCTATTATGTCTAGGTAGATGGCAGCTTGAATGGATTTTTATATAAGCTCCACTTGAAAGGTTGATAATTTATCAAAAGAGGGTAGAGAAAAACATTCACCGATGATTAGGTTTAGGAACAATTTTTCCCCTTGACATCTTATCCTGTTAATAGCTCCTAATGAAAAAAAAAAAAAAAAAGAATGAATACATTATATTTCCAATAATTTGTTTGCTGTGTGGACTCATGACTATGAAGGCAAACGGGCCTGACTGGAATCTCAGTTTCCCCACTTACTAGCTTGTAATCTGAGGTGGATTTCTAGGGTCTTTGTGTCTCAGTTTTCTCATCTAAAAAATGTAGTTGCAAAGATGTATTTTACACTTTCTACCCCAGGTATTATAAGAAGGGATTTGCTTATGTTATTCCCACTCTACAGATGAGGAAACTGAGGCTCAGAGAGGCCTGGTACCAAGGCCACCCCACCTCAAGCCACACCTGCCCCCTCCCCCAAGCCCCTGCTCTTGACCACGCCTCTTCATTGCCTACTCACTCCTGACTGGCTCTCAGATATCAGCCCTGAGTGTTCTCATGAATGCACCATAAAGGCTAACATATTTTTTGAGGAGTTACTGTGTGCCATGAACTAGTGTAAGTACTTTACTTGAATAGATTCATATAGTTCTTACCATCACCCCATGAGATGGGAATTATATTGAGAAACTTAACCCAGAATCACACTGCTAGGAAGGGGCAAAGCCAGAACTGAAACATGGCAATCTGCCAGGCCTGGGTACCAATTGCTACACTGTGCTGCCAGTCACATGTGTCACATAAGAGGGGAGAAGGGCTCTCTGCTCTCCTGATCCACCAATGCAGTGATGGTGGGATTTTTTTTCCTTCCCATCAGCCCTTCCTCTGGATGCAAAGGCTCCCTTCTATTCAAGAGCTTGTGACTCTTCTGGGCCTTTGAAAATTAGTGTTTATATGGGACAACTTAGAGGGGCTTTGGAAAATTGAATACAAGCAAGCATCTGATCTGCTGGTGACATTCAGGCAGCCTTCAACCGAGGCCCATTCAGAGTGAGGGATGCACACTGATGTGGCTCCCCACCCAGGGGCTGGCAGTGCTACCCAAATGCAGGGAAATGGTTTGCAGGCTCAGCTTCCACATGCTGACTGGTCTCCTGCATGGCAGCCTGGCACTGTCCCTGCATGTGTGGCCACTCTTCTTACACTGAGTTTTGGTGCAGGCTAGAAGTATGGGTGTTAAGGGCAATTCTGGTGAAGTCTCAGATATAAATGATGAACATGTTATTGGAAACCAGAGGAAAGGTGATCCTTGTTATAAAGCAGCCAAGAATTTGGCTGAACTGTGTTCTAGTATTTTGTGGAAGGTAGAATTTTCAAGCCATGAATTGGATATTTAGCTGAGGAGATTTCTAAGCAAAATGTTGAAGGAGCAGCTTGCTTTCTCCTGAAGCCTTAGAGTAAAATGCAAAACGAGAGAGATGGATTGAAGAAAGAACTGTTAAGCAAAAAGGAACCAGAACTTAGAGACTTGGAAAATTCTTAGTCTGCCATATTGCAAAAAAATTAAAAAGCTTGTTCTGATAGAACACTAAGGGTGTGGCTGAGCAACCATTTCATATAGAGATCTTGGGTGTAACCAGAGATCTAATCAGTCCTTTCAGTGGAAGCCAGGAATAGAGATGGGATTATACCAGCAAAGATGCTGCCAGTTTGAACTAAAGGGGACAGAAAAAGCAGGACAGAATAAAGGAAGCCTGTTGGACTTCTTGGATGCTACAGGGCCAGACCATAGAGTTATTTGGTTGTAACCGTTCACTGTTCTTCAAGGAAAGGGAAGAAGGACCCTGAAGGCAATTCAGAGAGTACCAGGCCACCACCTCAGCAGCCTTGAGGGAGCCTCCCACCCCCACTTGGCAGACCTGCAGAGGTGGGACCACTGCCCCAATAGGTCTGGAAAGGCAGAGCATTGAACCAAAGAGGATTATTCTATACCTTTAAGATCCAGTCGAATTTGCCTTGCTAACTTTTGGACTTTCTTCGGATTCATTATCCTTTCCTTCTTGCCCATTTCTCCCTTTTGGAACAGAAATGTCTATCCTGTGCCTGTCACACCATTGCATTTTGGAAGCATGTAACTTACCTGGTTTCATAGGTGCACAGCAGGACAGGAACTTGCCTCGGGATGAATTGTATCTCAAGTGTCATGATGCCTTTGTTAGATGATATTTAGATGAGACTGGACTGTAGACTTTGAGCTGATGCTGGAATGAGTCAAGGCTGTTGAGATGGAATGAATATATTTTGCATGTGAGAAGGACATTAATTTGGGGGGCAGGGGCAGAATGCTATGGACTGAATTGTGTCCCCTCAAAATTCACACATTGAAGCTCTAACCCATGATGCGATTTTATTTGGAGGTGGGCCTTAGGGTTAGATGGAATTAGTATCCTTATAAGAGACCACAGAGCAAGCTCTTGCTCCCCTCCCCCCTTTCCCCCTCCCCCCTGTGAGGACATAGCGAGAATTTGGCCATCTGCAAGCCAGGAAGAGGGTTTTCACAGACATCAACCCTGCTGGCATCTTGATCTTGGGCTTCCTGCCTCCAGAACTGTAAGAAAATAAATTCCTGCTGTTTAAGCCCCCCAGTCTCTGGTGTTTTGTTATGCAGCCTGGGCTCCATAAGGCGATTCTCAAAGGCCTATTCTGAACATTTCAAACCCTGGACTTCCTGAGGCAGCAAGGATGCCTCTGGCAGATTTGGGGAGAAGTCCTGCAGGAAGAGCTGGGGTGAGGGACAGAAAGGAGGGTGGAAATGGAAGGAAAGCACACAGAATACTCTTTCAAGGCAGAAGGCAGGGACTTCAGAACTCCGACCATGCTCCAGGCACTGTGCTAAGTTCCACCCGGAGCAACACTGCCTTTGGCCCACAAATACCTGGGGAAGCTGATATTTCTGGCTGCCTGCTGGCCAACAGGCCCTCCAGATAGCCCTTAATGCTTGCTTCTCAACCTCCCTCCAAAGACAGAAGGATGGCCGCTGTCTGCCCCATTAAGGAAGCCCCAGCACCCAGCAAGCTGGGAGGACGCGTGTGGCCCAGACCAGACTGGTTCTTTTTAATTAACTCTATGCCCAGACTTGGGCCAAACGTGGAAAAGGACCTGCCAGTTCCAGACTCCAGTTTCCCCTCAAAGCTTCTCCTTCCTGATTCCCATGGTCCCTCTAGCCTCTGCGCAGTGCTGCCAACCAGAGGGAGAACTGATCTGAGTTTCACTTCCTCTGGAGGAGATGTGAATAAAGAGAAAAATGGCCCAAACTTGGGCAGCAGCCAGGGAAAGAGGGAGAGAAGTAACTATGAAGCCTCTGGTAGATGCCAATCACTTTACGCACAGGCCACCGCAACTCCTACAACACCCTGGGCAAACAGGTGGGGAGAGGAGAAGCTACTTGCCCAAGGTCACCCAGCTAGAAAGGGCCAGAGGTGGGCAGGAAGGGAGCCCCAGTCACCTGAAATGCACACTCTCTCCCCTACACCACACAGTCTGCAGAAAAGAGAACCAAGGACCTGGACAACTCCTGGGCCATCAGCATCCACTGCGGGCTTTCCCAGGCCCCACATGGAAACACGGGCTCACATATACTTTAAAAAAAAAGTACCTGGTTGTAGAGAGAGAGATTCAGCTATTTGGAGAAGAGGCCCTGGGGCTTTGTTGGGCCCCAGGCATTCCCAAGGGTGAGTGTTGCAGTGAAATTTGCAGGAAGGAAGAACTGGGCCTTCGGTAAAGATTTCCTTTTTTTTTCTTTTTTTTAAAGAAAAGAACTAGCCTGGGAGAAAATGCAAAGAAATGAATAAGCAAAGGATTTTGTTTGTCCAAGACAGAGGAGCTGGGAGGAAAGCAAGGTGAAGAATTGGCAGTTGTGTGGGAGTAGCCTTTGCCATCTCTAGAGGGCCTTAAAGGCAGGGAAGAGGCTCCACACCGCTCTGAGCACAGCCCTCTGCTCCCAGCCCAGGACAGGTGAGGGGGCCATTAGAAGGTCCTCACAACCCAGCCTGCACCTGGGGGCTGCTTGCCTGGTGTTATAAGCTGCTGGCCTGAAGTCACACTAGGCTAGGAAGGAGCCAGGCATTCCTGACCACCTGTCATGTCACCTGTGATCACAGTAGAATTATGTTAGGATCTTGTACCTTCCAGTGAGACAGGCATTATCCACCCCATCGTATAGGTGACGCTCAGGGATGTTAGGTCACTGGCTATTTTAGTGTCCCTCCTTCCCAACATACCCTGGCCATTCCTCTCTCTAGCGCATGGCTGTGCACCTCCAACCACAGAATCCATGTGTCTGCTCTCCCCTGGGCCCTCCAGTGAACTCTGGGGACAGGTTCCATGCGGGGCTGCCCAGCAGGCAGGCTGGCATTATCTAATTGCTGGCCAGCTTCTTTTGTCACCTCATTTTTCCAAGCTGCCTGACTCTAAAAGCCTCCATCTCAGACAGACAAATGAGACTCCAGCTTTGTTCTGCCCGAGCTCCCGCAAAAGGAGGAGATCAGACAGAGGCTGCCGCCTTGATGGAGCAGGAGCCAGGAGCCAGGAGCCAGGAGCCGGGCTCAAAGCGCTGGGGGCAGTGATGTCTTTAGCAAGCAACAGATCCCAGGCCGGTGCCCTACTTACAGCAGTGCCTTTCCTGATTGGGCTCTTCCTTCTGCTGTGATGTCCTAGGGTCAGAATTCTGAGCCTGGGACTCGATCTTCATCAGCTGGCCCCCTGGGGAGATGAACCCTTGTTAGAGCCAGCCCCGGCCTCCTAAAAGCCTCTCCTACCTCTGACAGAAAGATGCTCCCGGGTTCAGAGAAGAAACTCATCAGAGGAATGCACACCACTGTCTTTCAACAGGCCTTCACGCCTGGGGGTTGGAGCGACACCCAAAGGCAGGGCTGGTGCAGGTGCCCAGCCCAAAGCCGCATCTGGCCCGAGGCTGCAGCATCTGTCTCCGAAAGAAAAGTCCTGGGAGAGGCCAAGGGCGATCTGGCCTCATCCTGTCATTGTCCTGGCTGGTAGGGGGCGGTGTACAGAGAAGCCCTGATGCCCTCCCTGGACTGTGAGACCAAGGGCAGGAACTGTGCCCCACTGAACTTGGTGTTGCTGCTGACACAGGTTAGCATGTGCTGGGGTAAAGCACTATTCTGGGTGTTTTCGGTATATTGATCCATAACCCTCACCTCAGCCCTAGGAGCTGTTAGTGCCATTTTTCAGATGGGGAAACTGACACACAGAAAGATTAAGCTCATAAAACTCACAAATGGGGACTCAGGTTTGAACCCAGGCAGTCTGGCTCTAGAGTCCATGTTCTTAACTATTATGCCCCAGTGACTTCCAATAAATGAGGATGGATAGATGGATGGACGGACTAATAGATGAATGGACAAAGCAATCAGGTAATGGCTTATAGAGAGAATGTCATGAAAGCCCCCTGTTCAAAATTATTTCTAGTCACAGCTTCAGGGCCTGGGAAGCTGCTATTGAAATGCATCCCTCTCAGTTTTGGTCTGTGATTGTCTTCAAAAAATGATGCCCCTGAGAAACTGGGATAATGGCAACTGTTGGCCATGCACTGTGGCCACTGGGATGTCTAGGTGAGGCCTCAGCCTGGGAGGAGTCAACCCAATGCATGAGGAGAGAAGACCAAAGAGTTGGAAGCCTCTTCGGAGAATGCTGCTGATGATACTGTCCCTGGTGTGGCTCAAGGGCTGGGATGCAGACTTGAGGCCTTCAACCTGGGTTCAGGTGGCTGTGTCTCTTCCTGGCTGTGGCCCAGAGTGAGTCACATGGCCTCTGGCAGCCCCGGTTTGCTCGTCTGTCACAGGGGATACTGATAGCTACCTCATGACTTATGAGTAAATAAGCTACCATCGGTGACGTGGCTGGTACAGATCTTCCTTCTGAAACTGGTTCCTGCTCCGGCGACTATCCTGGCGTCCCAGACGCTCCCACCCAGACCCTCCCTCTCTCCCAAGCCTGCCAGACTTTTCCCCATGTCTTTATTTCCCGGTTGTCCCTAGCTCCGCTTTCTCCCACTTAGTCCTGGACTGGGCTCCCACTGTCTGCCACCTGGACTCTGTCAAAACTAAGAGATCAGGAGAACACACCACAAAACGAGGGAGAAAAAGCTCCTCCGACACCCACCTCGCCCAGCTTCCCCATCTTTGCCTCGCTCCAGCGCGTTGCCAACTTGGATCTCCAGCTGCTCTTCACTCCCCACCCCTTTTTTATCACTTTTTCTCTTCTCATTCCATGCTCCCTTTGGCTCTAGTTAAGCTCTAATTAAAATATGCAGCAGGTGGCAATGAAGACATCCTGTTCCTTCCAAGTGTTCTTCAAAGGGTTGTGCACAATAGACCTGAGACACAGGACAAAGAGAGGCCTGTCCCCTGGGGGTGAGAGTGGGGCAAAAGCAAGATTTTTTTATGCAGTCAGTAACCTGACAGCAGAGAGAGAGGGTAGGTCTTCAGGCTTGCTGTGTGTCCTGGGATCATTCATTGGTCCACCTGTCACACCAGCACAGAAATCCCCAGTTCTGAACACTCAGGAGTGGAAGGCAGTGGAGACAACAGATACTTAGTGAAGATGACTGTGAAAGTTCTGGTAACCAGCCCCTCCATCAAGGACTAATAATAACTAGTGTTTAGGGAAGGCGTCGCAATTGACAAAGCCCCTCCCATACACCCTGTCACATGTGTATGAGGTAATAGAGAAAATGGTCCATTTTACAGATGAGGAAACGGAAGTCTTGAGAGTTTAAATGACTTTCCCAAGTCCTAGGCCACAGGTAGGGCTGATCGCCTGAACAATTTTTCTCTCCCTTTTCTGAGCAACTTTGCTCTTTGCACACCCAGCCACTGACTCACAGTGCACCTCCTCCTGGCCTGCCCCAGGGGCTGAGCACTTTGGAGAAAGTCACACAGCCATGGTGACTGTGGCCATCACAGACTCCAGCCTCTAGAGAGGCTCAGGCCACGCTGTGCCCACAGAAGGGATGTATTGTCACGGAACAGTGTAGTCTCCAGAACATGGACAGTTCTGGGCTCATACCCCAGCTGTGACACTTCAGATGCATGTGACTGGGACTAAATAAGCACTCTGAGCCTCAGTCTCCTCATCTGTGAAATGGCTTGTCATGAGGGTAAGGACAGAGTCTATCAAGTGCCAAGTGTTCGGTAGTTTCTCAGCAAGTGTTGGTCATTAGGGAACACCCTTCCCCAGCCTTCCTCACTCCTGCTTGGGCTCAGAAGCAGGTGCTTCTGGGCTTCAAGAGTGAATGAGTCACCCTCAGCCACTGCTTTCCAAAGTGGGGGTGGTGACTTGACTAATCGATGAGCTTACACATCCCTGGCTCAGCCCTTCCTGGCCCGCAGTTTCAGACACCCTCACCCTTTCAGTCAGCTGGCCTGGCAGCCTCAGCCCCCATGGGGAGGGAGGTCTGCCATCTGGGGGGTGGCTCTCTTGGGATGGGAAGGATTAGGAAAGCTCTGTGTCCACTACATCTCAGCACTCAGCCCATAGGGGTGTTTGCTGCTGGCCTCCTCACACCCAGTAGTGGCTTTTAAAGGAGTTCAAGCAGCAGGTGAGGGTGCAGGAAAGGTGAATGCCAGGGGCCCTTCTGGTTTGAGAATCTTTGACACTGAGTCTGTTAGATGTGGCATCAAAAAGGGGTGAGTCTGGCTCACCCACTCCAACACCCAGGGACCTATAAACAGCCCCTTGCTCCATGACAGAGGGACAGGAGGAGACTGGAATGGGCCAGGGAGAAAAGAGGGTCCCGGCATCCTCCTAGACATGCTGCGGGGCCCCAAGAAAGAGGGAGCTCATGCAAGTAGAGCTCTTACACACAGTCTGGCCTGTGATGCTGGCTGTATTAGGTGGAGCCCTTCTTGGAAAGAAAAAAGGGATTATAAGTAGAACTGAGGCCAGCACAAAGCATAAATCTGATGACAGCATCCCCAAGGCCAGCACCCTCAGTAGCTCCCCACTGCCCTAGGGGTAATGACAGGCTGTGTGCACAGCCTGAAAGCCCACGCGGCCCCCCACGTACCGCCTGAGCCCCCACTCTCACGCTTGCTCACTCATGCCAGCCACGTGGCCTCATTTCAGGCCTTCAATGGGCCTCTTCCTTCCTCAGAAAGCGCCCTCTGACTTTTCCTGGTTTCCCAAATGCACGTCGCGCCCACCTCTATCTCTCCGCCAGAGCTCAGAGAGCGGTCCCCTGCAGGGAGACCTGCCTGCTCACGGGGCAGACACCGTGGGAGAGCAGGAAAGCGGTCCCTGGGAAGAGGAGGAGCTGTAAGAAGGGCGAGGCCTGGGTCTCCCCGACTGCTCTGTGCTCCATGGCTTCCTGCTCCTGCCCGCCGGCCTGCGCTGGATCCTGTCCCGCTACCACCTGCTGGAGGGCGGGCGGGCGGCAGCCAGGCCCAGCACCCTGCCAGGGAGGAAGCGAGAGTTGCTTTTTCGAGCCGAACTGCTGCCCGGTACAATGGGTCCCGTCCGCAAGAGCGGCCGGGCAGCGCGTACGCATGTGGCTGAGATTCATGCTGAACCCCGAGCTGCCTACTTCTGTGGCTTGTCCGTGCCCACTGCACCCAGTGACGTGGCTCAGTGTGTCACTCAGGCTGCGAAGGAGCTGTGGGATTACTGTGAGACAACGTCTGAAAGATGCTTTTGTAACAGTATATTACAGAACTACATCCCTGTCGTCATGCAGACAAAAAGACCCAGGAAGACTGTCCTGGGGAAATCCTAGGGTGCCACTGTTTGCACGGTCATTTGCAGAATCCATTAGACAAGGGCCTTGAATAATCCCAAGGCTTCCTCCACTTGCAAGACTAGGTTGAAAAGAACAGCATGAATAATTTCTAAGTGTCTCAGGTGGTTCCAGGATGGCCAGCATTGGCCAGCAAGGGCACCGGAAGCTGCATGGGGCCCAGTGGGGGTCGACTCAGGCCCCCCCCATGCCAGCCTCCTCTCCCCCAGCACGGCTGAGCCCAGGCAGAGGCCTGGGAGGCGGCCTTTCGCCCTGACCTTGGCATAGCACTGCCCGCCAGGACCGCCCAGAGGGTCCCTCCTGCACACTTTCTGACTGACACGACCACCCCCAGCCAGGCAAAGAGCACAACCCCTGGGCCCAAGAGGAAAAGGAACAACGAGCCTCTTTTTTTAAAATAAAAAATTGGGTCAAGAGAAAAACAGAATTATAAAAAATGCAAGTCATGGTTAGAACTCCTGTCATTTTGGGGGAAGCTGCTGTGCTCTGCGTCTCCCTCGTGTGAGAGCTGGTACTGCGGCGACAGGGTGGCAAAGCAGTCACAACAGGTGACTGCCATTCTCCCCAAGGGTGGTTTGCGTGCCAGCCGTTGGTGGCCCTGTGAGCATGGCCGCCCCGGGCTGCTGAATCCCATGAGGGAGGTATTGTTAGGGCCACTGACAAATGAAGAGGCTGAAGTTAAAGAAATGTGACAGAGGTGGCCCCGGAGTGTACGGTGAGACTGGCACCAGCTTTGCCAGGCCACCTGGTGGACAGCCTGGGGGTATCTCTTGGGTGGCCTGGGAGCAGCCAGGCCCCATGTGTCCCACTAGCCTCTTTTGTCTCTTCTGCCCTCCGCAGGCTCGCATCATGGGCTCAGGTGGCCCTAGACCCACAGATCTGGGGAGGTCCCTCAATGCTGGCCACCCACAGAGCTGTTCCCCACCAAGGCCACCTGGCTGCTGCTTTGCTCTGTGTTTATGAGAACTCCAGGGCCTCCACGGGGTGGATATGAGTCCCAGGGTCTTGGAGGGAAGGCTGTGGATTCTCTGGGAGTCCTCCATGTACCAGACAGCCAGACTCAGCCTCTCCCCCAGGCGACCTTTAGGGAGAACTCCCTGTCCTGTCTGGCTTTCTGACCTGCTCTCCCACCAGCCTTCCCACGTCCCCATGTGCAGATGCAAACCCGCCGGGTGGAAAAGGGGGGCCAGCGTGGGGGCAGTGGAGACCCGCCTGCTCTGTCACACACGGCCCTATGGTTGTCATTTTCCTCCTGGCAGTAAACGATCCTCACCGTTTCACTCAGCTCACATTCTTGGGCCCTTGGGCTGAGGTGGGGGCTGGGGCTGCCTAATACACAGTCCTGGAGCTCGGGGACCCCAGGGTTTAGTAGGGTAAACAAATCGTTACAACCGTCCTGTCATATGATGATTGTGGTACCAGAAACACACCCAAAATACAGGGGCAGCCCCGGGAAGGCGGTATGAACTTGGGAGGGAGAGGTGCCAAGTCAGGGGGGTCCAGAAAGATAGTCATAAGCAGAACATGACCTCTAAGCACACAGGCCAGGTTCTTCCTCCTGCCTGGAGCCTGTCTGGCCACTCGGCCCGCCACCCCTGGGCTGCCCTGCTCCGGATGCAGACAGCTCGTCTGCCCACATCTACAGTGGCTCTTAATAAGGCCTCGTTCCTGACGCTTCTTTGTCCATTGGCCGCTTCTTTCAACTGGATTTTGAGTTCCTTCAAGGCAAAGTCGCTTTCTGGTATTTTCTCTCCGCAGAGGGCTAAGACGGAGCTGGGCATCCTGGGATGCAGCCAGGTCCAGGCGGGGTGTGGGACCCCAAATGAGGGCAAAACCAGCGAGAGGGCACCTGCTGCTTCCCATCGGGGAGACAGTAAAGCGGAGCTTCCCCGGACGAGGCGGCCGCGGGAGGGGAGCTCCATTTGAATTTTTCACCAGCTGGCTTTTCACAGTGTAACTTGCCACCTAAGCATTGCCAAATAGAACTGTAAAATTATTTTCAAAGTCAAGGATTGGGTTGAGGATTGTGTGCTGTTTGGGGCAATGAAAACCACTACTCTGTTCTCTAATATCGAGAAGGCAAAGAGTAGGACATGCACTCTGCTCAAAGAGCAAAAAGGCCCGAAGAGGTGACATTTTCCCACTCCAGCTTCTAGTTTTATGAGGAAAAAGAAAGGCAAGTAAATAAGCTAATATTGAAATTACTCTTTGATATTAATTTTGATCTGGGTAATAAATAGGCCTTACCTAAGCCTCAAAGGGAACTACAAGGCTTGTAATAAAAGCAGAATGTACTCCTGCGGCTGCCCTCAGGTCCCAGGGTTCTGAGGCGGGGACTTCTAACCCTTTTAGTAGTTTCTCCATAGTTTTAAGTGATCTATTTCTCATTTGTTTCTATTTTAGACATGTGTTAACTTCCTACTATGCAGAGAAAGATTTCGTTTTTACATTTTACACACAGTGCACATTCACAATCATCCTTCAATATGCTATTTCACCTCTTTTGGATTAATTAATGCTCATAATTTACGTTGATATGCCTCGGAAAATGTTGTTAAATACTGTTCATAGCTAAGCCTCGGGGTTTATAATTACATCTCCTTTCATGTACAATGTTTTGTTTTCCCTGGGGTTAATCACTTTGTCACATTTGTTCAGATTTTTAGGTGTCTCTTAATAATTCCTCTAACTTCTTGTTAAACTCCTCAGCGTAGGCAAACACGTGGAGTAAGTTAGCAGATCACTTGTCCTTGTTATTTATGCGTGAATCCAGATGTCTGGCCTCCTCCCTCCTGTGCTCCACTCTGAACTGAGAGCTCTCTAGACCTACTGAACCATGTTGCCCTGAGACTTCCCTTCACCTCCCTCCTCTGTGGTTTGGACTGGATGTTTCCTGGGTTGCTTTTTGTTGGTTGACTCCTTTGTTTGCTGAAGCACATCCTTTAGTAGCTTCTTGAGAAAGGTTCCATCAAAAGTGAATTTGTTGCCCTGGCCAGAGAGGCTCAGTTGGTTAGAGCATCATCCCGTGTACCAGAGGTCAAAGGTCCGATTCCCGGCATATGGTCAGGACACATACACAGGCTGTGGGCTTGATCCCCAATTGGGGCATATGTGAGAGGCAACTGATCAATGTGTCTCTCTCATATCAATGTTTCTCTCTCTCCCTCCCTCCCTCCCTCCCTCCCTCCCTCTCTAGAATCAATTATACATGTATAATCAATATATATATTAAAATAAAAATAAAAAAGAAAGTGAATTTGTTGAGATTTTGCCCATCTGAAAAGTCCTTAGTTTATCTTCACATTCAGCTGGCAGTTTAGAAGTCATTTCCCTCAAAATAGTGAAAGCATTGCTCCCCTGTCTTCTAGTTAATGATGGTGTTGTGAGAAATTTGAATACTATCCTGATTTCTGACCTTTTGTATCTTCCTCTGGAAGTTCTTGTGATCATCTCTTTATCCTTGGTGTTCTCGAATTTCACGATACTTTATTTTTTATTCAGTACTCTGGGCACTTGGCCCAAATTTTCTTGTATTACCTCTTTAATAGTTTCCTCCTCTCCTTTTTTGCTTTCCTTTCTTTCTGGAGCACCTATAAGCTTGATGTTGGGCTTCTCGCATGGGTTCTCTGGTTTTGTCTTCTCTCTCCTGCTCTTTATCTCCCTGTCTTATTCTATTTCCTGGGAGACTTCAACTTTACTGGTCAACTCTTCTATTGAAATGCTTATTTCTATTATGAACGTCTTAATTTCTACATATTTTTTTATTCTCTGAATGTTTCTTTCTTTACCCTGTTCCTGTTTTATAGATTCACTATCTTCTTATAATTCTTCAGGAATATAAACTTTAGCATGAAGTTTTCCTCTGCATTTCGCCTTAGTTGGGCTTTAGGATTTTCTGCATTTCTCTTCCTGTTTGTTTAGTTAGATCTCTGGCGTTTGTGTTAGAGGCTTTCCTCAAATGTCTGAAGATGCTTGGCCTACTCTTCACGGTGCCTTTCGAGCTACCTGGATGCTGTGGGTACGTATTAATTATAATACTTAAGAGCTTGGGATCTGGAGTTAGCTAGACCTGTGTTCAAATTCTGTTTATGCTATAACACCTACCTTCCATAAGCCTAGTTTCCTTACACCTTGAAACTGAGATGGTGACCGTAGTAATGAGCAGGGCTAGGAGCGGCGTGAGGCATCTTGGGTGCCGCTCCTGCACTTGCAGGACTCTGAGAGTGAGCGCCTCCTTAAATCTTGTGTCCTACGCATCCCACTTGCCTCACCCTAGCCTGGGCCCTCCTAACCTCACATGGTAACTCTGAGGATTCAGCAGGGTAATGCCTTGTGGGAGCTTGGCCCAGAGCTGGCATATGGCAAATGCTCAGTAAATATGAGCTGTTACTGCAGATCAACTGATGTAACATTTATTAATTGAAACATTTCTTTAAGCTCCAAGGTGCATTTGGCACTATGACCATGAATTCAGAGGATTAGAAAAGAGAGGGAAAAGGAGAGGTAACAACAACAACAAAATGATGTGAAGGAAGGATTATGATGATAAAAGTAGAGAAAAGAATCCAGATCTCTCTAGGAAAGGCTAACCTGGGAGGCAGAGCTGTGTAAGCAAATTTATATTGATGCTGAAGTCGCAGCTGGGGAGACTTTCTTGGGGGGAGAGAAGCAACCTCATCATAAGGAGGAAGGAGTTAAGGAAAATCCGAATCCTTTCTTTTCAGAAGCGCAGACGTGATTAATTCTTTGAGGGCCTGCCTGCAGGAAGGGAAGCAGCCTCAGGCCAGAGAGAAAATAATCCTTTACAATTTGTGTCCCCTCGATTTGCATACGTGCCAGTCGTTGCTGCCGCTTCTGCACTTTTTAATTGGTCATTAGTCTTCTGGGCCAGGGCCTCAAGGTGATTTGAGTCAGGAGCAGGGCAAGTTTATGGGTTTGAGAAACAAACAAACACTGGAGACTCCTTTCCTCCTTAAAATCATGGGAAATAAAATCTTTACAAAATAAAATCTCTTCTCCCTCTCTCTCTCTCTCTCTCTCTCCCCACCCCACCCCCGCCCCCATATACCACGATGGATTAGAAAACCAGGAGAAATTTAGAAAAATACAAAAGAGACCAAGGAAATGGTTTTCTTCTCCAAACTCATTGCCCTCCTCAATTTAAGAGCTCTGTTACTGGGCTCGGTTTGACTCGGGTACATAAAGTGGCTGTCGATCACTTTTGGGGTTGCCCCAAAGCCCTTCTCCCCTGGGTCTAATGCTGGGACAAGGCTTCCTAGACGGGGCTGTGGCCCAGAAGTCAGGGGGTCTGGGAGCCAGGAAGGCTGAGACAGCAGAGAGGGGGAGGGGAAGGGGAAGGGGAAGGGGGAGGGGAAGGGAGAGGATGCACCGCACCTCCCAGGCCTGCCCCAGGGAGAGCCCCAGGGAGAGCCCCAGGGGAGACGGGTTGCCAGCAGTCCTTCCTCCACCCAACACAAGGAAACATCTCACACAAACCATCTGACCTTCACGGAACCCCATTGTCTCTTTGTGTCTTGCTGGCAGTTAGGGAAGTGATGGAAAAATAAAATCAGTTGAAGGGAAAATGAAAGCGCCACTGCAGGGAGCGAGGGAGGGTTTGCCCTGCCTCTCACACATTTACTGGGGGGCTCAGGCACCCGGGAGGAGCTAAAGCTGCCAAGCCTGTGTGCTGGGGAAGGGGGTGGGCTCCCTGCCTCCTGAGCGGGCCCTAATCCAAACAACTGATGTCCTCATAAGAAGAGGAAGAGACACCAGGAATGGGCACACACAGAGAAAAGGCCATGTGAGGACACAGGGAGGAGGCGGCCAC
Source organism: Miniopterus schreibersii (assembly GCF_964146895.1). NCBI lineage: Eukaryota > Metazoa > Chordata > Mammalia > Chiroptera > Miniopteridae > Miniopterus > Miniopterus schreibersii. Next base: position 6,594,548 of record NC_138117.1, on the reverse strand, counting down.
CTACAAGCCAAGGAGAGAGGCCTCCGGAGAAAACGAACGAGCCAACACCTTGATCTTGCTCTTTCAGCCTCCAGAACTCTGAGAAAATAGATTTCTGTTGATAAGCCATGCGATCTGGGGTGCTTTGTTATGGCAGCCCTAGCAAACTAACGCACACACAGCAACAGGAGCGTCTTAAAACTCTCTTCTAATTTCACTGTTTCCCAAGGGAAATCATAAGCCATGTCACCGACGGAGAGTGAAGATGGAGATGTTGGAAACTGAAGGACAGAAAGTGAAAAAGCAGTCACCTGGGAGAGGAGAGCCCGATGGACTGGGAACAGTTGGGTTTTCAGGATGCACCAAGGGCTCACTCAAATTTAAAATACCACCCACCAGCCTGCTTATAATCTTCTGGTCCATCCCTGCTCACCCGTGGGGATGGCACTGCAGGTGGGCAGTAGGCCAGAGGAGGAGCTGAGAAGACTGCGTCCTATAAGGGCTACGGTTTTGTGAGTACCACAAGCAAGAGAAGGGTAGGGGCGGTTATTGCCATGACTGACTATGGAACTAAAGGTGGAGAAAGAAAAACCGGAGAGCTGAAGGTGGGGAGAGACACTTGAGATGTGGGAGGACAGTAGTTTTAGGTCCTGGTCGAGCTGAGGAGTGGTGGGAATTGGGGTTCTGGAAGAAATGAGTGGAGCTGAGGGGTTAGGAGGCGGCTGAAGAAGAGGTTCTGGGGGCTATGCAATTCTTAATGATGGGCAGGTCTAGCATCTGTGAGGGAGAGGAGATTAAGGAGCAAAAGGCCAGGGAGGGGTTACAAGGACCAGCACTATGGGTACTGACATCACCAACTGTGGTCAAGGAAGCTGAGAGGGTGACAGAGAGGCGGGCGCTCAGTCTTGAGGAAATGAGGGGAGTGGCTGCAGGCTCAGTAGGTGGCTGTCCCTACCTGTGGTCTGAGGGGACGAACTTCAACTCTGGGGGCCTAAGGTCAACAAGTCTTGTAGGTGACCTTGATGATTACAGCCTATGGGTCAGAAAGCTTACTGGCGACAGGTCAGAGTGACACGGCTGCCCCAAAACATGCTGTGGCCCCAATATGCACTCATCACTCGCCCAGCCTTTTTTTTTTTATTCCTTTGCCAGCACCTTCTGAAGCTCCCAGTAAGTGCCCCACACAGCACTGGGCACTCTGGGAGGGTCAGAGATGAAGATGAAGACCAGGCCCTGGAAAAGCATGGAAGACCCCAAGCCCAGCCTCCCAGCTTCTCCCCGCCACTGCATGGTCCCCGCACTGTCCCCAAGGGCTGAGCTCCACCCCATCTCAGAGGGCGGGTGGTGGAGAAGAGAGAGCAGCTCTGCTCTCTTTCCCTCTCTGTCTCTCCGTGTCTCTCTCTCTCTCTGTCTCTCTCTCCCCCCCCCCTCTTTCTCACATATGCACACACACAGACATAAAATGCATTCAAGCAGTCTGATAAGAGAGTCTATTTAGGTTTTGTGCTTGGAATGATGCTTCCTGGCTCTCAGGACTATACAATTGCTCACACAATAAATACAGATCCCCTCCCCCAAAAAGATTTTGATTATGTGAGTATATCATGCCTTCCACTCAAAAATCCAACAAAGCTTCATTTGACTGAAAAACAAATAACCTGTCAGCTGACAAGTTACAACCATGAGTCAACAGATGTGGAAGCAAACCTACCCTGCTCTCCCCTCACCTCCCAGCCCAGCTTCCAAATGTGCCAGTGCCAAGGAGGCCAGCGCACCTGAGTAAATAAAGCATAAGGCCATCTCCCCATCCCAGGGCCACCTGACATCCTCTTTTCTGCACATGTTCTGCCATCCAGAGACCTTGGCAGGGAACCTCCCTGCTGTCCTTCCCTGCTCCACCACAACACACACACGCTCACACACCACCACTCACATCTCTTACTTTATATCTATAATCAGGGAGGTCAGCGAGCCCAGACAGGGTGACCCGGACGGGAAAGGATTCCCCTGCAACCCCCAGGTAGCTAAAATGCAAGAGACAGTAGAAATATTCAGCTTAATGCAAAGATACATGAAAACTATCCAGCAGATAATACATAGCCGTCTTAGTACAGCCTTGGATCGTTGAGACTATAAAAGTTTGTTGTTTGTTTGTTTACATGAATGACACTGAAGCATCTAGAAAAACTCATTATTTGACAGCTTGTCAACTTGGCACTCAGAAAAAGGGAAATGATCTTCCTACAGTTATACAACTCATAAAAGGCCCAGCCAGGACATGAAATGGTCCAACTCACTCCTAACTCCCAAACCAGTGCTCTTCTCTCCTCCTGAACAATTCACCTGGCCACATAGCGCATGGGCATGTACACTAACACCTCGCTTCTCCTACCTGGATTCTTGACACTAGGTATCCGGCCAAAGTGGTGCAGACCTCACACAACACCTAACTGCAAAACAGGAGGTAAGGTCAGCTTGGCTTGGTGATGACCCGCAGAGTGTGGCGCCCCTCCAGAGCCAAGGCCAAATCCTGGCCAACACTCTGTGTGCAGTAGTCAGGCTCCTGCTGGGGTGGGCAGCTGTGTGAACAGTGCTCAGCCACTCATCAAAGGACTCCCCCAGTTGCAAAGGCTCAGAGGAGTTCCTGCTGAATTCTGACCTCAGACTTAGCCAGCATCATCTATGAGAGGAGGCAGAGGGCCTATCGTCACGCTGTTACAGGAAGGCTCCTGACAATAGTCACGGATTTGACACACAGTTTGCAGTAGCATTTTCTGCACAGCAGCCTTTGTTGCACCAAGATGCCTCTTGGAAGCCAGCGACAGGCCCCCAGAGGTGCGGAGAGGCCTGGTCACCTCCAGCCACATTAGGCCCCGGTAAGAACAGAAAGGTGAGGACAGGCACGAGACAGTTCGATGGTAGGAGTTTGAGGCTTTGGGGACCTGATGTGGGGCCAAGCAGAGAAAGAGTCAAAGTTGGTGGTGATAGAATGAGAACCTTCTGAAGTGCCCAGCACGGGGCTGCGGTGCAGTGTGGGGACAGACAGGCTGCGAGGACGTCTTCTCCCCACGCTGGACCTGTCTCTGGGAACAGAGTCAAGCTGAAGTTAATTAAGGATCTGCCTCCGCCTTCCTCCTCCTACATTTGCTTTCGGGAAATGGCCCCACCACCCAAGCAGTCACTCAAGCCAGAAGGTTGGAAGTTATTCCTGTCTCATCCACCCCTCCCCACCCCCACACCCCATCCCCCTGGAGCTGGAGCTGGAGCTGGAGCCCCGTCTCCATTCCCATCCCTCTAGGCTTGCTCAGCTCCTGTCTTTCAGCAATAGCTTTCTGGCTGGCTCTAGTTTACCTCCCTCTGATCTGTCTGTCATGCTGGCACCAAAGCTATCTTCTCACCACGCAGATCATGTCACGCCATCCTCAGGCTTACACCCTCTGTGGCATCTCAATCCGGAGCCTTCCGCTAGGCCTCGGCATTCCTGTCTCCCCTTCTAGGCAGGCTCCTGCCTCTTCTTGTCACCTGAAGATGCCCAGTTGCCCTTAACAGGTATTGGCAGTGTTCTGAGGGGAAAGTCTAAGCTCCAGACTCACAGATATTGCTCCTATGCAACCCCTCAACTTGGATGATTCACAGGCTCTTCAGACTTCACACGTAGAAAGCTGAACCCTCAGTGCGCTCCTTCCTACACCCCATCCCAAGCCTGCCCCTGCTCTAGGTAAACAGCACTCTGGCAGGAATTCAAGAAAGAAACCCAGCTAGCTGTCCCTCATTCAGGCTTTTTCTCTCCACAGCCCTCTATCCCATCTGGCTTTCCCAGAGATGAGTCCATCTTTGGAAATAGAACCCACCACAGAGGACTTGGCTTCAGGTCCTGCCTGTACCACTTATATCAAAGACTTCCATTAAATCTTGACCCTCTCTGAGACTTGGTGTTTTCCTTGAAAACAAGAAATACCATGGTACCTAACTTGCTAGGGAGACTTGAAAATGTATGTTAACCTTTGACATATGTTCCCGTTAATGTTTTCCTACTGGTAGGAATGGCAGTCCCAGTTCCAGAAATTCTCCTAATGCTAAGCATGTAACTGCAACTTCGTCTTTGCTGACTATGGCTGAGGGATTGGAAGAGCACCGTAGGTGTGTGTTGGGTTGGTAAAGCCACCATTTGACCAATGCAGGCCCAACCTTGTTTTTCTTTATTGGATTTTTAATTAATTTTTATTTATATTTTATCAAAATATACCATCTGTAAAAATCCCCCAGACTCCTTCCTCCCTCCCCTTCCTTTTGTTCCCCAGAGGTAACCACTTCCAACATTCATAACTTTTTTCTTTGTATTTCATTCACATTTTTTAAATAATAGGCATATATAGCTCTTGAGTCACTTATTCTAAATATTTTCCACTGTAGTAAGTGACTACTTTGGAATACTCACTTCTCCCTTTATGTCAGCTTTGTGGTTAGATCCACATCGTGTTTTTACTATGATGATCACTACTGAGCCAAGTAGTGAACTAAGACTACATTTCCCTTTCACAACAGTTTCTTCCTCCTGGAGTTAATAATTCCTTCATATTTTGCATTTGCTTTGTTTTCTCTAAACATGCTAGTCTTTCCCTATTCTCAACAACTCTGAAAACTGACTCTTTATACAATTTTGTTATACCTCAAGCCTTTGGTAATCAGAATTTCCTGCAGAAATTCTCCCTGGAGTCCTCAGTGCTCTGCGCTAACCTGGACTGGCTGGTTCCTGGGCCTGGCCCATAGCTGTCAGCCTGGGACTTCCCTTCACCAGCATCCTGGAAATTCCCTTTGCCCCTCTCTTTTGTCAGGTTACACGTCTTCCTCTTTCTTGGCTACTCCCTCATCATGGTGGAGCATCCTCCAATGGCCTCCCCAAAAAGGGTGCATCAGACGTAAACTTGTTTTTTTGTAATTTGCTTATTTGAAATGTCTTTATCTTACCCTCATTCTTAATGATAATGTGGCTGGGAATAGAAATTTAGGCTGAAAATAATTTTTCCTTGGGTTAGTGAAAGCAGTTTTCCAATGTCTTCTGACTTCCAATGTTGCCATTGAGAAGTCCAGCGCCATTCTGATTCTTGATGCTTTATATGTAAACTTTTTAGTTTTCTCTTTGAAAACTCTTAAGACCTTTTTATTCCTGGAGCTCTACAGTATCACAATGGTGTATCTTAGTCCATTTTCAACTATTGTGCTGGGCATTTTAATCAAGACTTGTATACTTTAGTTCTAAGATGTCTTCTTGTATTATTTCTTCAATACTTTCCTTACCATCTTTTTCTCTGATCTCTCTTTCTAAAACCATTCATTGGATGTTAAACCTCCTGGATTACTCCTCTAATTTTCTTATTTTTCCCTCCTAATGTCCTTCTCTTTGTTTACTTTCAGGGAAATTTCCTTAATTATATCTTCTAACACTCCTACAGAATTTCTGAAATTTTCACTTAATATTTTTTATTTCCAGGAACTCAGTCGTGCTCTACTTGTTCCTTTTTCATCACATCCTATGGATATAGTACCTTTCCTTGTGTCTCTAAATATATTTTAAAAATAGTTTATTTTCAGTTCCTGCTGCTCATTCACTATTTCTGCTTCCTTCATAGGTTCTTTTGTTTTCCTGTATGATTATTTTATTCTCTGCCATGTTGGATGCCTTCCTCCCTGGTGATCCTTGACTGTCCTCATATTTAAGGATGAGGTCCTAATGAGCTGATTGGAAGTTCTGTGTGCATGGATGGGATTTATTCTAGGGTAGCCAGGTAGACAATGGGCTTTTTCACCAGGAGCCTCCAAATGTCAATACATGTCCGTCTTTTTGCCAAAGTGGGTCAGTTGCTGCAGAAAAGAATCTCTCAGTCTCCTGCCCTTGTTATTCTGAGGCTAAGTGGGGGAAGGGCAGGGGAGAAGGGTTCACTTAGTGTGCAAACTTTCACCCCACCTCAGCCTCCCTCTGACTCTGATGTCCCCAGCACAAAGTCTCCCGGGTTCAGTTTTTCTGGAAAATAAACTTCCTGTCTCCTGCAGAGGGAGTAGGGGCTGGGACCTGTAAGTCAATCTGCCTCTTATAAATACTTCTACATAATCCTTCTGTTTTCAGGCCCCACACTGGCCGCTTCCACAGCACTTGGTGCTCTTTGGTGTATGCCACCCCCTCCCCCAGGCACTCAGACTTTCCTCCTTTCTGCTAATTCCTTTACCTCCCCACCATCTTCAGATACCGTGGGTCAGGTTTACATATGTCTCCCAGCATGTAAGAAACTTTTGAGGAGGGGTGGAAATTGCTTTGTCCTTTATCTTGAAACTCGAGGGCCTGGCAGCCTTTAAGTCGGTGCTGGGAAACTGCCTTGTGCGCTACCTCAAATCAACAAACATGTGAGGAGCATCTCAAAGAGCTCAGAACTCTGCAATGACAACAAGCGCAAGAACAGCAATAAACATTTTTAGCACCTACTATATGCCAAAATTTTGCATAAATTATCTTTCATCCTCACCACAACCAACAAGGTAGGTGTCATTATCCCCATTTTACAGATGGGGACACTGAGACCCAGCAAGGTTCCATAACTTGTCCTGGTTCATCCCTGTGATAAGTGGCAGGGTCAGGATTTCAATCCTGGTCTGTCTGGCCCCAAACTGCTTCTAACAACCAAAGCCTTACAAGTCTACTCCAAGTCCCCCAGTGGGTGGGCCTTAAATCTTGGGTAATCAGTCATGTCCAACACACTGTTATATATCAGGGCTTAAAAAGGAAGCCACCATGCATCTGTTCACAGTGCAAATAAGCTCCCTCGGGGTGTATGTCCTGTTTAGTTGTCCTCATCTTGTGTTTGTTTGAGGTGAGCCCTCCAGGTAAGCGGCTAGGCCTCGAATCTGCAGTGTGCAGCCATGAGCTGATTTTCAAAGAACCCAGTTCAATAGGAAGACTAATGAGACCAGCCGCCCTCCCCCTGCTCTCCCTCCCGCTGATCGTGGAGCTGCAAGCAGGAGCAGGCGTCGCCATGGTGATGGTGGCAGTCTGCTGACAGCCAGCTGAGGGAGAGGGAGAGTGGGAGAGAGGAAGAAGGGAGAGGGAAACTGGGAAGAGGCCTCCTGCAGGGGATGGGACCAGGGGATTTCTCTGAAGAGGCTTCTTTGAGGAGAGGCCGTAGGGGAGGCACTGCCCTGCCCCTCCCAAGCTGGGTGCCTGCCCTGTGCCCACCTGCCTTTCCCACCTCCTCAGCACTCACGTATGTGGGTGACTCACAGCACCTGGGGTGTAACCAGGGCAGAGGCGGCACATGGAGGCCTCCCGCTGGAGTGCTCGGAGGGCTGCGGTGGGGAGGGAGCATCCAGAGAAGGCAGATCTGATGGGCCCGGGCTTCACTCAGACAGGGCGGAAAAGGTGATGCTGAAGGCCCACCCCCCCCTCCTGTCCCTGCCCTGCCTCCAGCTCCACCATTTCCTGGCCCACTTCCCTGGGGGGTGGCTGAGCCGGGGGGTGTCTCATCAATGCTGCTTGACAGGGAGGGCAGAGGGGCCTCTAGGCCCATTGCTTTCATTGGGCTGGGTGCCCCAATATCTCTCCAGTGTTCCCTGAATGTCACTCTCCGCTCCACTCCCTTCATAGGCTTCCCATCCCTCCCAGCATAAAGAGAAGCCCCAGACAGTGGTGAACGCAGCTCAGATGCTCTGCACTGGCCTCCTTCCCCCTGAGTCCTGACCCCTCCTCGGTCCCATTCACAGTCTTCCCTGGGTCACACGGATCTCTTCGTCCCTGCAGTTTCTCACAGCATTACTGCATATGCCCGCCCCCACCTGCCTGGGGCGCTCCCACTCCCTCCCTGACTTTTGCCCCCTCGAATATCAGCCTAAACATCACTTCATCAGGAACGCCTGTCTTGGCCTTTCAGACCAGTCACTTCACCCCCAAGGCCCCATGAACCTCTCTTTGCAGCGTTCCTCAGAGCTGCCAGGTCTTGGTGTGGTCTCTCTCCTGGCACGGGACCAGAAGGGTCAGGAGGGCAGGGCCAGGCCATGTCTCTGCTCCCAGGGATTCCCTGCACCCTGCTCAGTGTCAGGCAGGTGGGCATCACTCAACAGGAAGAAAGGAAGGAAGGAAGGAAGGAAGGAAGGAAGGAAGGAAGGAAGGAAGGAAGGAGGGAGGGAGGGAGGGAGGGAGGGAGGGAGGGAGGGAGGGAGGGAGGGGAGAGGGAGGGAGGGAGGGAGGGAGGGAGGGAGGGAGGGAGGGAGGGAGGGAGGGAGGGAGGGGAGAAGGAGGGAGGGAGGGAGGGGAGAGGGAGGGAGGGAGGGGAGAGGGAGGGAGGGAGGGAGGGAGGGAGGGAGGGAGGGGAGAAGGAGGGAGGGAGGGAGGGAGGGAGGGAGGGAGGGAGGGAGGCAGGGAGGGAGGGAGGGAGGGAGGGAGGGAGGGATACATCCATTAGCCCTGTTCAGGGAAAGTGGCTGCAGCCCCTGCCCTGCCCTGCCCTGCCCTGCCCTGCCCTGCCCCTGCCCAGTTGGGAGGCAGAAACCAATGGGACTTTCTCCCCGCCTGCTGTTTCCCCATCTGCCCAGAGGCCATGATGATGGTGAAAATACTATGAAAATTAAAGGCTTTGGGCTACTTCAACCAAATGATCATTTTTCTTACTCTCAAAAATGTATTTCTTAAAGGTGGGAGTAGCTAGTACTTCTAGCATGAAAAGAAGCTTCTCTTGAGCGCCTGCCTCCAGTGGGCACCGCCATCTGGTTCACATTTCAGAGCATTTGCTTCGCCCCCTCCCCGCCCAGCACTCACTAGTCCTGGCTCCCATGTGCCCCCAGCTGTCTGATTTCCCCGGGATCCTGTGCCCCTAAAGGCCTCTGACAGGGGAGGGCCTTGTGACAAAGGCCAGGAACAGCTTCTGGAGCCAAGCTCCCCTAAATGTGGGGGACTGACCTTTCAGCTGGGGGAGATGGAGAAGGGGGGTTTAAGGGGTCCTTGCCTGAAGGGGGTAAGAGAAGGGAGTTCCTCTCAGCCCTGCAGTCCCAGCCCAGGTCCTTGCCAAGGGCTCCAGGGAATGAGTCACCTCTGATAAACCCGGGCTGGAGGGACTTTGATAAGATACAAGGAAGAGTGTTTACACGTGGCCCTTCAATGCTAGTATATAGGCCAAAGAACATTCTCTGGAAAGTGGAGGAAGTCCAGCTAGAAGCCAGAGGGAAGGCAGAATAAAGGATTGTCTCCAACTTACACTTCCTTGAACTTATTTTAAAAGAGCTCTGAGTCAGTCCTACTAGAGAAAGGTGACTTAATGTATAATGCAAATCACAAGCATTCTTAGCTGTGTGACTGAGTAAATCATTTTACTTCTTTGCCTGATAAGCTGCCTCGAAGCCAACTCAGATGATCTATTGGTCCCTTTCACTCTAATAAATGTTTATGGAATTTATGAATGTCTCCTCTGTGATGAACTGAAGTTTGAGTCTCAATTCTTGCATTTGCTGATTTCCCACCTCTATAAATGGAGCCTATCACAGGGCCATCTCCAGCCCCGCGCCCAGTTCCTGGAAGGAAGGAGCTGGCTTCATTAGTCACTGTGGCCCCTCTTCCCTCAACTCCCAGTGGGTGTGGAATGGACTTTTGCAGATGTTCAGAGACCAATACATTGCACTTCGGAAAGGAAACTCCTGGCCTGTTAAGAGTGATCTGGGAGCCAAGAGTTTGTTCCTTTACCCAACAGGTGCTGTACCTGGAGTACTTCAGCCTCGGACCCACAGGGCGCTTCTATGGGAAACCCTGTTTCAGAGCTTCAAGGAGAGGCTGTGGGACTGGGGGGCCTGTGTGAGCAGAGGAGAAGGGCACAAAGCAGGGCAGGGTGCCCTGCTCATAGTCCAGCCCTAGAAATAATCACAAAGCCCCATAAAACCGCAGTCAAGACTAGAGGGTTCTTCGGGGTGACCTGCCCCAGCCTCCCGGTTTAACATGCAAGGGAACAGGTTCACAGAAAGGAGGTGATCCACCCAGGGTCGCCCAGAGAGCAGGTGGTGGGGCTGGCACAAGAGTCCAGTTCTCCTGCCATGGGGAGAGGCTGTCTTTGGACTTTGATTCACCTACTGTACATACTTTCTGAACCTTAGGGTTAATAAGGAACTGAGGTATAAAGTTCAGGTGGTTGGAGCTAACTTTCTGAGCAGTTGCTTCCTCTGTGCTTATGAGGTTATACACACACACACACACACACACACACACAGTACTACAAAATGTAATATTAAGTAAAGACCATCTTATCAATCATGTCATTTCTAACTCTTAAGGTTCTGTTTGATTAGTTAGTTTGTTTGTTTTTAATATTAGCCAAAGATAATCACTCATCTACAGACCTCTTGAGACTTGGGCACTGTGTCAAATGTCTCGTTGAGTTGCCAGGAGGTACCGTGAGCGGAAGGAGTACCATGGACGCTCAGGACTGACCGTGAGGCAGCCCCACATCTGCACCCCCTGCTCCCTGAGTCAACTCAGGAGGAGAAGAGAATTCACATGGATTATCCAACTGCAGTGTGTCAGGCGGAGCACTTCATATTCATGGTCTTACTGAATCCTCAGGAGTGCCTGGTGAGGTAGGGGTATTTCCCCCACTTTACAGATGAGGAAGCTGAGGTTCAGTGAGGTGAACGGCCTGCCCCAGGTCACACCACCAGCAGAACACAGGGCTGCTGGACTCAACCCCTATGTTCATTCCATGATCCCCTCTTACAAATGACTTGGAAGAACAAAGGGAAAGGCTGGGCTATAAGGCGAGCTAACTAAAGTTACTCCAAAAATAGCTATTACAGACCAAGCTTGAAGTTTATTTAGTTCTCTGAGTTCCCAAATCACATTTTAGCAAGGCTTCCCTTACTGTTCCTGAGTTGCAAAGTAAGCAAATCTTCTATAATGCCAACTTGGGGGAGGGGGGATGCTTACTCCAATTAAAAGGAATAATAAAATAGGTAACATTAATTAAGCACAGTCCCCTGACCCCCATTACCATCCCACCTTCATCAAAGATATGTATTATAAGTGATGACACAACCAGGAACTTAACAAGATAGGAAATCTAAACATCAGTTTCCATTCTTACGTGAACCATCTCCCTCCCGCCTTACTCATTCCATTCTTTTCTTTTAAGATTGGGTCCACTTTCCTGTCCCAAAGGAGATGACTCCCAGGAGGAAGCAGAAGGCTCAAGCCAGGAAAAGATCAGGACTGATTCAAGGCTGTGGGGTAAGAAGAGGAGCCCCAAACTGTTGATGCCAATCCCTCTCTCCCGGTCTCAACTTGATGATGTGACTGGTTTAAACTGCTGTTGAGTCTTTTGGGGGTGTGGTTATGGAGGGACCGGGAGGTCTAGAAGAACCCAGTCAAGACAAAATAGCAGCATTTGTCCTTTGATCTTTCCAACAAATATTCAGTTAGCACAAACCCTCTGCCAAGCACTGGGCTAATAGATACAGTGGGACTCAATGAAGAGGCACTCAGACTCTGCCCTCAAAATATCTAGACTTCTATAGGGGAAATTCAATGTGCACATGATACTTTAAAATAAGACAGCATGTTATAAATGCTGTTAGAAAAATAAAATCAAATTACTCTTTCTTAAAAAAGGAAGAAAATTCTGGCACAAGCCATCATGTTAATGAACCTTGAGGTCATTATTCTGGGTGAAATAAGCCAATTACAAAAAGACAAATACTGTAGGATTCCACTTATAAGAGGTACCTAAGTAGTCAACTTTATCGAGATAGAAAGTAGGATGGCAGTTGCCAGTAAAATGGGGCGGGGGGAATGAGGAGGCATTGTCAGTGGGCATAGAGTTTCAGTTCTGCAAGATGAAAGGGTCCTGGAGACAGTGCGAACACACATGACACTACCAAACTAGCCATTCGCTCAAAAATGTTTAAGATGGTGGTTCGGTCCTGGGTTTTGGCACCAAAAAAAGTTTAAGATGGTAGAATATATGTTATGTGTATCTTACCATAACTAAAAATAAAAACTTTTAATGGAAAAGAATTACTGTTGACCTGCCAAAAGTAAAGCAATTCTGTATCTAACTGGAGATACCAAAGAAGGCTTCATGGAGGAGGGGAGATTTGAGCTGAGCCTTGCAGAACAGATGGGCTAAAGACAGACAGAAAAGGGCATTTCAGGTGAGCAGAACAGTAGGAACCAAAGCGCATCTTTAAAAAAAAAAAATCCAGAAATTTCTCTTTTATTGCATCAACCCTTCACAGACATCTTTCCGTGATCAAAATGCTGGAGCCTGTATTCGTGACTGTCTCCTGTGACCCCTCAGCCGGCCGGTGTCCTGCCTCCTCCCTCCCTTCATCTCTGTGAGCCTCTTCCTGCCTCTTGCTCTCAGTCTCCCCCCCCACCCCCGGGTCTTTTGAAACTTCTAAAGTAAAATCGGTGACAAAGGTCTGCTTTGGGCCCAGAAGCAGGCTTCCCTGAGGTCTCTCTAATAGCAGCAAACACCCAGAGACTCGCACCTTTATTAGCAGGCCCTGTTCTGTTCTTTTTCCTGCTTGGATGCCTGAAGCTTAGGAAGGAATGACCTCATCACGCGCAGCAGCAGGTCTCAGGGGTAAGGACAGTCTTTCTGGGGCCCATCCTGCCCGAGCCGCTCCGACGGCAGCCAGCGGGGCCGCTCGAGGGCACAGGGACACAGGGAGGGGGGCTGCGAGGCTGGTACTGAATCCCTGAGCAGGGGTGGGGGCAGGGCGGGCTCCGTGGAGGATTCTGAGCTCCGGCAGGGTTAGTAACGGCAGAACCAATTATTCTACACATTGGTCACGGAGATGTGAGGCCATCCTGCCCACGCCTGGTGGGGTCAGGGCCCCAGGACCTGCGGAGCCGCCCTCTCAGCTCCCCCAAGTGCAGGCTCATTTGGTGGGAGGGCGCAAGACGTGCCCCTGAGAGCGAATCACGTTGGCACGAAGTGAAATCCCCGCTTATTCTGCCCAAGGGATTTGGGGAGGCTGCATGGCCTCAGATTAGAAAGTCGCCTGGTTTTCAGTTTTGTCTTTTTTATCCTGTCCTTCATTTCCCATTCTTATCTTTTCTTCTGAGTGAGGGCTCGGTGCCCCTTTTCGGGGACGAATGGTGCCAACTCCTGGATGGAGCACAAGCAGCGGCATCACAGGCCGAGCCTCTGCACAGCCTGTCTCCGCCCTGGGGGTTCCCATTGCCCTTTTCTCAGTCCCTTCAGCTCAGTGTGGACAGCCGCAGGCAATCAAATGCTGGAGAGAAGGCCCAGCTCGGGGCAGAGCGGAGCCGCTCTGACATTTTGTAGGAATTGACCACTTGGAAGTTGAGGGGCAAAATCCAATTAGGGAGCATGGTCCTTCCTTGGTGTCTATTTAATTGCATTAGAAATTATAACCACAGAATCATGGAATCAGCCAAGCCCAGCAGGATGCAGGAATCCTCCATGAGCGTCAGCTGGCTGCTGCCGGCTCAGCTGGTCCCGCATTTCCCCCGGTGAAGAAGGCACTCCTTGTAGGAGTGAAATTAACTGTTAGAAACTCGTCCTTAGACTAAATAAAAACCAAATTCTGCCCCTTGAATAGCTTCCACCCACAGATACATACTAATGCCAGGCATATGTGCCCATAATATGTACGTTGACTGACCAATGACTGACTGAATGACTGATCGAATGAATAAATGAGTAAATTATTAAACAGAGTAAATTGGCAAGGAGGAGCAAAAGGAAGGCGAGAAAGTCATTGCAGCGATGAGAGGTAGTGGGATAGAGGGAAGGGAGGGGAAAGGAGCATTTCACTAAGCATTTTTTTCCTCTTTGAGGGGGCGGGAGTGATGGGGGAAAGGCTTGATTGTCCCAGCAAATGCTTTCATTCCCTACATCTCTTAAACAAATCAACCAACCAACAAGAAAACCCCAATTTATAAATCCAATTTATAAGTAAATCAGATTTTACAAATACATACATTTGTGAAATGAATTAAATTACTTTTGATTAGTATAAAAGTTACTAAAGATAAGTGTTGCCTACTTTCCCCAAGCTTACAAATCATTGCATCCTGGCCTCCTCAAATGAGCTGGCTTCATAAACCAGCTCACAATCACCCTGCTCCAGCTCAGGCCCCCTCCCGCTCTGCCTCTCATTCCCAAATAGCTGCCCCTGCCTATTAAGGTGGCAAAAGGCCCTCCCGGCACCCCCCACACTCCCACACACCCATCTATAGCTCCATGTTCAGCAGACAGGCGGCAAACACACACTGCATCTTCCCTGCTGTGTGGGAGGGCTGGGGAGAAGTCCCAGGGTGCAGGATGCAAGCACTCCCCTGAATCTCAAGATGAAGTGGCTCTGCTGCATTGCAGGTGGTTCTGGATTTGGGCTCAAGTAATCTGCGTTTTCCCCGCCTCTCTCCTTCCCACCCCCTCAGACACCCTGGGAGCCAATCCCACCCACCAGGCACCACCACATTCTGTCTCCGCAGGAAATGGGAGAGGGGCCTTGCCAGTGTGTCTAGAGTCTGAGTCCTGCCTGTCTGGAAGGACAGTCCCTTCTGGAAGGCACTGGAATGCAGTAAGCATGGCAGCAAAGGCTGCAGAGGCTGGTACTGAAAATGCCACTTGTGTGCTGGATCCTTCCTGGATAGGGGACCTCCCCCACTGCGCCCCCTCCCCCGCTCCCAGCCACCTAGGATTGGATGCCACTGCCACCAGAGTCACGGGAGATGGAGAGGAAGAAACTGCACACCATTTTCTGGTAGCAAGGACAACCAATCCAGGTAACACCAGCCAGACCCTCCCAGTGTTCCACAATTCGGCTACAAACAGACCCTTGGCTTTCTGCCTTTCATTTTGAGGATAATTGTAGCTATGTCTCATCAAACACCTAGCAGATGTTCTCCGAGCACTGGTACAGAGACGCAGAATTCTCAGTGTGGAAAGGACCCTAGAAGGTTGACGGAGCTCCTACTGTGCATCTCACTTTCTGCTAGACTTCCATCCCCTCATCAAACACAGCGTGTCTTTTCCAGCCCCATGAACTGGAGTTGGTCATTCGTCCCAGCCCTCCTTCAGCGCTTCCTTAGACCAGACATTTCCATGATGCTCTTTTGTCCTGTCTGTCTCTCCACTCAAACCAGGAGCTCCCTGGGGTAGGTCATATTCCTCCCAAATCCCTCCCAGTTCCTGGCACAAACCCAATCCACGTGGCTTAACAAGAGACACTCGAAGGGAAATTCCCGTCTTCAATGTTCCCTCCACTGTCCTAAGAAATCCCCATTCCTCCTCAGCAAAGGGATTTAGCCTCCATGGGAATGCCTCCCAGGCGTAGAAGGGTTTTATTCAAGAATCCAGTGAGACACAGAGAGGAGAGTTAGAATGTGCCCTGGGTGCCCTGTCAGAGCCGATACCAACAATATGTGGGGGCCCAGGCCCACATTTTATAGGGCTGCTCTCCTCTGCGTGACCTTGGCCTTGTGACAGGAAGCTGAGTGCTTCCTTTAGCCTAAGGGGCCTGGAGCAGCATCCCAACCCAAAGTGTTCTCCCATTAAGTGTTCTCAGGGCGGCAGCCAAACCTCCCTGATTTTGCTGGATAATTTCCACGTCCAGGGTTCTGTCTCATTGTTCCTGACCTCACACGTGCACGTGTCAGACTATGCTAATCTGGTTCAGAAAATAAATGTGCAATTTTACTTCCAAGAAACATTCTTTTGGCTGTTCAGAAATCCCCTACAATAGTTTGGGTCCCCCCTAAAGTAGAGACCCTGCAACAATGATTCAAATAGTGAATTCGGGAGATGCAGAGAGCACCGGTAACAGAAGAGGGACACAAGAAGGAAGGCAGCTAATACAGGGTCTGTGACCTAGCCTGCTGCCAGTGTGGGTGATGGGACGCATCGGCTCTGGGGCTCCTTTTGGGGTAGCTCACTGCAGGGTGCAGGGGTCAGCGTAGCCATCACCACTGCCCTTCGGGCATCGGTTGCATGATGCTCCCCCGAAGGCTCGCAGATGGGGCGGGTGCTCCAGTGGTGAGGGGAAGCCCCGAGACAGCAGAACCCGCTGGAACCTGGGAAGAGCCAAGAGGCGCCCTGGGGCCCCGGGGGGTGCTCTGCAACCTCTCACCTCCAGGAGACACGACCGTAATTCACATATGAAGGGCTGCGGATTGTAATGACTGAGAGCAAAGTTCTGAAGAACAGGACCCAGAATACAGATCAGTGGCCAAAAAGGTCAAGAAAAAGAGACTGAAAAAGCTGGTGGTCCTGCACTAACGCCAGCTCCTAGCACCTCCCAGTTCTGCTCTGGCCCAGTCTTGTTAGTCCTGCAGGGACAGGAGGCAAAGTGCGCAGGACTGTTTCTAACAGGTGGGGTGGGTGAGCTCGACCCCAATAAGAGCCCCTATGGGCATGAACAAAGTCCCTTCTGCTTTTGATCTTACACAGCTCAGCTCAGCTCAAGACCCACAGCGAGTGTATGTTGCCTGACTCTCAACGAAGCAATTCCTGCATCCACGCCTGTCTCACCTAAGAAAAGGAAGAAGGGTTTTAGGGGCTTAATCACCCTCAGTTTGCTTGTGGAGTCCCCACAAAGAAGAACGGCGGTCTGTTCCATGAGATAGAGTGAGCCAGGGCGTCATGGGCAGGAGACACCCTCTCCTGGCCCGGCCTCGTCACTCTGCACTCAGGCAGCCATGGCTGTTTATCTGACATCAGATCTCCTTGTGTTTAATTTGGCTGTGATGATTAAAAACAAAAATCAGTGACACATTTTAAAGGAACAGACATCGCTGCGCTCCAAGCAGCATCCAGATGCCAACACCTAACCTTGTGTGTGCCCGAGTGTGTGCTTGGTTGAGTTTCATTTTTTCAATAGTTGTTTTTCTCAGACTCTGGAGAGTCTTCCAGAAAACCAAAGATGGGGGGACTTCTGTGAGCTTCAACTAGGAACCAGGACAAAAGCAAATCAGAGGGGCAAGAACAGAGGTCTCCAGGCACAAAGAGGAGCCTGGGGAAGTAGATTAACTCTTCCAGGCCAGGATCAAGGGTCCTGGCAGAAGGAGCAGTTTCCAAAGCTTACATTTCCCCAAATGCCTGCCTGACAGAGTGGCCAAAGTCCAGCTCACAAATGCATCTGAAAACGTTAAGGCAACAACTGAGATAATTTTATTCAGAACTGGAAATAAGTGGCCTTGGGCTGAAATTTCTCGAGCCCAGTGGAACGATTTAAGTGCACGTGTTACTGATATTTAATCTGCTACCAGCACCCAAGAGAGCAGAACAATTCCTCCTTTCAGTTTCTTTCTCCGTCTCCTCCCCTCCCAGAACCTTCCAGGGCTGAGCAACTGGGACTTAAAAATGGTAACTATCTGTGCTCAGTATCTCCCATAAAGTGCTACTTTCCAGAGTCTGGGTCCCCACCTTCTGCCTTCTGCCCTGGCTGCTGTGGATCATGCAGATCACAGAGACATAGAGGGGACTGTGTAAGCTCCTTGTGTTGTTAAAAATTAAAATAAAAAATTTGGGCACCACACTGCCTTTGACTCAGCTCCGAGAACAGGAGCCAGGTGCTTCCTTTAACTTCTGTTGTACTCAGGCTGCAAGTGCCTCGGGGGACTTCCCAGCATGTCCAGCCTCAGGTACGTGAAAAACCCTCGGAAAGGATAGGGTGTGGTGGCTCTTGGTCACCGCTGAGCCACAGCTGTCCAGTTCTGGGAAGGCAAACTCAAAATGTGTTTTTCTCTTATCTGTCCAAATACGTACCTGATGACACAGGCTACAGGGATAAACCATCTACTCCCCTGGACATGTCCATACCTGTGGCATTGCCCCACCTTTTCTTTGGTTCTGTGTTTTCAGAGGGGTTGCTTCATGTATGTGAATATAAAGGTTGCACCTTCCGAGCTAACTTATCACCCTCTGCAACATGCACTACCCGTGTTTTCAGGGATGTTCTTAAAAATGTCTAGACTCTTGAATGTAAGTCTTTAACAAGATAATTTTTTGTAAAAATCATTTCTGTTTCTCATTACCAACTTGAATAGGTCACTCTGTATTTTTACTATAAAAGTTTACTCTATACACATACATATATATTTTACTATAAATGCATGTTTCTACCTAATTTAAGCCTTGAAAATCTCAAATGGAACCAAGATGTTCATTAGTATGTACAATGTGTTCAGGCCATGTACTAGAGGGGAAGCAAAGAAAATATAACTGCATTATTTGGGCTCAAGGAGTACAAAGTTTTGTTGAGGGAAGAATACAAAACAGTGTAAAACACAGTGCTGGATCAGTAGGATGCATGGGCCATCAGCCCAAGAGCCAGTTTATAACCCTGACATTTCCAGAAAAACAGGATTCCCACCACAAAACTGGCCCAACATAGAGGATGGAAGACAGCCAGGTCCTTAGCTGCAACTACTTCACAAACAGAACTGGGATGACCTCTAGCAGGACAAGTGGAAAACCTTCTCTAAAGAATCTTGTGGAAAACAGTAACTGATCTTTTTACCAGAACCGACTTTGAGAGGCTCTAGCCTCTGCATCTCCAGGATACAATGGAGGAGAGGTTCACATCTGGCTCACAGAAAATCAGAGGCTTCACTCATCTTGTTAACATCCTAGTCGATGGCAAAAAGGCTTTGGCTATCTCTCACCAAGGTCAAAGGGGCTTATTCGACCAAAGCTTATATCAGTCATCAGAAGGCACCAGCCCCCCACACCCCATTCTCATCTCAACCCCATGACAGTCCACATCTCCTGAGACGTGACAGGCACATCACCAGGGGAAAAGGGAAGCGCAAGTTTTGTCCACAGTTTAACCTTGGGGTCATCCTCCCAAGAGGTCTCAACATCTTTGGCACATGGCACCACCCGCTGTCCTGGAGGGAAAGATGGTTCCAGCTGGCTTTACTTGCCCTTTGGCAGCAAGACCTTCACTTGGATCTTCCCCTCTGGCCACATTCGGTCAGTTGGGTGAATTCCAAATTACACTAATCAGCTGGTGCAATGTAGGGACAAGCGAAGGCAAAACATCTTATGGTAAAGGAGAGAAAAGGTTATCACCTGGCTTAATACGTGATAAAATTTAGAGTGCCTGATACTGCTAAGTAGTAAGCAAAATAATTTTGAATCCATACCCCTTCTTCTAATTAAGGAGTCCAGAGTAAGTCCCTATTTCCATCTGAAGTCAACCTCAAGTCACTGACGTACAGATTGAGTCTTGATCAATTGTCTGTTCAAGGTTCTCATAGCTCTGTCTATAAGCGGAGTGATTTTGGCCAAATTGCTTAACCACTCTGCTATTATTTTCTTCACCCTAAAAATGAAGCTCTGAGCTCCAGATTCTCTACCAATGCTCAAAATCCGAAATACTGTGACTATACTACCCAGAGATACCCTTGTCTTCAAATAAGTGCTTTTTACTTAGGAAATAATCTCTGTAGATATTAACCTTCAGAATCCCAAGCAATGTACAGAGCCACAAACAGCAGACTGGGACAGAATCCTTCTCTGAAAAACCTGAAAAGAGTCTTTCCGAATGACCACTCACCCCAGTCTTTTCAGTAACACTTGACCCAGAAATAGTCACCCCATCTGCAGGGATGAGAAGCTCTGAAAAAGTAGGTCAGTGATGGAAACCATAGGACTTTAGATGCAGTGGATGGGGTTCCGGGACGCAAAGGCCCGAATGACAAGCTGCCAGTAGACTGCAGCGCTGTCAGCACTTTATTCCTGCAGCGATTGGGTCCCCCTGCACCAGTTGTTTCCCAGACCCAGGCCTGCCCCAGCCCTGAGGATTCCAAAGATGTGGTCGGGAGAGGCAGTGAGGGAAGGGGGAGGCGCGTCCTGTGGAGTGGCGAGTTACCCTGACGCTTACCTGAGCCCCTGAATGAGGCCTTGCCTGTGCAACTGGTAACCAGAGCTTCTCCGGTGTGGCTTGTACAGCATGGGCTCCCCACCCTGCCTGCTGGGCCTGTAGGGTGTGTCGGATTTGTTGAGACAACTCTAGGCTCCAGAAACAGCTCAGCAGCAGCCGAAGACTGCACCCAGACACTGCTCGGGGCCTCGGGCACCTTGGGAGCTCACTGTGTCAAGGACCCAGGGCTAGTCTTGTCTTCCAAACGAGAGATGGCAAGCAGGCTTGGCTACCTCGGAGGGGATATGTGACGGGGACCAGGGAGCCCTAGGTGCATGTACCTTTTACCTGTGTCCCTGAGGATGAAAGAGAGGATTCTGGCAGCCTGGGAGCTCTGGCCCAGTGACCTGGCGTCATGGGCACTTTCATGACTTGCTCTGTGGACACGTCCTAACCCAGGAAGCAAAGGGAGCTGCCTTCGTGCAGCAGAAATGAGCCCCGCTCAGCTTGGGTGTGGAGATTCTGTTCTGTTCCATCCATTAGAGGACAGTGGCACCTACACACACACAGATGCATGCAAGTGCCTACTCCTGCTTGTGACTGAAGAGCCCCACGCTTCCCAGGACACTGCAGTGATGGGTGGAACCAGATGGACCCGGTGCTGGAGCAAGGGTCCTGGCTCGACACTAAAGTTGCTGAAGTTGCTGCTGGTATCCAGACAGGAGACTTCAGTCTCCACCAGAGCAGTCGGATCACAAAACCCACCTCTGGCTCCAATTCCTTGTGGAGTCTCTGAGCACAAGCCCCGGGCCATCCCACACCACCTCAGACAGTTCCGAACAGGAGTGAACCTCATGCCCGTCCTTGGGCCACAGTCAGCCCCGCAGGTAAAGGCAGGTTGGGTGGGGCGCCCACGAAGGAGGCTCACCAGAGGACACCTGCTCCGAGACAGGGCGCGGGTGACTCACCGTGTGGCTCTCTACTCCCGGACTCTGCCCTACCTTCTGGCGGGGCTTGGAGAAGTCATGGCAGGTGGCTCTCGGGTGAGTCATAGATCAAGAGGCTGACGACTGACATTCCTGGGGAACCCAAGACTTTCTCAGAAGAAAGCAGCAGAACTAATTTCTATTCATTCTTCCTGCCTCTGGTCTTCATTGGCCTGTGGTCACGACGGCAAGTGCCATGGGAAGTGCTAATGTGCTTTTTCACTGCTTCCAAAACTGTCGTCGAAAATTTTGGAATGTTTTTTATTAAACACAAAAAGTTAACTTGAAAAGAAGGCACAATTTATTTTATCAATGTAAATAATCAAGTTATATAGACAGTCATCTAAATCTACACCATTCAATATGGTAGCCGCTAGCCACATGTGACCATTTAAATAAAATTAACTAAAATTTAAAGTGTAGTTCCCAGCCACACTAGACGCATTTCTAGTGCTCAGCAGCCACATGTGGCTGGCGGCTGCATTATTGAGCAGCACAGATCTACGTCTCCTTCATCACAGGAATTTCTATGCGACAGACTGATCTAAATACATAGCAAGTGTTAGAGATCCAACGACCACTCATTCGTCTATTCAGCAAGTATTTATGGGGTGTTGGTTATGTGTTAGCAACTGTGGGGGGAACAAAGATGGGAAAAACATGGTCCCTGCGCTCTAGGAGTCAATAACTGGCTGGGCGTACACATGTGTCACCAAAGATATAGACCTTTTTATCCTGGGAATGAAACTGGCTATACACGAGTGACCAGAACTCTAAAAAAGGTCCGCTTTAGAGGAGAGCAGAGAAGTGAGTCAACCTGGTTGGACCCGAGCTTATAAATCTTTCGTTCAACATCTGCTTGCAGATGTGTGGGTGGGAAGTTAGCTTAGGCCTGAGTGACAGGTGCCACAGCCACAGAGCTATGCGGCCAACGGAAGGGAAGCCAGACCCAAAGCTCTCCTAGAAGAACTTCAGTCCGTGCCTCCTACAGAGGGCGGCTCTGTGAACACAGCTGGGCGAGGAGAGGGCCATTTTCTCAGGCAGTTGGGTCCGGCCAAAGGACACGTGTAGGCTCAACTTGCCCTTCACCTCCTAGAATCCTTGAACGCTGCGCTGCACCACACTTCTGAGAAAGTGGTGAGCAACCAGCTGGCTCTTTCCCCAGCACAGCTGCTCCTAGTTTGAAGGATTTGCACCGAGTGATTTTAAATGTTTTTACAAGGTGTTCAAATTGGGTAACCACATTTGATATGCATAAAGTCAGGGTCTGGAGAAGCAATCACAGAGCACCAAGAGGGACCAGTTCTCAAGAACTTCCCAGCAAGGTCATCTCAGGGAGGAAAGGGCTGAGGGAGAAAGGCGCCAAAATAAAGGGCAGACACTGGCTGTACTAAACAGACCACCACCCGAGAATGACAACTTGAGTGGGAATGAAGCACATGGGGAGATGCAGAAAGCTGGATCAGAGTCCCCAGAAGGACAAGGAGGTATATTTTCAACCTCGGGAAGTCGTGATGACTGACACCTGGGAGACATGGTGCAGCTGCCCTCTAAAGACATCTATGAATTTGTTTGGATGAAATATCTTTTATATTTTTAATTTTTATTTTTTTAATCTTCATCTGAGGATATGGTTCTTTCACTTATTCGAAAGAGAGAGGAAAGGAGAGAGAAGAAACATCGATGTGAGAGAGAAACAATGATGGTTGCCTCCCATACGCACCCCAACCAAGGATTGAACCCATAACCTGGGTATGTGCCCTAACCCGGAATTGAAGCTGCGATCCTTAGGTGCACCGGACGACGCTCTAACCATTGAGTAACACGGCCAGGGCTGGGGGGAATATGATCTCACACTGGGGGGATCACTGGACATGCTATAAGTCATAAGACCAGGTTCTGGGTTCCTCTGGGCAGCCAGGCTAGAGAAAAGCTATTCTGAAAAAAAGACTATGAGAACAGGGAACTGATTTTTTTTAGTGTAATGTTTTGAGTAGGGTTCATATTCACATGCTTCAGAATTCAAAAAATATAAGAGGGCTCCCAGTGAAGAGCCGCCTTCTCACATCTGAGCCCTGTCTGCCTGGTTCCCGCACCTCTCCCGCCTGCCCCTGGGCAGCCACTGGCACTCATTGCATGTCCCTTTATGCTTCTACAAGAAAATGCAAATGTCTTTCTCATTTCTCCCCCTTGTTTTATACGAAATGTGCCCACTGTATACACTGGCCCGCCTGCGGCCGAATCACTTCGCAGCTGGCTGGGCGCCTGGGAGCTGGTCCTCGCGGGACAGCCGGCCGGTCCCTTCCACAGGCCTGGTGTCCATTCCGCAGCTCGGCCGCCATCTGTTCGGCGGCGACCCCTCAATGGGCGCTTAGCTGCTTCCTGCATTGCCCTGTTACGACAATTCTGCAATTAATAACCCTGAATATACTTTATTCCCCGTGTGTACAGCTTGTCTCTGTAGTAAAATCCTAGAAGCAGAGGTCAAATAAGCGTCGATAAGCCAGGTAGATATTGCAGAATTGCCCTCCAGGGCAGCTGTGTGAATTTACACTTGCACCAGCAATGTTTGAGAGCGCCAAAGGGATGTGCTATCAAATTCCCGGGGCTTTGCCTATATAATGGGTAAAAAAGGAAACTCAGGAGAGAATTAATTCGTGTTTCTCTTATTATGAGTAAGGCGGAACATCGTTTATATGCTTAAGAGCCGTTTGTGTTTCCTTTCTGGTGACCTGCCTGATTAAGCCTTTTCCACCTTTTTTGATGGAGTTATTGGCTATTTTTAAGTCAGTTTCTTATTAATTTTTCTAATCAGCTTTCTTATCAATTCCAATGTATTTATCAAGGACACTAGCCCTTTGTCTGTAATATGAGGAACAATGAATATAAACACAGAGCTAATCAATAACTCTCTGGCCCGAAGATGTTTTGATGATTTCCCGGAAAATTCTTTTCAAGGCGAGGCCTTTATCCCCACGCCCATGCTCCCTCCCCACGCCCCCAGGTCACACCAGACTTCTGGCTCTCCCACTTTCACATGATTTTCTTTGGGGGGGGGAGCTTTGTATTGGCTGTTTCCTCTTCCTGGAATGAGATTTTCTCTTTCTCCTGGCAAATTCCTGCTGAACTTTTCAAGACCCCTGTGACACTTCACATTACAAAGAGCAAGTAGGGACAGAGGAGAGGGACAATTTGAAACTGTGAGGCTCCTCCCTTAAGTCATAGTGAATGGAGGGGAGACCCAGACTGGGCAAGTGGCTGGGAAGCAGTGTGGGCCAGTGGGCAGGGGTATCCATGGGGGCTGAGAGGCAGAGAGATGCAGGCGGGGGAGGGTGTGGCTGAGTGGAGAGGCTACTGCAGGGCAGAGCTATGGTGAGTGGGACTGGGAGAGGTGAGCCCTGATGGGGCGTGAGGCCTGGTGCCTGCAGTCAGTGGACTGTGCCTTCAGAAGGGACTGCAGGACAGAGAACAGAACGGGGAAGGACACAGAGTGTGCACACCAGGGACGCGGGGCGGGGCTGCATAATCTTTCCGGGGGTTATAAGAAGACCAGTTTCAACTGAAAACCTAGAACCCTGACCTAAAACGGCCTTCTTTCCCAAGAACCCGCAAAGGAGAGAAAGCATGAGAGATATCTCAACCCTTGGCAAAGAAAGTAAGTAAGGGGAAAATATTTACAAAAACAGAAAGCCCCTAGAATCTGGACTTTTGAGCAGCCAGACATGGTGAGAGAAATGGAAAAGGCTGGGAAGAGACTCTTGAAATTCTTTAACCTTAAACTACACAGTAAAAATCGCTCCTGACTGTGTCCCCAGATTCACCACGCTGTGGGGGGAGCATTTCGTGTCTCTGAAGTTGGCCTCCTAGATGTGCTATGCTCCAGGGCGCTCAGACTGAGCAATTGGTGGGTACCACTAGGAGAGGACAGGGACCAGATGATAAAACCTGAGGTCTGGCTTTTGCAAAAGGAGCATCCCTAGCTAATCTCCTGGCGGGATCAGCAACCAGCCAGGAGAAGCTACAAGAACTCAGAAACACCTTCTGATTGGGGGGCTGCCCTAGGAGCAGCTGTTCCACCCGGCTCATTCTGAGATTCCCCCCATTTCATTTAATACATGCTTTGGGCGCACCTACTTTATACACCAACCTGCCCCAGTGACTGCAATCTAGGGGGAGAGATGGACACATATACTTTCCATTAGCAGGTGAGCTCTGATGGAAGTGAGCACTGGGGCTGTGGGGTGCAGAGAGAGGGTCCTGGCTCAGACTTGAGGTGTCTAGGAAGGCTTCCTAGCAAAAATGACTCCTAAGTTGACTGGGATCCCTTAGAGAATGGCCCACCCATGAGAGACCCCTGAAAGCTTGTCTCCCAGGGAGGAGTACAGTGCTCTCCTGCAGTGCGGAAGGGGCCTCCAATTAACATGCTAGACTTCCAAGTAAAAGAGGAAACTTGGGAAATCAAACTGAAAGACGAAGGCTTTCTTCCTTCTGAATGTTCTGACCAAGACAGTCAAATTTCTGCACAACTTAACCCTCAGAAGTAACACACATGCAGATCCTAAGCCGAGAGTAGACCAGGCCTGATGGAATCCATTCCCGTCCTTTGCTGCTGATTTGCGTTAGCTCTTAGCTGAGGGTCAGCATTTTCTGACACCGTCTCCTGCACTGAACTCCTCCCCCAACTCCTTTAAGCACCTCAAGTCTTCCAAGCAGCCTCATCCAATATTCATAGGATCTGGACGCGGCAAGGCTACTTTTGATTGCAGTGACTGAGGACTGGAGACCATCAGAGCTTGGCCCTCAGCACTGTGCTCTTGGCTGCTGTTCCCCAAATGTGCGCCCCCCCCCCCGCCCCAAGGGTCTCCAGGGGCCCTGCAGGATGAAGACACACCTTTTTGTTCAGGGTCATTGCTTCCACTGGGCACCGATAGGACCTGCCCACCCCCCACAGGGCAGGAGAAAGAGCTCTGCCACACACTCCAGCTAATTCTCCTTGAAAGCCCAGAGATCTGTCCACATTTTTTATTGTGACCAGTTAGCAGAAGCAAGAAATCAACAAACCTCCATGGACGGCCCACCCCAGCAGGGCCAGCACTTGCAAAGGGCAAATGGATATGAGCTGAAGCTGTCTTTTCCCCACTGTAACAGAATTCCCGAGGCCAGGCTGCCTGTTTCCTCTCATCAGAGGAAGCCGCCAGGAGGTGGGACCTGTGTGGCTCTTTCTCTCCCACGGTGCACACCTCCACCGGGTCGCTAAGTAACGAAAGCACCCCTGGACTTGCTGCCAGGCCTTCAATGAGAAATGAGGGCCAGTGCAGACATCGGGATCGATTTGCCTCCAGCACAGAGGGCCGAGGGAGGACTATGCCAACTCCATCACTGTCATCTCATTTGCTCAACCTAGTGACAAAAAGGACACCACCCCATGGCTGCATCCAGACAGCTAGAGGAGACGCACCAGCAGCTGGGCCTCCTAGAAGGATGGGGGGCTTTTCTGCCACAGAAGGGCCTGTTTTTCCAACATCATAGAGAAGCAGTATGGTAGCATCCAAAGTATGGGTCAGGGTGGTAAATATAGCACAGCTACGTTTACTCTCTCCTTCTCTGCCCTTCCCTCAGACATCACCACTAATCAATCCTAATGCTTTCTCCTTCTGAGAATATCTACCATCATGCGAGCCGTAGCTGCTGACACAGATCCTTGGGCTGCAGAGAAAGTGAAGACAGGAGCATTGATCTCCTTTCCAGGGAAGGTTAAGTTTTATAATGAACAAAGTTTGAAAGGGTCTTTTGCTGACACTTTTAGAATTAGGGGTCCAAGGGAAGTTATTTTTTCTCAGGGGAGAAACGCATTGAGCTGCTGGTTCGTTGGGTGACTACGGGCAGGCAAGAGCAGGGATGAGCTCAGGAGACACCCACATTCCAGGAAAAACCTACAAGACTGCCCTGAGCAATGCTGGAGACAGGAATGCAGGACATACACTTTGCCTCTCCCTCAGCAGTTGGGAGACCAAAGGCACAGGGCTGTAGCTGGGGGAAGGCAGAGGACCAGCTGCCTGGCATTAAAGTCTCTTTGGTGATCCCTGGTACCCAGAGAAAGCAACCCCACCTACCTTCCTACTCTTAGGCTGCTTCATTCACTCATTCATTCATTCGTTCCATTCACTGACTCACCAGCCCTTCTTGTGGCTCTATCCTTGCTAGGCAGTAGGACTTAGATGTGGGAATAGTTACTGAATTTCCTGCTTCTGAATTTTCTAACTGTCCCGAGCATCTCAGTTCTCAGTTCTCAGGCATGCATTGTTCCAGGCCACAGCTCTCAGGCATGCATTGTTTCAGGTGGGGAATAACAGCAGAAAGCAGAGAAATGCTCTTGAAATTCAACAGCAAGGCTGGGTTTTCCATTGGCCAGAGCCTAGGATGTGTTTCAAAAATCAAGGTCCTGGTAGTAACTTTTCGAGGCAATAAATCTGCTCTATATCTTGATCGGGTGGTAATTTCATGATTGCATACATTTGTCAAAACATGTGGCAGTGCAATTTCACCCTAAAATTGGTGAAATTGACGTGTGTAAATCATTACCTTAAGAGAAAAATAAACATAATATGCAGTGAAAAAATAAGGTTAGGAAAATATTGGGCGTCTAAACAGAAGAGCACATACAAAACAATGTCACTCTTGGGAGGGGGCTCTCAAGTTCCTCCAAACTCAGGGAACCAGCACAAGGGGAAAAGGAGGAACTGAGCATAAGCCAAGGTCTGAACAGTCTCCTTAAGCTGGGTGATAGGATCCAGGACAGGTGGGCAGGCCCAAGAGGCAGGCAGCACTGGGAGGTCTGGCCACAGAAGCCAGCCAGGCACAGAACAGGACTCCCCAATGGGCAGCCTAAACATGATCCTGGAGACCCAGCCCAGCAGGGACCTCCCACAAAACAAAAAAATGCTTAGCTTCAGTGAGAACTGAACCAAAATTTTGCAGTCTAAACATCCCGAGTAAAGGCATTTTCATTTCAACATTCATGTAAGTTTTGTGTGTTAGGAGTCAGTATTTTTTTATTTACATTCTGGGGGTGAGGGATTGCAGAGGGTCTCTGAAGCAGGATTTACTGATTAGTATATCACAGCACACTGGTGGACCTGTCGTCAGGGGCAGGGCCCCCACCTGCAGCTGTGCCGCTGATGACTGGCACAAAGAACCTGGCAGAGGGGGCACATGGGGCTGAAATCCAGCTTTTGTCCTGTCCACCAAGCCTGGCTTCCTAGGGCAGGGATGAGCCAGCCCGCAAGAAAAGACACGTTTGTTATTCCTAGTTTCTGCTAGCTGCTGGCTCTGCTGGCAGGTTATAAACCTGTCGAGATAGTAATCATTTGGCCCTTGGGGAGGCCAGGTAGGCTAGGTCAGGGCTCTAGAGCACCCAGGCCAGATCCCTCCTGCTGACAGCAGCCTTGGCCAGTGTCCAACTCAGAAGAAAAGAAAAAAAAGATGAAGGCTTGAATCCAGCCCTAATCAGGCAGCTACTCAGTCAACAAGCATCAATAACACACTTGGGCAGGGCCGTGTGTGCCCGATCAAGGTCTCCTTACAGGTCCCCTGCTTAGTAACTGACCCCCAAGTTTGGGTAGGATGGAGCTTCAGGACTAAGAGGCAAGGCCAGAGGGGTTCAGGGAGACAGGCTGAGGAGCAGTGTGCTGAGAAAACTGACTTGGCCAGTCCTTCCAGAGCTTTGGAAGTTGGCTGCTGGAGGCAGAATATTAGCAGCTCTCCAGCATCTCTACCGTCCAGCCCCACAAAAGCGCCAGGCCTGGGCCCTCCTGTGAAATGCCCCTCCCTCAGAAGAGCTCCATTCTTGTTGGATGGGTCCAGAGCAGCGTAAAGATGAGGGATACGAGGCCAGACCCTCACGTATAAAATAGCCCGAATCTGATTATAGGAGGTTGTGCTGAGCAGCTTTATTTGACCACGGGATTTGGAGTGGGGGCCTGCAGGCGGGGGTGTGCTGCAGGAAGTGACATATGCAAATGAGTCACATGCCTGCATGGCTGACACCAGACTGACAGCTTTATCAAGTGGGCCCGAATCTCTCAAGACCTGTTCAGAAAGAGGCCTGGAGTTTTCTCTTGTCTTTTGGCAATTCTCCAGCTTGCCCAGGCATGACTCGGCAAGGAAATTGGGTTTGACCTTAAAAATGCTCCTTGTGTTGGTAACTGCAGTGAAGACAGGCTCTTTGCTGAATTACTGAATGGCATGGATGTTGGCCGTCCCCAGTCACAGCCTTTCTTCTCTGCAGCTCCGCTGCTTGACTAGTAATTTTAAATATGTGACAACTCAAGGCTGTGTGCTCATCGGCGTAATGCTGAGTCAGATTCCAGTCATGCTCGATCAGCTGCCCACACACCCAGGGCACCAGGCTTTGCTCCAGGGTCATGGGAACTAGAGATATCAGCAAATGGATATCTTGATGATCTCCAGGCTATTGTTCTATAGAAATCAAATCGTAACTCATCTAAACCCAAAATTATGAATTAACCCCAAACCAGCTCCTTCGTCTGTTTTTTCTATTTCCATGAATGGCACCACCATCCACCCAGCTGCCAAGCCCATGTCTTGGCCTCACACTTGACTCGTGTCGCCTCCTCACTCCGCGGCGTGGGATTGGTCTCCAAGTTTTGCTTATGGAGCCTCTAAACTACTCAGATGTACGCAATCGCTTCCATTCTCACTACTCCTAACTTGTCGGGCTGTTCTCACCTCTCCTCTGGACTCCTAAATAGTCCTTCCAGTCAAGCTCCCTTCTCCAATCCTTTGACAACAGCAATCTAATCATATGATTGTCTAACCTTCGTTCATTGCTGTTAATTTGAGGATAAAGCCTAAACTCTTCAGCATGGTAGTCAGAAAGATCTCAATTTAAATATAGGGTGTCCCCCCCAAAAATATACACATTTTGAATAATTATAAAGTCAGTGTTTATTAAAATACATTTCATTTTCAAAATTGAGTTATAAGCTGTTAAAGAGTGTGTACATTTTTGAGGGGGACACCCTATATGAGTGCTGCCACTTGCAACTCTATGACTTTGGGCAAGTCACTTAACTTGTAGAATGAAAGTAATAACAGTGAGGATTAAATGAAATAATATGTATGTGACATAGTTCAGTATCTGGTATCTAGAAAGTACCAGAAACACTCGCCTTTATCATCGTTGCTGCTACTCAAACCCTGGCATCCCCTCCCTTTCCATCTTCGTCTCCTAATCAGAGGGTTATATCCTGTGCAACTACACACAGCCCCTGTATGTTCTACCATCTCATGTGTTTCTGCTTTTACATATACCATCCTCCTGCCTAGAATGACCTTTATCCCCTTGTCCAGCTAGTGACTTGCTACTCATTCATAAAGGCCCATCTCAAATGTTACCTTCCCTGGGATGCTCCTAATGTTTCCATCTTTGCATTTTCATAACCTTTGTACTCTATTACTACATAACTCTTAACACTATTACAACTTGTTGCCTTGAAATATCTGTTCTCATGTACGCCTCTCTAATGGTACAGTGAGCACTCTTAATAGCAGAGAAAATGCATCCATTCAAACATTCATGTAGTAATGCATGTGGCATCTCTCATGAATCAGGCATTGTGCTGGGTACCGCAGACACAAAGGTGTCTAATGCATCTCTATTAACATCTATATTAATCAGCTGCTCACTTGCAGACAACAGCATCCACTCTAGTTTAAGCACAGAGTTTCACTCTAGAAAATTGGTAGCTCACAGAATCTTGGAAAGGGCCAGAGCCAGGCTTGGCGTCTATATGGGCAGCAGCAATGTAGCTGGGATCTATGTAGACTAAGAAAAATGACCAACCACACCAAAGCAATGTTCCGTGGAAACACCATCACCATAGCCACCCTGTGCTAGGGCTGGACCCCAGAAACTCAACTGCACCTGCCCAGAGGAAACAGATATCACCACCCAGATTCTGTCTGAAGTCTCATACAGGTGTACCTGCTTGATGGAACTTATATCACATTCCTATGCCCTAGCTGCAAGGGAGTCTCCTCAATGTAACTTTTAGCTTTCCAGCTCAAACAAAAAAGGAAGCTATGAAGGGTTTAGAATGGGGGTTGAGTGAGCCAAACTAGAATATCCTGGCTCTTACAGAGCTCCAGCTTAGGAAGAGAGTCGGGCAAGGGACCAGACATCACGGTATTATCAGTGTGGTGTGGAAGCTGTGAGAGCTGGATGAGTAGTCACTAAGCCAGGTGAGGGGGCTTTGTATGAAAGATAAAGTGTTTTGTGCCAAGCTTTAAAAGCTTGATTTTTATCCTAAAGGCACTAGGAATGATTTAAAACAGGCAAGTGAAACAGTCATATTTTAGTTCTGGAACAATCTACCAAGATTGGAAGGGGGAAGGTTAGAGACAGAAAGCCAGTTAGGAAACCACTGCAGTCATCTGGATAAGATGATGATAATGTGAAGCAAAAAGTTATTTTATTAATTGTCCAATAACTCTAGTTCTATCACCCCCCTCCACACCAAGGTTCAGAGATGTAAGAGGACTTGTCCAAATAACACAGTGGCAGAGTCAGGATTCGAACCCAGGTGTGCCTACTTCCCTGCCGTCTACTGTCACACCTCACCTGGAAAGGAGAGTGGCCTCCTTCGCATTTGCTTTCAACAAAAGGGGCAAACTATTCCCCTCCTGCCTTTTAGAATTCGAGCCTGATTGTTTTCTCCTGCAGGCCAGCTCTTCTCATAAGAGAATCCCATTTTGCCTGTTACAGAGACAGCTGTCCCCACAGAAAACCCTGGTGACCCATTAAAATGTTCTCACGAAAACTGCCTCTGGCCAGACCAACAGGAACAGAGGATGCGCACTAGAGCCTCTGGTGATTTAAAGAGGGGTCAGCTTCACGACCTAGCGGGGCTGGTACAGGTACAGACGCTATTAGGCAAAGCCACGGAAATAACCAACCAAATTAAGCTCTAATCTCCAAACCCCTGTAAGGGTAATGAGCGCGCTTCGGAGTGATTGCTGGAAGTGAGAGCAGGGAAGAAAATGGGAAAAGGCCTCGGCTTCAGTTTCTCCATTTGCAAAGCCTGGAATGTAGTGCCAACCAAGCCCCTGAGCCCACGGAGGGCTGGAATCAAATGTTTAAAATTAATGAGCCAGGAACAAATTTAGAAACGGGTCTGCTTCGCTGGCAGCAGCTGTGATGGCCACTATACCCGTGCCCCGCCCTGAGGCAGGTTCCCCTGCACAATTTTCCCTTAGGCTGGGAATCCAGCCCAGTTAGGCAGCGAGCTTCAAGGCAACGCGCATCCCCAAGCAGGAGGGACTCTGGACTATTCTCAATTCTGTGGCTTCTACAGCAGGCACTCCCAGATTTCTGTGAATTTGGTGAATCACCTGATGGTGCCTGGGGTGCCCTCCAGGCCTCTCCTTTCTGGGTATGCTTGACTCATCCTTGTCCAGCGCCCCTCGGCGTGTAGCATTCGCCCATCACACGGGGTGCTGTTCCTGTCTTTCTTCCATCCCCAGCCTCATTTTGGTTTTTGCCTGTCCAGCTCAAGTGATGAGAAACTTACCTGCAGAACCACTGAACTAAGACACCCTTGGAAGCTGTCCGAGGCACTATGGATCCAGGAAACAAAGCAAGCCCATGGCACTGCCTGGGCCGAGGCCATGCGGTGTCCTAGCTATAGAGAAACCGTAATGACATACGCAGGCGAGTTACATCAATTCATCCCCCTCAACAGGCCTTCACTGGGCGCCAACCATGTGCCAGGCATTGTGTTAGGTGTGATCCTACAGGGATGACTAACACATCTTGGGAAGGCTGTAGTGTCAGAGCTGATTGTCACAGGTGTTCTTTGGTCCAGGCCATTCGTTGTGAACGAATGAACCATCTCATGGGGAGCTGTGCCCTGTGCAGTGCTCCATGCTGGAGCCACCCCCTCCTGAGCCCTGTTGGGCCTTGCCTGCCCTTTTGCTCTGGTTTACTGCTGCACCCTCTCTCCTGGATCCCTACCAACACCACTCCTCTGGTGCCCAGAATATTGCCAGCCAAAACACTTTCTTCCCTGGCCCACCTAGCAGTAGGTTCCTGGGGGAGTTGCAGTCCCACTGCCTGAATTTGATCTCTGACCTCACCATTTACTAACTGAATAAACTTAGGAAAGTATCTATAATTTGCTGGCCTCAATTTTTCCATCTATAAAATGGAGATATAATGCCTCCCTCACAGGGCTGTTGAATGGAAGTAATAAGACAATGTCTATTTCTCAGTCAACACTCAATAAATAGCAGCCATTATTATTTTTGCAGAACTGGTCCCCTTTCCTAGTTGTCGCCTGTCTCCCATCTGGAGGCCTCAGGTCCCTTCTGGGACCTGGGAAGTTTTGTTTGTCCAATATAGCCAGGAAGGCATCTTTCAGAATGTGTGAGGATAATTGGCCTTGAGCCAATTGAAAAGAACAGCAATAAAGAAAACAGCCTGGCAATGCACCACAGAGAGAGGAAATGGGCTTCGGCCTGACTCAACAGTGTGCCTGCCTGGGTTTTCAAAGAAATAAGTGGCTGCAGCAAGGAGGGAGGTCAGGGTCTATGACTCCACCACTCTTTCACGCTCAGAACCACTCTGTTCCACAACTCTGGGGGACCATGAAAATTGGCCTGTGTGTGGTGGCCTGCTCCTCTGACATGTTGAAGGAGAATGTGAACTAGCTATTTCAGATGCTCCTAATTCCCCTCTGAGGCCTGGGTTTTCAATTCATTAAAAATGGTACTTGGTACTCAAACAAATATATGCACATGTTCATGGCAACACTATTCACAATAGCCAAAAGGTAGAAATGACCCAAATGTCCATCAATGGATGAATGGATAACCAATTGTGGTAATACATAAAATGGAATATTATTTAGCCACAAAAAGGAATGAAGTAGTGATACATGTTACAACCGGGATAAACCTCAAAAACATTATGCTAAGTGAAAGAAGCCAGATACCAAAGGTCATATATTGTATGACGCCATTTACATAAAATATCCAAATAGGTGATTCCATTGAGACAAAAAGCAAATTGGTGGTTGCCAGTGGCTGGGGGAAGAATGAATGTGGAATAACTGCTTAATGAGTAAGGGGTTTCCTTTCGGGGGATGAAAAGGTTTTGGAAATAGATATTTGCACACCATAGTGAATGTACTAAATGCCATTGAATTGTTCACTTTAGAATGGTTATTTTATATTGTGTGAATTTCACCTCTTTTAAAAAATGACACTTAACACTCCAACATGAAAGAATCCAGAATCTGAAAACCATAAATTCTACCTCCTCCTTCCCAAGTCTGGTTCTAGGATTTTTGGTTACTGTCATACCAGCAGAGAGAAAGATGCTACAGATTTGGAGCCAATGCAATGAGTCATTCTTTCATTGGGATTATTTTGAAAAAAAGCCAACCAAAAAGCCAGGTCAGGTCATCTACAGAAGATATATTTGATTTCAAAGGCAATTTGTTCTAAGTTATGGTATCTTTCTTGCATTCAATGAAAGCTTCCATTCCAGAAATATTAGTGTTTTTTAATACCTCCCCCACACCAACTGTAAGATCTCTCAGCAGCTTTCTGGGTTTGCAGCAAACCCCCTACTCCTTCAGAGCATGATTGGCCAAAGTCTTGAGAGTCCCTGTCTGACATATGGAGAGAAAATCACTCCTCCCACTGCTGTACCTGTTCTTTAAAAGGTCTTCCCAAAAGATATCCCTCATAGCAATTATGCAAATGTGTGGCTAAGATAAGGTTACATTTGGAGGAACTATTTCTAATTCAGATGGAACAAATGCCAGAATCTCCAATCGGTGCTATGGATGCCTGAGAGCAAATGACAACCCGGAGCCTCTCAGATGGAATCCTCCCTCTCACTTATCACTCAGTGTAAGCACTCAAGGTTGGGATGACAGTTTGTTAATGTTGGGAATCTGGACTCCTTCCAGATTGTTTATCTGGTAACCCTAGGTTGTTGTCCTTATCAACTCAGTCCAAAATGGCTCAACACCATGTCCACACTCCAGCCTGCAGGAAAAGGGAAAGAGGAACAGTGGTGGACAAACCCACTTCCTTTTAGAAACATGAACCTGGAAATTTCACACAGCACTTCTGCTGATACCCCACTAGCCAGAATCTAGTTACACTGTCATACTTAGCTGCAAGGGAGGCTGGGCAAGTACCCAGCTTAACTTCTATTACTATAGAAAAGGGGGAGAATGGATATGGGGAAGGACAACTAGGACTCGACCCCACTAGCCAACTTAATGTTCCTTCTCTCACCAATACCCACGATCTTTTTGCTGTCATTCAAAATGGCAGGTTTATGCCCCACCTCTGAAGCTTTACTTGCGTTCTTCCCAAACCTGGAATGTTCCATCCACTTCTCCACACCCATCTTGCTTTCACTGTCCCCTCATGTCTCGTCTCCTCTCCAAAACCTTGTCTGACAACCCCAGCCCACAATGCCCACCCATAGCACTCCTTAACCTCTATGTTTTCATTATATATATGCTGTGCCATGTAGCTAAGTCTTAATTTCAGATCTAGACAATAGGTTTTTTGAGAATAGAGTCCATATTGTATACTCTATGATTTCTAGCTCAGGGCTAAGCACATATATGTGTTTAACAATTACGCTCTGAAGTGAATTAAATTTTAAATATATCTTTATTGATTTCAGAGAGAGGAAAGGAGAGGGAGAGAGATAGAAACATCACTGATGGGAGAGTCATTGATCGGCTGCAGTCTGCAACCCGGGCATGTGCCCTGACCGGGAATCGAACCCTGATCGCCTGGATCCTAGGTCGACGCTTAACCGCTGAGCCACACCCGGCCGGGCTTAAGTGAATTAAATTTTATTAGAATGACATGCTAAATAATTTAGGACAATATTCTTATTTTCCTTTAATTATGGTATTTTTCAGCTGAATGTTCTCCATAATTAATATATATTTATATAATTATATGTATAATTATATATACAATTATGTATATAACCTGCCATTATGTATATAATATTTATAAATAAATATATACACATTTGCAATTCAAGAAAAGTTCTATTCTTATTTAATTTTCTCATTCAGTCATTCACTGGGCAAGTTTGCATCAACATCACCTGCACTGTTTCAAAAGTTAAATAGGTTAATAATGGCCTAGACATTTAGCACAGGACCTGGCACATACCTGGTGCTGAATAAATGCCAAGAAAGAAAAATCAAGGGCGGAGTATAAAAGTCAACTGAGTTAAGCATTTAAACTGACTGCAAGAGTAAGGATTCTGATGTTGGACTCAAGTCCAAACTTTGGCTCTACTTAAGTTGCAGTGTTGCAGAATATTAAATAAATTGACTAATGTGTGTTTGTCATTTTCTATTATCTCTACGTTCATTCTATACTTTGACTTGTAACACTGTGTGGGCTTGATGTCTGGAAGTTATATTTTCCAGCTGATTTCCAGTTAGCATCTGCAATTGGGAGGCACAACTGGAAGATTGGAAGACAGGATGAGAGAGAAAGAGACTCTCTTCCTCCTTCCACCTTCCACCTTCTGTTGTACATCTACAACTCTGGAACATTTTGACACCCCTAGCACCAATGTCAAGCCACTATCTTGAGGTCCCATCACCAGCCACACAGTGTCTCTTTGGCAGTCACAGTACCAGGTACATGATGGCCCTGCAGTCACTCAGCTCCTAAGGGGGTGGCTCTTCCTTTGTGTTCCTAGGTTCTGGTTATATGTACCTCTTTCCTTTTGCCCCTCACACCCCCAGCTTTTAAGTTGCTTCCTGTATTTTCTCACCTCACTGCTCCCTTTTAGATGTTCCAATTTCTGTGAATTCAGTTCCCTATGTTAAATACCCTCTGGTTGAAATACCTTGCATACTTTCTGTTTTCCTGACTGAACTTTGACTGATGCAGTATCCAATGTGCTTAATGCATTTCATCGTCTCAACAAGTGTTAGTTCTCCCTTAGGTGATTCCACTCTGTCGTGTTGAAAAAAGAATGTGTAATGAAGTAAAGATACATTAATTTTATTTTTTAAAGTCTCGTTTCTTTTCAGAGTTCTTGAGCTTTCTTTATAGGCTCCCACTATGGCACAGATCACAGGTTCTCAGCTTTGGGTATGAATCATAATCAGCCATGGAATCCTCAAAAATGCAGATGCTCTGGCCCACCTAGAACCTAGATTTTTAAGGGATAAATAGACCTGAGTTGTATGCATTTTGAAAAAGTTCTCCAGGTAATTCCTTGTGCTCAAATTTGAGGACCTCTGGCTTAGATACTCAGAATATAGTATGGTTTCCTAATGTCTCACAGGCGGTAAAATGTTACCTGCTTCCTAGTATCTCAATAAATATTGTTTGATAATGATACTGACACTTTATCCCAATAACCAGATGAATATTCCCTTGTTTCAGTGACATCAAGTTCAGGCCAGCCTTGAGCTGGTTTACTCCCATGGTACTAGATGTTTCTTGGCTTCATTCCAGATGTGAGGGGTAAAGCAAACTCCCATAAGTGGAAGAATCAAGGCTTGGTCTGTTGATATTAAGGGAAGCACCAAAGAAAATTAGCTTCCTAACACCATAAGCCTATACCACCCAGAGATTATTCAAGTCCAGAATGGGGGAATCTAAGGGAGGGCAAGAGAGAATCCCACAGACATTTATCACATCATCTGTTCTTTTGGTTACTCTTACCTCTTCCCTTTCCATTTTTAAAAAAACCTGGATCTAATCAAACCCATAACAATATTGCTCCTTTAAGCCCATGTTTCTCTCACCCACCCCCATATCAATTTCTTAGACCCTTGGGAAGGAGTGATCCCATGAATGTGGAAGGAAGATTTGCCCCCACAGGAGAATCAAGGCACCAGGTTGTGATGAAATCCTGTCCTTTGCCATTATTGCTATTTCAAGTGAGATGTAGCCTCATTGGTGGGCCTCCAAATTCCATCTCCACGGAGAAACCCACAGGCAGCCAACAAAGTGTAAGGAATGAAGGTGGAACCAGGGAGGTTTAGTGTAAGATGCTGGGTGACTGCAAATAGTATAACTCTGCTTATTATTTTAACAAGTAAATCAGAGCTTACACATCCAAATGGTAAAATGTTTTCCAAACATGTTACCATAGCTCACTATGTTTTAAAATTGTCCCTAGAGCCTGCTTCAGATTTTCATGAAAAATTCTCCATGGCCTCAAATCTTCCTCCGTGGGTGTATTTGATTACTTGGAAACAAATGAAGTCATTTGAAAGTAAACCTGGTGAACAAGGGGTGTGATCAAGCTGGGAAAGGCCGTTATTTGGCCAAACCTGGCTGTAGCTGGAAGAAACCAGGATTGGAGGAGACTGGAAACTAGTTGTGAATACAATTTTTAAAAAGGAATTGCAAGCATTTTAGATAATGTCTGGAAGACGTTATAGTCTTCCAAGCTGACTCTTTTAAAGGATAGCTCTCATTCTGAGTAAACAGATCACATATGTGTGTATTTTTTTAATCAACCTAACTTCATAATATTTATTTACAGAAGTTGTTCTTAATTCTCTCTCCATGTATAAAAATCCCCAGCTTCCAGGGTATCTCCCCTGCCTATCATGACCTAAGGCAATGAGACTGCCTGAAAAAGACATAGATTTTATAAAAAGTTTGATGTGTAAATCTGTGCCTAAACTACTTACTCTCTCTGTAATCTTAAGCAAGTTACTTGAGTTCACTGCACATTGGATTTTCCTTATCTGTATAATGACCACAGTAACACTTACCCAATGGAGTATTTGAGAGAATTAAAGGAAATATATGCAAGTGCCTAGCACAGGGCCTTGGCCCAGAGCAGTCAGTCAATAAATGGTTACTATTATTAATGCAAACATTATTATTATCATTAATATGTGGATGTGGTGTTGAGGGAGACTCTCCTCAATTATCCCCCTGATGTAGGAATACTGATGTGTCTATTTATATGAACCAGACAGCCGAACCTGGAGCAGCCCACGTGAGTTCTGCGCAGAGCAGGGAGGAGCTAACTGCACAGTGGCATAGGGCCCTCTTCTCTTGGTCCATCTAAGGGGAGCCTGCAAAATGGGGAAGCTGTATCATCTCAAATTACATCAATATGTTAGAATGTTAATACAAGAGAGCTCATTTACCCAACGGTCTTGGGAATACAGTGTTCTGCACACTCCAGATAATAGAAATTTTCCACTTTGAGAACCAACATTTTCCCCAAAATATTAATCATTTAGGGGAAAACCACTCAAAAACATATTATTCACCTCCCTACTTTTTAAAGCAAAGGATATGATTTAACTCTTCTGTTATAACCCAGGATTATCACTATGAACCTCCACTGTGGCATGGAAGGGTGGCTCAGGGCTGGGCCTACATTTTTTTCTGTCTGCTCCTTCCTTGATGTCAGGTGTTGTTTGGATATGACAGGCTTGAGTTGCACCACAGTCACTCACCAACCCTGAAAACAGATACACTCAGAAAACTCCAATATTCAGGAGAGTGAGCACATACTACTTGGGACATAGGTCCTTTGGTGGGCAGAACCTGGAGAGAGACCTTGCTTCAGCCATGTAACAGTGAGCAGATTACTTGCTTCAGTTTCTTTACTGTTCAAGGAGGGTAAAAATAGTACTTACCTCATAGAGGAGTCATGGGTCTTTAATATAAGTAGACGTAAAGTGCTTAGCATGGCAGATAGTAAATGCTCAGTAAACATTATCTACTACTATTATTACCACTAGCAAGCGAGGTTTCCAGAAAACTCTGACTTCCCTACCGCAACACTCAGAAACAACCCCCTCTGTGTATCTGTCCTTTCACCTGTGAAATAATGCTGATTAGAAAGAGCAGCCTGAACAACCAGCGACTAAAGCCCTCTCTGTTTCCCCCCCATAATCTGGTGAAACCTCCAGATGAGAGAATTTCAGCCAAAGGAGAACTTCCACTCATTCTGTCAAAAGCTTGGTTTCATTGCATGGCTTGTCTTCCACTCCCCACTCCACCCACTTGGTCCTGGTGTCCAACTAATCCTAGGACTTAGACCCCTGCTGACAGGAGATGAGCAAGTGACTCAGTTGGGCCAATCAAATTTTCTAGAACCCTAAGTGCCACCATGCAGGAAGGCAGTTAGAATTGAGTCATCCTGTGACAGGAAATTTCTTGCTATCATCCCTCCCAGGGTCTGGTATCCAATTCACCCTTATAGTGTCCTAGGTTTGTTCACTCATTTTAGTAAAATACAGCCCCCAGTAGATTCTTAAGAAAGACTATATAGAAAAAAATTGAGACCCTGCATGTCTAAAATTGTCTTCATTATATATTCACACTTGGTGTAAGTTTGGCTAAATACACAAGTTCAGTAACATTTTTTCCAAATGTTTCATTTCCTTTCAGAATCTAGTGCTGCTGTTGAAAATCATATAGCATTCTATCCCTGTTCCTCTCTTGTGGCTTATTCTCTTGGGAAACCTCTCTGGAACCTTCTCTTGATTCCTAAGGTTCTGAAATTTCATAATAATGTGTCTTGATGTAAGGTTTTATTGTATGGTTATTATTTATTGTGTTTGGTCACTTCATGGGATTTCTTGTATTATTTCTTCCATAACTTTCTTTCCTCGGTTTTCTCTGTTCTCTCTTTCTGAATATGCTATGAGTTGAATGTGAAATTCTTGAATCAATCCTCTCAACTTCATGCTGTTTCTTTCCTACTTTCCAAATTTGTACTTTCTATTTCCTACTTTCTATGAGATTTCATCCATTTCATCTTCTAATTTTTCTACTGCCCGGCTGGCGTGGCTCAGCAGTTGAGCATCGACCTAGGATCCAGGAGATCAGGGTTCGGTTCCCGGTCAGGGCACAGGCCCGGGTTGTGGGCTCGATCCCCAGTAGGGGGCGTGCAGGAGGCAGCCGATCAATGACTCTCATCATTGATGTTTCTATCTCTCTCTCTCTCCTTTCTCTGAAATCAATGAGGATTTTTTTTTAATTAATTTTTCTACTAAATGTTATTCCATTATTGCATTTTTAATTTCTCAGATTTCTTTCTTAGTCTCTGGGTTTTCCAGGACCCTGTTCTTATTTCATAAATTGATAGTTTGTTGTTGTTTTTTCTGCTCCCTGACTTTTTCCCTGCCTCCTCCAAGTTTCCTTTTTCCTTTTGGTTTCTGTTTTTTATGCAATCAATCTCCATGTTAAATGTAAGTCTCTAGTCACTTTTAAATGTTGGAGTCTTCCAACTTGTAAATCCTGTCACTTGTATTTTTCAGACCGTTGACTTTTTAAAAATAACTACATAAGTAATACATAAATGTACTCTCATTGCCAAAAATTCAAACAATACAAAAGTACACTGAGAAAAATGTAAAAGTCCCCACATGCTCCCACTCCTGTTCCCAAAGGTAACCACTGACAACAGTTTGGTGTGCCAAGATATCTTCTACCATACAGTCTAATTTCTTCTGGGTTAATTCAGACATAATAAAATGGCTTTCATAGAGGATCCAGATCATGTCTGTGTGTGTGTGTGTGTGTGTGTGTGTGTGTGTGTTTTAATTTGATTTATGAGAGTTATTTAATTTTTGGATTACCTGACATTTGAAAATTAGGAAATCACATAAAAATTCAGATTCCCAAACTCTCTTCAAAAAATTGAGAAGTCTGGCAACCCTGGACTCATATACCCATATTATGAAGGGGCTTTTTTTCCATAGCTCTCCTCTCCCCCTCTTGACCTGTGCTCACTCGTCATACTTACCTGCCTCC
Source organism: Miniopterus schreibersii (assembly GCF_964146895.1). Classification (NCBI taxonomy): domain Eukaryota; kingdom Metazoa; phylum Chordata; class Mammalia; order Chiroptera; family Miniopteridae; genus Miniopterus; species Miniopterus schreibersii. The sequence goes on along the minus strand of NC_138117.1, from coordinate 6,552,897 downwards.
TGTCAGCACTGAAGTTGGTGACACATAGGTTAAGATATTGGTGTGGGCTCTGAAAGTTGTAACACATCCATCACTAACTAACTGGTCCCTTTACCAGATAATAGGAAGGCCTGTCATACAGGAAAACAGAGGGGAAAGGCCTCCCATTAGAAAGGCATGAAAAAGCGTGGGCTGGGGTGACTGGACCCTGGGTCAGCGGGACTGCTGCATCTAGGAGGAAGATGGCTCGTTAGCTGCTGATCCCTGACTTCCCTGAGCAGCCTTTCTTCCACTCGTCTTCCCAAAGATAGTATCCATGGCAGCAAAACACACTTTCTGACTTCTAAGAAGAAGAATAGGTACAGGCCGAAGGGTAAATGAGGCAGGAAGCAGCAGAGATGTTGACCTGCCCAGAGGAGAGGACACTCAGTATGAGCTGTCTGTCACCATGGCCACCACCAGTCACAGACGGCTGCCACTCACCCTCACATAGCTGATTACCAAAGCTGACTCCTCACACTTTCTCCAGTCAGGGGGGGACCCACTGTGCCGTTTCCTCCTAAGCATCACCCCTGTGCATCAGATGCAAGTGGGCTTCGGGTGTAGCTCTCCTCTCTCTACACAATTATTCTATCTTATTTAACCCGGTAAATACCCACACACCCATTCATTCAAGGCAAATCATGATTTAGTCCCAGATGAGTGCTTAAAAAAATACAGACTTTATGAATCCTTTTATACTGCAAAGGGTTAGGGACAACCTAGTAAAATCATTTCTGTGGGGAGGTACTTAGCTCTAAATATGTATTATGTATTTGTCAGCAGGAGAGTACATCTCTGGCCCTTTTTAATGCATGGCTCCACAGATAAATTTTAGTGTTTCCTTTTTTAATTGCACAGGTGTATGAGATGGTTTGGGGGGAAAGAAATTGGCCAGACCTCATCATGTGTCTATAGAACATACAGCAAAGGTCCTTGACCTCTGCCAGTCTCCAGTTTAGTAAGGATCTCGTGGGACATTTTTCACAGAAGGGCAGTATGACCCCTGTTTTGGCCACTGCCATCTCCTTACCCCACCTCCAACCTTTCTCTGCCTTTCCCACCAGCCTCACTCCCCAGGGCGCTGTAAGTAGTGCCCACTTGGCCCTCAGCTCTGAAGCCTGTACAGAGATTGTAGAAACAGTACAACGGCCACTGTCAATATTTATTTTCTTGTCCCCAGTGAAATACCAGCCTTTCCTCTACTAAATTGCTTCACTCTATTGTACTTGAGAAACGAAAGGGTTGTCTTTGGTCAAATTTTTTCATCTTGAGCAAAAATAAAGGACTAGTTAATGGGGAATATAGGTGGGAGGACCCAGGCTTCCTCCAAAGATAATATTTTAGGATGCAGTCAAGGAAAAGAGAGATGGGAGTGAGGAGACAGATTATATGATATTTCTCTTTCTTCTATCCCAAATTAAATTTATTCCTGCCTTTGCTATATCTAATACTGTTATGATTTCTCTTGGTTGCTCCCACAATTGCATAGGAAAATGGAATTCGGTGCCTAGCGTAGCATGGCCACACAGCAGGTGCGCAGCAAGGCTCTGTCAGGCTCTCACTCCCCTTCCTGATGGCTCCTCCTGCCCCTTGGTCCCCATCACAGTCACTGCCAAGCAGCGCTTCCCACAGCTCTGGTTGAATCTAAATACTGAAATCATCTGAGATATACCACTCCCGGGACATACAGCAAAATATAATAAGTTTCTCAAAATGTGACCTAATTATAACCGTCCTTTTAAGTTTTATTTCCCACTGGGACTGAATGTCTGCAGTTAAAAATAATTCTTGAAACAGGTCCATGTTGCCACAAAACTTTTCAGAGTCACTTAAATGTTATCCATATCCCCAATTTACTTTTCTCCTCTGTCCCTGTGTGATGAAAGCCAGCCAGCCAGCCGGGAGAGGCAGGAGGCCAGGCAGAGGACATGCGGGGCCAGGACTCTCACGGCTGAGCCTTCCCACCTGCCCGGACGACGGGCCAGGTGACCACTGGCTCACCGACACCGCACGCCTCAGTGACCCCACGTCGTTCCTGCTGCCAGCCCCAGGTGAGCCTGGCATGCCCGGCCATCGGAACTCCCCTCCCCAGCCCATGCGTGCCAGCCTCGTGGTTTAAGCTGCATTCTCATTTGCTGCGCCCATGGCTTCTGACTCACTCAGGCCTCAGGCCTCCCGAGTCTCCATGGCCACAGTGCTCACTCTGTCCCTCCCATGTCCACTTCCATCAGGCTCCTTTCAGAGGCAGTCCTGTCCCTCCGAACAGAAGCCCACTCTGGCTGGCCAGCAGCCCTGCTTTACTTGCACCGACTCGGATAGACCTGGCTCCTAACAGTGGGGTTTTCTAAGGACAGTTTCAGAAGCTGTTATTTTTTCAACTCCATTTAACTCTCTCCGAAAAGGAACAAAAGACCAGGATTCTCCTGATCTAAGGCCACGTACCCTGAACACACGTGTTCTGAAGTTAGACAGACCTAAGCTTGAGTCCTAGATGTACCACCCGTGTGGCTCCCTAAGTCTCAATGTCCTCATCTGTGCAATGGGGATGGTAAAGGACCGACTTTATTAGTTTGTTGTGAGGATTAACATGGATAAAGAATGCCAAGCAGTTAGCGCGGGGCCTAGCGTATGGCAAGCACTCAGTAGATATGTACTTTTATTATTAGAGTTTTGGAAAAAATCACTTATTTCAGCTAAGATAATGCCGTCAGTACAGATAGAGGAGGCTCTTTCTGCTTGTCGGAGGGCGCCAGGAGGGTTTAAGCCAAAGGTGGCTAGAAACAAACCTACCTTAGTCATCTGGACGCTCTTCTCTCCTGATTGCAGCTCAGAGGAGAAGTAAACAGAGGAAAAGAGAGAGGCCACAGCCAGGATCATACCGGGGGCCCTGGCGAGAAGCCACGAGCAAAGACATGCTATTTTCAAGACATTCCCCAACCCGAGAGGGAGAAGCTGAGTTTAAAATGAGCAGCCACATTTTAATTTTTAATCTCAGATGTGCACCTTTATTCTGTGCTAAATGGTACCCTCAAGTCCTCATTGGAGGTGGAGGTGACCGGTGTTTGAAGCTGGATATAAAATGCCAGATCTGATATTGGGCACTTTATAAAAAGATACTGTGGTCCCTGAGAGCTCCCCACCCACCTCTGGCAGAAAGCACTGCAGGCTTTTACCCAGAGAGACCAGAAGAAAAGAAACAAGAAAAGAACATTACTGGCTGGAGGCAACAGAGAACAGACAGACCAAAAATGAGAGCTGTGGGAAGCACTGCTGGCAGGGAGGGCGACGGGGACCAGGGGGCCGGAGGGGCCCTCAGGAAGGGAGCGGGAGCCTAACGGGGGCGCTGCTGGGTGCGGGGTCGGGCACGGGGGAGCCAGCCCCAGCACCAAGCAGCTGGCAGCATTTCTGCAGATACATTACAAGGAGAGGGCTGATTTAATGCATGCTTATAGAGCTCACGTGTGAGACAAATGTAATGGAAACATAAGACCCTTCCATTAAGTGTTAATAAACAGGAGTTGCCCTCAACCAGCGAGGAGCGGGCTGGTGGATACCCAAGCCTTTCACCCTTTGTCACTCTCTCTCAGAAGGTCCGGGACCCAGGGCAGAAATGCACTCCTTTACGTTCCCTTCCTACAGCGTCTCATCTCCCCACTCCCTCACCAAGGACCGCGTGGTGGCCGAAAATGACAGAAATTTATTTCTCCCAGTTCTAGAGACCAGAAGTGCAAGATCAAGGTGGTGGCAGGGTTGCGCTCGCTCTGAATGGGGGTTCTAGGGGAGACTCCATCCTTGGCTCTTCCAGCTTCTGGAGGCCCCAGGTGTGCCTTGGCTTGTGACTGCCTCGCTCTGATCGCTGTCTCATCTCCACAAGGCCTTCTCCTCCTCTGTATTCATGTCTTCTCTATGTCTGTTCTTGGGGCATCTGTCACTAGATTTAGGATTTACCAAGGTAATCTAGAATTATTCCACATCTTGGGACCTTTAACAATCACATTTGCAAAGACTCTTTTTCTAAATAAGGTCACATTCACAGGTTGTGAGCATCAGGACATGATTGTACCTTTTTGAGGGCCACCATTCAACTCACTACACCTGCCAAGTAAGCAACTTTCTCTCGTCTCAGGCTTTGCTTTTGGTAGAACCCAAACATAGCAAGCAGGAAAAGTAAAACAGGTTATGTAGTCCAGATCTCTACCACCAGGCAGGTCTCATAGAAAATATACCAAACAGATAGCTCATTAAGCTTATCAACCCTCAATGTTTGTTTGATTCAGCACTGTATCCCCAGGGCTTAGCACAGTGCCTGGCACATAGTAGGACTCAAAAAAATTTGTGTTAAATGAGTAAAGTCTCACCATCAGATTCCCAGGCAGACAAATGAACTTGAGGGTATTTTTTTCTTAACTTTTTTTTCAACAGCTTTATTGAGGGGTAATTTACCTACACAAAATCCACCCACTGTAAGTGTACAATGCGATATTTTAGCAAATGTATAGAGCTGTGCAATTTATCACCACAAACCAGTTTTAGAACATTTGTCACCCCAGAAATTTCTCTCATACTTGCTTGCAGTCAATCCCCACTTTCATCAGCCCTGGGCAACCACTGATCTGCTTTCTGTCTACAGATTTCCCCTTTCTGGATAGTTCCCATAAATGAAATTACATAATATGTAGCTTTTTGCTTCTAGCTTTGTTCATGTAGCATAATGTTTTTGAGTTGGTTCACATGTTAGCATATATCAGTAGTTCATTCCGTATTGCTGAGTTATATTCCATTAATAATTGATGGACATTCAGATTGATGCCAATTTGGAGCTATTTTGATTCCAGTTTGGAGCTATTATTGATGTTGCTATAAACATTCACATAAAGTCTACATGTAGTCGTATATTTTTATTTCTCTTGAGTAAATACCTAAAAGTGGAACCCAACTTCATTTTGAAAATTTTCAAATCTAAAAGGAAGCTGAAGAATGGTACATAATGTACCTTTTTCCTTGATTCCCAGTTGGTAACATCGTGCCATATTTGCTTATCTCTGTCTCTATAAAATATTTTCTACGTGCCATTTGGTAGAAAGTTGCAGACATCGTGACAGATCACCTCCAAATACTTCACCTCCTATAGTAAGACCATTCTCCTACATAACCACAATTATTATAACTAAGACTTTTTTCCCAATTTATTTTGAATTTTTCAAACCTACAGAAGGGTTGGAAGAATAATATCCTGGCCGTTCCCCGTATTGCTGCTGTGACCCTCTCCCTCAGGTCTTTGGGCCGCCCTTGGTGCCCAGCCACGGAACACGCCTGGCCTGTCACTCTCTTCTGCTGCGTGGCTCACTCCTGGGCTTTTCAGAGCTGGTTTCACAAGACTCCAAGGCGCCTCTGGTATCTTGTCCTCAGGGATATTGCAAAATTCTCAAAATTGCCCTCACCTCCTTAAAGGCTTGGCTCAGATGTCAACTTTTCAATGACACCTACTCGCCTCACACTATTAAAAACTTCATCCCGTCTCCCCCCTTCACCAGTCCTCCCTAACTTCACTTACTCTGCTGTATTCCCCCCACGAAGCACGCATCCTTCTAACATAACGTATAACTTACAGGTTTGTTACGTTTCTCGATTGCCTCACCCACTGGAACATGAGCGCCACGAGGGCTGGGCACCTGCAGCCCAGCAGGAGCCGATCACCCCCCAGCAGCAGGTGTGGGAGAGGAGCCTGTGGAAAACCCTTAAACACTGCAGGGGCACCCACGCACCCACCCACCCCCCGCACCTACACACCCACACCCACCCACCCACACCCCTGCACCTACACACACCCCTGCACCTACACACCTACACCCCTGCACCTACACACACACACCCCTGCACCTACACACCCGCCTTCAGTAGAACAGACCAGAAACCAGAACTTTCCAGATAGGAAGTCTCCCCACACTTTTCTGAAGGTAGCTATTTTTTGCCTCAGAGGGCAACCAAGAGCAAATGTCTCTCCAAGGGCCGCAAAGGCCTGGAACTCCGCCAGCCCTGGGTCTCCCGCAGGAGACAAACACCACACCCGCCACAGCCTAAAGGCCCTCTGGGAACCCACCGCACCTGCCCCCGCAGCCAGGTTGGGCCACTCAGCCCATCATCCACCCCAGCCCCCGGCACAGCTGACCTGAGGGGATAAAGCTGGTGACCTGCCCTGACTAACAAGGGGAGCCAGTCTGACTCTTGCTCTTGGGGGCTGACCTAGAAACTAGAGGGGTCCCACCATCAGGAGGCCCGGAGTCAGGGGTGGTGCTAAGAGAGGTTGTAAGTGAGGAGGCCGAGGGTAGCAAACTGTGAGACGGAGGAAAGCGCTTTAAAGAATAGCAGGAGGGTGAGGAATCCTCCAAATCCCTGCCCGAAGGTCCCCGGAGCTGCCCTGAATTCAGGGCAATATCTGGCTAGTCCACAGGTCCTGCTCCAGAAGCTTCCATCACCCTCACTGCCTTGCAGTTTCTCCACCATGAACCTCCTGACTAGGACTACATTGAGCAACCCTTGATTTCTTGCAACCCAAGGACTCTAAGTAAAAACAAATACATGAGTGCTTGCTGCGTACAAGGGGCTGTAGGGAAAGACAAAATCCCTGGAGGGGGAGCTTTTGGTTTCACCCGCACACTTTTCTCTACCTCAACGCACCTTTTTGGGGGCTCTCCAGCTTTCCTACTCCACGTGGAGTCCCAACCCCATCTGCATGGACATCCCCTAGGAGATCCTTAAAAGGGCAGAATCTGGCCTCTGCCCAGACCTGCTCAGGCCCAGGCAATCTGCAGCAACGCTGACGTTTGAGGCCCACTGACTGCTTTCTCCCAGCTAATTGCCCCAAAGCCATTGTCCCATCACCTGTTCACTGCTGGGCTCCCATCTGCCACTGACTTGATAGCCAACAACAATTCTATGGCTGGGAAAGCTATGGGTAAAAGTCTCTACCTGTAAAATGCAGGCTTCCTAAAGCTGTTCCTTTACTGCACCCTTCAGCTGTCTTTCATTAGATTCGGTTCGCAGTAGTGCTGTAAATGCTTATCTTTTTCAGAGGTTCACCCTGTTTTGGTCAAATCCTGCTGAGTAAATCCAAGGATTGAGAAAATCTGTTCCTCTACCCTGTTCTTTACCACTGCAGATGATCTCTAATGAGCATTTTAACTACATTCTTTCAACATGCCATCATCCATGCGAAGCATCTATAGTTTCAGGTTACAGCTTGTTTTGAGCTCAAGACACCGGAGAAAGAAAAAACCTCACGGAGAGATGAAACACCAAGAAATAAAATGAGACCATTTTTCTAGGAAAGACCCACGTTTCCGGTTTCTAAACCATATGCCCTCGAGCGTCTCCCTCATGGATGGGTGGATGGGCTGGGGACAGCAGGCCTTAGGGACCAGCTCTGCCCACCTACCTTTGCAGGCCTGCCAGCAGGTCCTCAGAAAGGGGGTCTGGAACTGGAAGCAGCTTCGGGTGCATCAACCTCCGATTTCTCCCTCCTGTCATGCCCCAGCTCCCTGTTCTCTTTTGTGCCCTTTATTTATCATTCCTTCCTCCCAGGAAGATGGATGGAGGGCTGACAACGGTCCACACACTGTGCTAGGTACCGGAGAGGCAGCCGTAAAGCAGACAGCACAGGCCCACTTCATGGAGTTTTCCATCAGGGAGGCCTGGGGAATCGATCATCAGTTAAATCACTTCAATCCTGAATGCTGTGCAGGAGAATTTCAGGGTGATAAGAGAATGTATAAGAGGGGACTTGACCCTGGCCTGGAGGCTGTCTTAAAAAAATGATGTCTGAGCTGAGGCCCAAGGGATGAGTAGTGGTGAGCCAGGCAAAGAAAGAAGGGGGGTCTCCTTGTCCCCTGGTTGGCCTCTTCACCCATCCCACCAGCCAACGAAGAACCCCTGCTCCCACTTGGCGTCTCTGGCTGTTGACTCCACACTGACCTTGCCTAGTGCCCTGTGCTGCTGACAGCTCCCCAGCCCGGGCTTGGACACTTGCCTCTGTCCTTGTCTGTATGTGACCTTGGCCGGGGCCATTTTCCACCCACTTCTCCCATATTGGTGCTGACAGCTCACAGGATCACCGTCCAGCCGGGGAGCAAGATATGTGATGGCATCACTTCCCTCTTGTTTATTAGAAAGCGCTTCTTTCCAAACAGCTATTTTTTGCTCTCGGGACAATAACTGAGGCTCAGTGCGGGGTTTATGTTTGTGGTGTGGTCAATGGTTGTGCAGGAAACCATTTCTAACACAGCTGCATCTTCTCAGTGCCAAGCACCGCCAGGACTTGGTGGGGTGGTGAGCAGAACCACGCTTGCTGGGTCAAGTCACGTTGCATCTCACTGATGTCCTCCCCCAGGCTGATGGCGACTGGAGTGAGTGATGTTTCCCACATGTTTCCTTCCCACAAGCAGCTGCCGGATTCCTCTCTCTGAATAAATTCAGTTGTTTTGCTAACTGGACTACGGCTTCTTTTTTCAGAATGTCACAGGCATATTTTGGGGGTTCTGTGAACAGGTGCTGCAGGAAGCACGATTCATTTGTTTATTAGGATGTTACCCTGTGTTTTGAAAAACAATTTGAAAAGGAGAAATGGCCTGCCCAATGCCTTTTGCTTTTCTCATCAGGGCTTAAACTGAACGACTGCTGTTACCTTTGGTTTACAGAATCCCCATCTGGTTAGGTACTTTGATTTATGTTGGCTGTAATCCAGAACAGCTGATTTGGTTTATTTTAAGGAGTTTTATTTTAAGAAACTTTTGACATTTAAGAATTTAATTGGAACAATCTGTACCCAGAAATTTTTTGATGCAGTCTAGGATTAAAAGACATTTTCAGCCTGTGTAGGGTTTGAGAAGGATGCATGGCTTTCCACACCTGGCTAGTCTTGTCCTTCAGGAGTTTGTTCAAGGTGTAGTGACAGAGTCTCAGATTGGGGCTTCCATCAGTGATGAGAGTAGACAGAATGGTTACCTCCAAAAAAAGACCATTCTGATCCTCAAACCCATTCCTTAAGTGACCCACCAAGCTCTGTTGGGGTGGGCTGTCTCTCCTGGGCCAGCGACAGGGAGTTGAAGGGCATTCAGTCCCATCTCATCAGGTGGTCAGGCCTAACCATCCCTCTCTCTCTAGCCCCTGCTTCTCTCCCAGGTCCGACCATTGCCCCAGGTGTGCACAGCCAGTATGCAGACTCAGCAGGTTTCCCCTAATTCTTCTACTTCCCTGTTTCTCCAGACGGCACCTCCGTTATCGTCCCGGTCACCAATTTAGAGGCATTATTCCACTCAACTGCCATAAGACTCAATAGGGTCTTGCATATTCCTGGTCTCCTAATCTCTCTGATCCTATCTTATCATCAATTTTAGAAAATGCCTACCCGTAGAGAGCCTTAGATGCCAAGAGTTTGAACTCTATTTGGGTAACAAAGGTGGGGAAATGGTGTTAACTTTTTTGAGCACCATGTGTCAGTCTCTATTAGACATTTTACATCGAAGCTTTAGACTTAATTAACATAAACCTTCCTCAGCTTTCACTTGTAACTCCTATTATTCTCCTTATATCTCACTCCAGGCAAACTAGACTTAGTCTTTCTTGAGCAAGCTTGAATGCTCTCCTATTCTTTGTCTCTGGCCATACACTTCTTTCTACCTGGCATACACCACCTCTACCATCTTTCAAGGTTCATCAGGGGTGTCCTGGTAAGAACTGAACAACCAGCTTGCAGACAGAGTCCCGATTTGTAGTGTTTGCCAATTTCCATAGTGTAAATACTCTCACTCTTGCCAATTTCAAGCTATCCACCTGATACCAATGGGCTCACAAATTTTCTGAAAATTGAACTCCTAGTTCTGAGAGACCAGAGTGAGCTGGCTCTTGCACACCAGAGTCTACAGTGTCATCTTTCTTGATATGTCCGATCTGTGGTATGCTTTTCCTCCTCTGAACTTTGTTAGTAATTTGAACTCTCTCAGGAAAAGTTTTCTCCATTCTATTATGGTTATAATGAATCCCTGTTAGCAGTCTCATTAACTTTTTAAGGACACAAACTGGGTGTTACTCATCTATGTGTTATTCACAGTGGTGCCTAGAACAATGATGTTCAGTATGTTTGTTGCATTAGACCGGTGACGAAGGTTATCACTGCCCCTGACACAGTGTGGGGGAGATAACAACGGCATCAAGTATGTAAAGCACTTAGAGAGTTTGGTCCAGGGGGTGCTGAATTAGTGACAGCTAATTTTGCTAAAAACTGGGGCTTCTGGAATTAAGGGAGTACAAATTTCAAGGTCCAACAGCGTTTTCAACAACTCCCAGCCCCCCACTATAATCACCTGGGGAACTTTTACAAACACTCATGTCCAGGCCAATTAATTGGACATCTTTATTTTTTTAATTTCCCCTATTGATTCTGTTTTGCACCAAATTTGAGAATCATTGTCCTATATGCTTCTAATTCTCTCCCTAGCTGATGAGTCAGGAGTATCAAAAAAGGAAATAGAACCAGCTGCTCCTTTAAAAAAAAAAAAAAAAAAAAAAAATCCTCCTGTTCACTAAACAATTCCAGTAAATAGGAGGCAAACTCACTCGCAGGGCTGCTTTATTTGGTCATCGTGTTGGGTGGAGTCACCTGGGAGTGGAAGGGCTGAGAATGAGTAATACAGCCTCTGTGGGGGCAGGAGAGAAATCCTCTTCGTCAGCACTGTCCTGTCAGAAGTTTTTCAAGCTGGAGAATTTTCTAGGCATCTCATTTAAATAAGATTTGGTCCTTGTGGTAATGTAGTAGAGTAAACATAAGTAAATTTTATGTTAATGAGCATACGTGTATTTTCCCACTTTTTTTGTTCCACTAGAATTTCTGTTATATTAAAATAACTGAGCTATTAAGGCTCAGAATGATTTTTATTCTCATACTTAGGGTAATAAGGATGGAGTTCAAGTCAAGACGATAATGCATTTGTATCTTCCAGAAGCTGGTATTGCTTTCCCCGCAGAATTGGTGAAACTGAAACAAAGTGGAATCTCCTTGGTCCAAAGTGACACGGATGCCAAAAAGGAAGTGAAAGATCCCCGTGCTGACCACCTGGCGCACTTCATCCTGTATGGATATTTAGTTCTTGTGGTTTCGTCTTCTCTCTCTCATGTTAAAGGTGCTCACCAAAAAAATCCTTCAAAAGGATCTGACCTGAGAAGTAAATAAAGCAATTCCGTTTTAAGAGGTTACTCCCTTTGTTTTTCTTAGAATGATCCAGCTGGTAGTTCACTTTAAAGAAGGGGTCGAGGAGAAGAAAAGAGTGGGGGGGGGGGGTGTGAGGGTGTTAGAAAGTTAAATTTTAGAGGTCTAATATGCTGACTTTATTTGAATGTCTCCCTGTGAGTCTTTAAAAATATTTTTAAAATTTATTTTTGAGGCCCTAAATAAATGTGTATGGAAGTGTGAGGTGGCTAATGGGAACACTTCCTGCGGCACTGCTGGTTCTGTTGGACCACACCAGATGCTTTTGCAAAAACCATGTTGACTCTACTCTTAGTCCAGTTTGGAACTTTCTTATAGAGATTCTAGATTGCCTTTGAAATAAACATGCCAGAGGCAACTGACTGATGTCAGAGTCTCTCTCGCATCGGATGTTTCTCCCTCCCTCCCTTCCTCCCACTCTTTTTAGAAATCAATGGAAAAAATATCCTCACGTGAGGATTAACAAAAAAATAAATAATAAATAAAAAAATAACCACTCATTCAAAAGTGTCTGCTGACTTAATTACCTCATCTAAAGCACATAACTTATGAAATTCCAACACACGCATGGGAGAAAATAGAACGGTCAAACTGAGTTGACAGGGGCATTCAGGATGTCTGATGCAACCTCTCTCCCAATATAGGACCTCTGCCACCGTCGTCCTGACAGATGGTCCCCTGCCTCGCACTTAAGCGCCCCTAGAGTGTGTTATTTTGTAGTTCCATTGATAGACAGCTCTGATTGTCAGATAATTTATCTGGATAGTGATCTAAAAACTGCCTCCCTTGAACCCCTGTCTCCTGAAACAACAGAGAAGAAAGCCATTCTCTCCTCTTTGTGACAGTTCTTCAACTATTGAAGGACAGCTCTTAGGTCATCCCTTAGTCGTCTCCCCTTCAAGCTAAACATTCCTTATGGTTGCAACTATTTCTTAAATAACCAGGTGTCCATCTCTCTCACCATCTGGATATCTTTGTCTGCATTAGTATTTCTCAAACTCCATTAACTGTGACCCACAGAAAGAAATCCATTTTATATCTCATCAGTACACTTATACAGGCCTGTAACTGAAACAGAAGTTTCATAAAACAACACATAACCTTATTAGCTGCCTTGAACTCATATATTGTCCAATTCAACTCTATACTGTTGAACACTGTTGTGTTCTATTTTATTTTTTTAAAGGCTGGTTGCTACCCACTAAGTGGACTTCACACTCATTCGTGGGTGACAAACCACAGTCTCAAAAATCACTACTCCAGATGTGTTCTGACCTATAAATACAAGGTATATCAAAAAAAGTATACTCAATTTGAAAATGAAATGTATTTTAATAAACACTGTCTTTATAATTATTCAAAGTGTATGTATACATTTTGGGGGGACACCCTATATTCTTAGAAGGTGGCACCTTGGTACTGCAAGCTGATATGAGTGAGCAAAAGGGGCTTCTACTTCCTGAGTCCAGAACTTGGTATCTTTATTTTAATCTAAATGCATTAAGTTTTAAAGTAACACCACCACACCATTGGCTGAACATCTGAGTCAGTTATAACTGACTCTCTCCATATGAACAGCTTCCAAGTTTGCTTTCCCTCATCCTCTGCTTTTTTAAACCTAAGCTCAGAGCTTTAATTTAATCCTGTTCAATTTCATCATTTTCAGTTTCAACTTCTTTCAATGTTTCAACAAAATTTTGGATAATTTTTTTCATCAATCTTTCCAACTTTATAACATATGGTGTTTTACAAGTACACTTTCCATAGACTAAAAAGTTTTATTTTGAGGGTTTGCTTTTCAAAAGATGATTATTTACCTAAAGTCTCTACTTCTATTATAGCCAGCCATAAACAAGCGGTTGAAAAAGCAGCACAAAAGAGAGAGACCTATGGTACTAGACAAGAAAATAAAAGTTCTAGAAGGTTGAATTTGAGATTATTATATTTCATAAGTGTTCTACTTAAACTTGATTTAGATCATGTTTACCCATCATGTGGCAAGAAAATGCCAGTATCCTTCAACTTCATTGGCATTCAATTTATGAAGGTCTAACATATATGCACTATACTGCTGAAGCTTGGGAAAGTTCTCCCCCAGAAACCCTGGAGAGATAAACATGTGATACCATCTCTTCTGGCTGGGAGGTAAGGTAGGGCAAGTGTATAAGGTTTTCATTGACTTATTCATCTACAGACATTTGTTGTGCCCAACACTGAGTAACAAAAACAAGGAGTCCCAAATTAGGCTGTGGGAGTATGGGGACAGAGGAAATGCAAAGCAGGGAGGTCAAAGGCATCACTTCTTACTTAGGGAGGAGGCAGCCACTAAGTCTCATTGAACTCAAAAAATAAGGCCTTAAGGGTTGGTAGAGTTGGCCGAACAAGGAGTGAGCCTCATGCTGGAAGAATCAGAGGTGAGAAAAACACGGGTACTTAATGGATAGCAAAGGGCAAGAACACTCCTAGAGTACTTCCAGAAGGACATGGTTTGGAAAACATTGATTAAAAGGTATTTGCCACAATTCCAGGCTAAGACTGCGATGAGGAAACCAGAGGATATGGTTTCCGTTGTGAAGAACACCTATCTGTCTGCTGAGGATCCTGCAGAGTTTAGGGGCAGCCCGAGGACACTCAGTGCATTTGCTACCTGTGGGTTATAAGTTCTTATTGGATCAACAGGAGGTAAACGCTGTTGGCCAGAGGAAAGAAGAAATGCAAAAGAGATGAAGTTAGCAAGAAAGGGCATGATTTCTTTTCTTTTTTTTTAATCCTCACTGGAGGACGTGCTTATTGATTTTGAGAGAGGCGAAGGGGGAGAGAGAGAAACATCGATGTGACAGAGGAACATTGATCGGTTGCCTCGCATATACCCCCAACCAAGGACTGAACCTGCAACCTAGGCATGTGCCCTGACTGGGAATCGAACCTGCAACCTTTTGGTGCCCAGGACAACACTCCAACCAACTGAGCCACACCAGCCAGGGCGTGCATGATTTTCTTTTGATCTTCACTCCAAATTCCAGACTCCGACCAACAGAAAGTATATTTTTTTTCTTTTCCCTTGATTTTCTTTCCTCTTTTTTTTTAAACGGGCAGGCTTGTTTGTTTAATTAGTAATTGCATTCTTCATGGTCCAAACACTCAAAAGGTCAAAGGTTTTAAAAAAGGTTTCTCTCCCTCTCTCCTGCTTCCTCTTTCAGAAAAAAAATCAATAAGCATATCCTTGGGTGAGGCTTCAAAAAAGAAAAAAGAAAAAGATGGGTGGTCAAGTTCCTTCCTTTCTCACCACCTGCCACCCAACTTCTCTTCCCAGAGACAACCAATGTTACCAGGTCGTTTTTATATTTACAGAAATAGTCTCTGCCCATACAAGCAATACCCCCACACCTTTTTCTTTTTTTTTTTTAAGTCAAATGGCAGCATAATATGCACACAGACAACAGATAGTATTTGTTTTTCTTTTCACAGAATTGACTAAGCTGAAAGAGAAAAAACCATTTTTAAGTAGAAGAGAGGAGACTGGTTTTTAAGAAAGAAAAAAACTAATGAATATGAGGAACACAGCCAAAAAAATTAAAACTATATGTGTATCTATTTTTGCCTCAGTTTCACCATTTATGTATCTCAACTTCTCGGGAAGAAACAAGAACTTGTAGGGGAAAAAACATATAAAGGGAAATGCTGTTGGGTCTTAAGATATTTACTAAAATCCTTGAATTATAAAAAAAACTTGCCATCTTTTGCTGTCAAATATAAGAAACATGACAAAAGAACACTGAGGAGAGTTATACTTTGTACTTAGAATATTATGCAAGCTTGAGAATTCAGAAGGCAACACGTGACTCTGCATGCAACCTTCAGAAATATTAACAATCTGTACTGACAAACAGGGCCGTCTAATTTTCTCTTTTATGCTACCAGATTGATGTGAAAGCCAGGGAATGAGTAACAGGATAATTAAAGCATGAAGGCTTCTACATCCTGAGATAATGGCCCTGCTATGTGTAGTTTTAGCTAATTAATTGGTTAAGAACAATTTGCCTCAGCGACTATCTTACATTTGAATATGAAACACTTTTTGCTTTGCTAGAAACAGAATAGAATTATCATGGGAGCTTGTAAAACAAATAGCCTTTGGCCACCAAAAGTGTAATTACAAGTCAGAGAACCCAGTGTGAATTAGTCCCACAGAGGCCATTTCCCCCTCTCCAGGGTAGAATTCCATTGAGATTCACAGAGAGGGCACAGCTCCCTTCAGCTACAACATTTCCTCTTCAAGACCTTTCACCACGTGAGAAAATAAGCGTCATTACATGTTGAACTCAACATGTTCTTAACCAGAAACAATATTCCCCAGCTTGAAGGAGCACGTACCTTCTTCATCACACCCGACCCCTGACAACTTTTGGCAGTTTCTAAATATCAAACCCACCCTCGAAGTGGGAGGACTTGTCAATCTGATAAGGTACAAAAGAAAGTGCCGTCGAGTCAGAAATTAAGTCCACAGGAGGAATCCAGAAGCCTTGGGAGCCAAGTGAGCAGTGTTCAAATGCATGTGGGGTGGGTATGATGTCACTGTCTCCCGAGTTGCTGTGGGGGGACTTGCTCATTTAGGTGGCTAAGCTCTGAGAGATCTGCTATAAATCAGCATCAGTACTTTTATAGGGAACCCTTTACAGGCTGATTGCTGAGGAAACCCAATCTTCTAGGCTGAGAGAAAAGCAAGTTCAAGACTATCTTGAAAGTTGAAATTGATTTTCAAATTAGTTAATTTTCCGATTGAATCATAATTATGTATAAAAAGAATGCATACGAACAAAAATGGAAGGAAATTTACCAGAACCTTAAGATGGATCAGATTATAGGAAATTGTATCCTCTGTTCCTGTAAAGTTTACTTCCCGCATTTTTTCACAATGATTATGTAGTGCTTTGGTAAACAAGATCAAAGAGAAACGTTTAAAATCGAAAAAAGTATCTTCCTATCTGTATATGTATCCCCCTCACATACCCACCCCCCCCACCCCCCACCCCCACGCCGGGATCTCATCTTAAACATTTTTGAGCTTATCCAAGTTCCATTTTACTGTTCTCAACAGCAATTTCCTAGGTAGGCTAGGAAACAAAATGAGAAATAAAAACTAAACTACAAATGACCTTTCTGTAACACAGATTTCCCAGCCCTCTACTGCAAAGCAGTCTGATCACACCTTTACTCTCAGCCTTTTAAGAGCAGAGTGAACTCGACTGTTCTTTTTTGTGTCTTCCCTAAGAGGTCAACGGTAGGTGGGACTCCACTGTCCCCTCAGTAGCCTCTGCTCCCCCTTTCCCTCTCCTCACAAGTAATTAAGCCGCCTCCCTTCTTATACCGGGTATTTAGATCTGTAAATGGTCCCCTGCCTTTACCCAGGGAAATCATTTCTGCACGTTTTAACCGATCCTGCCAGCCAGTCAAGATAAACAGCCCTTTTAGAAGTTGGCCCCAGATTCTTTCCTTCGGTGGGGGCAGGGGGCTGCCACTCCAAGAGGAGGGACAGGACGCCTCTGCCAGGTAAAAGGGCATCTGTGTTTTCATCAAGATGCATCCCCACCTTCTCCCCAGAGGTCTGCTGTGGGGGAAGAGAAAGATTCCCGGGATTCCTTTCTCCGCCAAATCCAGTAGACCCAGGGCCGGGAGGTGACCTTGAGAAGTTTCTGGTCGTTCCTGGACAGGGAGTTGAACTCCATGATCCCCAGCACCTCAAAAAGGCTGTGATCCCGATTCCAGTTTAAACTAATATACGGCAGGATACAGGAGGGCACGTGGGAGAAACTTCTCCCTGGTCTCATTAGTAGGGAGGGTTGTGCTTTTCCAAGGCTGGTTTGTTTTTATCTGGGACTCGTGAATCTTGCAACAGTTTGACAGCTTGCTAGAGACTTAGCAACAAATTTCTAGCTTCCCTGCAGCAAATGCCTAGGCTTTAGGGCCTGTATTTTGCACTAATCTCGCTCTGGTTCCCAATGTACTTTACTACATTTATTTTCCATTTCGTTATTTTTCTTACTTGTTTTCTGTAGTATTTTCTTACTCGTTTTATCCTGTTATACTGTATGTGCCTTTTAAAGCTTCTTAACATCTTTTTTTGGAACCAAGCAGAATGTAAATAAAGTCAATTTTTAAAATATACATGTGAGGGGTGTTTATTTTTCTTATTTCTGTCTTATCACAGCTTCCCCCTAAATCCAAAAGTGGATCCCAACTCCACCAACCTGATCACGCAAATATCTTAAACTACAAACATTTGGAATAAGCAGTTACCCGTCTCTAGGGGGCAGGGAGCGGCCTGATGAGGCCGCGGTGCTGGGAGCAGGGAGCCCGCACAAGTGGCGTGTCCCGCCGGCCGCACACTAGGTGTTTGACCTTGGGCAGCGCCTCCTCTCTGCGTCTCAATTTCCTTGTTTATAAAATGAAGAGGTTGGCCCAGGTCACCTTTCAAATCCCTTCCGGCTCTGAAATCCATTGACTCTCTGACCCATTGTGGGCGCTTCATAAATAACCAGCACACTGCCCCAGAACCTCAAGAATGACTTGCGTTGGGACACTTCGGTTAACAAATATTTACTTGGCCTTCATCCAGAATGTGGCTGCTCTGAGGGACAAATCAGAGCCAGCCCCCTGAGGGCCCGGGGGAGGCTTCAGACCTAAAAGGGAGACTTAGACATTTGTTTGTCCCCACTGCCTGTGGGTTCCAAGTTTTTACAAGATCACTAGAAGCTGCAACTACGTGCCAGGATAAAGAACCAAAGGCACAGGAGAAAAAAGTGGCATCCGTGAGGAAAGGGGTTGATCTACTTTTAGAAAAATCAAATTGTGTAGTCCTTTAGAGTAGAGGGGGATAGAGAAATTTTTTTAAATTAAGTTTTAATTTTACTATTTTACAGGTCAAAAGTAACATACTTAAGACTATGAAAGATATCATGTGTTTAAAAATTATTGGGCTTGGTATACTTTCTCTTTTAATATGCCGATGGATGATTGTTCTAAATTGTTTGCACTTTTTAACACACACAGAGTCCAAGCTACTAATAGCATCTCTTAGGGTTTGCCAGTTTAGGAGGAATGGAGCCAAGTCAAGAATTAAACCATCAACACTATGAAAAAGCTTGTGTGTCCATTAAGTGTTCACAGACACAAGTACCCCCCATTATCAGAAAGGGCTGAGACAAAGGAGAAAAAAGCCTTGCCAAATACTATTTTGTCACATAAACAACTTTCTCAAATCCTTCACTTTTCTAAACTATTCCAGGAAGAGTCTTCATACCCATTGTTTCACTTAATCATCACAGACGATGATTTCTCGAAATACTGAGGATTTCTCTTGAGACGCATTGTCTTTACCTTTCTAATGGCCAAATTGTTGTATTCTTTTGCGTAAGTATCAACTGACAGGGACAGATTCCTGCTCATGTTTTAAAGGGTAGATGTGAGAGGTGTCAGAGGTGAAGCTGGGCAAGGACCTGTCACCCCAGGGTGGGAGGGATGTGGTTCCCAGAATCCCAGACCAAACATCTGGGCAAAACACCTGAAAATCTCTGTGTCCTGCAAAATGTAAAACACCATTTCCAACATCAGCGGCCAAGTGTGCTTTGTAATTCCAACAAATTCAGGAACACTGTAATTTATGCTTGTGCCTTCTAATTCAAGAGCTTTTCAGCATGCCGACAACTTCCTGCCTCTTAACAAGCATTTTCATTTGCTTCCTTCCATCCTTCCAAGTAGAAATGAACTTGAAGTCTTCTTTTAAAATTGTATTTATCAAGGTCGTGGCCTGAAGGATAGCTAACAGAGGGGCACTTGGCTTTAGACAAGGCCTCTGGGAGACTTAAAAAGGCTGGAGTCACTTCCATTCTTTGAAGCTCCAGGTCTAATTTTCTTTTATTGGAGACCATTCAAAATACAGTAAAAATATGTAGCATTTTCTTGAATGATTAGTTTTAATAAGTTGCATGCACATGCACATAAAACACAATGCAATAAGTAACAATATAATAATAATAAATAATAATTTCAGCAAAATAAGGCTAGATAACTGCAGAATTTTTTATCAAAATATTAATTCATAATACACAATTATTGATGTGGCTTGCTATGAGACTCATGTCAAGGTTATATGAAGACCATTTTATTTAATCCCACTGGGCATTCTGTGACTGTATGTTTAACTTAATCTGAAGATAAAGGAGAAGCTCTTAAACTTGAGACCCAAACCCAATCCTCCTCTCTCCGCCCACCTTGGGGTGTGTCATGAAACTGGCTTTCAAGTCTTCAGGGCCACCCGTAGGCAACATCCTCATCGGGTACAGTGATCCTTAAAACCAAGGAACTAAAAAGTTGTCACTTTTTCTTAAACAGCCTCTTAACTTTTTGGAAAACCCTAAGGATGGTACCGACCACACCTTTCTATCAATTTTCCAGGGTTTTAAGTGACACTTTTATCGTACGCATTCTTTTCTTTTGAAGACAGCAGCTTTCCTATGAATAGAGTTTTATATTCCTTACCCCTTTCCTGGATCTCCCGTAGCTCTGGAAAGCACCCAACTTGATGATGTCACGAGGAAGCAAGTTTGGGCCACCAAAAAAAGCATCCCATTGTGGTCATCTGCAAGGCCCTTCAGCTCTCCCCCACTGTGCTCTTGTTTCCTGCAGAGTCAGCAAACCAGAGTCACCTCTATCTTCTGTGGGACCTCCCACGTTGATAACTGATATCTGCACTCTCTCCGGTGCCTTCTACTCTCTATGAAACAAACTAACCAAATAGTCTTTGGGGTGTTGGCATCACATAAGCCAGTTTACCTCTATCTATTAATCTGTAAATATTTTGAAAGATAATGCTTGACCCATTGCTACTTAAGCAGACTCCCCTCCTCAGTTATATTCTCAGAGCCTGTACTCAGGGCACACACCATGCTGATCTTAATAACTAAAGCACTTCCTGCCAGGATGCATTTTTTGTTGTAGATTGTGTTCCAGAAAATATAGATTGGTCTAGTCATTGCCCCGCCCCCGCCCCCGCCCCCTGGATCAGCGGTGAAGCCAGGAACATTTTTTATTTGATAGCTCCAAATATTTATTTCTCTAGGTTAGTAATTAGATGCTCCCTGCAATGATGCTTTAAAAAACAAAAGCAAAGACGCAGCAGTGGAAGTTTTAGATCAAATACACATGCAAGAGATAAATGGACAGATGAAGAATATTATTCACTGTAAGGATCTTATAACCACTTTCAAAATTTTATTTTGATGAAGATACAGTTGAAAAGCTTTATGAATATCTCATCTTAAATTGTATTTATTATTTTTTAAATATGCCAACACAAAACATTTTTTCTTTTTTTAATTTGGGGAGGAGGTCTTCAGACGTGTATGGGGCAAACAACCCTAACCCTCTCTGTTACACCTTCAGGGCCTCACCCTCTCGGGCTCTGCAGTGACCCTCGTGTGAACACCACCAAGCAGCCAGGTGTTCTGAGAAGTGTCCAAACAAAAAGTCAGAGCTAGGTTCAAATTTTGATGCCAGCAATTATTAGCAGTGAGAACTGAGTAAGCTACTTGGCCACTTTGTGACTCCACTGACTCCTAGAGCTTTTGTGAAAAGAAAAAAAGATACCAGGTTTTACTGGAATATATTTGTAGTAGACAATGCTAATCCCCATTCCTCCGAGATGGTGAAAGCAAGGGTCTCAGGTCTTCAGGAGAGGACAGAAAACCTACCATGAGGAGGAGCACTTGGCATTTTATGGTGGGCAATGTGGAGCACTGACCAGTGGCCACCTACAGTCATCTTCTCATCCCTCAACCTGACTGCCAACTGCCACTTGACAGTCACTTGACATTTTCCCCTCTCCCTCTCCCCAGGGTGATGAGGGGTCAACAAACAGGTGTGGTAGACAAGGACCCTCACCCTGTAAGAGACACTAGATGCACTCAAATGGTCGTGAAGTGGTCTTTAAAAGAACCTCACCCTTGCTTTTGACTATTTCTGAAAAGTATTTTCATGCGGAATGAGCAAAGCTTTCCTTATAGACCTAGTGCAATTTCACATTTGCCTGTTTGTGTTTTCCACTGCTGACTTTCATGAGAGAAGACCTGTTTTGACTTTATCCAGAACCCACGGTACCAAGCTCACATTCACTGTGCTTCCTGACTCATCTGTCACAAAAAAGGCTTGTCCATGAGGCGCTCCTTTCCAAAGTCCATCCTGTTGATGTTAAGGACTATGAAGATTAATAAGGATAATTGTACTAGTGGGAGGAAATATAAGCTCTTACTAGACTTTCAGGGATACTCACAATCAGTCAAAAATAGAAATAAATTATGATTCTCTGCCTTGGGTTCAATACTAGATGCCTCCCCTTCTCCCTGTTCTACCATCTTCCTTCCAGTTTTCTGACCTTCATCAGAGCTAGGGTTTCTGGGCTTCTCCTATCAAGGATTTGGCTTTTTCTACCAATTCATTCTTTTTTACATTTTTCCCTTGTTTCTTCATAATTTCCTTTCATTGCTTTTTCTTGTCTCCTTTTCTGACATTGGCATTATGTCTTGCCTTCTAATTTCTCATTTCTCATCACTTCCATAAAAGGAAGAAGCTTCATCGTCCCTGACCAAGTCTGTCTATTTTTTGTTCTCTGTGGGCTTATGCTGAAGTTCTGTTCAAAACAGTCAGTGTACACTGGGCCCTGATAAAACCATGGAAAGTGGAGAACCCACCCCAAAAATAAACAGTCACTTCCTTCTTGGAAGGGCCATTAGTAGTACAACCAAAACTTCTTTGGTCAAAAGCTATGAAAGGCAAACTATTTTCATATAAGTTGAGTTCCATGAAACTGGCCTCCTGTGTTCATTCAATAAACATTTCTTGAGCCTCACAAGGCCAGGCAGTATGAAAGGTGAGGAGTCCAAGACACCAAGACTGGCTTGGTGTCTGTTCTTGAGAATGCACATGAGTAAACAAATAATAAAAGGGCCTGCCACTGACACCCTTTCTCCCAGTATTCCTACCCCCTTCCCTGCGTCATTTTTCTCCATGTCCCTTATCACCATCTGGCACGCCCTATATTTTCCATGTTATTGTCAGTTTTCCCCCAACTAGAACGCAAGCTCCATGGGGAAGGGACTTTCGTGTCTGGACTTGTGGCTGAAGCCCTAGGACCTGAACATTGTCCAGCATATGAAGGCTTCAGATACATGGGCTGAATGAAGAGCAGGCAATGTGATGCGTGCAAGATCAGAAATGTGGGTAAAATGCTAAGGAATCACAGGAATTCACAAGAAACTCGGTGTGTATGTGTGTGAATATCAGATTCAAAGAGAAATCTGATGCTTTGGGAGTGATGTAAGTAAAATATCAAAGAGTTCAGAAGAGGCTTGGTCACCCGGTACCGGGGTGAAGATGTGAAAAGGAGAGGGAGATGTGACATTTTCCACCCTTAATGCTTATTGAAGTGCCTGTTCCTTTATTGAGTTATATTAGAAATGCTTACATTTCATTTGGAAGAAGAGGAAATGAGCATTCTCAGCGTTTCCTTAGAAAGCAAAAGAAAACCTAGGTCCCAGCAGTCAGAGGCAGGCAGCAGGGGCTTACGAATTGAGGTGTGGGAAGTTTAGGTTTCTTTCCTGTCTCTGCTGTGTGACTTGGAGCATGATACCTTACCTCTCTGAGCCCTGCTTCCTCAGAATATAATAATACAGACCTTGCAGGGGTATCTTAAGAATTAAATAAGAAAATTAATGTAGAGTATTGAACACAGCGCCTGCCTGGTAAGACCACAATTAAAAAAAAAAAAAAAAAGGTAGCTATTCTCATAGTAAGGTCACAACAGCAAAAGACAAAGCTCCTGCATGTTGCTGAAAGTGGGGACACCACATTGCAAAGGGTACATATGTAATGGAAGGTAGGGTCTAAACCAATTTCCTCCCCTCTTTATTCCTATACAGAATGGCACTGAAAAACATAAATTAGCTACCAATAAACATTAATATCCCCTCCCATTCCCAGCCTTTCTCAAACCTAGTAAGAAACTGAAAAGAGAGATCATTGCCTCTCTTTCCTCCTGCTTCGGAGGAGCTGTGATAACATTCTTTGCTCAGATACGGTTACCCGGGTGACTAAGGCATGACACTGTTCCTCCCTCCTCTTCACACACACTCCTTTCTTACCCCCTATTACTTCTGCAAAAAAGCTTTTAGCAGAAAAAGTCAATCCACAATTTTACAAGCTGCTATTTAAAACCTGTTTTTCTTTCCTGAATGCAAGAGAACATATTTTGTAACATATTGAAGAAAACACCTTTTCTCTAGGGCAGAGGCAGGGAATTAGAAGGCACAGGAGAAAGAGAAAGGCGGAAGGGCCTAGGAAGAGGGAAAGCCGGTGGGATCCCCTGGGTCTGGTTGGACTTCCTGGGAGTTGAGTGGCTTTGTAACTGTGGAGATCGACCTCTGGAAAAAAATGGGGTCCCACGGCCAGACTTGGCTTCTGGGTCCTTAGCTTCCCTGCTTGGTTAACTTGAGCGCCAGATGAAACTTGGTACCCATATGATAAACCTGAGGACTCGAACTAGGTTCTTTGGCCTGCTTGGTTTGAGTCTTTGCTGTTATCACATATTAAAATGAGCCTGGTTGTTGCTGATTTTAATAAGAATTATGTATGTGCCTTGCTACTTGGGTTTGGGGATTTTTATAGGTGGACACAGCCATAATCAACCAGATCAAGGTACAGAACATTTTCAATTCTCCAAAAAGTCTCCTTTTGCACCTCCCAAGTCAAAACACTCCATCTCTCCCACCAGAAAACCATTCATTGTCCTGACTTCTGTCACTATCAGTTAGTTTTGCCTACCCTTGGACATCATATAAATGGAATCACATAGTACATACTTGTTTTTGTCTGTCTTCTTTCATTCAACATTATGTCAGTGAGATTCATGCAAATTGGTGCATATAACGATAGTCTGTTCTTCTTTTATCACTATGTAGTATTCCAGTGTGTGAATACATCACAATTTATCTTTTCTCAGCTGTTGGCATTTGGGTTGTTTCCAGTTTGGGACGACTATGAATAAAGATGCTTTGAACATTCATCTACATGTCTTTGGGTGGACTTATGCACTCACTTCTTTGGGTATCAGGAGTGAAATTCCTGTCTCCATCACACATTTCAGCTTTTAGTAGATACTGCTGAACAAGTTTTCAAAGTGAGTGTCTCATTTTATACTCACACTGTTATCGAGTGAAAGCTTGAACTGCTTGCCACATGACATCCAATAAGTTGAGTAACAAGGAGTTGGACAAGAAAAGCAATTTTATTCGAAAGGCCAGCGAGCAGAGAAGATGGCAGACTAGTGTACTAAAGAACCATCTTGAGAAAGCACAGAATTCAGGCTTTTTTTTTTAATGTCAGGGGAGAGGAAAATGGGAAGTGATTGAAGTCAGGAGGTGATAGATGACCGCAGTCATCTGGACACCATCAAGGGTAGGAAAGGGATAGTGAAATTTCTTTGCTTCAGGTCAACAAACTCCAGTTGCTGTGGTCCCAGTCATGAAATTCCTATAAACCTTCTGATAAGCAGTCATTATTTCTGTACATACCATTCTTATCTCTTTGGGGAGGTAGTTTCAAACATGGAGGTGGTTTCGGTAATTCGGAGGCTACAGGTTAGATTCCTTGAGTGATTAGCACATCTGTGTTCAGGACCAAGCAGAAGTTGCTAATCCATGTTATGGAAACTGGGCAGGCTTGAGCAAGACGGAGTCAGAGGACTGATTCTCTTATTCTATAACGACATCACTATTCTACCCTACTTTCTGTCTTAAGTGGGTAAGGGGTAACTTATAAAGCAAAACATTTTTTCTTTTGGTTACTCTGTATTCTCAGCCCTCATGTACAAATCAAAGTTCCACCAGTTACTATTAATAATAGTTGGTACCTGTTGATCCCTCGGCCTGGAACGCTCTACCACTTGGTATTCCTCTGGCCAATTCCCTGTCATTCAGGTCTCCACTGATTGGTCAGTGCCAGGGCAGGGGGTCATTAGTCGATGTATCTGGTCCTGAGGCAGCCAAGGGGCCACTTGTCTGGTTTTTCTGCTTTTCTGGTCCTGGAGCTGAAATACAATTGAGGCCTAGATGTTATCTTTAGGGAGGAAACCTCAGGGGTTTGAACTGCATGACTATAGATATGCTGGGGGAGGACAGGTTACCCTGGGGACAAGGTCCTTGTTTTCCCAGTTTTGCCCCTTGTAGGCATCCAGAGCTTCCTGCCCTGGCGAGTCTCCATACCCAAGTTTCTGTACCTGAGTTTCTGTGCGTGGCCCATCTAACAGAACAGAAGTTACTCTTATAGTAGATCGGTCCAAGAAACAGTTGTGAGACCAGCAGGCTCCTTCTGCTTTGCTGCTCCACTTTTCTTGGCTCGCCACCTTGGTCAAGGTTGGCTCTCCAAGCCCTCGCTGCATCCACATTCTGGCCAACAGGAAGGGGAAGGGACAAAACAGTGGGCATCCTTTCTCTTTTTGGACTCTTCCCAGAACTCATACATGAAACATGTCCTTCCATGTTTTGGCCATCACTTATTTACAAGGCCCACCTAGCTGGGTGGGCAGGGAGAAACGTGGTCTTTATTCCAGGTACCATTGTACCCAGCTGAACATCAGAAATCCTATTAATATTTCTAAGAAGAAAGAAGGTATATTGGAGGAAACTTGCAGACTCTTCCACAGGCCACATTTATATTTTCTTCTTCAAAGGTTCTCAAGCCTCTGTCTTCTTGAAAAGTCTGAGCAATAAATGACTTTTCTATCAAAATCTAAAACATCCAGTAGACGAAACAGCAAGATACAAACCGAGGGAATCTCTGGGTAGTGATTTTTTTCTTGTTTCTTTGTATGTTCTTTTTCATGCAAAAAAAAAAAAAAATCTAAAACATCCAACACTCATTCATCATTCGGTAAGCACAAATACTTTCTTTTTTCAAGAAAAGGTGCTAAGTGCTCACTTATTAAGATAAAGACACATCATTAAGGAAAACAAAAATCCCTTGTTATTAGTAGCAATAAATATCCTTTTTTATTGATCTTTAGGTTTTTTAAGTATACGTGCATATTTTTTCAGTTCTGTAAAAATGATCTAAACAAGAAGGAAATAAATTTTGGCTTTTAAAAATATTAGGTTTTGTTAAGTATAATCCTTTGTTTCTTTGGATATTTTTCAGAAATACACTTGAAGGCGATATTTGAATTTTAATAGCCTTTTAAAGATTTGTCTTGAGTCTGTCTCCTGAATCAAGTAAAATATTTAAAAATGACTGTCTTATTGATTTTCAGTATTTATACATAATTGGATTATCCAGGTCTTGTTTCTCTTCTCCTTTTACTCCCTAACTCATTTCACCCCTAACCACACCTGTTTCAGGGTCCTATGCAGAGATAGGAATACAAAGAAAATTTACTCAGTTTTTCTTAATAAAATAATAGTTCTAAGTTTAAATAAATACTGAGAATGTGTTAACCAGGGAATTTCATTTATTCATGTTATTCATATGTAGCAGTATTAGTAATCTCCAAAATGCTATTCTCTTCTTTTAAAAAATCCATTTATTTATTCATTATTTTTCCATCATCCTGTCTTTACCAATTGCCTACAAAGACGTGGCTAATATATTTGTTTTTCCCACAAAAATATGGCTTTATCATGGTCCAGAAGTGTCTTTTTGTTTCCATCTTTCCCCTCTCAGCACCTGTTACATCTGGTATATAAACAGCTATTCAATAGACATCTGTTTGAGAATGAATGGGGGGGGCAGGCAAAGGGGAGAAAATGGGGGACATCTGTAATAGTGTCAACAATTTTTAAAACAAAATGAATGAATGCAAGAGTAAATGTGGTCTTTCCAGAACCCAGATCCACTGATGGTGTTCTGTTTTCCTAAAGACAATGAGAACAATATATGGTGATGTTGAACGTTTCACTGACATTCCTGAGTCCCCCGGGGCCTGACAGTATTTATTTGCCCTTCTAGAAAGCCCCTGGACATGTTTCAGCAGACGTCAGGTGCTTTCCCTACATTTAGTATCCCCTTCACTCGAGGTCAAGTACAACCCCCACTGACCTCTGACTCGCAGCGTACTCTAATAAAACAATCAAGCCTTTTTGGTCAGCAGCTCAGGGTTAATTGTTCTTTCTACAGCTTGACCTTCGTACCCTTTCTAATCCCTACACTCTCCTATCTGCGGATGCTGCCTAGCTGATATATTTTAACTTATTTATGCTGCTTGCGTGCATAAGCTATTGGTAGCTGCACTGCTGTGATAGGAAGTCACAAAAGGAAAGTGACCTCATCTTGTAAATTGCTTAGAAAGATCTTTTGACAAATGGTGGTTTAGAGAAACAGTTCAACACATGTGTCCTTTACTTCTATTGGCCACTTACCAATTGAAAATGTTCCTACAGTTGTTATTTATTCATTTTTTAATTGTTCAAGCTTGGAGCCCAGTGACTGTAAAAATCAATGTTTAACAAAGAAGTGAAGCATTAACTGTATGAAAGTTAATCATGTCAAAAAACACACATCTGACTTACCCAGAATAACCATCGCACGTCCTATGGAATGAGTTTGGTTTAAATTTCCTATCAAGTTGCTGAAATATTGAAATATTTCAGGGATTTCTGAGGGTTTCATGGCTAAGAAAGTGTGTGAACTCTTCCTTAAAAATAATTTCAAGTTGAGAGCAATTGCCCCCAAGGAAGGACCAGGGAAACTAGAATACAGAAATTCTGCTCGTAGGTCCAGGAAAAATTTTATATCAGGTCCCAGGAAAACTGCCAGAAATTCACATTGCCCTTGATTCCTTTTCCAGATGCTTGTTTTGCTAGAGGGGGGAAATTTTTTTTAATGTATTCTGATATATATGCATTCTTATTGTATCTTAAATCCTTAATGATTTCCAAATGTTCCTTTTGTTTATTCATGGATACTCAAAACTGAAACACAGGCCAGAAAGGGACAAATTCTTCACCTGACCTTTCCACTCCATGACTGCCCCTGACCACTTTTGAATTGTAAATGATGTACTTTTGAAACTATGAGCTCCCAGCTGCCTTTACCTGCCTCAAGCCATCATCACATGGTGGCAAGCTCCACTGACCGAGCAGACATGGTAGTACCTGCACCTTTTCTCATTTTTCTTTGTATATAAGAATATTTCTCCTATGAAATCATTCCTGAATTCAGACAAAATTTCTGGTATTATAAACCAGCATCTTCAATTCTGTGTCACTAATCTCAACATTAACTTCTCTTGACCTTCAACAAATAGACAGCTAGATATTTTTCTAGCAAGATGAGTTTATTCAGGAACAACAAAGAATTGCAATTTGGGACATGTGGTCTAATGACAAATCATCAGCAAGTCAGGAGACACAAAGGAGGGAAATGCTCTTTTATGAACTTGGGAGGGGCTCTTGTAAACGAAGAGTCCATTGGAGGAAACTGAAAGTTTGAAATACAGCAATCTCCCATGGGCTGAGCTGGTGCTGGGCAAGCAGGAATCTTCCTCCTGCTGATACAGTAAAGTAACATCCCTTCCTGTGGGAGACGCAAGGTACATCTCTTCCTGTTGGGGTCAGTAGTATGTGTTGAGTGGCACATGCTTGACTCTCTTTGAGCCTCCCAAATCAATTGCATTAGGTTTCTGTTTATTAATTTTCACACTTCTAAAAGCTATTCTAATGCTTAACACCAAATTAAAGTCTTTACCTTTGCTTACAAAATGTAAAAATACAATACACTAAAAATATAATTGATCAAGAGGATGAGGAGACAGGCTGCAGACTGGGAGAAAATATTTACAAAAGAAAATTCTGATAAAGGACTGTTATCCAAAAATATACAAAGAACTCTTATAACTCAACAATGGGAAAACAACCACCCAGATTAAAAAGTGGGCCAAAGACCTTAACAGACACTTCACCAGAGAAGATACACAGATGGCAAATAAGCACACAAAAGGATGTTTCACATCATTGTCATCAAGGAAATGCAAATTCAAACAACAAAGAGATGCCACTTTACATCTATTCTAATGGCCCAAATCCAGAACCCTGACACCAAATGCTGGTTCAGGATGTGAGGCAATAGGAAGTTTTAGAGCAAAATGATACAGTCACTGTGGAAGACAGTTTGGCAGTTTCTTACAAAACTAAACATATTCTTAACATAAAGTCCAGCAATCATGCTCCTTGGTGTTTACCCAAAGGAGTTGAAAACTTATATCCACACAAAAACTTTCACACAGATGTTTACGGCAGCTTTAATCATTGCCCAAACCTGGAAGCAACCAAAATGTCCTTCAGTAGGTAAATGGATAAACTGTGATATATTCAGACAATGAAATATAACTCATCAATGAAAAGAAATGGAGCCCAGCCAGGCGTGGCTCAGCGGTTGAGCACTGACCTAGGATCCAGGAGACTGTGGTTCGATTCCTGGTCAGGGCACATGCCCAGGTTGCGGGCTCCATCCCCAGTAGGGGGGGGGGTGCAGGAAGCAGCCAATCAATGAAGACTCTCTCGTCATTGATGTTTCTCTCTCTCTCTCTCCCTCTCCCTTCCTCTCTGAAATCAATAAAGATATATTTTAAAAATAAATAAAATTTAAAAAAAGAAATGGAAAGCCATGGAGGAAAACCATGAAAAACATGGAGGAACCTTCAACACACATTACTAAGTAAAGAAACCAATGTGAAAAGGAGACATACTAAATGATTATGTGACTTTTTGGAAAAGGCAAAATTATGGAGACAGTAAAAAGATCAGTGGTTGCAGAGACACATAGTGGAGCAGAGCACTTTTACAGCAGTGAAACTACTCTGTATGATGCTATAATGGTGGATCTCTGTCATTACATATTTGTTCAAACCCATAGAATGTACACCACCAAGAGTGAACCCTAATGTAAACTTTGGATGATAATGGATTTGTGAACATATTTTAATAAAATATACCAGTCAATTTTAACAAATCAATTTTAACATATATATCACTCTGGTGGTAGATGTTAAAAATAGAGAAGCTATGTATGAGTGGGAGTAGGGGGTATATAAAAATATCTGTATCTCCCCTCAATTTTGCTGTGAACCTAAAACTGCTCTAAAAGATAAATTCTACATATATGTATGTTTATATTTATATATTTTTATTTTTTATTTTTACTGGTCCTTAAGGGTTAAGATATTAAAATAGCGCCAAACTAAGATTCTTGTTGCAAGCTTTTTCATCTTCCCATTATAATATCATGAGTTTTTTAAAAATAAGACTCATTCGCAAGAGGAATTTCCACTGACTACAGTGCAGCAGAGGCTAAACCAAGAAACTTTATCATGAATACTTTGTCCTCTGGTAGGAAGAAGTTTAGCCATCAAAGTGTTACTCAACCAAAATCTACAGATCCCAGGACAAGGCCCAACAGGCGTACAGAGGGCCAGGGAGGCAGGGTGGCTGGTTACAAAATGCGGTGGCTAGAGCCCTGGGGTAAGGAGCTGCAGATAAGGCAGCGTGTGGAAGCGTGCTGACAACCTGCGTGTCCATGACTGCAGATTTGCACTCATCGCAGCTGAGTAAAGAACCACAGAGAGCCCCTGATTCTCAACAACATTCATTCTCTTCATGGCAGACCACTGGACAACGGGTCAGGGGAAGAGCTTGTCATGGCAGCAGTTCAACAGGTGATAAATGTAAACATCTGCTGGATTCCAGAATTTAGGCAAGGGAGCATGTACTTGCACTCTCCTAAAACTTTAGACCTATCATGTGAGTTGGCCACCTCAGATTGGAAGGAGTTTCCCTAGTTGACGTGTATTTGGAAAATGATCACTACCACAACATAAGGTCTACCAAAAATTGTATTGGTCAAGGAAACACTATCTGAAGACTCCAAGCAAGAGCATATACTTGAAGATGCTTTACTATAGGAAAAGGAAACTTTAGAAAATGTCTGTTTGTATCCTAAAAAAAAAAGCCTGTGGACAGATATAGTATCTATCTAACAGTGACCCATAAGTTTAAGAATGTAAAGAAAGTAAAAAATATCACTGTGGAATTAGAAATGCCACTGGAGGCAAGAAAGCAAAATGGACTCGACAATCATATCAGTAATTTGAGTTTTTTCAGGGAATCCTCCCCACCTCTCCATGGACAGTTAAGTGCTCACAGCTCATATTTCCAAAAACACAATTTGCTCAACCTTTATTAGCTCTTACTTCACTGTGCTGCACTGTAATTGCATTTGGTGGCTTTCTCTGTCCCTAGACTGTGGGCTCCTTCAGGGCGGGACCATGATCTTTGCATTTTTATCCCAACAAGCAGCATAATCTGACCAGTTGGCCCTCATTAAGTGCTTGATGAATGTATAAAATGAGAGTGCAGTCAGTTTGGCTCTCTTATTGGTTTACATTTTCTTTCTTTCCAATTAGTGTACAGACACCCAGTCTGCGACCAAAGTATCACAGGACATAGGCTAGATCTGGGGAGTGGGAATAGTTTAAAGGTATGGACTGAAAACAAAACAAAACAAAAATTTTAAAAAATAAGCTAAAGTAGTAGACAAAGGAATGAAGATAGAATCAAGGAAATAGTAAATTTTAAAAACCTAAATTTTAGAATTGAGGAAAAAATTACTTTCTAGAAGTCAACAGATTAGCTAAGAATACTTAAACTGCCTTTTATCACAAGATCAGATTCCCTTTACTTTTTTTTTTTTCTGTCCCATTTTCTTCTTTAAAAAAACTTCACCATGTGTTGGACTTGACAATGACATCTACAGACATCACAGTGCTGTGTCATAACAGATAAACCTTAAATCTCAGTGGCTTAAAAATGGAAGTTATCCCTCAATCAAGTCTAAAATGATTGGGACCAGCTTTCATAGACTTTCAAAAGCCTGGGCTCATTTAATTTTATGGTCCTACCCTTCCCTAAAGCCTTGGAATTCTCTCCATTCAGCTGGCAGATAGAGCTCCATTCAGGGGCCACATAGAGGTACAGAGAGATTTTTATGGACCAGGGCCACAAGCGGAGGACATCACTTTGATTATATTCCAGGAGTTAGCGCTCAGTCACACGACCCCACCTAACTGCAGGGGAGACTGGGCAATAGGGTCCAGCTGTGGCTCTGATAGAGGAAAACGGGTTTAGTGAATAACTGGTCTGCCTCTGCCACAAACTCCAAGTTATTCCAATGACAGATCATCACGATGCAGAGCACTATATGTAGCCCCCTCCTTACTTTCTTGCTTATCCTTGCAATAATCTGATGGAACTGGGTGTTAGTATAGTATGTCCAATTTAGTAAGGTCACATAGCTCTGAACAACAGTGCAAGCTTTCTACCCCATTCTGACTCCAAAGCTCGCCATATGTACTATGCAGTATTTCAATTAAATCATGATGTTTGAGTGAGATTATAACCTGACTGAATCGTGATTAAATTTAAAAGATCATGTAACTGCCACATCATCAGTAGAGTCCATCCTTTGAGATGTTTTTCCCGTTGGAATGATGGATTTATGCTAATTCACCTAAACTCTCCCCCCCTTTTTAATTGTTAACAGTATTACAGATGCTCCCCATTCCCATTTTTAATGTGTAGCACAGATCTGATCACTGCAGTCCCTGGTACAGAAATGGAATGACACACAATGTCTCATCATTTATGTCTCATTAGTGCTAATAGACTAAAATTTGCATTTCCAGAGTGAACATCTTTTTACCTCACACTTTGAAAATACATTTTAAGTATAGTTTCATTTTATCTTCACAACCGTTTGAAAGGTAGATATCCAATAAATCCACTTACAAATGAATAATAGCTAAGTTCCTTTGTGCAAAGAATGGTGCTAAGCATTACATATATATCTACATATTATATATAGACATATAATAAAGTAATATGCGTGTTTATATAACTTCATTCAACATCATTTAATGAGCTGTGTTTTAATTACCAATATTTTATTTCTGTGGAAACCAAGGCACAAGTTAAGCAACTTGTCTACGGCACCACAGATGAGCAGTGGAGAAAATAAAACAGGGCAGGCTACTAGCGGACATCTGTAATTTTCCCAAAGTTGACCTGGCTGGTGTGATGGTTAGAGCGTCATCCCGTGCACCCAAGGGTTTCGGGTTCCATTCCTGCTCAGGACACACACCCAAGTTATGGGTTCGATCCCCAGTCTGGGAGATCCCCCATTCGGGCACATACAGGAAGCAACTGATTGATGTTTCTCTCTCACAAAGATGTTTCTCTCTCTCCCCCTCTCCTTTCCTCTTTCTCTAGAATCAATGAAAAAAACAGATTCACAGGAGAGGATTAAAAATATAAATGTTCCCAAAGTTCAAGTTCATAGGTTCTATTTATTGTTGGCTTTGCCATTATCCTTGTCATATATTATTCCACTTCCTCAAAATACTTACCACTTGGGGCTCTCATGACAGTCTCTATTTTTGCTACTTGGCAACTTCATTCATTACACCTTTATTTCACCAATACGTTGATTTGAGAAAGTAAAACCTAATAGCTCCTATTGTTTCACTAAAAAATGCCTTGCTATTGAAAGCATGTAGAGGGAAAAAAACCCAACAACAAACCTAATTTAGCTGTTCCCTAAGGTAAATCCACAACTTATGGTGAAAAATCCCTTCACTTCCTCCAAAACAAAAGGCATCTATCCTATCCGTTCACACATTTGGTATTAAAGAAACGTCAATTTCTGTTCTAAGAAAGATTTAACTTAGCATCTTCTGTCAAATTATTGGTGCCTAGCACAAAACTGGAGACGACTTTTAAAAAAAGACAGTCTTTGAAATATTAGTCATTGTAAGTGACTCACTCTCTAAAAGAAATTACTTGGGAGTCAAAGAAAGGTGATTTTACCGTCTCAGAAATTAAACCCTGATCGATTCGTTCATCCACTCGGTCTACTATGAACGCGCTGTGGAAACTTAGGGGGGAAAATAAAAAACACTGAACTTGAACCGGGCCCTGGAAACGTTCTTCCTGGTTTAGACTTTACCACCTAAATGCCAGCTGGAACTTCACGCAGAACGGCATTTGTACAACAGTCTCGTGGCACCAAACGCAACAGACCAGGTGCTAGAAGACTGAGGGGTCATCTCGCGTCCTCTGCGGAGCCCGAGGCCCAAAGCGGGCCCCTGGCAGGCGCTCGACGAAGGTGTCAGAAAACTCCGCGAGGCCCAGATGGAACTGACCCGAGGGCAGCAGGGGGGCGCCGCGTCCTCCCACTGCGGCCCAGAAACTCTCGGGGCCTGCTGCAGCCGCCTTTGCAGGGCATCCGCGCACTAACCCGTTCTTAGCTCCGGCAGGCTGAGAGCGAGCGCGGCAGGGCCCTTCCGCCCCGCGGGCGCGGCTCCTGAACTTCCCCGAGCGGCCTGGGCGGGGCCGGTTAGGTCGGCGGGTCGGCGCCGCACCTGCAACTTCCGGCCGCTTCCCTCTTCCTGGGTCCGCGTCCCGCGCGCCCGCGGCCGGAGGCCGCCCCGCCCCCACCCCGACGGCCGGGTCGGCGGGGCCCTGGCAACCTCCGCGAGCCTCAAGCCTCGTTCCCACAGGAAAACAGGTATGACCTGTGTGTTTTAAATCACGGCAGCACGCGGTCTTCGAGGGAAAGTTTTATTCGGGTAGTAAAAACCTAACCTGCGAGAAAGCAGTACGTAAGGCCTCCGTGATCATCACCCCCAGCTCTCCATCTAAGCAAGCGGCCTTTCCCGCTCGGGAGCTGTGGGCTTTCTGAAGGCGGGGGTGTCTCCTCGAGCTCACCTCCCGCCAGCCCCGCTGTCCCGACCCATCGCACCCCCACTTCGCGCCCACCCATTGTCCCCCTCCCCCCCCCGCAGCTGTCACTGCGCGCAGACCCCGAGCTCCCGATTGGAAAACCCTCGCGTCACTCAGTCCACACTCGGGCCGGACGCCACGCTCCCTATTCCGAGCCTTAAAAGGTCTAAGACCGCGTTCCGGGAGCCGGCAGGTAACGCGCGGCGGCGGAAGGGAGGAAGGGAGGGGCCGCGCGCCCAGGTCGGGCCCGCCCGCCGCGGGGAGGGGGCGGGGAGCGGCGGGCCGGGGCGGCGCGCCACATCGCCACCCCCCCACTGTCTGACCGCACCCTGCTCCCCTCCCCAGGTCCCGATCATAATGCCCACGCCGCAGAGCCCCTGGTAATCCAGCCCCCCACGGCCTCGGGGTCAGTTACCACCGCTAAGCACCGAGGGCGGGGCGGGCGGGCCGCGGGGAGGGGGTGGGGGGGAATGTGAAAGGTCCCGGATGTTGCTGAACCAGAGCCCCTTCTAGAGGGAGTGACTGGCGCAGGCGCAGGCCCGCACGGGAAGCTAGCGTGGGGGTGGGGAGAAATTTTCTTCTCGCTGCTTTAGACGGCGAGTGAGCCGCCGGAGGCTCCTGGGGCTCGAGGGGAAGACGATTTGGGCAGCGGTGGGGAACGGGGGGGAGGGCTTCCTGCCGAGGCGCGCTGGGGACTAGAGAAGCTGGAAGCCGGGCAGGGCGAGGCGCAGGGGTGTGAGCCGGAGACGACGCGCGCTCCTCTGCTCGCCCTCTAGCGCGGGGAGCGGCGGTTGCTCTGGGCCCCCAGAACTGTGGGCACCAATCAACGGTTGCCATAGCAGCGTTTGACGTCATCGTGCGTGTGGTGCCCCTGCTGCCGGGGCTGGTGATTGGAGGAAACCCCGTGTCTGCGGAGCGGCTGTAGCCTGTGAGCAGAGAGATCGAGGGACAGAGTCTCAGCCTCGCCGCCGCTGTCGCCGCTGCCCAGAGACTCCTGCGTCCCCGTCGGTCCGCCGCCACCCACTCGGGACACAGGTAAGGGACGCGGCCGCCGTCCCCTCGCCCCACTCCTTCGAGCCCCAGGCTAGTCTTTTGAAAGCGCGCGGACCGTCCCCGCTCCACATCCCTTCAGCCCGGCTCGCCCGGCGGTAGCGGCTCCGGGCTGAGGCGGAGTCTCCTCTGGCGGAGACGGGCGGCGGCTTTCCTTCCGCTGGACTCGGGCGGGCGGCTGGCGGCCGCCTCGGGCTACTTGCTTCCGGATCGGCTCCTCGGTGCCGATTAGCGCCCGTTCCTCGTTCTCCTCCCGGGGATGGGAAGGGCGCCCACCCGCGAGATCCCCGGGGACCTGCCCGGCCGCCTGCTCCCGGTGGCCGCGGCACCACTGGCCGAGACCCATTCCCAGCGTCGCCCCTGTGCCCCCGCAGCCCCTTCCCCCCTCCGCCCGCTCCCCCCCCCCCGGGAGGCGCAGCGGATCGCAGTGGCGCAGGTGAGGCCGCCCCCTCCCCGCGGCCTCCCTTCCCCCTGCCCCCCGCCCGCCGCTCGGCGCAGCCTCCACGCCCCGCGCTGCGGCGGCACCCAGCCCTCCCCCACCCGGGCGGCGGCGCGGCGGGAGGGCCGGGCCTGGGGACCGGGTCCGCGCTGAGGCCGCCCGGAGGCGCCCGCCCGGAGGCGCCCGCCAGGTAGACAGGGCGAGGCCGCGCCGGGCGCGGGGGTGAGCGGGCTCCGGGTGGGGCTCGCCTGACGCCGAGCACCGAATTTCCCGGGTTCCGCGGGGGGGGGGCGCTCGAATATTCCGGGGTGGGGGATGGGGCTGCCTTTTCTCCTGGTGAATGGGGGCTCCGGGCCCAGGTAGGGGTAGAGGAGGAGATGGGTAGGACGGTGGGCCGGCGCGTGTCGCTCGCCTACCGGGTGGGCTGAACCGGAGGGTCCCTGCGCTGTCTTCGGGCTTGTACCCCGCTGTGCGGGGCGGGGAAGGCTGAGCGTTACAGCCGGTGGTGGCCCGGCTCGCCTGGGTGTGGCTCCTGTCCCCTCCCCCACCTGCTGCAGCTGTCGGGCCCGTGCAGACTACGGGAGCACCGGCGGTGTCGGGTGGCGGAGGGGACGCCGGTGGGAGAGTGGGGTGTGTCTGCGGGCGGTGTTGGCCTCGCTGGCCTCTGCCCCCGGCGCGGGCGGCGGCTCCCCGGTACCCGGCGCGGGCGGGGGCGCGCCGCTCCTCCCCCTGCTCTGGTGGGGGGAAAGTAACACTCGGCAGTAGGTTGGGCTCCTTGACACAGATCCGCCATGACAAAGGGAGAGTCGGGGACTCGTGCGGAGGCACTAGCTTGGGCGGAGCCAAGGAGGGGGAGGTTGCCGAGAGCGCGGACCCTAGGGTTTGCGCGTTAGAGTCACGGCCCACCGGTTGTCGGTTCACCCAACCCGGCGTTTTAAGCCGGTTAAGGGTTAAATGGGTGCGGCGAGTCCTCAGAAATGTAGAGGCGAGGCCTTGGAGCGCTAGTTACTCTGAGGAACCCAGTCCACTTCCCCTTGTAACCGAGGGGTGGGGAGAGAAACCTTTATACTGGTTTTAGATAATTTTTCGTTAGAAACAGCATTAGTCTGAGCGTTTTTTAGTTCCTAGGGGGAAAATCAGTAATTTCAAGAAACGGGGGTGGGGGTTATGCGACTACAAATTTAAAATAAGTTTTCCCATTGAAACACTACACCTTGCATCCAAGCTAGCTGATTACTTGTTTGAATACTGGGGACCTGTTCCAATTTTTTTAAGTGTTGGGGGAGGGGGGAAGATAAAGAACATGGTATTGGGGAGTCAATTCCCCTAGTGAGTGACAGAGGCTCTTCTGTTCACCTTTTAATATTGCACTTAAGACCGTGCATTTTTATTTAAAATCGTTTCTTCTGTGGGATTGCTGTGTGTTTTAGTATCTTTCAGTGTTGTTTTAGTACATTTCAAAAGGATATCTTTAAGGAAAAGTATAACTAGGACAAATTGAAAAGTTTAGGGAGCTTAAAATTGAGGGAAAGAATTAGATGAGGAGTCATGGTAAGGACAGCTTAAGTGATAATATATTCAATTTTGACTACTGGATAGGAATGAAGTAATCTTACATTTAAACTAGAACAATGACATAGGAAGCACTAGTCACACTGGAAGTGCTAAATATGTAAATTCCAGGGCTCACAGAGAGTCAGAGTTGAAGTTTCAGGACTCATCGGTGTATATTTTTTAAGCATGTGTGCATATAACAAGGTACAGCTAAATGAGGCCTTAGGGTCAGTTACTGATTGTATTCAAAATATCTTAAAACAAGCAATTTGGTCATTTTTTCCAGAAAACTCATTCTTTGATCAACTGGCAAATGTTGCAGCAGTCGATTTGGGGTGGGGGTAGTACGAACTAAAATTTAAAATTAAACTACTGAAAAGAGTAGGTATTATGAAAGTATAGACATGAATTACACATTAAACTGACAGGAATCGTGGTTCTGGAAATATGATAGAAACGTATTGTTCTTCAGGGGCAGTGTTTTCACTAAAGGAAAGCTGCTTAATTTTTTATTATTTAGTGAGATTGGAAACGAGTTGAAATTTTGGCCGTGAAAGATAAGGATTGGTTTTTAAGGTGGCCTCTGTGCTTTGACCTTATGTGAAATTGGGATCTTCTGAACAAAGTTAAGGTGATGTAATTTTAATTTTGCTAAACTGATGTTAATGGCTTTAAATTTGCCCTCTGAGTATGCCTTTTTTTTTTTCCCCCCCTATTCTGATCATTTTGTGTGTGTGTGAGGCTGCATTAAATTCCTCATGTGAAGAATCTTCCAAAGGAAATTAATCTTCCATAGGCAGTTAAATTTGAGGTGTCAAATACAATTTTATTTTATTTTTTTTTACAAAAGGTATAATTTTGAGTCTGTCTTGTTTTTTTTATGGAAAAAATATCTAAATGCTTCTCTTTTTTCTGCAGAACATCCAGTCATGGATAAAAATGAGCTGGTGCAGAAGGCCAAGCTGGCCGAGCAGGCTGAGCGATATGATGACATGGCAGCCTGCATGAAGTCTGTAACTGAGCAAGGAGCTGAATTATCCAATGAGGAGAGGAATCTTCTCTCAGTTGCTTATAAAAATGTTGTAGGAGCCCGTAGGTCATCTTGGAGGGTCGTCTCAAGTATTGAGCAAAAGACAGAAGGTGCCGAGAAAAAACAGCAGATGGCTCGAGAATACAGAGAAAAAATTGAGACTGAGCTAAGAGATATCTGCAATGATGTACTGGTGAGAATCAAACATTCATTCTAGTCTCACTGTACTCTAAGGTTTCTGTAATGAATATCAGTTATGATGCTTTCAATTTTTTTCATTGGTTTTTCTTTTTAAAAATTTAGTGGTCCAAGTCTGCATGGTGTCACACTAAAAGATGTCAAAACAGTTAAGTTTGTATAAAATAAATGCAATAATTTCAGCCACTCCCAAGAGACTAAAATAGACTGTAGTAGTGGTTTTTGCATTAATTGAAAAGATTAGTAACATTATCATTTCAGTTATAGTTGGAGTATTTGTGGTATTTCTAGAGCTAATTTTTAAAAATGTACATATGTGGATATAGTAACTTTACATATCTTGGTATTTGTATTTTTAATTCTCACCCAAGAAATTGTTTTATTTAATTGATTGGGGGGGCATATGAGAGAGAAACATCAGTTGGTTGCCTCCTGGACCCGCCCCCACCTGGGATTAAACCCTCAACCTAGGTATGTTCCCTGAGCAGGAATTAAACCCGAAAACTTTTGCTGTGTGGGATGAGTGCTCCAACCAAGTGAGCCACCCAGCCAGGGCTACATATCTTGTTTTTATGTAAAAGAGATGTAATCGGAGACTCACTGTAGACATAGTACCTACCCTTCTCGGTATCAGCTCCATAACGTCAGAATGATGAGTGGGCTGTATAGAAAACACTGGCTTCAGTAGCTCTTGCTTCATCCTGAATTTAAGTGTTAGGGGCCGACTTTGAACTCACCACCACAGTAAAGGTATATGAATAACTCCAGCTTGATTTTCCAGGTGCAGTTGAAGTATTTTAGGTTCTCAGCATCTTCTGTGTTGAAGTACTGATTCTCTAAATAGGCTTAAAGAGCCCGAGCTGGTTTTGCTCAGCAGTTACAGCATTGGCCTGCAGACTCAAGGGTCTTGGGTTCGATTTTGGTCAGGGGCACATACCTTGGTTGCAGGCTCAATCAATCCCCGGCTCCAGGCAGGTGCAGGAGGCAGCCAATCGATGTGTGTCTCTCACATCGATGTTTCTTTCCCTGCTTCCATTCTCTGAAAAGCAATGGAGAGAATATCCTTGGGTGAGGATTAAAAAATAATAAAAATAAAAAGCTTCAAAGAATTGAACAGTACATTTTGATTAATTTTGGTTTTTTTACAAACAATGACGTTCTGATTCAGAAAAGTTTAAATCTGAGGATAAATTGATAGAAGATCCAACCATTTAGCATATAACATCCTATATATGTCCATACTTTATCTAATGAACAGGAGTTTCTGGAATAATATTTAAAGTGGTTTTGCTAAATGCTTGCACATTGGCTCTCAGTATGGTAGGGCTCTGGTATGTAGAGAGATGTCGTATGGCAATTACTCCGACAGGTTACTGAATCTGGGACTTGGTATGGAAGCCCAGGTGCATTATTGATTATTTGGCTCTTGTTCATGGAGGAATGACAATGTTCAGGTCGTGATGGTATTACGATTCTTTTATACTAGCCTCTGATTGCTAAGTTACCAGTACTTTTCTCAGATGGTATTTTCTTCAGGTTGTCTTTTTAAAGAACAATAATATTTTTTGTCTTAATTAACATGGGCTTATAAAGTCTTCTCATGTGATAACTGCCTTGGGTGCCTTTTTTTTTGCTTTTACTTGAAATCTTTACATTGATAGCTGTCATTTCTAAGATGAGAAAGGAATTTCATGATTTATCCAGGCTAAATGACAGTGCTTATTTTAAAATAATCATTATTTTCCATAATAAAAAAAGTGTCATCCCCCCCTTACTCTTCTTACTAATAATGAGTACCTATGTACATGTTACTGAATTTTGTTCATTCTAGTGCTTTTCCCCCAGTTACATCTGATCAAATCATTTTTACTTTGGTTTCAAAGGTTTGGTACAAGTTGTTTCCCTTAAGACAAAAGTCAGTTTAAGGATTAAAAGGGGCATAGTAACATTTACTCTCTACTAACAAACTTATTTGCTGTTCCAGGTAGGTATTTGCATGTTTTCCACACTGAAAGTATAAAAACCCCTGTCTGTGAGGACTTTCCTAGGAAAAGCCTGTAGCAGTTTTAATTTTGCTCCCCTTTTCCTTGCTAAGGGGGGAAAAGGTGTTTCATAGGATCAGTGGATAAGAATAACAAGATCTCTGAACAGCTTGTTGATAATGATTGTTGGGGTTTCATACTGGTAACTACCTGTGTTGCTCTACTTCAGAATATCACTGTTCTCTCCAAGTGTAACTGAGATTTGCACTTTGAAAGTTCAGATAAATGAAAGTTTAATTTCTTTACCATACAAAAAGCTCAGAATTCTAAATAAGATTTGCTTCCAACCATTGTCTTTTCATGGGTAAAACTACGATGGTGATCTTTGCATAGCTCACACCTCTAACATATAGTAGATACTTAAATACTTGAGTAAATGAGCAAAGGGGCTTCTTTTGAAAAAGAGTAATAGGACTAGGTCAGCAGCCCTGCTAATTTTTCCAGGCCTTTTCTTTTTTAACTTGGAAAAATTCTATATTTACAGGTAATTGGTTTTTTACAAGAAGGTTTTTTGTCCCTACCACTTTTTTTTTTTTTGAAGAGAGAAACACCAGTGTGAGGGGAAAACATCTGTCGGCTGCCTCCTGCATGCCCCCCTAATGAGAATTGAACTGGCAACCTTATGGTGCACAGGACAATGCCCAACCAACTGAGCCACACTTAATTATATTTTAAGTTTGTACATATAATCAATAATGTATTACTCACTTGACTTCATTGTACTGTTGAGCACCTGGCTAAGAAAATACCCTCTTCCCATAAAAAAGGAGCTAATCTCCAGAGTTCTAAGTTTTTCTGAAGAGCTGTTTAGTTCGTTATTAAATGGTTACTACCATTCTGTTCATGTGCGTTTATCAGGTGTTTAATTTATACAATTTACCAAGCAGACAAAGAGGAACCATGTTACTTTTGTACAAAGAGTTGAAGAGCATTACTGTAGGGTTCTTCTCTTGCATTGTTAATTTGAAATTGCATTATGTGAACTAATGCAATCTGCCTTTCCTGCCAGATCATAGACCATAAAGCTATCTTGGTAGTAGGGGAAGCACTTAACCCTAGTGATCCCTAACAGCTCTTCTGCATAAGTAAACAATAAGTAGCCAAAAATTAGATAGTTTTGTCTCGACAGTGA
Source organism: Miniopterus schreibersii (assembly GCF_964146895.1). NCBI lineage: Eukaryota > Metazoa > Chordata > Mammalia > Chiroptera > Miniopteridae > Miniopterus > Miniopterus schreibersii. The sequence goes on along the minus strand of NC_138117.1, from coordinate 6,510,298 downwards.
TGAGATGAAAAACAAAATGAGGAAATACTTACTAGAAAACCTAATTCACAAGGAAGAATTTAGTGGTGTAAAAAGAGCTTCAAATTTTGAGTCAGACCAACTTTTTACAATTTAATAGCTTCTTGGCCTAAGGAAATCGCTGTCCTCTGAGAGAACTGAGCTTAATTAAATGGAGGTAATATCTAACCCCCGTAGGGTTGTTGTGGAGAATAAAAGTCAGGTAAAGCCCTTGACTACATTCTGTGCCCTGTTTATCTCAGGTTTTGGGTTCTGTTTAAAAGCAATGATATCAGTACAAACCTGCCTATAGTAGTACAGGGGTCTCTTAACTCAGAATCCAAGAATGGGATTTAAAAGATCCATGAAGCCTTAAGAACTTTTGGGAGGGGGCAGAGGGTTCATTACTTGCCAACAAATTTTCACAGTTTCATTTAAAAATGAAAAGCATTGGTATAAGGCAAAGAATGACTTCCTCTCCTTCTAGGAGGTAAAGCAATAAAATAGTGAGTCTGACATTTGTAACATTTGGCAATAGTGATTCTGTTAACTAAGTTCAATTTTATTACGCTTCTCTGCATTTTAATTTGCCCAGGGCAGTTTTAAGGTATGGATGCTGGACACTCATTTTTACCTCCAGCCCACAGAACTGCCATTAAGCAGGAGCAAGCTAGGGAACCAGGCAGCTTTTGTGTCCTTCCTAGTCCGAATATATTAATATGTGTCTTGGACCTTAAAAACTGCTATATAGAGTTGTAAGCTGAAAATCACTAGGCAGATCATTTATTGGAGTGTAAGGGCTTCTCAGAATTCTGTAGTGTTAGACTCATCTTTATGACTAAAGAGTTTTCACAGTAAGTATTAAGTATTCCACTGTTGAGGTGTTTTGTACAGTTGAGAAGTCTGAGGTATATGAAGTAGAAATGAAAAATTTCATACAGGAATGAGAATAGAAAGGTAGATATTTGCTATTGGTGGGAAGGGGAAGAAGAACAAGTTGATCAAGAGCAACAGGTTATTTACCCTTTTTTCAGTATAACAATACTTAGATAAGAATGGGGTTCTTCCTGACTGCTCTAGTAAGAGTTACAGATGACCTGGAGATGTTTGGTGATTAGATGGGCTGTGAGTGAAGATAGTTAAAAGTGAACTAAGAGGAAGTGTTTAAAGGATTAGAAATTGGAATCAGAGTGAAAAACTTGACTAATGGCTTAAGCATATAAAGAACATGCACACTTTTGAAATGATTCAACTTTTTTTTTTTTAAATATATCTTTATTGATTTCAGAGAGAGGAAAGGAGAGGGGGAGAGAGAGGAACATCAATGATGGGAGGGTCATTGATCGGCTGCCTCCTGCATGCCCCCGACTGGGGATCGAGCCCATCCAGGCATTTGCCCTGACCTGGAATCAAACCCCGATCGCCTGGATCCTAGGTCGATGCTCAACCGCTGAGCCACGCCCAGCCAGGTGAAATGATTCAACTCTTAATCTATCCAAAAAGGAAGAAATTGTAAGCCCATTCTTAAAGACTTTTTCTTGGAATACATATATATAGCCACAGTTTGGAAGTAATTTGCTAAACCACGCCATAAGTGCATATTTTATAAAATACTATAAAAGGTCATTTGAGTTTTCATAGTAGAGTGAGAATTTAAGTGCTTGATAAGCAGTCAGTTCAGAATCCTTCTAGAAATGTGTAGTTTATTCTAATCCTTTAGTTCTTTCAACCCAAGTGATTTGTGTGTGTGATTCTCTTTTAAAAAGTAGTCATTTTAAAGCATTCAACTTAGTTTTCATAGGAATACACCTTTTCATACTTTTATTTCATAACATTTAAGTAACAGCATTTTAAGTTGTTATAGCCAGTATCGTGGCATAATTTTGGAAATAAGTCATCAGACTTAAATAAGGATGTAAACTGCTGATAGAAACTGAAGGTGATTACAGAGAGTGGCCAGAAAATCTGTCCTCAAGCATTTAGCCCAAGTAATGGGCATCATTAGTGTTTACCTAGGAATGAAGAACCTAGTGTAAGCCAGGCTCTCAAATGAAATTTCGTTATTCTAACAAATTAAGTGAAGGTTTTGTAAAAGTTACTATATTCTAGATCATGGTATCAGAACATTAGATGGACAAAACATTGCTTCATGTAAAAAGCCTTTCAAATCTGGTAAGTGGTCCTAGCACATAAAGGGGGACCCACTATAGGAGGTAGTTCTGCCTTTATAATATGGAATTCAATGTTATTGGACTACTGAGAGAAATTCGATCACACACTTTTTTATTTCAAAATAGGTAGTCTTTGGCACATTTAATATTGGAGAGAGAGAATGTGTGTGTGTGAAGTAAATTTTTTAAAAGTAAGAATGTGTTTTCTGATCACTGAGTTAAAAAAGGTGTCCATTAAAATTCTAATATGCCTTAGAATGTTTTTTTCCTAGAATTCCTGAGATTCCTCTTGTGGTTTCATCTTGGTTCCCATTATGATGGTTTTACATTGAGAGTAAATGCTGCTTTTTATGGGATTTAGAGTTGCTGTCAATTTCAATATGCTGAGAGCCAGGGTTCATTTCATCTTTCTCTTGAAAATTCCTGTCCTTTCTAACTACCCAATTTTAGCATGTTTTCTAGACTTAATTAAAATGACATCTTAGACCTCATTTTCTGATTGCAAGTTGTCATTGCTGTGTTGACTAGGTCATTGTTTTTCAACTTTTACATTCATGTTGGTAACTCATTTATATGATAGACTCCCATGGGTAGTACCAGGATTATTTGCCTTTCCCATTGTAGTAGTAGTTCTATCCCTTACTCTCCCACTCAAAAGCACATTGGCAAGAAAGTGATTATTGTAAGGATAAACGTGATCTAATTTATTGCACAAAAGCTACATTACAAATCTTTTACTGCTTCTGGGGCTCATTCATTCAGACTTGCTACCTTTGTTTTCTGTTCCCAGCTCTATGCTGCATACAGCTAGCTCTTTTATCTTTATAGACAGTAATTTTCCCATCTGCTCAGTCTTTCCCCAAATCCCCAAACACAAAGCCTTTGGCTCTAGTTTGGTGTTCTCACTGTCCCTGATAAACAGGCCATTGCTAATTCCCATCTTTATGGCCTGAGGAGGGTTTCTGCTTTATTACTCCAATTTAGAACTTATTTTCCTTCATTCTCCTTGAAAACAGGACCATTAACATTTGTGATACTTAATTTGTACAGTACACTGAAGAAATATTTAATGCTTAATATTTTTTAGATGGCCCAAATTTGAATTAGGTTTGGGAAGAATAGTGTGTTTAGCCACTATATCTCAGTAGTTCATTGTACTAGGTACATTTCTGTGCATTGGTCATTCTCCATTTCTTTCTTTAGTGAGTAATTCCTTGTAATGATGAACAGCTGGATACCTTTGTGAAAGTTGCTATGCAGTAGCAGTTGTCATTTGTTGATTTAGTTTTGCATTTTGTGTTAAGGTATAATGTGACATAAGCAGTAACGTGGTATAAAATAGTCATATCTTGGCAAAGTTCGCTAATTTCATTCTTTTGACATTCTTTTGCATAGTGTGGATTTTGGAGGCAGCAAAACATGCTGAGTATAGCTGACTTATCAGTAGGTTCTTGGATGGCATAGGCAATGTTTGTTTACATTGGAATAAATTACTAAAAGTTTTCCACATATAAGCATTTAAGTTTCTTTTGACAGAATTTGTTGTTAGCCTTCTTCCTTTCTCCCCCAAATAAAAATATACTTACAGTGGTATTAGCCTGGGTAGGATGGCAAAGCGGCAAGGTAATAACCTAAGTACAGTCACTCAAATGTTCATGTATAGCATTAAATAGGCCAAAATAAGACTTTGTCCAGTGGATTGACCTGGATATGTGTGTGAAAATCTAGGCAAGATTCTATTGCATTTAATTCGCAAGGTGTGCTCAATTTTTGTTGTATTGGAATGTTATTTACTTGAATTGTTAAATGACTTGGACATCATTAGAAAAGTTAGAAACATTTTTTAGTGAAGGTTAATTCCCATCTTGCAAACAAGTTTTGGGATCTAGGAGTTTTTTAAATTAGCAGTATTACCAAGGGGAACCCATATGAGTTGAATGTTTCTCATCTCAGTGATTACAAATGTTTTTCTGAGAAAGACCTATTTCTCTTGTTGATCCAAGACTCATGAACTGTCAGCTCATAATTTTTTGCCTGAGGTGTAGGAGGAATGTCTCTGGACCACATTCATCCCAGACACTTGGTGAAAATCCTCTCCAAAACCATCCTACTTTTAAAATTGACGATTGAGGACAGTATTACATATGCAGGCTATAGTATACTCAGAACAAGTAAGTGTCAGAACAGTTTTAACAGTTACAACCTAATGCTCTTTTTGGTACTTTCCACCATTTTTCTTTTAATCTTTAGAAGTGACATTTTGAATGTGAGGTAAAACATTGATTTTCCTGGGATCATTTTCTAGCATTAAGTATCCAGAGGCAAGCAATTCTCTGAACCTGATTTAATTTAGCAGTTTTTAGTCCTACTTAGAGTTAGCCCTTTCACCCAATTAATTTTTCAAGAAACAAAACATTTTAGAACATTCCAGGCTTTCTTTCAGCATTAAGTTTTGTGCAGATCAATTGTTTCATTTAGGGCAAAAACCAAGGAGCAAGTACTCTAGCTTTAAACGGGAATTATAGAAATTTTAGGTTGGCTTTAACAAAGTCCCTAAACATGAGGGATAATATTTTGTCTTGGCTTTATCAAATTTCTTGTTGATTTTTTTTTTTTTAAACTTAAATGGTGAAGATCTGCCATCTATCAGTGGTCAGTCTTCTATGATTCCATCTATGAAGTTAAGTAGTGCTGTTCCTTCATATCTGTATGATCTTATCATTCATAGAACACTTATAATTTTACTTTCTTAGGCCAACATTACACAAGAAGGTGAGTGTGAATTCAAAATGTTTGCTAATACCTACTAAATTAGTTCCTTACATCACCTGAGTTTCAGCTATTTTGATGGAGCCTTTTAATTGGTTGGAAGCAAAGGATGGTTACAATTGAAAGAAATCATGCCATTCCAGCCACAAGGGGGAGTAAGAGACTAATTTCCAAATTGATAGGCCCTTATTGCAACAAAAATACTAGGCTGCATTTGTTTTAGAATTTTAAGAAATCTAGGAAAGATAAAAGGCCCAGTGGCTTTACAGAATAAAGTGAAAGTTTCGGGAAATTTCTCTTTGTGCACAAGGGAGTAATTGTACAAGACTAGAAATTGTGCTGTAGAATTGGAATTAAATTTCCTGTTTGGAGTGTTATTAAAAATGGCATACATGGGGCAATTTTAGTTTCTTGAATAATAAAATAGAGAGTTGCACTTTATAGAATCACTGCATTTTAAGCTTGAAGGAGCATCCAGCCTAGCTTTTTCATTTGTACAGATCAGGAAACTGAAGCTCAGATTCAGTGACTTTCAGTAAGTCATGCTGTAAGCATTAATAGTTTCTGTCCCTTACATAGTATTGGAACATGATATTTACTCTGTGATGTATGGGTTTTAGGAGTGATGGGTTGGGGGGTTGTCAGAATAACTGGACTTTAATTAAAAGGGATGACTGCAGGTTTAGACTATATTTTAGGGCTCTATACTTGAATGAAAATAACAAGAATTACATTTGAGGGCCCTTTTGTTTCTTGCCACTTTTTCCCTTTTAACCACCGGCATTTTTATGCATGATTTGTATGAAAGCAGAAGATCTGTTTTCTAACCTTTCTCTTTATCTGTTGTGTTTATGGAAGATGGGCCATGATAGTACAATCTAAAACAGGAATGGGTTATGGAGGCTTTGGTCTTTCCCACTCATATATTTGGTGAGGTCAAGTTAAAGGAGACTGTTACCTCAGCTGTATTTTCAAATTACAGTGCATAAATGCCTCATTAGTGGCTATTTACTATCGCTAATGACATTTTATGTATATTTATCTTTGTGGAAATTAAATTTAACACTACTTTTCATTTTGAAATAATTTATAAAATTAGCTATATAACCTATGGAGTTTATTCATAAATTATACCACTTTAATCATAATTCATTCCTGGATCACACTTTGCATTTCATCATCATATCTCCTTACTCTTTTATTCTTGATCAGTTTTTCAGTCTTTGCCTTTCATGATTTTGACACTTTTTTAAACAGTACTGGCCAGGTATTTTGTAAAATGTCCCTCAATTTGTATTTGGTGATTTTATGATTAAGTTCAGATTGTGCATTTTGGGGAAGAATTCCTGGAAGTGATATCATGCCCTCCTTGGTGCATCATATTAGGAGACACATGATATATTCTTGTTACTTAACCATTTAGGTAGGACATTAGATATCCCAGCTGTATAACTTATAATTTTCCTTTGAAATATATTTTTCCTTAGTTGTCTTTATGTATATTCTAATTTCCAAGCCCAAATGACAGCATACAGCCCAGTGATTTATTTGACTACATAGTGGTAAGCATCCATTCTTTAAATAAATACATGGACAGTCTGTGACTCAACAGTGGTTCTAGTTAATGACTTTTTGACTTTATGATGGTGTAAAAGTGATATGCATTCAGTAGAAACCATACTTCAAATTTTGAATTTTGATCTTTTCCTAAGCTAGTGATGTGCAATGCCCTGTAATAATGCTGGGCAGTGGTAGTAAACCACAGCTCCCAGTCAGGCACACAAACACAAAGGGTGAACCTTTTTTGGATATTGTGTTCTGAGCACATGTAACGTAGGCCAGGCTGTGATGTTCGGTAGGTTAAATGTATTAAATGCATATTCAACTTATCTGTTTTTCAGCTTATGGTGTGTTTATTAGGATGTAACCCCATTATGTCAGGGAGCATCTGTATGAACACTTTATAATGAGTACTTTTTTTTTTTTAGTTTAGTCCAAGGACCCTTAGTCTATAAATTATCTGATTTCCCATTTAAGAAAGGAAAGGAAAAGTGACCTTGAATTTTATTTCATTTTATTTGTTTAATATGTTTTTATTGATTTCAGAGAGAGAGGGAGAGAGAGAGAAACATCAGTGATGAGAGAGAATCATCGGTTGACTCCCTCCTGCACACCCCCTACTGGGGATCCTGCCCGAGACCCGGGCATGTGCCCTGACCAGGAATCAAACCACCCGTGACCACCTGGTTCATGGGTTGCTCAAACACTGAGCCACACAGGCTGGACTATTTTATTTTTTAATCCTCTATCGCTTCTCTTGGTGGTAGTAGTTCCACAATCCAGGGCTCCTGACTTGAAAACAAATTTACTCTGCCTTAGCCTCCTTCCTCAGAGTTATTACATAGACACTGGAGTCTTATCCAAGGATTCTGAAATCATATTGGGATGTACCTAGCCTGCTCCTTGACTACTGTTTCTGAATAGATGTGCTTTAAGTAGTTTCTTAAGTCTGAGTGTCAGGAGGTATGATTGGTGCTTTCTTGTTCATATTCTTAATTTAGACTTCACAGCACCCTTTTGAAGTAAATTTTCATTTTAATCATTTTATACATGAGAAAATTAAGGCGATGAGAGGAATTCAGTCTGTCTAATTTTAGAATTTATATTGTTTCTCTTACACCAAGCTTTTGCTCCAAGAAGTGCCACCAGTTCAGACAGTTTGGTATTTCGTGCAGTTTCTAGTCTAATTATTACCTAAAGATTTGATGTTTTATGCTTCCTATTTTAGGCTATAATCATACTAAAGGACCAGTGAAAAGGAGATATATCACTAGAATAGAGGTGGATTGTCAGTTTATAAACCTTTCATTAGAAATAATTTGTCCACAATCAGGATTGAATGTTTATTTAATTTCCTATTAGTGGGGGCAGGTTGAGCCCTACCCCATGAAAGGCAGTCAGAACTAGATAACCTGATTTTTACCTGTTGATTAAGATTCAGTCCCTGTCTTTAGAATCATGTTATTTAGCTCTGGATTATAAACCATCTACAGAGAGGTATTGGATGGATATAGGCTTCTAGTGGCATCTTGCGTACTGTATAAAGTCAGAAAATGAATCAACTCTAATTCAGCAAATTAATCTTAGGTATTTAAAAAATATTGACCATGATATCTTTAAAAGACAGAGGCTGTATTCAAAAACAGATTTTTTTAATGGTTGAAGAAACACTCAATTTCTAAATCAAATTACATTTAAGCAAGATTCATACTGATTAACATCGTTGGCTTCAGTTTAGTGCTTGAGTGTAAGATAATCACAAATTTTGTGTTTTGACCTGAAACCTTTTCTATTATAAATTACATTTGGTTTAGAAAGTTAATGTCCTGTGTTATTTGAACACTTTTACAAGTGAAAGGGACATCAGTAGTAAGCCTAACCTTTGTTGAAGTTGTGACAGGCCCCTTCCACTTGTCATATAATGCTACGTGAACCTTTTAAATTCAGATTCTTACAATGTGTCAGAGTCGTCATTACTTTCATTGTACTACTGTAGATGAATGAAATTTAGGAAGTTGTATTGTGTGCTTACTAGGATTATTCTCTCAAGTTTTTGTATGTTTTAAAATCAGCTAGTAGTCCTTTCTCCCTTTCATTTTCTATTTTGCTTGCTTCCAGTTTTTTCTTGTCACTGCTGCTTTCTCTGATAAGTGGTTTCCTTTTTCCTCTTTGTTCTTATTCTTTCCATCTGGGTCTTTTCCCTATACTGGTCTCTTCTCTGGCTTCCAAATCTGAAAAATTGAGCTTGAGTTTAATGAGACCATCTGATTTGTGAACTTTCTCTATAAAATATCCAAGTGAAAGTGATTCTCTCATTTCTCCTTAAAATCTGTATAAAAAGAGTGGAACTCAGTATCTGACTGGGTGGCCTAGTCTAAGCTTGGACCAGTCATATAATTTTTCTCATATCAACTAGATATCTGCCTCTTATTAAACTTAACTAGTCTTGTCTCCTGGAGCCATTCATATCATCGTCTTCCTGCCTTCATGACAGTTTTTAGTTTCCTCATCACTGATTGCTTTCCTTGGAAACTCTCCAGTGTAAAAAGGTCTGTCTTGGTACATTAAAAAACAAACCAAAAACAATGTACTCTAGATTTGGTCTCGTTAGCCAAGTCTAGAACTGAAACATTTCCCTTCCTTTCTAATTTTATTAGTATTTTGGAACCACATCTTTTTAGTAGGCATATCACCCTGTTGAAGCAGAGGAAACGTAGCAGCGGCAGTACAGGTCAGATTGCCTAGTTGGAGTTGTGTCTTCACAAGTTAGCTGTGGTCTTAAACACATTACATTACATTACATTGTATTTTGTAAGATGGGGATCATTGTAGTTTGTACCTCATAGGTAAAGTTATGGAAGGGTCAAAATCCATATAAAATGCTTAATTGAAATGTTACGTTTATTATTGAGTTAATGTTATGATTATTTTCTTCATTTGTCTGTTGCATAACAAACCAATCAAAATTTAGTGACTTAAAACAATGATTTATTCTGTGATTGTATGGCTTGACTAGACTCTTGTCCAGTTCTTCACATAGTATTGGCTGAGGTCACTTACTGCTCTGCATTCAGCTGGGGCTGAAATAACCAGGTGGCTTCATTTAACATCTACCATGACCAGAGCTGACGTGGCCTTTCTCTCCAGCAGGGTAGTTTGACTTTTTGAATGCTGGCTCAGGGCTCCAAGAGAACAAAAGGAGAAGTTGCCAGTCCTCTTAAGGGTTAGGCCCAGAACTGGAACAGCAGTCACTTCTACCACATTCTGTTGGTCTGAGCAAGTCAACATAGTAAGCCCAGACTCTGGGGAAAGAAAATAAATTCTACCCCTTGACAGGAGGAAGAGTGGCATACGTGAACCAGGTTGACAGGGGAATTGGTAGAGGCTCTCTTTGGAGACAATCTGCCACAGTTCTGTTCTTTCATAATTAGCTTTCTGAACCAATGTGTTGGTCCCTTTTAATTTAATCTTTAATCCAGTCTTTCTTGCTTTTTTTAAATCTTTAATGATTCTTAGCTTTATGTAATCAGAAGATTTTACCCTTTCTCAACTTCTTTTATTTTTAACAGCTTTATTGAGTATAATTGACATACAAAGAACTGTATTTATCTTTTTTTAAGATTTTTTTAAAATTTGTTTTTAGAGAGAGAACATTGATGTGAGAGTGAAACATCAATCTGCTGCCTCCCTTATGCCCTCTTGGGATCGAGCCCGCAACCCAGGCATGTGCCCTGACCTGGAATCGAACCGTGACCACCTGGTTCATAGGTCGATGCTCATCCACTGAGCCACACTGGCAGGGCATGATTTCATTTTTTGCTTTAAATCAGTTGTAGGATATAATTATTAGCATGTTAAGATTAAAATTAGTTTAGATTGTTATAAACAGAATTATATAGGAGAAAGTTTTATCTGTTTAGAGTGATCTGTAAACATGTATCTTATTAGCTAAAAGTCACTTAATGAAATTAAAGGTTTACTCATGAGAACTGCTATTTTCATAATTCTACCACTGTCTTAATTTAGTTAGGAAAAAAATAAAACTTTTACTTTGAGCGTCTTTACCTGTTGTGAGGTATTACTTGAATTGTGTTCTTACAAATGAAGTTAATTTTGTTCTCTTTCCTCTGTCATAGACCCTGGTAGTTTCTATTACATTGTTTTCTGCTTAAGTCATAATTCCTCCAGAGTCCCAAAAGATTCATCTCTTATGTTTTTTTCATTCTAATATCATGACTGCCTTGAAAATGGAAATATGCTAGCTGTTACGAAAATATGGATTATCATTGAAACATGCAGTCTCTCTCGGCATGTAAATAATAGCACTGTGGGAGAGGGGGGAAGGGTGATATTCAAATGTATAAACCAAATAATAAACTGAACGCTAACTTCAAATTTCAAGTATTACTGTCTAAAGCATTCTTTTAAGCAACAAATTCATGAGCCTACTGCATTCAACAATTGTATTATTGGCAATGACTGTGTTAAAACTATAATTTAGGCTATAGTATGCTCTTAAGAAATGCAGATTCTTTCAGTTTTGTAAATGTTTTATTCTTATTATGACTTTCTTTTCTTCCCAAGTCTCTCTTGGAAAAGTTCTTGATCCCCAATGCTTCACAAGCAGAGAGCAAAGTCTTCTATTTGAAAATGAAAGGAGACTACTACCGTTACTTGGCTGAAGTTGCTGCTGGGGATGACAAGAAAGGTATGCTGTATTTTTCAGCCTGATTTTTGAACATTGTATAAAATAACATTGTGGAAGTGGTCTCTTTCTAAAGGGTAAGCTTTTTGTTTGTTTGTTTTTTTAATCGCTTAGGTAACTAAATGAAGAACAGTAATGCACTTTTTCTCTCTTTTTAGTCCTGAGAATATGTATCTACTGCCTAATACTGGTATTCTAAAATTACTGCTTGCTGAAAAGCCAATTTTGTGCACAGGAATGTTTCCTCATTGTTTTAAGAAATAGTGATCATAGCATAACTGTAGAGCATTGCAAACAAATGAAATATAATGATACTGAGGTGATTAGAGTCATAGGATATCGTTGGATATTAAGGTTTGGCTTGGGTGAAGGTGAAGTACAAGTTTTATCAGTACATTTTGATGTGTTTTATTATCCAGGGATTGTGGACCAGTCACAACAAGCATACCAAGAAGCTTTTGAAATCAGCAAAAAGGAAATGCAACCAACACATCCTATCAGATTGGGTCTGGCCCTTAACTTCTCTGTGTTCTATTATGAGATTCTGAACTCCCCAGAGAAAGCCTGCTCTCTTGCAAAGACAGTATGTATTTTACCTGTTCTGTTATATGGAAATATAGTGATTCTTATTATTTGAGTACTGAAATGTACTTTTTTAAATCATAGGCTTTTGATGAAGCCATTGCTGAACTTGATACATTAAGTGAAGAGTCATACAAAGACAGTACGCTAATAATGCAATTACTGAGAGACAACTTGACAGTAAGTACATAATTAATGGTTAATGTGGAAGAGATTATGTTGTTTTATAGGTTTCTGGCCTTTTTTTCTTTTTAATTAAATACAAGATTCTGTCTGCTGTTAAAACCAAAGAAAAACCACCTTGTAGAAACCAAAATATTAGACCAAGAACTTAAATGTTCAATTTCATTACGTATCTTGTTAAAACATTTGTAACCCATGGTTTTCTGCTTTTAAACACATAGGCCACTTTATTTTCCATTCCATTCTGAGCAGTGCGTTTTTGTTGTTTTTTTTTTAATTGGGATCCAAATAAAGTCTACACATTGAAATTTTTTGATATGTCTCTTTGGTCCTATAGATTTTCCTATTTTTCTCCGTCATAAATACTAAATTTGAAGTTAGGTGAAAAAATTATCAAGTATCTGCTGTGTGCCAGGTAAAGAGCTAGGAACGAAGATTATAGACTAATGCTACTGTTTTTCGTTGCCTTAGGGCCTTTCTTTTGGGGACTAAATCATTTTATACATTTCACTTCTTCCAGCTTTATTCTAGTCCACTGCCAATTTCCCAAACCAGTTCTTCATTCTAGTGTTGAATTTCTCCCCAAAGAGTTTTTTAAGCAGTGTCAGGTACTTGTTTATTATTACTAAATACTTATAATTATTTTAGAAAGTGTAAGTAGGGGGCTCCCTACTGATTTGTGAGATTTTTACTCTAATCGAGAATAAGCCATGGATTCTTACAGAATGAATCTTTTTATATCAAATGAAAGAAGCACTTGAATTTGCTAGCTGATTGTAATATATATTTTTCCTGTTTGAAGTGATGAGAACTTGTCATTCTGAAAGGTAGAACCTGAAACCTAGTTACTGTGCTGTATTGTCATCCCTTTTGTCTCCTCCTCCCTTTTTTTTTTTTTTTTTTTTTTTTGAGAGAGAGAGAGAGAGAGAAACATCAATTGGTTGCCTCTCCCACACACCTTGACCGGGGATTGAACTTGCAACCTGGGCATGTGCCCTGACTGGGAATCAAACCCGCCACCCTTCGGTGCACAGACGATGCTCCAACCAACTGAGCCACACTGGCCAGGGCTTGTCATCACTTTCTGAGAGGGCCAGATCTGAAATACTTTCAGCTGAATTTTGATAACAATATAGCATGAAGAGTATTTTGCAACAAATAAGAGAAGAAAATGTAAGGTTCTGATTCTGTCACTATTTACTGTATTACTTCTGTGGGCCTTGATAGTATCATCTCTTATTATAGGTTGATTGGATCAGTTATCTGGCAAGTAAATCTTTTCCCAAACTCCCTAATCCTTGAGTTGGGCTCTGGTTGCGCAGATATTGTCAGCAATAAGCCTAGGAAGAACATCTTGTACCACATTTTTTCATGTTTATGTAAATTTCGATAATCCTTGAAGGTTAGAACTAGAAAAAGATGTTAGAAAACAATCTCATTTTGTCTTATAAAACTCCCTGTTTAATGGGAGTACATAGGCTTCCAGAAATCAATTAGCTGTTTGACTTTGAAAGAAATCTCCTTTCCAGACCCAGAGATATATTTGGTAAATAAATAAAACTAATGGGCGATTTGGGAAATAAAAAATATTAAGATTTTTTCTATAATCTCAAATTATACAATGGTAAGACTTGGAAAAAATGTTAATATTTCAAGCAGCTGAAATAATTTTTTAACCTGCTGAAAAACTGTAATACTAATAAAATAAAAAAATAGAATCCATAATTCTACCACAGGGATAATTCAGTTATTAGAAAAGCTAAATTTATATTTTTAGTTCAGTATCCTGGCTCTTGAATTTCGTGAATTGTGGGATTCTTTTTGGAGTAGTTCTATGAGGGGAAAGTAGTGAACCTGAGCGCCTTGAGCATAGGCCAGATTAGATGATTCTGGTTTAGTTGCACTAAACTCATGCATCCATCTGTCATTGGAGCTATCAGGACAATCTAATATTCTGGTAACTATTGATACTTAGCATTTCTATGCTTTCTTATTTCTCTTTACTTTCTATGAATAACCATGAGTTTCCTATATTTGACTTTATTTGAAGACATCTGCTATGTACTTACCATGTTCATAAAATGATAAGGGAGAAAATAAGTGTTTTTATCTTGACATTATCTTTGGTGCTGCTTCCTTTTTTTTAAAGAAAGCCATGATCACATTCTGGTGCCTTGGCATAGTTAAGGTTTGTGGGGGGGTTTTCCCCAAACTCTGAAACATGCTAAAAATCTTTCCTTCTGTTATCAGTTGTGGACATCGGATACCCAAGGAGATGAAGCTGAAGCAGGAGAAGGAGGAGAGAATTAACCGGCCTTCAAACTGTTGTCTGCCTCATTCTAAAATTGACACAGTAGACCATTTGTCATCCATGCTGTCCCACAAATAGTTTTTTGTTTACGATTTATGACAGGTTTATGTTACTTCTATTTGAATTTCTATATTTCCCATGTGGTTTTTATGTTTAATATTAGGGGAGTAGAGCCAGTTAACATTTAGGGAGTTATGTTTTCATCTTGAGGTGGCCAATATGGGGATGTGGAATTTTTATACAAGTTATAAATGTTTGGCATAGTACTTTTGGTACATTGTGGCTTCACAGGGGCCAGTGTTAAAATTGCTTCCATGTCTAAGCAAAGAAAACTGCCTACATATTGGTTTGTCCTGGTGGGGAATAGAAGGGATAATTGATTCCAGTCACAGGGAGGTGTTGTGGGTACTTTAAGTTTTGGAGCACTTAGAGGGCTGTAGTGGAAATGGGTAGCCCATGGATAGCACGTGTGGAACCCTGTGTGTATCTATGGAATACTCAGTCTCAGCACACACCTTTAACTACAGCTGCAGAAGTGTTCCTTTAGTTGTGACCCAATTTACTCTGGATAAGGGCAGAAACGGTTCACATTCCATTATTTGTAAAGTTACCTGCTGTTTGCTTTCATTATTTTTGCTACACTCATTTTATTTGTATTTAAATGTTTTAGGCAACCTAAGAACAAATGTACAAGAGAAGATGCAGTAAAATGAATTGCTTGATGTCCATCACTTCATGTATATCAAGCACAGCAGTAAAAGAAAAAACCCATGTATTTAACTTTTTTTAGATTTTTTTTTTTGCTTTTGTGATTTTTTTTTTTTTTTTTTTTTTTTTGATACTTGCCTAACATGCATGTGCTGTAAAAATAGTTAACAGGGAAATAACTTGAGATGATGGCTAGCTTTGTTTAATGTCTTATGAAATTTTCATGAACAATCTAAGCATAATTGTTAAGAACACGTGTATTAAGTTCATGTAAGTGGAATAAAAGTTTTATGAATGGACTTTTCAACTACTTCTCTACAGCTTTTCATGTAAATTAGTCTTTTGGTTCTGAAATTTCTCTAAAGGAAATTGTACATTTTTGGAAATTATTCCTTATTCCCTCTTGGCAGCTAATGGGCTTTTACCAAGTTTAAATACAAAGTTTATCATAACAATATACTACTAGTAGAACTACTGTTCCAACCATGTCCCATACTCCCCAGCCCCAGCCCCAGCCCCCTGAAAAAACGGTTTTAGGTTCGTTCATTTGTTTTCAGAGTGCGGGGATTGATTGGGGAAAAAAAAAAAAAAAAGTAATGTGTTCCATTTAAAATTTTAGTATATGGCGTTTTCTAACTTCGGAAGCCACAATGTTCTTGGCCCATCATGACATTGGGTAACATTAACTTAAGTTTCGTGCTTCCAAATCACTTTTGTTTTTAAGAATTTCTTGATACTCTTGTAGCCTGCCTTCAGCTTTGATCCTTGATTCTTTCTGTTTGTCAGTTGCACACAGGATTACCTTTTTTAGCCTTCTGTCACCAACCATTCCTACTTGGTGGCCGTGTACTTGGAAAAAAGGCCGCATGATCTTTCTGGCTCCACTCACTGTCTAAGATACCCTGCTTCCTTTGCTTGCATTCCCACAAACTATTTCCCTCATCCTATTTACTGCAGCAAATGTCTCCTTTGTTTTATCTCCCTGTAAAACTCTACCTACCCTGAATGGTCTGTCATTGGCTGCCTTTAAAATCTTTCTTCTTCCTCTCTTTAAGTAATGGGGCTAAGTTATACCCAAAGCTCACCCTACAGACTATTTCCTCAGTACCTTGCAAAAACACCAAACAAAAATACCATTTTAAAAGAGGTGTATTTTTTTCTTTTAGAATGTAAGCTCCTCAAGAGCAGGGACAATGTTTTCTTGTATGTTCTATTGTGCCTAGTACACTGTAAATGCTCAATAAATATTGATGATGGGAGGCAGTGAGTCTTGATGATAAGGGGGAGAAACCAAAATCCCAAATACTGCTTTGTTGCTTGTTTTATTATGACCTCAGATTAATTGAGAACTATCAGCCCTTTGGGACAATTGTCCCAAATACTACATTCAAATAAAAGTGTGATGGCGCCCTTGGGGTCTTTTCAAGGAGAAAAGATCTCATGCATTCAGGACAACAACATAATGCATCTTCACGCACAGCTCTTTTTTTTTTAATTGATTTTTCTCGACCCCTGGGCCAAGGACATGAAATAATCCATAACTTAGAATTAAGCTAGACTGAGGAAATGGATCTCAATCAAGTGTAAGTAAAGTCTAAAGCTTGTCAATTTGCCTATTTATGTGTATCAGTCATCTACTAAATTAGTTTGATTCTGAAATAAATTGTGGTAATACTTCATTAATACTAGGTATTATGTTTCTACTTAGTAGTTCCCAGTAGATGATTCCAACGTGGGATTTTTTTTTTGCCTTGGATTTGAAAAATAAATTTTTTGTAATTTATTTCTTCAGTTGTCCCAAATCCAGGCTTTATGTCTGTTGTCAATATGTAGTTCCAGGAATTTGGAGAATTCAGCGATGTGTTTTATGTGTGTGATGTTGGAATTGTTAAATATGTATGTGTATCCACTTTAGAGTTGTCCTTTGAGTAGAGCAGCACTGTGATCAGGTGAAAGTGTGCACTTCGCTGCAGCTCTGGCCTATGGTCCTGGCTTTTTAAAATAGCTGTTACTTTGTGCTATAGAGATCATGGGAATGCTTGGTGGGGGTGGTAATAAGATTAAAAGAATATATGTCAAGTGGTTTAACTGCAGGGGCTCAAATTTTTTTTTTCCTTCCAGTCTTTCCTGCAACATAGTCATCAATTCTGCCATGGCCCAAAGCATATTTTAAAGTTAGTCAAGGCCAATTTC
The DNA here is from genome assembly GCF_964146895.1 of Miniopterus schreibersii. Lineage (NCBI taxonomy): Eukaryota > Metazoa > Chordata > Mammalia > Chiroptera > Miniopteridae > Miniopterus > Miniopterus schreibersii. Next base: position 6,493,119 of record NC_138117.1, on the reverse strand, counting down.
AGTCTGCAAGCTTAGATTATTTGTGGCCATACCTGAACTTGAGAGAGAAACCTTGATTAAGTAATTTGGGAACTATCAATGGTGAGATGTTTAAAAATCTTGAATAGGCTGAATGCATATCCAAGGAGTTTGGATACTTCCCAGCAGTAGCAGCAGCATTTAAATGGTTTATATCATCTTGAGGGGAGGATGGTACTTTATTTGGATGCAAATGTGTCATAGTAGTCACAGCATGAGAGCCTACAATATGTTACAAACTTTCTAACTGGTGCTATGTGCTCAGAGATAGTTTTACATGTCCCTGTAGGGAAAGGTCAGATCTTACATAGCTTTATGATGTTTTGTCATACCACATAGGAAATTACTGTAGTGGAATTGAAATAATATAAAGTTGGTGGCTGAGACTGGAGACTTGTAAAATGGCTAGATTTGGATCCTTTTCTAAATGTGAAATTACATCAATGAAAATACTTCTGTTATCTTGAGTGCATCTTATAGCAGTCACAATCTTAATAACTCCAGCTCTCCTTTTAAAAGACTAGTGACCTAAAAATATTTCTGGGTCTAGGTGGGTATATAAAGAAACCTCACAACAGGCCTCTAAGGAAGATGGTAGTAATCTTGGATGACAGAAGGGTGTTCAGTAACCCATCACAGTAGATCTGTTGCTCGAGCACATCCAGACCAGATGCTCCTCATCTGGCTCCTTTGAAGTCTACTTTACATATGACTGTCAACCCCCATGTATTTGAGAACTTGAAAGTTACTGCAACAGCAAATTCGATAGGCCAACTATTTGAAAGACATCTGCAGTTGCCTTGTACTAGTACTGCCATAATCAATTGATAATGTTCAGCCATCATGTTGGATGCACAAGTGTGTGTGTCTTTGGAGCAGAAACCAAATTAAGAGAATGGATCTATTTAGGCAAAGCTAATACCCTAGGTGATGGCAGAGACTCCCTATAGTTGGTTACTGTGGAAAATTTTTAAAGCCCACACTTGTCTTATGTTAAAGACTTGGTGGTATTAAATCAATTTCCAATTCCAGAACTTCAAACCTACCAATATTTTCACTAGGTGCTTAAAGTTTTTGTCATTGGATGTAGGTTTGGGCCAGCACTGTGAGGTTTAAGACGGGTTTTTCAGAAGATGTTTGAGTCCAGATTTGCAGAATGAATGGGACCCAGCTGGAGGGTACAGCATGTGAAGGCACCAAGAGAGGACCTTCCATGAACATGCAGTGAGGGGCTCAGAGAGCAGAAAGAATTGGACTGCTATTTAAGTAACATGCTATGGTTTTCGCTTTTAATGGTTTTCATCACCTGAGGGGAACTTGTTTAAAATGCCTGTTCCCAGCACCAAGTCTCAAGGATTACAAAATCTCAGATTGGAACCAGGAATAAGCATTTTTAGCAAAACTCCCATGGGCTGTGTGATTCAGTGTCCACACTGCTAACATCTGTAGGGGTAGGGTGAACACACAGTGCATGGGAAAACAAGGGTAAGACTTGCAAGCCAAAAGCTATTTCTAAAACTACAGTGTGCAAAACAAAGTCCATGGATCTCAGCAGATCTTGTTTCCCAAGCAAGGAGATTAAGGTTAAAGGTTACCTATTACAACAGGTTTTTCACATTAGTGACAGGTTTCGTTTGGGAGGAGGTACAATAGAGAACTTTTGCCGTATCAGGAGAAAAGTACCATGATGCGGATGTTTAAAAAATGAATGCCATTTGTATTGCTTAACATGCCATGGGCAAAAAAATCCAGAAGAATGAACTTAAACCGAATGTTCATAAGATGTGGACAAATAACTTGCTGACTGTTAAGTTGGTAAGGAAAAATCTCAAAGTGGACACAAAGCATAGCTAAATATGTAAATTCAGAATCTTAATGTATGAACCTTAATATAAATTAAACTACATAAAAATTTAAATATGTGGAAGTGAAAAGATAAGCAACTGAAACAAGGTAACATACATAAAACTGAAAAAATTATAAGGAGATAAAAGTGGGCAAAGGTTTTGAAAAAATTTTCATAGCACCAGGTCTGGCACACAGGAAATGCTTTGGATCAGTTCCTCTTCCCACACCCACCACTGCTCAGTTAGGCCAGCTCCTCCCACCAGGGAGAGGCACTCCGATGACTCATCCCTCCACGCAGAGTGGCGGTGACGCCCCAGCCAGGTTACAGCGTCGCCAGCTGAGAAACTAAAGAAACCACGTTTTCAGTGCTTACTCATCTGCAACCAGCCTCATTCCCAGAAAGTAGGAAAGGGAAGAGCAGCTTCTAAACTCCCTCCGGCGGATCAAGTCTCCTACCCAAGCAGCCACCAGAAGGGACAACCGTGCTGCCCACTCCACTGGCGGGCAGGAGGGGAAACCCAACCCTGGCCAACCCCCAAAGAGCCAACACTTCCTCCTGTTAATAGAACAGCTCATTTGGTGGTGGAGGTGGCGTCACAGAAGGCCGATGACAGGGCCACATCCTTCAGTAAAAATGCACACACAAGGAGCTTTTATAATAAAGGTGGTCCTGGCGTTGGGCACTTCTGCCAGTCCAGCTGTTGGCAGCTGTGGCCTGTTCTGATTGGCTGGTGCCCGTGTCATTACCAGTTAAACGTTGTTACTTAAGTAGTACCCTTGGATGAAGGTGTGCTTTACTCAGCCTCTCAAGGGGCCTCCATTAAGCCGTGATCTTTCACGTCTCCAGGCTGCGTCTTTACTGGGCAGGTCCTGATGCCTTTCCATTGCTCTTCCACTTTCTTCTCCACCAGATTAAAAATAAAATAATTATTAAATAAGCCACCCAACCACTCTATAACTTGCCCGGCCCACAGCCCTTGGAAGAGGGAGCTCCAAATACTCTTATCACTCTGCTGATTGGACCAGAGATGGTTACTCTGGCTCAAAACAGCTGGCCACTAACTGGCTAATGACTTGAGTGTCCTGCACTGAAAAAACGAGCTGGGTCAGTGAGACTGCTCTTTCTAGCATTTGAGCGAATTCTATAAATTGTGGCCAAGTAGTGATAAAACAAAATGCAAAACAAAAATGGTACTAGGAACTCATCTGGATTCTAGCCTGGGGTCTATGACTTATGAGAATGTACATATTGAGAAGAAGATAGACCTCTAAGTAAATAAATTTAAATCCTTGAAAATTATATTTTAATAAGACAATTCATACCACACACACATACACAGAAAGATCCAGAGAGGAAAGTGAGTTGCTCAAAGCCACTCAGATGGTAAGCAGGACTTGGGACCAGTACACTGGTCCTTTGGGGGCCAGTTCTGTGCTCTGGTGGTGACTTCAGAGGCTGAGAAAATCCAGGTTTTGCCCTAGTGTTCGAGATAACATGAACATTGTAGCACATTCACTTCCAAGGTAGTAGTATCCTTCAAGATCCTCGGTGTGGCCCAGCAGTTTGGCTGGGCTGGTTCTTGCACACACTAGGTGAACAAAAGGGGTCTGGGCCCTCTACAAGCTGACGAGACTGATGACAGTGATACAGGGCACCATACTGTCCAAAGACCCTGGGCCTTCAGGGTGAGGGGTGCCAACCTGAGTGTTGTGGAACCAGAACTGGGCACAGATGGGGCAAGGAGCTACAGGAGTGAGCAGGGGTCTGGCCCAGGAGACAGGTGGAATGCAGAGAGTCTCCTATATTGATGGGACCCAGGAGTCAGTGCAGAGAAAAGACAGCCAGGTCCAGTGTAAAGGGCTCTGTTGAATTGTCCCTCCCCCAAAGATGTTGAAGTCTGAAGTCCTAGTACCTATGAAGGTGACCTTATTTGCTAATAGGGCCTTTTATTTTTTCTGCTTCTTCGCCTCCAAGCTTTATTGAGATATAATTGACGTGTAATATTGTGTAAGTTTAAGCTGTACCATTTGTTGATTTGATACACTTATCTATTGCAAAATGAAGTAATAGAATCTTTTCTACCCTTATTTGGACAATTATTTGAAAATAAGATCATCAGCCCAGCCGGGCGTGGCGCAGCGGTTGAGTGTCAACCTGGGATCGGGGTTCGATTCCCGGTCAGGGCACACGCCCGGGTTGCAGGCTCAATCAATGACTCTCTCATCATTGATGTTTCTGTCTCTCTCTCTCCCTCTCCTTTCCTCTCTCTGAAATCAATAAAGATATATTAAAAAAATAATAATAATAAGATCATCAAACAGATGATCAAGTTAAGATGAAGTCACCAGGGTGGGCCCTAATTTAATTTGACTGTGTCGTTATAAAAAGGGAAACTTTGGACAGAGAAAGACCCGAATACAGGGAGAACGCCAGGTGAAGAGGAGCACACAGTCTACAAGCCAAGGAACGCCAAAGATGGCCAGCAAACCGACTAGCAGCAAGGAGAGAGCACGGAACAGAGCCTCCCTCTGAACCCTCAGGAGGAACTAATCCGGCTGACACCTTGACCTCAGACCTCTAGCTTCCAAAACTGTGAGAGAAGAATCTCTGTCGTTTAAGGCCAGATTGGGGGACTTGTCGAGGCAGCCCCAGCAAACTAGTACAGCTTCAACCAGAAGTCAGTAAGAGGCAAGAGTGAGTAGATTAGAGTGGGGACTGGACGCTGCTTAAGAAAATGCCTGGAGACGTGGGCAGCCGTCAGGGGCCCCAGGGCCTCATACATAAAAGAAGAATATCACTGGATAAGCCTAGGATGCTTCTGGAACTGGTAAGGGAGAGTCCTGGACTCTGATGACCCCAGCCTCCTCACCATCTCTGCCCACAGGCCTGGAGCATCTCCAAAGATCAGAAAGTGGTCTTCACTTTATTGGGGGCAGAATCAATTTAAATTGCTGTCGGCTTGTCTTCCAGCTGTCAGCTTCGACCAGAACATCATGTATTGTCCATCAATAATTCAACCATCTCAGGAGTAGAGGCTCCAGGGGTTCCCCGGGGAGCTGACAAGCTCCATTCATTATTAAGCGGGCGCTTAAAGCCTTGCTCCTGAGTGCCCGGGAATCCTGCTCCAGGCTGGATGCCTTCCCTTTACTCCTCCCTTCCCCTCTCTGCCCATCTTTTTGTACTTTCTCAGGTTGCTACCTGCCATCTGCTGTGGATCGTTCCAGGTTTTGTAGAATTTCCTACGTCTATATCCTACTGTCCAACGCAAGCGGAGATGCAAAAGTCTAAGAGGAAAGATACTTAAGAATTCTTCTAGGACTCCACCACATTTCAAAAGTTTCCATTTATGCACAGGAACGTTTATTGGGTTTTGTTTGTCACTTATTTTTTCCAAGATGCTCATGAGTTGTTCAAACAGGGTACCTTTCTGGGCAGCCATCAGCATTCCGTCTGATCGCACCCACTGATTGCCTGAGAGCTGCTGATTCTGAGTGGTAGAGGAGAGGAACGGGTGGGTCGGTGCTGTGAGGCAGCCACTAGAGAACAGCGGGGCCAGGAGAATGGGATCAGGAATGATGGGGCCAACTGTGCTCTGGCTCTTTCCCACCTGGCACCTTGAGCAGGACAGAGGCCTTCATTAGGGGGTGAAGTTCTTGTCCTGGCTGTGCCACTTATTAACTGTGTGGCCTGAGGGGAAGCTCCTTTACCTCTCCCAGCCTGGGCAGTATTCACAGTTTAAGGTTGGTATTAGGTGTGACCAATAACCATTGCTGTGCATCAACCACCCCAAAGCAGTGACTTAGAACAATTTTATGTCTCATAATTCTGCAGGTCAGGAATTCAGGACAGGCTCAGCTGGGCGGTTCTTTGCTTCCCCTGATATCAGCTGGGGTCACTCTCATGGCTGCCTTCAGCTTGCCAGGTGGCTCAGCTAGAAGGTGCAGGAGGGCTCCTCTCACATGAGGGGTGCCTCAGTGCTCCTCTCAGTGGCCTCTCTCCACGTGGCCTCTCGCTGTTCAGTAATCTAGCTTTTCTACCGTGTAGTTCCTGGCTTTTTCAGAGTGAAAGTGGGAGCTGCCAGCTCTCTTAAGAGGTAGATCCAGAACTCACAGAGTGTCACTTCCTCCTCAGTCTATTGATAAAAAGCAAGTCACAGGGCCAGCCCAGGTGCCAGGGCAGAGGAAACTGACTCCACCTCTTGGTGGGAGGAGTGGCATGTGCACAGAAAAAAGAGAAGCCTTGGTGGCACCCATCTTTGGGACTATTGAACACACCAGGGTCAAATGAGATCATTTATGTAAAATGCAAAGCACAGCACCTGGCATTCAGTAAACATTTGCTAATAATTTTAAAATGTATAATAAAGATTTCATTTTTCTCAAAATGCTTGACTTCCCTCTTAAGAAAATCATCACAGAATGGGTTGTTTTATATCTTAAAAAAAAAAAAAAAGCCCATGGACACAGACCATAGCGTGGTGAAGGCCTAGGGTGCGGTAGGGGCTGGGTGGAGGGGACAGAGAGGGAAAATGAGGGACAGCAAAGTTATGGGAGGGAGACATCAAAATTCTTAAGGACCTTTGACTATTAAATTTTGACCATAAATTCTAATTTTTTTATCTCTAAATTTGAGTAATATTTATTTGTATCAGATTGTATAGCCTATTTTATGCTGCAGTAACAAAGACCTCAAAATCTCAGTAACTTAATACTACTACAATTTATTTCTCACTTATATAAAAAGTCCACTGTGGGTCCAGTAGTTCTCCAGGGATGCTGTTCTCTATGGGTTAGTTCATCTTTCTAGGGTGTTTTAGTTTTAAGTCACCTCTTTATCAAGTATTTTCAAGGTCACCACCGTAGGAAGAGAAGACACAATTTACATGGTTTCATGCAAAGGTCAAATGTGTCTCTTCCACTCACATTTCATTGGCCAAAGCAAGTTAAGTGGCCAAGCCTAATTTCAAGGGTCAAGGAAGCATAACCATCCCTGCCCGGAAGGCAGCAGGACCTGGCATATTGGTGATGTCACTTCACTACTCCAGAGGATAGATGTGATGACTGAATGAAATCCAGTCATAGTTGAGAACCACACACCCACACTGAGAAAGGACTTCTGGGAGGCTAGTTAACCCCACTTAACATTAAGTGATTAACTCTGGCCCACCAACCTCAGGGGCACATCTTTAACTGGTGAGTCATGAGTTAGTGCAGGTTTTGAAACTTCCATGTTGTCTTCGCACATTCAGGTTGCCATAACAAAATGCTTGTAAACAACAGAAATTTATTTCTCCCAGTCCTGGAGGCTGGGAAGTCCAAGATCAAGATGCCAGCAGATTCTGGTGAGAGCCTGTTCTCTCGCAGATGGCTGGCTGCATTCTCACTATAAACTCACGTGGCTGAAGTAGCAGGTGAGCACCCTGGAGTCCTTCATAAGGGCACTAATCCCATTTATAAGGGCTCCGCCCTCAGGAGCTAATCACCTTGTCTTGAGGGTTAGGATTTTAACATATACATTTTGCAGGCACACATTCAGAGCACATGTTTATTTTTAAAGAGCCGAGATTCTTAAGCATTCAATTTGAGGATACAAAAATTCTGTTTGTGTGGAATGGATAGACATGATAACTTCTAACAACTCAAAGAGTACATTAAAATGTTTTTGCTTCTTTATATTTTCACCCCCTCCAAGTGCAACCCCCAAGGCAAACCATAACCCAAACAAAGCACTGTTCTCTTGATGTAAGGTTGGAGACACTCATGAAAAGCCCTTTTTGTGGGTTAAGGCCTTTGCACTGGCTGCCCACCTAGCTTCAATCTTCCCCAGGAAGGATGTTGGTTGGGATGAAGGCACATTCCAACCACATTAGGCTCTTAAGGCATGAGAGAGGTTGTTTTGGTTTAAATAGTACATTTTCCACTCATGTTCCCCCTGGAGAGATTTAAACCACTCATTATTTTCCAGGCCTGCATGACCTAATGGGGAGGTAGCTATGTACAATTTTAAAATGTCTTCAGTGTTCTTGGGAAAGGCTACTTAATAATTAGCTAACTACTAATTTTCTCTTTAATCTCCATAATTACCTTTTTGCCGCAGAGGCTGGAGGAGGGCTGGTAGCCAAACAAACCCAACAGGTGAAAGTAATATTAGGAAGAAGGAAAACTAGCCAATCAGAGTGAGTCAGAGCAGGAGGGGGCGGGCACTGGGAGCAAGGTGAGGCCGCCCTGGGCGCTAGGGAGTGAGGCAGTCAGGGAGCCCGGATGTTCTGAGTAATTGGCTTTTCTGGGTAAATGAGATTTTAAAAGGAATTTAACCCTTTCAGCAAAAAGTTCTCGAGAATGTACTTTCCTGCATTAGTAAGGGGAACACACGGAACATAATGGAATCAATGATGGTTGACTCGTCTTTAGAATACCTAAATTAGCCTGTGATTACACTATCTGTGAGCTCATTGGTATAATGTCTGCTGCCTCCACTGGACTGGACACTCCGTGAGACAAGGTCTGGGTCAAGTCTGCTTGCTGTGGTAACCCCAGGGCCTAGCATGATGCCTGGCACACGACGGGTTCTCAGTCCATCTCGGCTGACTGAATAGTACACAAGTTTACTACAAGCAAAAGTATGTGACAAGGCCCAAGGCTGTTATTCTGAACACAAGTTCTACTTGCCCGGTCCTTGGTTGTGGATGGTCCAGGAGGCCGAGTATGACAAGCAAGTCAGCCAATGGTTCGGATGCTGTGCTGCTGAGGTTCCAATTCCAGCTGCTACTCACCAGCACGAAGACTTCTAACCTCCCAGTGCCTCAGTGTGCTCATCTATAAAATGGGAGTTATAATAACAATGCTTATTTTATAGGATTGTGGCAAAGATTAAATGAATTAACACACATAGAGCTCTCACCATCGTTATTTCTCATTCAAACTAGAAAGCTGCTTTGGATAAATCTCTGATCTGACTTCACATTGCTTTTGCTTTTTAAAGAATTTAGCCTAGGCTTTAAATTTCAGCTATGTTTCAGGTTAATTGAGGTTTTAGTGAAGACCATTGGTACAATGGAGATGTAGTTGAACACACTCCCTAGTAAAGTGATGCTCTTAATTACAGTTTCATTACATTTATGAGGCTTAACGAGGGTTCTTATGACCTTTCCATTGAGGTTCTTTTCCGGCTACAAGAAATGTGCTCACAGAATCCTGCCAAATTCTAAACCCTCAATTATGGCTCTTTCTTTTTCCTCTTATGATGGTTTTACACCATGTCATGTGGCTAAGCTGGAACTAGGTTTGGCACAACCTCCTTACCTATGTGGTTCCAGCTTAGACTTGGCCAAGGAGAAATTTGCATGAGATTTAAAAGGCAGAAGGAATAGTGACCAATATCCTCTGAAAGTCGTGCTATTTTAAATGCAGACAGAACCAATGCAGAGGTGCTGGCAGACCACTGGCCCTGCTGACCAATGGCATCTGCAGGCTCGCCCTGGACACTGAAGCAACAGCCTCACATGGACTCCTCTACCAGCCTCCCTGGCCCTTCCCACTAGATGAGCCTGGCCTCCCAGGTTCCCTCCAGCTTGTCTCCATACCAGTGCTTTCCCTGATCCTCCAGCCTCTCCTTTGAACCCCTCTTCCTGTTCCCCCACCCAACTGTGTAAATCGTGCTCATTTAACAATCCCCTTACTCTGTACCTCACATAGGGGTTCTGCTTCCCTAATAGAGCTCTATTATTATTGTAACACAGCTGGCCTCCAGACCTCTCACAGAGTCACCCCAATAATTATGCCTTTGTAACCCCCCCCAGCCCCCACATTGAATCTGCCTGGCCCTGTGGTTCTCTTAAATCAGCAGACTACAGTGGAAGTAACACTGGCCTCTTCTGGCTCTAAGATTCAGGAAGGTCTGGCGACTTCTGCTTTGGCACTTTTAGGAGCCCCAGGCACCGTATAAGAAGGCCAGCCACGCTGTTAGAAGGACCATGTGTGAACGTCTGGAGAGGGAGAAGCCGTGGACTGCATGAGAGGGGGCCCGCTGGCGTACATGTCCAGGGCAAGTCTAGTGAAGTTGATATTTTTAAGGAACTGGGCATTCCAGAGTCTTCAAATTCTACCACCCTAGCAGTGATCATCTCTGGCTGGGCCCAGAGCCAGCCAATGGGCCACCTTCTAACAGAGTGTGTCACCCATGACAAGGCTGCTGCAACTTCATGGGGCCCTCTGAGTGAAAAAGGCTGAATCAGGAATGGAGGTATGGCAGCCAAGGAGGCGCTCCCCTCCCATCTCCTTCCAAGAGAACCTGCAGGGAGCACATGGAGCTGACACTAGCAGCTGTGCACCTTTGTCTCTAGCAGGCACTCAGGCCAAGACCACACTGCCCCAGGGCTGTTCCCGGCCCAACTGAGCGCCAGAGACTCTGCCGCTGGGCGTGCCTGCCCAGGGGGACTCCTCCAATGGGCAGCCTTTGCCCGGGGGCTCCTCACTGCCAGCCAAGACCCCTCAGAGGCAGCCAAAAGTTACGCTGTCTGGTGCGCCTCCTTCCCACCGCCTGCTACGGGGCTCAGACTGGCACTGCGGTCCCGAGGCTCTCTGCACCCACTCCCGGCCCCTCCCCCTTGTCTTCTACAGGTTTGCCCTCCACATTTCTCTGGCACATCTGACCTTGGTTTGCTCTGCTTCTTTGCTTTTGCTTCTTACCTTTGCTTCTTTTGCCATCTGCTTCTCACTCGACACACAAGAGTTGGAGACCACTCTTTATTTCTCCCTGTAGCCATAACATCCAGGTTTTGATTCTTAAGCCCTGTGACAGCTCACAAGGTATAAAATATTTTTTAAAAAATGTATCTTTATTGATTTCAGAGAGAGGAAGGGAAAGAGACAGAAACATCAATGATGAGAGAGTCATTGATCAAGCCCGCTACCCGGGCACGTGCCCTGACCGGGAATCGAACCGCCATCTCCTGGATCCTAGGTTGATGCTCAACTGCTGAGCCACGCTGGCCGGGCAAGGTGTAAAATATTAATAAAGGCCTCATCGATTAGGAAGTACCCTGTTTCCTCCTCCTCTCATAGGGTCTGGAGCAGGCTTAACGGATGAAGTAGATAGGACTCTCCCAGTTCAGGGCCAAGAGAGGCAGCCCCTAGGAGAGAAGAGCTGTACAAATCACAGAAACACATGGTCTGGGAAGTCCCCTTTTCCAGAATCCCCAGTGGACATGTGCGTCATTGTCCTCATGGCCAGCTCATCCTACAAGGAAAGAACTTGGCAGAGAGGATTGGAAATTGAGACAAACTTGCCAAGTATCAATGATAGGATGCGAGAGGAAGTCAGGGCGGAGGAAGGGGCCATGCACTTAAGAGAATGTGCCTGGTGGACAAGATCCAAGGAAATTCCCACTGGTCGTCTGAAAGCATTCAGTACGCACTAAGTGCAGAGAGTACTGCTTGGAGGGGTTGTCCAGAGCAAGTGAGGGACAGGACCACAGGACTTTGCAGCAGGGGTCCCAGGAGAACATCTTCTAGCCCAGTGGATTTCAAACAGGTGCCCTGGAGTTACCTCTGGAATTCCCTGGAGGGGGAGGTGAGGGTCCCTAAGAATATGTGTCTTATCTTCCCACCTTTCAACGAAACACCGCTAGCATAAGGGTTCTGCTTCTCAAAGTCAAACCCGGAAACACTATTGCAGTCTCACTCCTTCCTCTTATCTACCAAAAAATGGAAGCCCAGAGAGGTTGTGTGACTTGTTCATACTCATGCAGCAAGTTAACAGCAAAGGTGATAGGATTTGAGCTTCGGACCCTTGACCTTAGTCCTGTCCTCTGTTTCATCATGCCACCCCCTCAGGGAATTTGTAACTTTTATGTCAGTTCAGTGACTATGTCACATTGGATATAATCCATCTAGATGAATGATAAACCAACCGTATTGGGCAGATGTTCAGCTAGGGTTGTATAGATGTGTCGATTTCCTGTTCAGGGAAGGTGGGACCAAAGAGATTTCCCTGCTTTTCCCTCAAGTTGCCATTTAACATATATTACTTGTATTTATTCATGGATATTTAAATCCATCACTTGACAAATGTTCTACTGCAAAACATTTGGAACAGTGGAAACTGCATGGGTTTGGGAGACAGACAAATCGGGATGAACCCTGACTCCCATACCGGGATCTCAGATGAGTTTACATGACATTTTGGAGCCTCCAGTTTCCTAATCTATAAAGTGTAAAGAGCCCTACTTTGCAGGTTGCTTTGATGATTAGAACTGATATATGTTAAGCACCTGGTCAGTGTTTGGAACACAATAGGTGCCCCATAATTGGCGAGGAGTTAATATAGGGAAGAGGGAGAAATAGGTGTGAACAGCATTAATCTCCAAAGATGTTTTAGGGAAGAAGGGACTGGCCTTGAAACTTAAGGGATAGGTAGTGGGATGGAGAGGCGGAGAGGGTGAGAACATGAGCAAAGAGGCAGAGGAAGCAGTGAGCATCAGGGCCACAGAGCTGCTGGGAGTGAATGCTGGGAGCAGTGGGTACGCAGGAGGTAAATCCCTGGAGAGTCAGAGGCTATAGAACCAACGTTGCTAGGTAAATTTTTATGGCTCCCACAGGAAAGAAAGTTCTGTGAAGTTCAAGACAGTGGATTCTGGAAAAAGTTCATTGTTCTTGATGTGAACTCTGAGTTAAGAGCTGAGGAAGCAGTTAACCCCAGGTCTGCTCATTTGCATACCCCTGGCCTCAGTAGTTTAGAAGTGAGAAAACTGAGGACCAAATAACTTAAGTGACTTTCTCAAAGTCACACAGCTGGGAAGTGGCAGAGTTGGACTTGGAACCCCAACCATTTGACTCCCTAAATCCTTTGCTCCGTTCAGTTCCACATTCCTTTGGTCTCTTTGTAGTGTCAAACGCAGGACGGGGCAGACATGTAAGAAATACATGGGAAGATGCAATAAACCTTAACTGCAGTCCAAATGCGTAGCAAGTGCTACAATAGTGCCTACAGCACCGATGCACATTGAAATCATCCAAGAGCTTTAAAAAAGAAACACTGGCCCCAGGCTCTGATGCACCACTCACATCAGAATCTTGGGGGCAGGGCCCTGTGCATCAGTGTGTTTAAGGCTCCCCAGGTGGTTCTAGTGTGTGTCCAGGACTGTGAATCATTGAGTTGGACTGTTTGACACACTTGGTCCAACCTACGTTGGCGTTTCTCAAAAGAGCTCTTGAATGACACGCCATCTGTGCAATCCACAGGCCCGTCTGTGCTCGCCTCATCAGCAGGCGAGCACCTCCCGCCCTCTCTCCCTCTCTGCCATACTGCCTCTTGATTTGGTGCTCATACTCTCGGTGGTGACTAATTAATCCTCCTGGAATAATCAAAGGAGACCTAACTGTGGGTGAGCCATCTGGAGATCCTTTTTGGTTGACTTGGACTTTGGGGAGGCTGAGGGGAAGAAAGTGGGAAATGACTCACAGTCCAGATGAAACACAGAAATTGCACTTATTCAAGGAGGGTTGTGGCACTTGGGCCTGTAACTTTTCCTTCTGTTTCTCAATGGTTCCAGATGGTCCATTTTCTCTTTCTGCACCCCCACGTTCACACTCACCTCTATATATAGGGAGGCATGGATCTCCAGGTCACCTCTATTCCACATCACACTGTGAATTTGGTGTTTCTTCAACAATTGTATCTGTAAAATGCTTTATGAGGACTGGAGACATATATTTCAGAGAGAGAGAGAGAAACCTAGGTATGCGCCCTGACTAGGAATTGAACCAGCAACCCTTTTGGTGTATGGAATGACACTCCAACTGACCAAGCCACCCAGCCGGGGTAAGAATTGTATTCTTTTGCAGTAGTATTTTCTTTTATAGGTGGGAGCAGTAGGAGTCAATTGATCACAAGTATTTATTGAACACATGGTCTGTATAAGACAGAAATGATGTTACAGCCCTGCCCAGAACCCCTCGCCTGCGTCAGAGCACACATCCCACAGCTGCTATGCTTGATGGCTGTAGATGGCTCACAACAGCCACCCTCTCTGGAAGTGGCCTCAGCCAATGACACCTCCTCACCCAGGAAGTGGTGCCCCTCACAGTGGCCCACAGCCCATGTAACACTTTGTCTCAAATGGACTGTAGTTCATGCTCCTCAGAATCCTGGCTTGCATTGTCCTGGGCCACATCCTTGCTTAGCATTTCCCCTTCTCTGTTCCCTGCTCCCCCCACTCCCTTACAGGTTTTCCCTTAGGGCTCTGCCTCAAAATGTCACAGGCTCCGAGATCCTTTCTCAGAATCCCTCACACCATAGTGCTAAGCAAGGTGGGTCCATTCCTGGTCCCCACCTGTCCTGCACCAGGGGTTGGGATGAATACATGACATAGATTAAGGAATACGCTTTATCAGGAAAAGGAACAACCTACAAAGGGTAATGGGTAACCAGGGAAGAGGAATTTCAGGTTCCTGGATTCTCCCATGAGCATGAGAAGTCTGCTGGGTCTCCCTTCATACAGGGTGATCTTAGGAAAGGAGCTCTGTCTGTGGGGAATACCTAGGCAGCTTGGGCCGGTGGTGGTGGTGGGGTGGCGGGGGTGTGCAGCCAGTGCGCAGAGAATGTGCTTTCTGGCGGAAAGGAGACACACTAGGTTGCAGGTCCGCCATTCCCTTTCCTGTGGGCCTAGAGAGCCTAGGGAGAGGGGGTGGGTCTGTGACCTTGTCACTCTGCATTAAAACTGTGCATGACCACATCTTGAACACTTGGGCCTGGACTCCGGGCTATCTTCCCGAGGAGAGAATGGCAGGCTGCCTAACATCGAGTAAAACCAAGCTCAGGGCTTCTGGAAACATTCACAAAGCAGAACTGGCTCTTAGCAGAATCACGAGTTTCATCTTGGGATCAAATAAGCACCTCCCTCCCTGAGAAGTGATTTGAATTAGAAATGCTTCATTTTGACTCTGGCGATAGAATGACAAGTCTGGGTGAGATCAGATGACTAAAGAATGGTTCTCAGAAGGATTTTTACTTAATTCTTATTCTTCCTGTGGGTCTGTGCAGTCGGTGGGCATTGTGACACCACTGACCACTGTCCAGGCGGAGGATGCTTGATGCCAGCGCATGAGTGAGGCCCGGCCGCGTCCCTGTGGTTAGCACCCGCAAGGCCTGGGGTGAGTTAAGGTAAACTATTGTATCCACTTTGGAATAAAACGACTAAACAGTAAGATCCAAGCCTTGTTCTGAAAGAAACAATTTAAAGAAAACTTTCACCCAAGAAGAAAAGGCAAGCAGCTCACATTTCCAGTGACGCCTTCTAGATAAAAACCTGTGTTCCTAGTGGAAGCTGAGACACAGAATAGGCTGCATGGGGAGGTGGTGGGTTTCCTTCCCCAACAGCCAATTTCTCATCAGCCTGAGATGATTTAAGTATGTTCTCTGCTTAAAGGAAAGCGATTGAACAAAATTAACATAAGGGAAATCCCATGGGGCAAACGACGGTGTCTTTGGCTGAGAATCTTGTTTAAAATAATCTAAACACTTATTAAGAACCAACATCGTTCTAGGTGCTTCTTACTAGAATTAGTAACTCCACGATGTTTATATTTTTGTAATTTTCACCATTTCACAGGTAATAAAAACTGTGGCAATGTCCTTCAGCAGGTGAGAGGAAAAACAAACTGTGGTATATCCAGACAATGGAATATTACTCAACACTAAAAAGTGAGCTTTCAGGCCACAAACGGATATGGTGCCAACTAAAATGCATATTATTAAGTGAAAGAAGCCAATGAGGAAAAATCACAGAAATGTCAAGCCACCTCCCTGTCCCTTTTGCCTTGGAGTAAGTGGGCCGTTAGAGGAGCAGCTGGCTCCCAGCATTTTATAACCTGTGTTCCTGCTCAGAAGCCCCTCACCCCTTGCCCATGTCTGCTGCCTCCAAGGACCTAGGTGAGACAGGGGTGCCCAGCCGCCTCAGTTCCTTCCAGGAGCCAGAGTCCAGCCCAGGCCCTAGCATACAGCTTTCCCACCCTACACTCCTGGGTCCCACCGCCTGGGGCTGCTGCGGGCAGTGCAGGATTTGACCCAAAAGCCTTCCTCCTGTACTGATTCCAAAGACTGAATCCTGAGGTGGGTGCAGCGGCTGGGGGGAAATCTTGGACATGCACAACTAGACCCTTGTCTGCTCAGCAGGCTGCCCCAGGAACCCTCGTGGCACATGGAGAAGAAGGGCTGGGGCATGGCCGTGGGTCCCCATCTCAGTGGTTCTCAAACTTGAGTACGCATCAGAATCACCTGGAAAGCCACCTCAGAGCTTCTGACTCAGGGGGCCTGGGTGGGGCCTGAGAATGCACATTTCTTACAATTCTCAGACAGCGCCTCCACCTCTGCTAGGGGTACCCCATTCTGAGGCCACTGTTTTATGGAACTCCACCTTCCCCTCTGAGTCATGACACTGTTCCAATACTGACCGCCAAAGCTTTGCTGCCAACATGGCGAGGAGCGTCTCAGAGGCCGTCCTTCCTGCACACGCCTCCCCCAGCACTGGGTTGTCAGCATCAGCAAAAGCCACGTGGGGGCCCGAGGCCAGGGAGGCCCAGCCCGGGACTGACTGGATGCTGCCAGTCTCCGCAAAACGTTCGCCGAGCGTGAAACGCCCACGGCACCGCGCTGTGCTGCGGCGGGACCAAGTCACCGCGACACCAGGCCCGTGGAGTCCCCGGTTCTGAAACCCGCGGAGGGAACTCCACTTCTCCCAGGCCGCCCCCAACATGGCCGTCCGCCCGCAGCACATGGCGGGGAGAGCCAACCGGAAGTGCAGCCCGGGGGCAAGATGTCCAAGAACTGCTTCCGGTGTCAGCGGAAGTCAAGATTTCTTCAGCCCGGGGCTCCCGGGAGCCTCGGCTTGGGCGCCCTCCGCGTGTCCTCCTTTGGCCTGAAGGAGCCTGTTCCTGACCTGGTGTCCAAACCAGAGACACGTGGCGAGACTGGCGAGGGCAGCGCCGGCTGGGCGTCAGGGCGACATCGCGGAGGAGGCCTGGTGGCGCCCGTCCCGCCTCTCAAAGGAGGCCCCTTCTTCTCAAGGCCCCCGCACCTCCGACGGCTCCTACCTCCATGCTTCCAGGTAAAAGTCCCGGGTTTTTTTTGTTCTCTCCCCCTCGTTGGCCCGCTCTTTCCATCATCATCAACTTCCTTGGTGAGAAGTGAGGCATTTGCATAAGCGCCAGTGGCCTCCTTGGCGTTTTCCACCTGGACGGTCTGGTCTCGCCCTGGGCCCTGACTCCGAACGTGGATGGAAGGGGGGGGGGGCAGGTGCCGGGCTGTCGGCGCTCGGTGCCCCAGCAGCACAGGCCTCATTCGGAAGGTGGTGCCTGCTGACTGAGGCCCCCGCAGGTAACACTCGCCTCTGTAGGAACACTTCAGGTGCCCCAGCTGGCGTGCAAGAAAGTAGTCATTTATTCAACCAACTTTCAAATGGGTTCAAGAAGCCCAGAGAACTGCATGTATGTGATAAATTCTAACCTCAGATACAAAGAGGTGCATGAGTTTTACTAATATAAAATTAGTTCTTCTCTGCCGCTGCTAATAAATATTAAGTAAATATTTGTTTTAAAAAAAGGACTTGAAGGGGATGCTAAATTATAGCTGGCAACAGACCTCAGCCTGGCCCTGTGTAAACTGGACGAAACTGCTGTGTGCATGTAGCTTTCTGGGTGAGCAGTCACAGTTTTCACTGCATTTTCAAAAGAGCCATGAACAACCCCACCAACTGGAAAAGGGCTTAAATAAAGCTCACAAGTCACTCCTGACCTCTCCTTCCTCCCCTTCTTCCCTCTGCCCAGCTGTCTTCATCCTTGGTTTTCCCCTGTAGATCTGGTGACTGACTATACCGCAGCCAAGTGTTTCATTAATCACCACCAACCTCTGGATTAAAATGAGCCGGAGGGGTTTTGTGAGCCAAATAAAACAATAAATATAAAAATACCTTACAAAATTATACAAAAGTAAGGAGTTAAAGAAAAATTAGGGGGTTGCCAGTGTGGTGAATATTACTGTAATGACTGATGCCTGATCTCTTGAACAACCTATCCAGAGGCTGTTTACTGAATGTTCTAAGTGCTGAAAGGTTCTACTAATAATAGCTAATGTGTGCCAGTTGCTGCCTAGCTTACTTACTCCCCATGCCAACGCTGTGAAGGTAAGTAGTGTCATCCCCACTTTACAAATGAGGAAACTGAGACCTGGAGAGTTTAGGTAACTTGTCCAAATTATACAGAGAAAGACTTGAACCAGAGGCATTCTCACTTTAGCCCCTAACTCTTAACCACTACTGAGCAACTGCTATGTGCCAGGAGCCAGCCTCAGTATAACCATGAGGGCCGTTCTTTAAAGGCAATTTATGTTACTGGAGAATTTGAGCTATTTTTTTAAGATTCAAAAACTCATGAGTGATGAATAATTTCATCAATATTCTCACACCTTCCATGACCACACATTGGTTTCAGTAGACACTCACTGTATACCCACTGTGTAGAAAGCACTGGATACAGGGCCATAGGGGCTGCAAAGATGAAGTAGAGTGGTTTGTGCCCTCAGGGAGTCTCTGTGTGGGCTGGCAGACAGATGTGGACATGAAAACACCATAGAAAATAGACTGATGACATGTTCTGAGGACATTCTGCAGCAGTCCGGGGAGAATTCTGTGCCTCTTGCTCTCTGTTAAGCCCCCTGGTGGGGAGGGCAGGAGGTGTGATGGTATCAGGGTTTTAACTGGTGCCAGCAGCCCTGGAGAAACACAGAGCTGAGAGATTACTCAAGCCCACTAGCTCCTCTGCTGGTTCCAAACTGTATGAAAAAGGATGGTTTGGTTTCTGCATCCAGCTGGAATGCCAAGGCAGCTCCTTGTTTTCCCTGCCCACTTTTCCTGCCCATGACTTTACTGCCCAATGCATGGACACATTTTAGAGTTGTGGGGTTCTTCATGGTCCTACCAGAACAGAACCTTCTTTCAACACTGCCAACCTTAGGTTGGGGACTTTGAACCCTGGGGGTCCCCACCTGTTCATTTCCCTACTGATGATTAACTGTAGCTGACAGCCCAGCGTTACATAAGAAGATTATGAAACTCTGTAACAGGGAGGTAGGTGATCTGTGTTATAAATAGAAAAAAACCCTCATTACTTGCTACTTTAAGACTCAGAGACATCTAGTGGCAGAAAATTATATCACAGGCCTAGCAGATCCTCTCCAGTTTAGTGACTTAAAAAGTTCTAATTTGTGAAACTTGTACATGCCCAAATTGGGAGGCTTTGGATTAAATTATTTTGAAAGAAAAGAAAGTGCACATTTTTCATTTGTACAGTATTGTCTTTAATCAAAAGTACCATAAACCGATTTTAAGCTTGTTCTCCCCAAAGTTTTACATGTACACAATTATATATAGTGTGTGAAAGAGAGAATTAGGATGTAATGACTCTATTAATAGCCGATACACACCCACCTGTCATGATGCTGAACTTTTTTGATTCGATTAGGTTTTGCACCAATTTCATAATTACTGCTATCAAATTGGCCTTACAGATGAACATATATAGATTGAACAGCCACAAAACCAAACATTTGGGAGAATACATAATGAGAAAAGTTCCCCACAACATAGGCTAGAAAGTAAATTTTCCTGGCTGGGGGAAATAGAGCTACAGGGCAATGGTCTCAGGATGGGTGTTGGTGGGCCCAGAGATGGGTGTTGGTGGGCCCAGAGAGTACGACCCTGTAGACTGTACGACAGGCTGAGACCTGAGAAGACTGTAAGATATGTTGTGGAAGGTCAGAGTGGGAGCAGCAATGGGACCTGTGTCATCTTCCCTGGCAGATCCCTAAGGACGTGGCAAGACCTAGAGAAGAACTGGCTGTATACAGGGTGGGGCAAAAGTAGGTTTACTCGAAACAGAGAATTTATTCTTGAATTATTACTTATTAAATATTGTGCTATTTTCTATAAGAACTGTAAACCTACTTTTGCCCCATCCTGTATATAACCTGACCATCGCTCTTAGCCAACTTGCCTGTTTCCTACACCCCAGAAAATGCATATAATTTCAACCACTTCTCATAGAAAATGCATATAATTTCAACAAATCAAAAAACCTATAGCTAGGCTGGCTGAAGATACATAAACTTCTTCAAATAATAATGGTGGTCTCTGCTGCCATGTTTCCCTCACCTAACTGGTGGTCCTGGCTCTAAATGTTGCCAGAATTAGGATGAGACCATTGTTCCCCCATGGGAGAAGAGATTAACATAACTAGGGAAGAGTCTGAGGATTCATGAGAATTTAAAAAGCAACAACCAGTTATTAATCCAAGCAACAACCAGTTATTAATCCAAGAGAAAACAAAAAGTCAAGTAGGGAGGGCAAAGTGATTGTAGTATACTACATGGCTCAGCTGTCAATAAGATTTTTGAATTCTTAAAAGATGGACAGTTGTGTCTGTTAGCAATTTATTGCCTTTAGGCTCCAAATTCATCCATCGTTCCTGACCTGTGAAATGGATCAGGGTCCTTTCTTTTTCCTTTGCAGCTGACATGATGTTAAATCGTCAGTAGAGGGCACTGGAGGGACACTGCAAGGGGAAAGAGCTTCTCTTCCTAGTACCGCTGTTTTCTGTTATGCTGCTTCTTGCTCCTACTGTTTGGTTGCCAGCAGACATCTAGTAGCATTCCCTCCATTAAGTTACAGTAGCACCTCATAGATAGCTTCTCTTTGAGATTCTGTAGCACTCTCACGACTGGATTTCCAGTGAATCATGCTGGCACCCTGATGGTTGGTTTCTCAGCTCTCCAGAAAGCATTCTACTGCTTGCCAGTCCTGGCCATGGTTTTTCTACCCACCTGTACCCTGGAGCAGTGTCTCCTGCTTGTCCAGTGACTATGGCCCAGCTCCGGCCTAGAGCAACTTAGTACACTTCTCTTCCATCCCAGCCTCAGGGAGGGATAGTCCTTCCTTGAGCGGCCTTGCTCATCTCTAGGGTATTCTTTAGAGTTCCTTTCCCCTGTAAGATAACCCTATATTGTAGTTGATAACTTATTTATCAACTACAATGTAATAAGTTTATATTAAACTTTCCCTCTATTAATTACTTGTAGTTTCTGTCTCCTGATTGGACTTTAATCAAATCAACACTGAATATTTACTTATCTAGCCAAAATTGATTTAATTATTTTGAGAGGATGGGGAGTTGGATTGTGTGCATACAGAGAGAGAGAGAGAGAGGAGAGCTTAATCCTTACCTTCCATAACAGGAAGTTGATAAATAAGATCTGTAGTATAAGGTTGTTATTTGGAGATTTGAAAGTGGTCATATTTTGGGACCAGGAAATGGAGTGAGAGAGATCTGCTATTTTTGTAACAAGCCTTGTATTTGACTGTATGATCATAGATAACTGATAACTTTGATAAAAATTAAACTGATAACAAGAAAATCACTGGGGTTGAAACAAACAAAAAGGGAAGGAACCAAAGGAAGTTACAGAGTTTGTGGAATATCAAAAGATGTGTGTCTGGGATAGTTTATTTAACACACAATACATGAGCAAACTAATTTCTGGCCAAGCTAACTTAATGAAATGAGAAAATAGGGTTATTTTCCCCTGAAAGAAAAACAAAAAAATTCATGCCCTTGGTTACCTGAAGCACCAGGGTAGAGAGTATAGAAGGACTCATGGAGATATATCTCTGTTATAAGGGCCTAGAAGGGGTGGCAAGGACCCCACATAATTGAGGGCTGTAGCATTATTTTCATTTTTAAAGGAAAGCTCCATTCACTACCCTCTGAGACTTCCTTCATTGACTTCCTAGGGATCTCACATTCTCAATGGATTTCCACGGCTAATAAGTGGGCAGGAATGGAGACATCTCTCCTTTTCCCAGTTGGCGCAAATGCACTTGGTCATTTGAAATACAGCATAGTTGTTAATAAATTAGCATAACAATAGGGAGCCTTGACTATTTGGTTTAGAAAGAAGCCTGGGTAGGTAAACAGTAATTCCTTTATCTCCTGGGTAGGATGGCAAAGGTCAGAATCTGGAATTGTAGGTTTGGCCAAGCAGGGGCACAGTGTGGTTGCCATTTTGGTGCTTAAACAGAGCCAGATTGTTGCTTATGTTGAAAGGGAACGTGGCACTATTCAATTTTAGCTGAGTCTCTAATGAAATGAGAATGAAGGCAAATGAATACAAAATATGTAATAAATAACCAGGAAAGTCTTCAGTGGCAATGTTCTAACACCAATATGACAAGGAGCATGTGAATATGAAATTCCTTTGTCCCTTGGTTACCTTCTCTCTAATATGGGAATGTTAAACCATTGTTCTATTGAGAATTAAAGATAATTTGTGGGTAATATTACTAGCACAAAGTCTGGCTTGTAGTAGCATTAAATAACTGGTCATTACTGATATTTTCATTATTTTTGTCATTGTTTTAATTGTTATCATTAGTATTTGAAAGCACAGTTGCAGCCTCACATGGTTTCAGGAGCCAGCCTAGGAACGTGAATGAGGCAAGCGGGCCTTGTGGGGCTGTGGGACACGAGTGTGAGTGTGCACACCCTCCCATGGAGCACTCCAGTCAGTTCCAGCAAGTCCCCCCATAGGAAAGTGCCGGTCTCTTCATCAGGATCCTCAGTCTTTTTTTTTTTCTTTAGGAAAAGCTGGAAATCCAAATTTTTATGTAAAATTCCCAGTTTTAAATATTGAGGACTAAACTAATATCAGAGAGGGGCATGAGAGCTATACAAATCAACCAAAGTCAAAGTTAAGTCAGGGGCCTGCTGCATCCTGCCTGACATAGAACTTGGCTAACCAGAGATGCAAGCAGACCATGAGAAGCCTCCGGACAAAGAAAGTTCCTGCAAAGATTGATTAATAGCTCCTCACCTGTACCTTCTCATTTACCCACACCAGGAAGGGAAAACAGACCACCAAATATACCTTGTAAAGGTTAAAATTCACCCCAACTTTTTCCCCCTCTCTGTTTCTCTATACCAGCAATTTTCCATAGAAACTACAAACAGAAGCTGAACCTCTAGAGATGGTTGGGTCTCTTCTTCCTTCTCTCAGGAGGAGAGTCCACCACTTTGTTTGTGGAGTGTCTTTTCCTGCTTGTCCTCTCTGCTCAATAAAACCTGCCTTTTCACTTTAACCTCTTGCCTGGCTTGCTTCCTGAATTCTTTCCTGCCGAAGCCAAGAACCCTCTGGCATCAGAACAATTTATGTCTGTGGAGAGGATTGGGTCCACAAGCCTTGGTTTAAAAGAAACAAGTGTCCCCCAGCTAGAGGACCCAGCTCCCCCCTTGGGATCCTGTGGTTTTCAGTCTTCTCCACATTTCCCCCAGGTCCTCCCAGGCACACCACACACAGCTTTCTCTGTAGGCTGGCCATGTGGGTTTTGTCAGTGCTCCTCAGGCTGGAGCAAAGCAGGTTACCATGTGCAAGGCTCTCACCAGGGGTCCTCCCTGACCCTGTGGCCCCAGGATACTGAGAAAGACCTTAGCTGAAGCCTTCTCCTTCCCATTTTGGGCCCTTTCCTTACTGCCCCCTCCCAGAACCCTCTAGGAACATGGCTAAGAGTCATTCACACTAAAGTGTTAATGATTTAACAGCTCACCCTTCACAATGGTGTCTATATCTTCAAAGAGAATTCTCAGGAAAGGAAATTGAATTAGTTACCAACGCAGGAATTTTAGGGTCCTGGACACTCCAGAGGACAGTCTTCTTTGGCTTTTCAGATTACGCCAGGGGAGCAAAACCAAACTTCTTTGGAGGCAGCTTTTTGTGAGGCCTGGTCTAAAAGTCTTCAGGGGCCATGAAGAAAACATGGTTAGTTCCTGCTTTAAGCAGTATCTGACTCTTGTTCAACATCCATTGTCAAGTCAAGAACAGTTAGTTCACTGTCTGCCAGGTACTGGTGAAAAACACACCAAAATGTACAATAGTCCAGGGAGAAGAGGGATCACTATAGGTTGGTCTAGACTTACCAATTTATTATTTCTAGGTGAAAAAGAATTGGTATCTGTTTGCTCTAAGTTCATTTCAGTGGTTTTCTCCATTCAGCCAATGGATATTTCCCTGGCTTCTGGAAGCAGACCTTGCAATTTAAGTGTGTGATCACCAGGTGGTGGAAGTGTGCCATGACCATGGCTGCCGCTGGCAGAGAAGCTGAGTTCACCTCCCATCAAGTCAGCCAATGTTACCCCAATGAATTCAGTAAAAAGGAGAAAAACAGGGAGAGTTATGACTTCCTTCCCTGTTAGCCATATTCAGCTTGGCTAAGATGTTTGCTTTTCTAGCAATTCCTGGTTAAAGGCTTGCTGATAAGTGTTATCCTCCTGTCCACCTCTGGGAGAGTTAAGAGTTCCTGTACTTGGAAAGTGTAGATACCACAAACCCTCCTTTTTCAGTCAGCTCGTCTTTGTCATCTTCCACTTGGTACTTTCCCCCTCTTTTTACAGTAGAGGAGAGGAGCCCTTACCCTCGAATTGCAGTCCTAGGAAGGACTCTGCTTGGGGCAAGCCTCCAGGCCTTATTTATTTATAGAGGCCTGCAAAAGGCTTGGAGAAACCTGTCCAGGCAGGAGGTGATGGGGATCCCTCCAGGGCGTGATGGAGACAGGGCAGACAGAACATTTCCTCCTTGCTTTCCCTGCTGTATCTGACAAGTTGTCCAGTACCTGTATCTGGAAACTTCCCACTGGGAATGACTTGACCTGGGCGCTCTGTGTTCTTCACTGATTTCCCTTCCTCCTAAGTACAATAGGTCCTCATTATTCATGGTGGTGATGTGCCATAAAGTTGTCATGGATACTGAACCATTGCACCTGGGAAATACAAGTAGTTTTCTGCGAGCCTCTGGCCACAGCATTCTCATCAATTGATCAATATATAACCTTGTTTTATGTGTGTTTCTGTCTAAAGACACCTTGTTCAATATATTGATTTATATATTTTATATGACTTTATATATTGATTTACTTATATTTAATGTATTGCTTAACACTGAATTCCTGGCCAACAACATGAAAACTCATGTCTGAAGGAAACTTATCTAACACAAGTATTTTCTCTGTAAGCACATCATACTCTTCCTGCACTTAGGATCACTGGATAGCACCTCGGCACCACACTTGGCCATTGGAACAGTGAAATCACCAACCTAAAGCACAAAATGTGAAAAAAGTGACACTAAATACACTGCAAAAAGTACACGCTTACAGTATGAGAACTGAAACTTGAAGGCAGAGGATCACCTCGTGTGACCTCAGCTGGGAACATGTACACTCAAATTTTCCCCGATCTGCACTAGGTTTTGGAGTGACCCCAAAAGTGCCGCAAATACTGATTTGGGGGATACAAATGAATTTTAGCAAGTAGGCAAATTTGCAGATTCAGAATCGATGAGGAATGAGGGTCAATTGTGCAAATGTAGTGAAGCTCAGATCTCAGCCCGCTGCCCTTCTCTCTCTCCCAGCAAGAGCTCATCCCTGTCACACCATCAGACAGATTACTTCAAAATGTGGATCTGCCCCTTTCTAGACCAGCATTTCTCAAAGTATGGTTCCAGGGTCCCTGGGGACTGGGGTCCAGAAGGTCTTCCCTTTGTAATTACGTATCTGTGTGAATCTGGATTTTCTTCATATCCTTCAAGAGGTGATGTTGAGGGACAGAGGGTGCAGGTGGAGGTGGGTTGCTTCCCTCCATAGGCATCTGTTTCATTTCTGCCAGGACAGACCTTTACAGGTGTAGCAAATTCGACTATTTCCTGCCCTCAAACTTACATAACTACAGGACTCACCCTTTCCTCTTCTTTCTCCCTAAGGCTAGTTCTGCATCTCAGGGCGTATGTATGCAAGAGCCTGATGTTGGTGGAAAGAGCAAACTCCTCTTGGTGTTGGCCTGTCCTATCCTGGCCTCCATTGTGCTGTGCAGGGTGCGGTGGGGGTGACCCCACTGCGGTCTCTAGTCCCAAATCCCTGGAAAGGCCCTCCCTGAGCCTTTCCTTCCAGAAAGGTCCCAGTGCTGGGCAAAAGATTGCTCCTCCCCTGGTGTCTAATTACTGATGATGTTCTACTAATTAAACAGTAGCTAATGTTTATTGCTCTCTTACTATAGGCCAGAGTCCATACTGGAGGCTTTTAAAATTTTGTCTCATTTCATTGTCACAGAATCCTATGAAATAAGTATTATTATCTTCACTTTACAGACAGGCTCAGAGAACATAAGTAATTTGCCTAAATTAACAGCTAAGCAGCAGAGCTGGCCCTTAGGCTCAGACCTGTTGGAGCCCAGTGTTCCTACTGCTAACCACTTACTGGGAAAGCCTCCTCCTCCAGGAGCCCTGGACACCTCCCTTCTTCCCACTTGGCTTAGATGACTCCTGTGTCCTGGTGCTGGCCAGGGGTCAGGATTTAGTAGCTTTGTGTACTCTGCTCTATTGCAGTCAACTGTTCATTTCATCCGCCAAGGCAGAGAGAGGAACCAGACCCAGACCCTGCCCTCCAGAAGCTCACACCAAGCTGTGCT
The DNA here is from genome assembly GCF_964146895.1 of Miniopterus schreibersii. NCBI lineage: Eukaryota > Metazoa > Chordata > Mammalia > Chiroptera > Miniopteridae > Miniopterus > Miniopterus schreibersii. Next base: position 6,466,695 of record NC_138117.1, on the reverse strand, counting down.
GAGTGTTTGTTCTGAACACTTCAGGGCTGCCAGAGTGGATGCTGTCTGACTTTTTAAAACAAAACCACCACCATTGTTTCTTAGGGACACCAAGTCCATCAGTTAGGCCCAGCTAAGAGTCAAGGAGAAAGGCTGTGGTGACTCTGACCTGACACCTCTGAGGAGACCCTGAGCCTTCCCCAGAGGCATTGCCCTGCAGAGTCAGCTAAAGTACTGAGAGGCAGCAACAGAGACAGGGAGAGGGAGGGAGGCAAGAGGGAGGGGGAGGCTGGCAGAGTGCCCAGCGGCAGACAAGATGCCTGACATTCCTGGCAAAAGCTCCATGTGATGCTGCCTCACAAAGACTTGCTCTGTGCTAAAAATGTCATCCAAATAGGCACCCTGTCTCCCGACGTTTTGCATCAACTTCACCCAAAGGTCACCTGTTGTCAGAGAGAGCCCAGGTGGGAGGGATTCTGGTAGGTTGATTTCATTCTGGCTTAGCTGGTTTCTGTTTATTTAAACAGAGTAGGGCTAGAGTCCCAATTGATCTCCAAATGGCAGTGAATGCACGCTGTCATCCCAAAGTCATAGCAGATTTTAATACAGGATATTCCCACATCTTCTAAAGGCAATAACGATCAGGAAAAGCAGAGGTGGATGCTCAGGTACCTGGAACAGGGCAGGTGAAAGTGAACATCAGAGTTCAGCAGTGTGGTTTTCAAGGCTGAAGGATCCACACTGATCTGACCTATGTGGCTGCAGCACAGAGTGTTGGGTAAAGCACAACAACAAAGAAACAGGAATTTCTCAGATAATTGCAAACCCTGTGCCACTCAGGGCTATTAGGTTGCTAACAACAGAAATGAGCTCTAGATAACCGAAGACCAAAAAAAAGTATATTAGAATAACCTAGAGAATCACAGGAAAAGGCCTCAGCAGGGACTTGGCGGCTCCAGAGATCCAGGGAGCAGGAAGCGGTGGGCAGCTCTGTCCTTTGGGGTGAATTTGTTTTGCCATTTTGGGTCCTTGTGTCATGTGACTCAAGATCTAATTTCGACAGGGCAAAATTCCCATTTGCTTAGTTTGAATCATGTGGTGCCTTTAGTGACTACACCCAGCTTGCATGCAATGGATAGTAGGCAGTGTCTCGATGGAAAATGTGTGGAGAAGTGGGTGCTGTGCAAGGGATTCCACATGTAGATTTACTCACCTGAGCTTTCCCTAGAGAGAGACAGGTAGGCTCCCACTGGAGTGAATTTTATGCAGGATTGGTCATTAGAGTTGAGATTGAAAATATTAGAAACAGAAATTACTCAGGAGGCAAGGTCAGAAAGCAACCTGGAGGTATGTGTGAGAGAAGGGGAAGTTGCTTCTGTACCTAGTCACTGCCCTTCAGAGTTTTCATGTACAGTTTGGGAAAGATGCCCCAGTTAGCTATGCCCAATGGAAGGCACTGGTGCTAACCACAAATAAAAGATAAATACGGAAGAAATAAATGGAAAAAGTCAAACTTTGAGCCAGAGTGTAAGAGCTAGCTTATGTTTAGTTGTCTAAAGAAAAAAGAATTCTTCAATCATGTATAGCCCCTTTATTCCTATGCATATGTATATTTAAATATGTCTTTATTGACTTCAGAGAGAGGAAGGGAGAGGGAGAGAGAGAGAGAAACATCAATGATGAGAGAGTCATTGATTGGCTGCAGCCCGCAACCCGGGCATGTACCCTGACCAGGGATCGAACCCTGATCTCCTGGATCCTAGGTGGATGCTCAACCACTGAGCCACGCCCAGCTGGGCCTTATGCATATTTTTAAAGTACACAGTTCATGTAAGGAGAAAATAAAATCAAAGCTTCTAATAAAGACTTACTCAAAAAATAAGATCATATTACTGATAAAATATTTAGAAAAATCACACACACATATATATGATGAATTAATTAACAAGTCAGGAAGAAATTAATAACATATTCACAGGGGATGATTGCAGTGCTGAGGGACAGACCTATAGACATGTCTAGTCTAGAAGACTAAAAGGCTGAACTGAGAAAAAAAATATGAAATCAAGACCAAAGATCTACAGTGCAACAGAGGCAAATATGTCTTTGAATAGAAGAAGGCTGAGGGCCTCTCCTGATTCATTCACTCAACACATAGGTACTGAGCTCCAGCCCTGTTCAACATCTTGAACAGACATCTCGAGGAGGTATCACCACTGATTCAGGGGATCTGTATTGACTACCACTTTACCCTCTCATATTGAAATTCCTTAAAGACCTAGCAAAAAAATATGGCAGCGTAATGTTCACCAAGTTAAAATTTTTTTTTCTGTGTAGCTATTTGAATCCATCACGGGAAAAACACAAAAGTTGGAAATACAGTATGGAACTTCCAATTTCATATCAGTTTATTTATTTATTTTTAATCCTCACCCCAGGATGTTTTTTCCATTGCTTCATTGCTTTTCAGAGAGAGTAGAAGGGGGGGTGGAGAAACATCAATGTGAGAGAGACACAACGATTGGCTGCCTCCTGCACGTGCCCCGACTGGGCCGGGGATCAGGCCTGCTATTGAGGTAAGTGTCCTTGGCCAGAACCAAACAAACCCTTTAGTCCGCAGGTGCTCTAACCACTGAGCAAAAACGGCTAGGGCTCATACCAGTTTTTAAAAATTTTCTAGTTAAAAATCTCTTGAATCTTACCAACTCAGTTTTTTATTCTTTCAAAAGCAAATATAGAATCTGCATTTAAAAGGCCATGTTTCTATCATGGTAATAAAACAGTTTTTTAATAAATTATTTTACATATTACTCGGTAAAACAATAAAACATGAGGCAGGTTCAGAATTTAGAATGATCTAGGCTTAGTCTTGGGGGTTGCTTTTGGAGAGCAGGAATAGGGTAAGGAATTTTCTGGATTTTGTCCAGGTCAGATCCAGTTTAAACTTCAAAGAGAGAACAATATTGTTATTTGAGTTCAGTTTCAATTCAAATTAAAATATCAGTTTCCTACTTTGGGTTTAGTTCAACTCCCTGCTGAGAGCTGAGAATGTCATTTAGTGGGAGAAAAGATGCCAGAGCAATTATGTTTTACCTCATTTTGTGACTCCCTACCCCCCCTGTAAATTGAGTACAGCCGATGGTTTTCAGGTTCACAGAGCACTGAAACACTGTGGAAGTCCTCCAGGCCACCAAGTCCCTGGGGCCCCGAACTTGTGTGGCCAGAGAGCCATTGTAGCTTGTACCTACTTCTACAAGAGGCAGGAGGGACACGAGGGTCTTACGAGGCCCTTGTGTGTGAGTTGGCCAAGGGTGAGAAAGCTTAGGAAGTGGGAAGCTGACAGCATGGAGGACACCAGAGGCATGATGTGGACACAGTCCTACACCAGGAGAGAGATTGGCACAGGCATGAAGCTGCCTGTCTTCTCTTCACCCATTCCTAGAGACCCTGACAAAGAAACTCTGTCCGGAGGGCAACTGACTCATGGGGAAAGAGGATACAAAGAAGTGACACTCAAAGAGCAGACATGAGAAACACCTGTTTTTTTTCTCCTTCCCCTGCCCCACTCCTTAATGTATCCATTGCAACCTTGCTTAGAGGGGGGTGGCCTGGAGCTGCTGTCCACCTACCCACTCCCACGACTGTTTTTGCCATCAGCTCCCACACCTATCCCTGTCCTGCCCAGCTCTGGTCACCTTGCTTTTTTACAGAGGCAGCTCAAACACCACTCAAGATGACAACCACGTAAGCCCTTTCTCCACCCCCATCTCCACCTTTAAAGAAGCAATTTCAAAGACTTCTTGGCAGTCTTTAAACAAAAATGGTAAAGGGATTTACGTTAGCATACTAGATGCCACGGTTAAATCTATGCCCTGCTAAACCTGAGCATTTGCCATCGGTGCACTGTTTATGATCCTTTGCAGGATTAAGAAAAGACAAACAAACAAAAGTGTTGCTCAGGTGTTGAGAGGATTAAATGAGATGACATACAGAAAGGTGCCTTAAAACGGCAAAAATCACTGTGCAAATGCAAGACCACATTAAATATTCTGAGCCTGTTGCAGTCTTCCAACAGCCTAGAGTTATAAATACTATATAAATAATGTATCCCTTGTTTTTAAACTATTTTGTCTTTTACTGATAATTCTAATCACACCATTACTATTACTACCACTACTAGTAGCATTTCTTAAGTCAGACACTTTGCCTAACACTTTACACACACCAATCAGTCCTAAGAATCCTATGAAGTCACTACCCCCTATTTACACAGAGGAAACTGAGAAGCTCTATTTTTATTTAATAGTCCATCCTCTTACCCATTGATTTAAAATGCCACCTTGCCCTGGGCAGTTTTGTTCAGTGGTTAGAGCGTCTGCCCATGGACTGAAGGGTCTGTGGTTCTGTTCCTGCCAAGGGCGGATACCTTGGTCGCAGGCTCGATCCGTGTGGGAGGCAACCAGTCAGTCTGTCTGTCTCACATCGATGTCTCTCCCCCCACCCCACTCTCTCTGAAAAGCAATGGAAAAAATATCCTTGGGTGAGGATTAAAAAGAAATAAATAAAATGCCACCTTTATCACAGAGCAAACTGTCCTGTATACATGACTTTTTAACTGTCTATTCTGCCTTACTGACTCTGCTCAACTATTTCTATCTCAATACCAAAGCCTTTTATTATGGCTTTATTTATTGTATATTTTCCTATTTGATATCATTATACCTCCCGCCCCCCCAAAAAAATCTTGTGGGTTTTTTTAAAAAATAGATTTTTTTCACGTGAAGCCTATATTTTAATTTTAGTTTGTTGTCTAGGGAACACACATGATACTATATACGAAAGACACAGGAGGGTCAACAGTGAGTAAAGAAGTTGCCCTCCCCTATCATCCAACATTCCCTCAGAGGCAACTGATGATACCAGCTTCCTCCATTCTAGAAATAGTTCACACACATGAACTTTAAAATAAGTTTATAAAGTTCTCAAAAAATTCAATCAAAACTTTGATTAAGATTGAATTGAATTTATAGATTAATTTGAGGGAAAATTCACGTTTAAATTACAAACCTCATTTGGCAGCTAGGATGTCTCTCCACTTCTTTTGGTCTTCTTTTATGTCCTTCAATAAACTTTGAAAATTTTATTCATATCTTACATGTTTCTGATAATATTTATGCCTAAGTATTTTAGTATTTTTGAGTATGTGGCAGTAATGAATGGAATTTCAGTGTGTTGATTTTGTATCATTCTTTTGAGTCCAGTAATTTCTCATTTGACTTTCTTGAATTTTCTATCTGGATGATGATATTGTTTACAAATAATGATAATCCTTTCTTTCAATCCTTATACTACTTTTCTTGTACCAATCTTATTGACTTAGTAAGACTTTTAATAGACTCCAGATAATAGCAAAGGTAGAAGATAACACTGGCTTTTCCCTGTCTTTGTGGGAATACTACTTTATACCACTAATTATCATGTCTGCTGTGTGTTCCAGTAGCTAAGTTTCCGTCTCTTGCACTTACTAGGAGTTTTAATAGCAATGGCCGTTGAATTTAATCAAAAGCTTTTCAATATCTACTGAGATTCTCCAACAGTTTTCTTCCTTTAATCTATAAACATTGAATTATATTAATAGAGTTCCTGATGGTGAATCGCTTTTACCTCTCTGAAATTGAACTTACTTGGTCATAGTGCATTATTTAAAAAATATTTAGTATTTAGTTCATAAATGAGATTAGAATCTTAATTTTGAAGGCCCTTTATTGCCAGCTTAAGAAGTCTGACTTCTTTGTTGAGGAAGGCTGGGAACAAAGAAGGTTTGATTAATTGTTTTACGACGTTTGAAAATGTCATCACGGGCAGTCCAGTGATAGGAATTTATCTTCGGTCAGTTGTCTGGGTTTCTTCTCTGCTCTTTATCACGGAATGTTTTTGACTTTGTCTTATCCCAAACAGCGTTGTTTAATGACTATTGAGATATGTCTGCAAATGTTTTCCATTTCTCTCTGTATTGGAAAGGAAGCATTCTATATTGACTTGTAAAATTTTTAATTGGGAAGCAACTATTGTTTCTCTTGTGCTTTCATGCCCTGTGTTTTTGCACATGAGTAGCTTTTGAAGGAATGTGAAGCTACATGGATACTAACTCTATTGGGAAAGAAGATTCCCAAAGGCCCCTTCATTGGACTGTTACAGGAGTAGAACATGGGCAGGGTGACCATATGTGCAAGTTTTTTGGGGTATTCGCTTTTATTGTCAAACCACATGTCAGCATTGATATCCTTTGTTTTTCTAAAAACAAGGTCACTGCAGGCAGAGGAAAACCACCTGAAATTCATCAAGTGTTGCCGAAAGCCTAAGATATGCTAAGAATTTAAACCCTCAAACAACCTTGGTGAGAAACATGTTCGTTGGCCCTCGTGGACGCTGATACTAGCCCTCCAGAGGCCACAGTGTCAAAGGCCATGCAGTGCATTTAGGATGACGCTAGGCAAAGTGGTGGAGACAGCAGTAGATGTTCAGAGAACTCTCTGACTCCCAGCTATCACTTTGGGTTCCTGACTCCTGAACTTTGGGTTTTTAGTTCTGCTTGGGAATGGTTTCTTAATACCTGTGCCTGACTGTTAGTTGTCCCTCTATCCATTCTCCCCTTTTTTTCACAATAACAGGGTTTGTCTGAGTATGTAGCTGCCCAGGCAAAGACTACATTACCCAGTGTCCCATGCAGCTAAGTGGCCACATGACTAAATTCCTTCCATGAGCCCATGAACAGAAGTTATGTGTGCCACTTCCAGATGTCTCCCTTAAAACAATTCGGTACACACTCAATCGGTACATTTTCTACTTCCCTAAGAGTAGAATCTAGAGGGAAAGACCACAGGTCATTCCTCTGGCTCTCTCTCTCCTGCCATAAAGATACTAAATTATATATCTCTTCAGAGCTTGTCTAACTATAGGGGACAGTCATGCTTGGCAGGTGAAAACTGGGGACCAAGCACTTTAACCCCCACTATGTTTGGGGGCATACTCACTGTGTGAGCATTGGTGGGGGACAGGCCCCACTTCCCACCAGAGAAGCCCTAAAAACCTATTATTCCTCACAGATGCCCCTACTGGCTCTGAAGCAGGAGAAGCTGGGGCAGTTTAACATCATTTTGAGGAATGAATAATAATTGTCCAGTAGTTAAACATGTATTAGTTCAAAACAAAGAAAAGCCAAGAAATTAATTAGTATTGTATAGCAGATATAATCGAACATAATGAAATAAAGTTAAGGGGGGAAAAATCTAAATTATAAACACGAGGGCAAATTCTAATATCAAGCTGACTAGAGTATTACAAAACATTTTAAGAATTCCAGTGTTCCTGCTTCTCTGCAAGGCAGATTAAACAACACATTTTTAATGTTAATTATAGCAATGTTAGGTAAAGCTTAAAAGGTAGACTCCCTGAGTTGGCACGTTAACAAAAACTTCCGAGGAGAAATTACATTCAGATGCAAAAGTTGAAAAATGTAAATAAAATATAGTTACAAATCAATGAAACATAATTTTTTTAAAAGGTTCTAGAACAACTGGACATCCACATGAAAAAATGAATCTAGACACAGACTTTACACCCTTCACAAAATTAACTCAAAATGGATCATACTCTAAATATAAAATGCAAAACTATTACATTTCTAAAAGATAGCATAGGAAGAAACCTAGATGATCTTTGGTCTGGTGATGTGTTTATAGATACAACAACAAATGCATTATCCGTGAAAATATTTGATAAGTTGGACTTCATTAAAATTGAGAACTTCTGCTCTGTGAAAGACTCTGTCAAGAGACTAGTAATTAGAGCAGCCACAGACTGGGTGAAAATAACTACAAAAGAATAGTTGGTAAAGGACTTACCAAAATATGCAAAGAATTCTTAAAACTCAACAATAAGAAAACACAACCTGTATGAAAAAATTATTTATAAGATCATTTCCTTTTTTTGCACAAATCTTAGGTTTTTGGTGTATATTTTATGGTCATAAAATCAGTTGCACTAGCCACACTTCAGGTGCTCAGTAGCCACCAAGTGGCAGGTGGCTTCCTAATGGACAGTGCAGACTAGAGCAAGGAAGTAGAGGAAACACTTCCTCCAGTGATTAAAAATGTCATCTCCCACCCCCATGTTGGCATCTCCAGTATCTAACACTTGGCTCAGAAGATAGTAGTATGGCCCCGGGAAGGAGGCGGAAGGGTGGTGAGGGGATGAATGGCGCGGGTGGAGTGTGGAGGGAATTGGCCGTGCTTTGCACTTTAGCCTTTTGCTTTGACTCCATCTAAGATACTTGCCCCACACAGTGTCTGGCAGGCCCCTTGGAATCTGCCAGTTCCCTGGAAGGAGGAGCTTCCAGTTGACCCCTTGCAAGCTTCTTTGTCCATTGACTCCCCCTTCGAGGGAACTGGAGATGGGCTAGGAGTGCTGTGGAGGGTTAGGTGCGCAAAGTCCTCTCTCATTCCCATCTCTAGGTTTCCTGCAGGCTTCCCCTGTGCCTCTAGGTGCTGTAACATTACTGCTGAACACAAACACCTAGTGCTATGTTTTGTCTGTGTTCCCAAAAGGTGCCTTTGCAGCATTTTGGCACCAATCAGCCTAAAGCATAATTGCACTCTTATGAAGCTGGGCCTTGTTTAGAACCTGCCATCAAAGGTCTCCAAGGCTCCCTATGAGGCACTTGTGAGCTTCTTCCCCCTTTTTACTGGAGGGGAAGCGGCCAGAGAAGCCAGTGGTTGCCTGTAAACACACAGTGAGTCAGGGAGGAAGCCAGCGCCTTGCCCATGTCTTTAGCATGACAGGAAGGAGGTGAAGTAGCCCTCTTTTCCTTGTTGGGCAAGGTCACATTCCACTGTAGGGAATGTTTCAGATGTTTGAGCTCACCATTGGAAGCACCTTTTGATAGAAGACCTCAAAGGGATTACACATGGAGGAAGATGACCATACATGACCTAACTTTTTCTTAATGAATCATGCTGATGGTTATGGCTAATACGTCTTAAATTATGCTTTAACATAATTGTTTTATCTCTCCCTTAGCTATCGCTCCTAGCTGTCACTTCTGTTATCTGATCCCTGCTTGCTCCAATCTCCATTTTTCAAATGTTCCATTTCCAATTGGCTGAGGTCTGAAAAGCCAGATAACTGTGTCTTGTAGAGGTGTGTGTAAACGAAGAGTCAATAAGCCCCAAAGAATGATGGGAAAGCCTTTCTCTTAATTGGATGCTTAAATGCTTGGGCTTTGTCACAACTATTTTAGGTGCTCGGAGATTTTTCTGAATATGATTTTCTCTGAAGGTTCATTTATCTGCAGATAATTGAGTTGTCCCTTTATTTGTTTGTAAACATTACTTTTGTAGGTTATACCGAATTTTTCTATCTTTTATTTTCTGCACCTTAGGATCTAAGCTTAGGGAACTTCCGGGGGAACACACAAAGCTGGTTTTATTTGCTGTATCAAATGTTCTCATTTTTCACTAACCTCTGGGCACATTTACAAATATTTTTAAAGAAAGCATTCATAGCTTATTATCTACCAAAGGAAAAATGGAAACCAAACCTGCCTTCACTCACACCTACCTTTTAAAAACATATCCATACAGTTTCTTACTGTGAAGATGGAAAGGAATGATTGCCAGTTGGCAACAGGAGCTGTTGGTTTGGAGTCTAATGTAATGGTTACTGTGATGGAATCAGAAGTCCCTCTGTTTTTTTATCCTGGGGATCATTTCTCTTTTGCCCCTATCTCTATAAAACCCTTAATTCTGTGAGATCTGGACAAGTATTAGGTCTCATTCTTGGTAGAGGGAGGAGTGTCATTGCTTCAAATTCTCCCTTCATGCAAGGGCACAATGAGAGCCCCGCTGTGAGAAAGAATCAAGACGTGTAACTAGTGGCAGCATGGAAAGTGGAGGGGCAGGAAGTTTACCGAAGCTTATCTTCATGGAAATGGGATAATACGACAGCAGGTGAAACACATGACTCCACCATCCCAAATAGTTTTCTGCGACAAACTCGGGTAGGAGATGGGTGGGGAAAGGGATGTGACATTGCGGGGCTCTCTAAGCAACAATTCACCAGTGAACTATGTTGCAACAAGTCACAATAATAGAAAGAGGCTGGATTCTGAGGACTGCAAATTAACCTGTACAGGGAAACCAATGTTGACCAAGGGGCCCTTTGAATCCCCTTTGAATCGTACAAAGCTTAATTCCTTCTCAGAGATACAACCTCTTCCGACAGGGGGAAGCATTGAAAGCTCATAGCAATGTTTACTCAACAGATAAGCCATAAAGAAGCTATACCTTCCCAGGAAATCTGTGACGGCAGGGGTTCAGCCACAAGTGAGAAAGCAGGTCTAACCAAGTACAGCCCTGCTTCACTGCTGACTCACCTTCTGACTGTTCTTCAGGCTTAACTAAGCCTCAGCTTCTCCACCTGTCAAATGGGAGGAGGGGGTGGAGTTGTTTGTTAACATCCCTGAAATCTTTTGTTGAAAGGACCTTCAAAAGGGCAAGAGAGTTTAATTATCTCTTAGCTTTTAGACATGGGGTTGCTATAAATAGGATCTGAAATAGGGTCAAGATGTAATATACCTGTTTACAATAGTAAATGGGGCATATAATGATCCAAGGAAAGATTGTCAGAATTCTTTGGTAGAACATGCATTCAAGAAAGCTGAGACAGTCCTCCCAAGGACCAAATAGCCCCTGTGAATACACTTCCAGCACAGATAGTCCTTCATCCTAGAGCAGTTTCTCAAGGTGGCCTGCCATGGCAGCTGCGGATTAGGGTGTGTTCCGGGTGATCTAGGAGACTGGCTCCAAGTGTAATTCATACTGAAATGGCAAATACACGTGTGCATGTGAGGTGTGTGCATGTGCGGGCCCATTCCTGCAGAATCTAAATATGCCTTAAAAATACAAAAAGTAAGTCTAAAAATGTAGCCTAGTCAAACCTAATGATTTTGTAACCTTCAGATTGTTATTCCAGGACTTTATCTCAAGATTCATTAGCATCATAGAATTTCCAGCTGGAAGGCACCTGAGAGATTCTCTAGATGGTTCTGAATTTCACATGAGTGAACGAGGACTGTGTCAGCACTAAATTAGAAAAAAAATTCAAGAAGGAAAGGTTTAGGTTTATGCTTGTTCTCTAAAGACAGTCTGAGTATTGTTCATTCACTCAACTGAAATGTATTGAACACCTTCCATGTACAGGCATGTTGCTAGGTGTCAAAGGTATTAGGGAGAGACATGGCCCCTACCTTTAAGAAATTGAGTTTTTTAGGGGGGTACCATAATGTTTTCAGCATATTTAACCCTCACAGATATACCATAAGGTAGGTATTACTATGCCCATTTTGTACTTGAGGAAGTTGAGGCCTGAAGGAGGTAGTGCAGTGAGAAAGGAGGCCGCCCCACACGAAGACAGTGGGGTGGGGTGGAGAAGGAGAATGGCTCCCAAAGCTGAAGGGAAGCTGAGTTGACAGAACAGCATGGCTGACTACATACTAGAGATGGAGGCGTCATAGAGGATGACTTGAGGGTGCCTCTGGCTTAGAAGGTGGGTAAATGGTTGGCTCGTTGGTTGAGCTGGAAGAAGGAATGGGTTTGAGGAAGAGGAGGAGGGGTTGCAGTGATGGCAGAAAGATGGGTGACAAGTCCACTTGGGGCATCTTGAGTTTGAGGTGCCTGTGGAATATCCCAGCAGAATTCAAGAGCAGGCAGTCGAGTTCTTAGCTCTGGAGCTCAGCAGGACTGGATATACATCCGGGCCTCCAGCTCCTAGGTGAGCAGTCAAGTCATGACAATGGATAGCCACAGAGGGACAGTGTACAGAGTAAGAAAACAGGGAAACCGAGAAGAAAACGATGGGTCATCAAATCTGCAAAAATGTCAAGGGCAGACAACATGAGCTGGAATCAAAGGTGAGAGGAGAGGCTCTGAGGGAGGTGTGAGTATGGGGATACTAGTTCCCTCAGAACTTAAACGAAGAAGAAATAAGGGGCTGCCTCACTGTCAGGAGAAATCATGCCCACCAACACCCTTGTTGGATTTTACAGGCTCGAGCTGTAAAAAAGACAGGGAGGGCAAGACTCACCATACCACCTGTGACTTAAACATGAAGTTTAGTAAATGAGCTAGTAGGACAGATTGTCAGATCTCTTTGCTGGGTTAGGAAATGCCTGTTTTCACAGAGGTCTGTCCTTTTGAAGGAAAACAGAGCTTTGAGTTTAAATGCTTTATTGTCCGTTGGCCTCTGAGATTTGACTCAAATGTTCACCAGCCCTAATGGAAATCAGTAGCGTCCGTCACTTTCCGTGGTTTGTTTTCTCAGAACTTGAAGAACAAAAGAGTGTCTTTCATAAGAACCTCAGGGGTAACAGGATTTCACAAGGAGAGAGACCTCTGTGGAAAAACAAAATTTTAAAAGGGGACAGATCCACTTTCTATTCAGTTTTTGGGGCGTTTTCCCCCTCATGCTTGTACTCCACCAAATAACCTGAACAAATACCAGCAAATGTTCTGCTCTGCCAAAGTTTGGATATGCTTCAAATATATCCAAAGAAGGACAATATACTATATTGAAAAAATATAAAGACAGAGTTAACCAAGTGTGTGTCAATTTGTCACAATCTCACACTGCATCATCCAGAGCTGGTGGCCAGTGACAGTAATTTAATCATAGCCCAGCCCAGCTGAAATAGCAGAGATTCAAGTGCCAGAAGTCACTCTCTCCCTGTTTTTTGCTCAGATCCCTGGAATCTGGTATCTTGCTGAGCAGCTGGCCAGGTATGCACATTCTTGGTGACTTGGAGGAGGAAGGAGCCTTGGCAAAGCAGCAACAACACAGACAAATTTCTGAGTTCTAGAATGAGGCTGAAGATGTTTACATGAAATTATCCTGCTTCTCTGCTACTCAGTTAGCTGGTGGCTCTTGCACTGGGTTCAGTGCAGTCAGTGGGTGACAGAGGATTGGTGAGAACCTTGAACATGGGGCCAATGGCATGGTAAAGAGACAGGACTAAAGAGAGGAAGAGGCTGAAAAGAACAGCAGGCCTGGGAGAAGCCTACAGTGGGAACCGCCAGCAGCTCCGGGAGCCCATGTGAGCAGAAAGCAGAGGCCCTTAGTCCATTAGTCAAAGCAGAAGTGGAACAACAGAGGAAAGCACATGAGTTGGAAAGAATAGAAAAGTACAAGGTCTTTGCTTAGTGAGAATGAGGTCACACACCCTCATCTCCCTCCCCAACATGACTGGGGTTTTGTTAATCTCCTTGAGAAGGTGTCTCAATATGAAAAACTTCTCTAGCCTTCAGTTCATAAGAAAATCTATTAATCACTTTCAGTGTAAATGTATTTGACTGTCAACAGTAAATGGTTTTTCATGGAAATGAACTAGATCAATCTGAGTACTTTTACCTCCTGCCTGTGGTTTGGAGTGAAAGCAGAGGTTAAAATGTGTAATGGTATGAATACAATCAAATTGGCTCAAATCCTGGCCCCACCACTTACAGTCTGACTTTAGATAGGTTCTTAACCTCTCTAAACCTCAGTTTTCTCATCTGTACTATGGGAACAATAATATTCCAGATCCATAATCCTATACAGCAGTTCTGAAACCCAAAGAGCTCTGAAAAACGAATGTTTTTAAGCTTGCAGGAAATTCATCTGATGGCAAAACCTGACTTGAACTCATGTGAGACTTTATACAGTTTTATTTACCTCATTAAGCCTGATTACCCATATGTTTGCCTCAGAAATATCAATATGTTTGATGATGGACGCTGTCCCAGACCTTGCAGGGGGGGTTATGAATAATACATATGTGCACAGATTTGTCTCTCAGAGTGTGTGCAGTTCTGAAGTCTACCCAGGATCTGGATGACATCTGGACAAGGGATTGGAACTGTTCCTTTGGGGTGCTCAACAAGAGACAGGCAGACAGACACACATACGCACCATTATGCTGAGGGACTACCAATATAGTTCTGCCTTGCCCTAAATCGACCGGGGCTCCCCAGAGGGAAGGGTAAAGCTCATTCACACCCTGAATGCAGGTTTTGGCTGGATTTCTCAGTCCTGTTTTGACTCTAACCCTTATAAAAGGATTTTAAAGTACTTGGGAGGAGAGATGTTTGATGTCATTCAAAGTGAATCTTTTCATGAAGGAGACCTTTCACCCAATTATCATCTTGTCCTCATATGCCCAGATCAGTATTACAACGGAGAGTAAACAGGTATTCGTTACAGAGAGGGGGCTTGAGATTACCTCTCGTCAATGCCTGCTTTGTACAGTTGGAGACTGATCTACATAATCACATTTTCTTCAGACCAGAGTCATAAGACTTGAGAAATTGCCAGGTGTAAGACATTATCAACCTTCTGGCTTTCCTTAAGCACTGCTCCCTTCCGCTTCCTGCCCACTTTGACTGGAGGTGAGGCTCTTCCCCTTTACCACCCTCCTCTGGACCTCAGGAGTTCAGCCCCTCCTTCCAGGTGGGTCCCAGCAGCAGAGAACACACCTCCACAGTGCCTGACCCCAGTATGGAGAGGCTTCCAGGATCACCTTGGAATGGTGGTTCTCCATGAACTCACTCCCATCTCTTCAGAGCAGGATGGCTCAACAGTTAGACAAACCATGTGCTCAGGACACCAACAAAACTGGGGCAACAAAGAAGAGATGGAGAATGAACATGGGAGAGAGAAAGGGAATTTTTTAGATATAAGTTGACATTTGATTGATTTCTTAAAGCATCAATGTTTAAAATATCAATGAGTCTATCCTGATATAAATAAATAACTGAATAAATGAGTGTAAGAGAAAGGACAGTCCTTCCTTACAAAAAGAATCCCACTTAATAAATGTAGAAAGAATGAAGAAAATAGGAAATCGCCATTAGAACCCCACAGTAATAATCATTGCAGGCATGATCCACACATTAATGGATGCTAAAATTAGCAGGAAAAGTTTGAGGAGAAACAGTCTCAAAGTATTTCTCCTATCATACTAGTTCATTACAAAGAGAAAAATTGTAAACTTAGAGAAATCAAGCAGACACCACCTTAACCAAGTGATGAAGGTTCATATCACCAGTATTAAGACACATTGACATACGTACCCCTGATATTTTGCACTAAGGAGGGTAATCTTGCCAAAAATGTATAACTTCAACTTAACCATGAGGAAGCATTGAACAACCACAAATTAAGAAGCATCCTTGAGAACAGCTGACCTATACTCTTCAAGATGTCAAGGTTGTGATAGGCAAGGACAGACGGAGGGACTGTCATAGATTGGAATCAACTAATGAGACATGACAACTAAATGCAGCCTGGGATGCTGGATTGGATATGAGAACAGAAAAAGCAGTGAAAAAACTGGTGAAATATGAACATATTAACATGGTTTAGTTAATAGTATTGCACTTGTGTTAATTTCTGAATTTTGATTATCACTGTTGTTATGCTAGGTGTTAACATTAGGGAAAGCTGCATGAAGTGTCTAGGGGCAGTCTCTGTACTGTTTGTGCAACTTTTATGTAAGCTTAAAATTAGGTCAAAATAAAAATGTTTTTTAAAATCACAAAGTAATGGGATAACTGTAGGACCTCCTTGTGTTATTGAATGACTTGGTGTTGATTCTGTTGTGAATTCCATATTGGTGGTGGGGAAGGGAAGATATGGTGCTAGAATTATTTCAGCGCACAGGGCCTCTAAATGCTACTCTGGGCTCATCGACTTTGTTCCTGGAAAGTGTCCAGGCGGCTCTGTTCCTCACACAAGCCCATTCATTCCCTTCTTGGAGGTTAAAAGAACTTAGAAACACCTGCTGCTGTATCACCACACCCTCTTCCAGGATGGTGCTAAGGGCTTGGGCCCCTGACCCCCAGGATTTACGGCCATACTTTATGGTGTCAATAAGTCAATCCCACAAGAATAGAGCATTCAACCTTAATTCCAGAGACAGAGCATGTAATCCTTGGGGGCAGGATCATTTCCTTAGAGTAATAATAAAACCTACTTTGCAGGTGCTATATGCTACAACATGGGTGGACCTTGAATATATTATGCTACACGTAGCCAGATACAAAGGAGAAACAGTGTATGATCCCACTGGTACAAGGTGCCTAAAACAGGCAAATTCAAAGCTCAGAAAGTAGATAGAGGCTGCCAGGGGCTGGGAGGGAGGAAGGAGGAGGTACCGTTTAGTGGGTCCGGAGCTGCTCCTGGGGTGATGAGAAAGCTCTGGATCGATAGTGGTGGTGGCTGCACATTATGAATGTACTTAACGCCAATGAATTGTACCCTAAGAGGTTAAAGTAAATTTTAAATTACATATGTCATACCACATTTAAGCAATTACTAAAACTATGTGAAAGAATGAGATGAGGTGATAAAAAGCTGCTGTAAAGCCCCAGCCCACAGCGGACACTCAGATACCATTAGCTTCCTCCTTCACTGAGGTTTTAGGAAAGAGGATTATTATATGGTTGTTCAGTGTGATTTGGGGCCGTGGCAGCCACATATAATTTTATAATTAACCACATTCTTAACCACACCGTGGCCTAGTTTTCAGCACTTACGTTTTACACTATATCATAGTTAAGACTGAATGATGAATTTAAAAAAAATATATTAGGCTCAAATGTCCTCTCGGAGTATTTTTGTTTAAAATAACAGATAAAACTGAAACTGTCTACATGATTTACGGTACTGCTATGAGGAAATTTGGCCATGGCTCTAGATGCAACATTACAGATACGCTTGCAACTATACCCCAGTTCCATTGATTAATGGAATGTGTTCCTCCCCAATCACTTCTAACTTTTTCCCCACTGCCACAGCCACTGCCACTGCCATTGCCACCATCACTCCCACCACCTCCAACCCAGGACACCTAGCCATGTGGGGAGGTAATTTCACATCTAGACTCAGCCTGATTTTGGCATTGCTGTATGGCCACTGTAGCTGAACTTGAAAATTACTCTTAGGGTTAGTGTTGTTATGACATCTTACTGCCACTGATCATGTGGCCAAACTCTGCTTACATGCTGACACGGCTGGCATTTCATGGTCCTTATCACTCAGCCCTGGTTGTGTGATGAGTCTCCGCACTGCCTGGTGACACTTTAATGTTCAGTCTTTTTGTTAAATGAGACTTACATACAGGGCCATAGCCTTGGACATAAGGGTGAGACACTGTCTTGCGGAACGCTTCTGTTTCATGGTTTTCTGTAATGAAACATTGTATTGTTCTGCATTTTAGCTTTGGTTTTGTAATCACTGATTACATAATGAATTTTGATTCTGTGCCTGCAAAATCGGCCTGCACTTTAAAACCACAGGAGAGAGCACAGCTGCTTTAGAATACACAGTGATGTAGACTCCGTGTGCATACCTCCCACGCCCTTCACCACCATTCCTGCTGATTGTGTGGAAGACCAGTCTCCATCGTACCGCACTTTGTGGGGATGGCAGTGGCACAGCAGGATACCGCCTTTGCTTCTGCACGAAAGTAGCAGATCCTAGAATGACTAGCAAAAATTTTATTGAGCTAATATTGTCGTATAACATTATCTTAGTTTCAGGTATACAACATAATTCAGTGCATGTGCCCTGACCAAGAATTGAACCACAATCTCCGTGATCCTAGGTCGATGCTCAACCGCTGAGCCACACCCAGCGGGGCAAGAGGTGGCATTTTTAGATAGGTATTGTGCTAAGTGCCTTATCTCATTTACTTTCTATGACAACTTTATAGAAGAAGACACTACTATTAGCTCCATTTTCTAGATTAGGAAACCAAGAGTTTAAGTAACTTGCCCAAGTCCACATAGCAAATAAGCGGTAGAGCCCACACATGACTTTTGTTCCTCAGATTCTTTCCAGTCTCAATTATGTGGGGGTGTTAATGAGCAGAGAAGAGGTCAAATGTCAGGAGGCATTAGGCAGCACAGTAAGGAGCAGGGATATTCTACAGATTAGGTAATATGTTTCTCAGTTAGTGGACACTCATTCTAAGTAAGCATAGTTGCTTTTACACACTAATAATTTCAAAATCTGAAGTCTTTGGAGGTCTTTTTTCTGGTTCTCATTCTCAATGGTTTATGTCATTGTAGACTTCGGTTTTTTTACTGTATGCTGCTCACTGTTCTTTTTTTCAAACTATAAGAGAAAGGTTATTTAGAAAGTCACAGAGGTAGAAGAAGTGAGCTGTAGAAGAAATGGGCTCAGGAAACAAGTTACAGCGGCAAAAAACACAAGGGCCCTTGGAGTTTAGGAGAGAGAAGGGAAGGGTAATGGCCTGGGGGAAGAGAAGGGGGCGGGGCGGGGCGTGCTCCTGGGAGAGAGAGCACTGCTGCTGTGGTTCTTGAAATTTTATTTAGGGGAATCCTTTGAAGCCTAGGATGACACTAATTTCCTCCAGAAAGAACTTTCCTTTGCCCTTGCTAGGCTCACAGGGGCACTTCAAACTAAATTCACAACTTGAGAGGTTTTTATGGTTTTATAGTTTTGTTGTTATTTATTTGACCACCAAAGCAATATAGATTTGGAAGCTGTGAAAGTACCAATTCGCAGTTGTAACTTTGCAGAGCAGTCTCCTGCCATTACCACCTCTCCTGCTCTGCTCATTATAGGGGCAACTCTTTCCGTAGTCTCCTGGGGCTGAGGGTAGAGGCACATTTACTTAGTTTCACCCTTGCCCTGAGGGTTTGACCCACGTTGGTGATGAGAGAGGTGGGTCCTGAGAAGCCCTCAGAACCAAAAGCCAGGTTTGCCCAAATTGGCAAATGTCTTTAGTTCAAAAACAGCTTCAGGATGCCACTTACCTTTCAAAGATCCTGTTTTCCCTTTGATTTTGGACTTCCGTTTTTTACTATCCTGCCAGGTCTTTGATGCTTTTAAGAAGTTAAAAACTTTTTAGTGAGAGGTGGGTCGGATCCTTATCCTGCCTTATTCCTGGAAACGGAGGTTCTTCTCTGACCTTCCTGGGTTTGGTAAACTGCTCACTTAGAGACTAAAAACCCATCATGACCTGTTTGCTCTGAGCAGATTATATGGAAAAGCAAGCATATGTTTTTAAAGTCTCCAGGAAGAGGGTTATTGCAAGGTTCCCTGAAAATACTATAGAAATTGAATTGCAGAAAACTCTTCAGGAATATACCTGAATTTTCCTAGGAAATATTTTACAAAAAATTTTAATTTTCTAACTACTACTAAATTATTTTAAAATTGCAGCACATTATCCAGAAATTACTTTTCCAACAAACTCAGCTACCCAAGAATCCAAGAGTTAAGTATAAAATGACTCTACGTAATCTAATTAGATGGCAAAAGGTTCCTCACTTAATTTAATGTACTTTATCAGGAAGCCCCCAAAGCCTCATTCAGAGCTTATTTATATTATTTCATACACAATCCAAAGAAGCCTCATTCTGTAGAAACAATGCTGGAAAGAAGGGACGCATGTTGAGAGGCAGCTTCATTTTAACAGCCAGGAGTGGCGTCTGACAGCTCCACAAGGAGAGAATAGACAGGACTGTAAAAATCTCCTAAAAACTCCAGAAGAGGCACATTGGAGACATTTAGCACCACATACAACAGCTCGGGGGAGGCTCATGCTCTTCTCCACAGCGCAGTGAAAAAAGAGCTGTGCTCTTGGTGCTGCCCTTGATGCAGCTTCAGACCAGTGAGGCTGTAAGTTCCACTAGCAATGTCTGCCCAGCACAGGAGAGGGAGTGCCGCAGGCCGGTCAAATATTTGTTATCCTGGGCTAAGTGCAACAGATATTTATTGAAATCCTGTTACATGCCAGGTAGTGTGTAACATGCAGGCTTTATGCTTGTTTGTGATTTCTTAAAGGCATCCTAAAAAGTGGCCCATATAGCTCTACTCTGTCTTCCACAGCCTTCATCTCATTACCAATGAGTCTTGGCTGAATGCCACAGAGTATAGGTCACTGTCCTGTGGGCATCTGAAGGAGCCAAGGTAGGGCTGCACAGTGAGCACCCCATGGGCTCACACATACTGACAAGGACAGGAATGCCCATAACCAAGAGCAATTATTTTTAAAAGGCATAAGCTTTGTGAGTAGTGTCAGGAAGGTCAAAATCCAGAATTATCTGAGGTTTGTGGAATGCTCAACAAAAGGGTTTTTTACAAGCTATATTTGGACCAAAAAGACCAATGAAGTAGGACTAGGATACATTTCTTGGGAGAGACATGTAATACAAACAGATTATAAGAAAATAATAACCCTGGCTGGTTTGGCTCAGCGGTTAGAGTTTCGGCCCACAGACTGAAGGGCCCCAGGTTCAATTCTGGCCAAGAGCACGTGCTGTGGTTGCAGGCTCCATCCTGGCCCTGGTCAGGGTGTGTGCAGGAGGCAGCCAGTTGACGTGTCTCTCACACACTGATGTCTCTCTCTCTCTCTCCCCCCCACTCTCTCTGAAAAGCAATAGAAAACATACCCTCAGAAGAGGATTAAAAAGTAAGTAAATTAAAAAAAAAAAATTACCAAATTATTTCCCATTATTTTCCTCTATTTAAGGTGCTTCTCACAGGGCGGTACGTCAGAATCACCTAGAGTGTTTGTTAACATGTATATTCCCAGGCCCATCTCAAATTTACTGAGCCTAAATCTCTGAGAGAAGGCTGGGAATGTGCATTTTTCACAGGCTCTGCCTCCTGCAAGAGATACTAATAAATATTAAGGGGAAAAAATAAGTTAAAGTATTTCCCAAACTTCTTATTCAGAGTTCAGTCTTATAAATGTGTTTCACTTCAGAATTTGGTATACATGCTGTGTTTTTCCAAACGCAGTAATCCTCCAGGAATGTCAATTATGCAATTATTTCTTTAAACACTTCTCTCAACAATTTTCTTTCAAACCAGTGACTCCATTCCCCTCCTCCACCCACAAGTTCTAATGCAGGTCCCTTCCTACCTTTTCTGGTCTCAAAGAGGGTTTCAGAAAAACAACCAAGATTATATTACCTCCTGAAATGGTCCTTAGATTATTTGCTGAATGAAAAATTGATGGGTTGCCATTGTCCACCGTGCCATCAGAAATATAAAGCAAGTTGGCACATGTGCAGGCAGCCACTGCTACATCTTGTCTGTCAAATGGCCAATGGCAATTATAAGGCACCATTAATTAAAGCAAGCATCCTAATTTCAGAGATGTTAAATGTGAAAAGATACTTGTCTAAGGATCCAAAAATTCAGTAATTATGCTCTACTTGCATGTTGAATGGGATCTATGCTGTCCCATGATAAGGGAAGTTCAAAACACTGTTATAGTCAAGGATTTAATAGTCACAGCCCTGTCTACTCTGGTGTAACTTAATCTACACATCCAGAATTTTGCCAAGAGAAGAATTGGAATCCTCAGTTTTCAGGGCAGGGGTATGAGTCAGTTACTGAGCTGGAGAGTGGCTTTGGTTGACTGACATCCAGTGACTCCACCTCAATGCGTCATCCAGTTCTTCCCACCTCATGGTGTGGGTGGTAGTCATCATCCTCAACAGCCATCTTTCCTGAAATGTGTGGTCACCTAAGTTGGGGATTTCCAAACAACCCGGGCTGCACCTCTGCTAAATATTCCAGTGGAGAGCATGGGAACTGAACTCAGGCTGAAGGAGTTTCCATTATGACACTTACAGATGTACGATCTCGGCTGAGTTTGCCATGCTAAGCTTTGACGTCCTCATCAGTAAAATAGTGGTTGTCATAATTATTACTATTAAATAAGATAATCTATGTAAAATGCTGAACATCATGCCTGGCATATACAGTAAATGAGCAATACGTGGTACACCAGAATGAATTTCAGATGGACCAAAGCTTTAAATGTAAGAAGTGAAATAATAAAAATAGTTGAAGATGACATGGGAGGTTATTTTTATAATACCAGAATGGAGATGACTTTCCCAAATATGATACATATATGAAGGAGGAGGAGGGAAAAAGCTCAAAGCAAAAAGATTGATACATTTGACTACTTAAAAAATAAAATTTTTCTCCATAGAAAAAAAATAAACAGAATGGACAGGCAAGTGACAAACTTGGAAAAAAAGTAGTTGTATCATACAACACAAAGGGTTACTTTCCTTAATATATAAAGATTTTCTAGAAATCAACAAGGAAGAGAACCTGAAATGAATTGAAAGTTTTGCAAAGGATATGTAAAAGAAATATAAATTGCTCTTAAACATATGAAAAGATGTTTAACCTCTTCCGTAAGAAACAAAGTAAAGTAGACAAGTCAAAACTACACTCAGCTATTTGGCTTCTGTACCCTTTCTCAAACTGTGCCTGACCCACCTGCCAGTACCTCCGTCACTGACAAGTGCAGGATGTTTCTTGTGCTGCCTCTCCTTACCTTGGTCTCCCTCTGTTGCCTTCTAGAAACCCCCACTGAATGTAAGCACATAGAGGAAAGAAAAGCTTGCCCCTCCACTGACCCCAGGCCTTCCCCCTAGCTTCCAGGTTCTGAAGATTCTAGACTGGCTCCCTGCAGTGAGGACTGAGCTCTGATTAGGAAGAGTTTTAAAACATGTGGTTGGTTTTTTAAAATATATATATGATATTGAGTCCATATCTAGGGAGCAATAATCTGGAATATTCTGCACCAGTCAAGCCACTGTAGAGTAGAATGTTCTGTTCTTAGATAAAAGGCAGTGTACTGAAAGGAGGGCAGCCAGCAGGGTGACAGGTATTGAAACCATGTCATTCAGGAAACAACTGAAGGAACTCAGGATGTTAGGGTTTGGGGGAAACTTACTAGAAGGAAACATAGTTGTCCTCAAACAGGTGAAGGGCTGTTTGTTTTAGAAGAGTGGGTCAGGCTTGCTAGGGGCAGCCGCCGAAAGCAGAACTTGGGAGGAAAGACACAAATCACTGGGAGAAGATCTGATAAGCTTCAGAACAACTAGCTGGTTAAAAACGGAGTGAGTGCCTTTAAGGGAATGACTTTTCCATAGCTGGACATATTCAAGCAAACAGCAGATGATGGACTTTGAGGGAGAAATCCTTAGGGTCAACCTAAGGTATCCTCCCCCCCTCCCTCCTTCCCTCCCTCCCTCCCTCCCTCTCTCTCTTTTTCTCTCTCTTTCACACACCCCCCATATATCTACAGCTAACAGCCTATATATTTTACTTGTTTATTTTATTGTCAGCCTCCATCTACTGAATGGAACCCCGTAGAGATGGAAGACTGTGCCTGCTCTACCTGTTGCTATATCTGTGGCTTAGGACCTGCTTGCCACATAGCACACATTCACTGCTGAATGAATGAACGATCCAGGATCATTGTAGAAGGAAACCCTGCCTGGAGCAGTTAATGGGTCTGGTTATCCCTGGGTGCCTTCCAGCTCAAGATTTTAAGATTTTAAAAGCCCTACAAAGTGTGCCCCATGGTTCCTGACATTTGGAGCTACCCTTGGCTGGGGAGGCATGTGACTGAGAGGACCATCCAGACCGTGTGTGCTAATTCCTAAATTGGTGAGAATGCATGTGGCCAATGAAGAGCAGGGACTGATGGGTGGCTATTGGGGGAGGCAGGAAGAGGAAGACTTCAGTGAGGAGGAGGGATATGAGACATGAGCTACAGGGGAAGGCATAGGTTTGGGGTGGGAATCTCAGTCTGAGCAAGTTACTTAATGTCTCTGAGACTCAATTTCCTCACTTATAAAAACCTTGCATAATTGTTGTGAAAATGAAATGTGAATCACTATGCCCAGGGCCAGTCACAGAAGGTTGTTGTTCAGAAAGTACTTGCTCCCCTCCTGGTGACTGCTATTGTGCTATTTAACCTGAGTTTCTACTGAGTGAGATTTTACCAGTAGAGATATGTTAAAGGACTTGCAAAGCAGAGGGCAGGGCCTCTACAAAGGCTTACATGCAGGGAAACAAAAATTATACCAGAGCATAGAGCTCCAGAGCAGGGCATCTAGACTCAACTGCTTCCCTTCAGATCCTGGCTCTCGCTAACTGGGTGACCTCGGGCAAATTACTTAACGCCTCTGTGCCTCAATATTTTCATCTGTAAAATGGGGCTAATAATACCTATGTTATAGGTTGTTGTGAGGATTAAATGAGTTACCATTGTAAAGCACTTAGAACAGTGACCGGCACAATATGACACTCTGTGCACGTTAGCTATTAGGATTATTATTTATTCTCAAGAAAGTCTGCCACAGATCTATTTGGTTAAAGGGGAGGAGGGAGATGTGGGAAGGCAGTGTGAAACCAGATGTGTCATTACAGTGTGAGTTCTGCCAGACGTGGGCTTTTTATATGTGTAAGTCCAGCCCACGGTCAAGATCCAGCCCATCTCCCTCATCTGCCTCCCATAGAAAGCCTCTCCCAACTGCCCCGCCCTCTAGGTTCCCAGGTCACCCTGGATTGCTGCTTTAATATACTGCCTTATATTATCAGTTACAATTTTATACTGTGCTTCTTCAATTCAAGTGTGAACTCAATGAGGAAGCAAAGAGAATGCCTGTCATAGGCCACAGCGAATCCAGTCCCTTTCCACTTTGCTTACTGGGCTGTGAGTGTGAGGGGGACATGTAGGTGGATAAGAACAGCCTTGGAATCAGGTGGTCCTGTGTTTTAATCCCCTGTCTCCTACTTTCTGGGTATATGACCTGGGCAAGTTGCTTGACCTTACTAAATCTCATCATCTATAAAATGGGGACAACACTATCACCTACCCCACAGGGCTGTTGTAAAGATTGAGATAATGCATGAAACATATTTAGCACAGAGCCTGTGCTAATACTAAACATTTGGTAAGTAGTAGCTTTGATCATGCTCAATGCAAAAAAGAACACTGCTAAGGAGTAATCCTACCAGAAGCACAGTTTGTGGTTTTCGGCAGATCGGAGTAGGGAGAGCAGGGTGAGGCACTCGGTGCAATAGTCCCACACTGCAGTGGGAAGGACTTTTGACCTGCACTCTTTGCTCTTCCCACTCTCACCCAGGGTGGAAACACCAATCCCATGAAGAGGACAGTCCTAGTTTGGGGAAGAAAATACTGAGTACCAACTATGCATTGTATCATTATCAGTTTTCTGGCTGTGAGAATGCAAGATGTTACCATTGAGGGAAACGGGTGAAGGGCATATGGGATCTCTATATTATTTCTATATAATTTACAATTATCTCAAAAATAATTTAAAAGCAAGTACCTAAATTAATTCATGTTTAATGGAGCCTTTTTTATGACCTTCCTTCTCTCTAACTCCCTTTCCACAGGTCTTGCTTGCTCTGTGACCTGCACATAACAGCATTTACGTTAAATAATACCAATGGCTCACCCAAAATCTGGTAAGAATAATATACATATATGTATATGTAAAATAATTCCTTTAATCTTCACATGACCCTTAAGATTTTTATAATCTTCATTGTATAAATGAGAAAAATCAGGCTTTGAGAAATTAAATAACTTGTTCAAGTCACACAGCACAGCCAAGACTCCAAATTTGCAGGGCTCCAAAGTTCCTTGGCCACTATTGTTTGTAGAGCTCAAAATCTGAGAGCTCAATTATTAAAAACAGCATTTTAAGTGTATTTTTAATTTTTATTTTAGAGAGGGAGGAAGGGAGAAAGAGGGAGAGAGAAACATTGATGTGAGAGAGATATTGATCATTTGCCTCCCGCACACGCCCCCAACCGGGGATGGAACCCGCAACCTTCCGGTGCATAGGTCGACACTCCAACCAAGAGCCACACCGGCCAGGGCTTAAGTGTATTTTTTGATAACCACTGGGGATGAAAGCCTGATTAGACTGGGTGTAAAAGAGAAAGGGCTAAGTGCAATGTGGTGTCCTGGATTGGATTAAACAGAAAAGATACATGAGTAGAAAACTGGTGAAACCCTAATTAAGTCTGGTGTTCAATGAATGGTACTAATGTACCAATGTTAGTTTCTTGGTTTTGACAAATATGCCACAGTAACATAAAATGTTAACATTAAGAATAAACAGGTAGCCTGGCTGGGCGTGGCTCAGCGGTTGAGCATTGACCTAGGAACCAGGAGATCAGGGTTCGATTCCTGGTCAGGGCACATGCCCGGGTTGCAGGCTTGGAAGCCGATCAGTGACCCTCTCATCATTGATGTTTCTATCTCTCTCTCTCCCTCTCCTTTCCTCTCTCTGAAATCAATAAAGATATATTAAAAAAGAATAAACAGGTAAAGATATATGGGAGCTCTGTTTATCTTTGCAACTTTTCTGTAAATCTAAAATTATTCCAAAACAAAGAGGAGAGAGGGAGGGAGGCAGGAAGGGAAGGAGAGAGAGAATAGTTTGTCTGTGGATGACTTTTGGGCTCTGCTGAAATTCTACCAGTAAAACTTTCATCTCTTTGGAAAGATATTTTTTCCCTGCTCTAAAGCAAATACTCCTGTAGAAGATAATTCATTAATCCTTTTAGTCATTTATACCTTAGTACTATAAAAAAATTCATCAGCTACTTTTCTGAGAGCAAGCGGGGCAAGAAGGAAGTAAGTCAGGGTTGCTTTCTTCATAATGTAGTCTAGTACCAGACTTCTTGAGTGAGGTGCTTTATGCCTGTTTAGTTTTGCTTTCAGTCTTTACATTACACTGGTGTTAACTCATATCATTTGTAGGCCTCTTTCTGTCTGTCTGTCTCTCTCTCTCCCTCTCTCTCTTTTAATGATTGCTTACAAAATGAGCAAAAATTGGGGCAGAAACTTGTTTTTTCCCTTGATTACAAGTGCTTTTAGAAAGTTGCACTTTTACAACTACTCTGCTCCTGGCAGTAACCCAAGGGTAATCTGCTACAGAAAACCATATCAGAAGCCCCCAGGCAGCATTGCCTAGCCAGAGGATGGTGGTAGGAATGGCAGTAGCTCTGAGAATTACATGTTCTTGCCTTATCTTTGTCTTGCAGATTCTTGAACTTTTTGCTATTCCTGTTATTTAGAATGAGAGCATTGGATTCCTGGGAGTAGGAGAGAGACCCAAACCAGGGTGAGACCTTATATTTAAAGAAGCTGTTCTGTGCCTGTTTTTTTTCTGAGTCAAATACCTTATGTGGAACTTTATAACCCAATTTTTATAAATGTCTTATGAATGAAAGTAATAAATATATTTTGAACTAACTGTATTTTAAGTAAAAAACTCACAGTGTTACAACACAACAAAACTTTGACTTTTCAAGGATGAAATTATACTTAAATAATTTTGTTTTAGTTCATCAAAGCAGAAACTTTAACTTCCAAAGGCAGAGGGAAATATAAGCTAGCCAATTAGTAACTGCAATTTCTACTAAACTTTAAAATGCAATTGAGTTTAATATTACATATAAAATCCTTAGCTTCATAAAATGTACATTGTTGTTTTTATTATTTTAAAAAATCCAGCCATTATATTCTTTTCAAACTGATAATACTGTAATGGTTCCTTTTTGATCTTTACATACCAAAGTTCTTGGCTTACAAGGCCTGTCATTGCCTTCAAGGCCAATTTATTGAAAAATGAGAACCTGTCCAAGACCTCATTAAAAAGAAACACAAAACCTTCTATGTTGATTGGATGTTCAGCCTTAAAAACACAGTGCTAGTGGAACCAAGAATCCTTATTTCATCTGTAATTTCAAATGCCACAATTTTTCCTGGAAAGAAAAGTGAGTCCTTAGCTCGCCTTCACACACTGGTTTGGGTAGTTAGAAAACCCCTTTCTAGGAAAGTGACACTTAAGCTGAGCCTGAGGCCAGGGCCAACCAAGTTCATGGGGGTATGACCTGTGTGGTCAGACAGGGCCCCACACTCAGAAGGGCAGTTTAATACTCTTCTGTTGTCATCTTGAAATTCTTAATAATTTTTGAGTAAGAGGTCCTGATTTTCATTTTACCTGGAGTCCTACGAATTAGGCAGGCAGTTCTGCCTGGCCCGGAGTAGTGCTTTGTGAAATAGAGTAGTGCTTCTTGTGGATAACATGAAGCAGGTGTGCACAGAGCCCGCAGGTGGATGTACCAGGCAGAAGGATCAGCAAGTGGGGACGAGCCTGGCATGTGTGAGCTTGGCTGCCATGCTGCACAATTCTGGGGTCATCGTTCACCCCAAAGCCTACCGAATGCCCTTCCTGGAGAGATGCAGCACACAGCCTGCACACTTGCACATGGTGCCCTGCCTGCGAGAAACAGAAAGGCAGTGTGAACAGATCATTACAAGGGAAGGAGAGCCAGTGTAGACAGATTACGACAAGGCAAGCAGAGCAGAATGATGTGAAATGGGAGAGGCAGGCAGGGGCCAGGCCACATAGGGTCTCTATGACCATGAGGATGAGTTTGGATTTTATTGTGAAATGAGATAGACGCAGATGACTTAAGCAGATGAGTGACATGATCCAATTTACTTACAAGGTGACTTCAGCTTCCGTGTCAAAAATGGATGGAGGTGGTCAGAATGAGAGCAGGTATACTGGTTAGTAATCCAGGTTAGCGATAGTGTCATGATGGGTGGACTTTGGTGGGAGTGGCAGTAAGTGAAGTGGGAGCCTATTCCATATATATTTTAGAACAGTAGTAGTATTTATTAGTGGTATTTACATCTGTTTCTGCTGGCAATTACTAACTGGGTTTATTCTACGTCATAGGAAGTCTCTAAATTCTCAAGGTCATCCAGTGTGTCAGAGCTGACGGAGTCCTGTCTGACTCACCTGTTTTGAGTACACAGCTTCATAGCAGATCTGGGTTTATTCAATTTAGACTATGAAGTCATGCTCATATGTGAAACAGAGAACCTGGAATTTGTGGATATATTTATTTTTGGTTATCAAGAGTCTCTGTCATATCAATAGGAAATGAAACCATAAAAATAAAGCTATCAAAAGTACTTAAGACAAGAACTGCTGCATCATAATGACTGTGTTCCCATAGTGATCTCACAAGATATGCAAAAACCTGGGGTCACTTTGCAGTCAGCACTTGGCTGTGGATTTACAATGAGTTCGTTGATGGATGGTGGGAGTCTGCCTGTAGCTGGCGAGTCCTTCTAACAGGCAAAAACACTCACCAGTAGCAGGAGGCTGAAATCTGTCATAGAATTCAGCTACCTTAAAAGCACCCTGATGCAAACTGTCAAAGATTTAGGAATATAGAATAAAAATCAAATTGATCACTTCGAAGGTAAGCAACTTTGTATGATGCCAAGCCCAAGATGAACCTCCTGACCAGCAGGCAGCCTAGAGAATAAGGTCACATTAGTGGGATTTGTCCTTGACCCAGGTGCCCAGCATCTTCAGCAAATCAAGCTGTCTGCACTTCAAAAAGCGTAGAAGGTTGCATCAACAGTGCCATGTATTCGAACTTGAGTCACGCTTTTTATTCATCAGGCTCTTCTTTCTAGCACTGGCATGGTGGGTAGAGAGGTGTGACACCTACTTTGCATTGCTCTGAGGCTGGTATGAAGAGCAAGGCTCACCACAAGGACAAGAGGCAGTATGACTGCGGAATGCTTGGGAGGAAAGGGAAGCCCATAAACCAACCTGGTGTGTTCCAATTATACCCAGGGTGGGTCAGCTCAAGCACACAGGAGGCAGAAAGAACCACGATCATTTTGGAAAACAGTCCTACAGATGGGCAGAGAGCCACAAACCAGAAGACAGTTTTTATCCCCCAGCCTGGTGTGGGAGAGAATGCAAAGGCTTCCTGCACAGACATAGCATTAGGAGGAGAGAGACAGTGGCCGCCTGGAAGGCCAGAGCTAGACAACATGTTTGTTCTGGCTCTGCCGCTCACTAGCTGTAGAATATTGGGCATGTCCAGCAAGTTGTCTGAGTCTCAGTTTTTCTCATTTGTCACCAAAGACCAGTTCTGAGTATTTGTCATATGTGCCCCTGCTGCAGCATCTGACAGTGGTACCCACTCTGACCTGAAGGCGCCTTCCGTCTTCTGTTTACTTTCTTCACCACCTGTCTGGTGCGCTTCTTCCACTCTGGTCACTTTCATTGGTCCCTCTCCTAGTGCTCACCTCTTAAGTGCCTGCTCCCTGGTACTGATCCCTCTTCCAATATCACACTCTGTACAGTCCTGCTCACATCCAAGCCCTGACTACCACAGTGTTTTCCATCTCTCTGTCTCCAGTACCAGCCAATCTCAGGGTCTTGGACAAGTATTTTCAACTGCCTAGAGGATTGGCCATTTCTGCCTCGATATTCTTCAGTCAGCTCAAACTCATTATGGTCTTCTCTCCTTTCTCTTCCCCTAGAATCTCTACCACAGTTAATACCATCAGCATCCACTTACCTTTAGAAACCTAGGAGTTCTCCAATTCTCCTTCCTCTTTCATCATAACATCAAAACAGTCAGCAGATCTATTTCTCAAATACGTATTTTGCTCTCCAGTACATACCCACTACTTAAGCTCTGCCCCTCACTGTTGCCTTTCTTATTGTGTGAGGGAAAGAGGCTGTTAAGTTTCTGCCAGTATTCATTCCTTGAGTTTTCTTTTAGTATAGAACTCCAAGTTTTAGCTGGGTACAGCCCTGCCCAGGGTATGTACAGGAGGCGACTGATTGATGCATCTCTCTCACATCGGTGTTTCTCTATCTTCCCCCTTCCTTCCTCTCTAAAATCAATTTAAAAAAAAATTATACCTATTTTTTTTGCCATATCGGCAAAAAATATACTTTTTGGTGTGATGCAGAATTTTAGTAATTAGTTTATGTGTGCCATGAGATGAAAATGGTTGAAAACTGCTGAACTAGACAGAAGGCAAGAACTGAAGACCCAGAGGCCAAGAGACACTTTGGCCATAGGAAACCTCCTAGCTAAGAAGGTAAAAACCCAAGCATTTCCTGTTAAGGTGTTCCTAGATTTGCTTGGGATGACATAATTGTCTTCTTAGTGAGTATGCATCTCCTAATCCTGGGAAGATTTAGAATTAATAGAGATATAGTGGAGGAAATCCATCCTTATGGTATTATATTTTTATATTAAGGGATCTACATATTTGTGTGTTTTTTATATTTGGTATTTTAAATGCTTCTGTTTGATGTTTTAAATACTTCTAATGTTTAATAGAAGTATTAAACATTATTGCTTTACAGTATTTAACCTGGCAATGCTGCTTTACGGCATGTAACTGACTAATTGATTTAGACTTGATTTTAAGTTAAAAATCTTTTAAAAGTTTATACACTGTGTTGTAATTTTTTTTAATTTTTTTTTTAAAAAATATATCTTTATTGATTTCAGAGAGAGGAAGGGAGAGGGAGAGAGACAGAAACATCAATGATGAGAGAGTCATTGATCGGCTGCCTCCTGCATGCCTCCCACTGGGGGTCAAACCTGAAACTCAGGCATGTGCCCTGGCCCGGAATCGAACCTCCATCTCCTGGGTCATAGACCGATACTCAACCACTGAGCCATACTGCCCTGGCTGTATTGTAACTTTTAAGAGAACTTACCACTTAATTTTATGATAATTACTTAAGAATTTGGGAGGGTTTGTTAATCAGAAATTTGGTGTTTTAAAAAAATTTAAATTACTAAATAAATGCAGTTTAAAATGATTAACCAAGTGAATCAGACATCAATATGCTAGATTTATAAATGGAATTTAAAAATATATATATATTTAATATAAAAGCTTAAACACAAATTTTGAATTTGAAAGTAATATTAATTTTTAAAAACCAAAGTAGCTTCTAAATAATCATTTCAGGGTGAAAAGTCTTAATGCATTTTTAAATCATTTCCTGTTGTTTTTCTTTTTTTATACTTCCACAGAGAAACTTCACAAGGTAAATCCAAATCTATAGCTGTGAATTCTTCTCAGTAGTGAATTGCCACAAAAGAGCATCTGAGGCTATGTGAGTAGGCAGCGAATGTGCAGTTTGGGGAAGATTCAGAGGTTTAAAAAAAATGACACAATATAAACTGAGTTTTCACCTTCTCTCCAGACTTGTTCCTCTGGTGGCCCACTGGCCTGCAGCTGAACACCCTGTGCCACCTTCCCCTTGCCTTTCAGAAGCTCAGCTCTCACCTGTCCATCCCACCTCTATCCTGAGCCTCAGCCCAAAGGCTTCCCTTCAGAATTAACATGTCTATTGCGCCACGGCCAGCCCACTTGCACCCTCTTTCCTTTCTCCCCTACCCTAATCTGTCATCCAGTCCCGACAAGCCTTTTTCTGAAAAGCCCACTTTCCTTGGTCACCACAGTCTGTGACTGTCACCTTACACCAGGATTACTGCACAAGCCTTTGGTCAGGTTTTCCTGCTGTGATTCATTCTACATGTAGCTGCGTCAAACTTTGCTTTCATCTCTTTTATTTGCATAAGCTTTTAACAACTCCCTAATGTCGGTCCCATAAAATCCAACTCCCCTTGATAGCTAAGGTCTTCTACCAACTAGAAATACTTTAGCATCCTCAGCTTTCATTATTTCTTGATGAAGCCCCTTTAGTTTTGACAAGCTGATTTGCTGGCCATGTTCTCCCATGACACTGTGCCTACGTGCACATACTATATCTTTGCATACCCATTGCCTGTATGTGGAAGGCAGGACCCCTCATTTCTGACACCTTGAATCTGGTTTCTTCCTCTCCTTCCAAATCCTGTTAGCACTCACCTCTTCCCAGGCTTTATCCTAGATCTCCTTTGGCTATATACAATGCTATATACCATACACAGTCTCCTTAGCATCTGTGTGCATTTCCCTATTAATTTTCATATGTTTATATTACTCTGTAACGATGTCTTCAGTTTTGCATATGTATTGTTTCCTTAAAGAGACTATGGAAATTCTACAGGGGAGGAATTTTACCAGCCTTGTTAACCACAAGGGTAGTTTATGTGGAAGTACGTTGTAAACTACCAAGTTTTTATTCAAATACTGTGTTGGAATAGCTGTGGTGTGGTTGAAAAAGCCAAGGATTTGGACTTAGAAGTTTGACTTGGAAGAGTTAAGTTCCTTTACTAACTCCATCTTTTACCAGTTATGATTTTTGAAGCAAAACTTAATCTTTTCTGAGTTCCAGTAACCTCACCAGTAAAATGGCAGGGCCTTACAGGGTAGAGGGGGTTTTGAAGATCAAATAAATTGACATAAATAAAAAACTTTTTACAGACTTCAAAGCAGCATATAAGTGTATATTTTTCAGTC
This sequence comes from Miniopterus schreibersii, assembly GCF_964146895.1. Taxonomy (NCBI): domain Eukaryota; kingdom Metazoa; phylum Chordata; class Mammalia; order Chiroptera; family Miniopteridae; genus Miniopterus; species Miniopterus schreibersii. Next base: position 6,433,532 of record NC_138117.1, on the reverse strand, counting down.
ATGATGAGGTAAACACTTGGCTAATAAATGTTGACCAATACATACTGACCAATACATATTGACTTAGTGACTCAAAAAAATTATAAGGTGAAGAGCACATATCATTACGGCATAAGTAGCATCATTTCATAGATGGCATATCATAGCAATGCGAGCGGCCCTCGTGATTCAAATGAATGTCTCTTACTTACAGAAGTAAACAGGACTCTGGGTAGATGTGAATAAAGTAGAAAACCTCATATAAAAACAGCATTTCTTTTAGAGTAATTTACTATGCTTATTTAATTATGAGGGACTTTTTGAAAGGGCAAGCACTGGAGATACACTGGTAAAGGCAGTTCGAGTCCTTGTTGTTAGGGATCTTACATTCCAATGGTGGATAGCATATACATAAGCAAAATGACTATAGATTATAATAAATGCTATGAAAATAGTAGTGATGTGGACTGGGGTGAGCGAGCACTATAGACAGCACATTCAGGAAAGACATCAAGCAGATGAGGTTTGAGCTGAGGATGGAAGATGAAGTAGAGAGCCACAGAAAGAGCCCAGGAAAGAGGCTGCAGCCTGAGAGAGGCGTGAGGGCATAGGTCCTGAGGCAGGAAAGGGCTGCCTGTGATAGGAGGCCTGTGTGGTTGGAGCCTAGTGATTAAAGAAAAGTCTGGAGCCAGATCAAGCAAAGCCTGGCAGGCCTTGGTGAGAAGTTTGGATTTTATTCTATGTGCAATGGGGCTAAAGGGGCTTACATATTATTGAAATTACAATGATACTTTTTTAAAAATCACAGTGTTACCATAATATAATATCTTGGGTCACTTCACAAAGCTTAGCCTGATTTGGTTCAAAATATAAGTTTAAAAGAAGAGAACTGGGCATTTTTAAATCTGGGTGTCCTCCACATGGGTGGGGCGCATGAGCAGGAGCATGCATGGGTTCCACCTGCTGTTATCCTTACCTTGCTTGTGAAATTTGTGTTCACATTCCCAGTGCAAGCTCTCATCAGTTGTCAGGAGGGCAGACAGGCCACCTTCGGGTCTCCTTTAGAATAGATTCTCAACACGTAAGGAAGGAGACTACTGATGTACTGATATGAAGTGATCCCTAAAATAAGCTAAGAGGAAAACCGCACAATGGAGGCTTGCTATCATTACTTACATACGCATAAAGCATCTCTGGGACACATAAGAAACTTGTAACATGGGCCACACCTATGAGTAGCTGGGGAATAGAGAGGGAAAGAATTCTTACTATCTACTTTTTAATGGTTTTTTAAAATATTTTAAACAATGTAAGTGTATTACCTATTTTAAAAAATTAAAATCCTAATTTTTTTAGTGTCCTTATCTTAAAGAAAATAGACAATATTCCAGAATTGGTGAGAAGGAATTTGTATCGCTGGGTAAACCTGAAGTTATTGCATATAATTAAAAGGAGGTTTAAGATTAAGACCTATGCTGTTCAATACAGTAGTCATGAACCATGTGTCTATTTAACTTTAAATTAATTTATATAAATCAAATTTAAAATTCAGTTCTAGCCACATTTCAAGTGCTCAATAGCCATTAGCTGCATGTGACTAATGGCTGTCCTATTGGACAGTACAGATATAGAACATTTCCCCATCACGGAAGGTTCTCTCAGACAGCCTGCTATAGTCTTCTGCTGGACACACCAGGGTCATGAACTAGCTTTAAAACTTAGCTGATCAACCCAGCTCACATGGCTCAGCAGTTCGATTCCCAGTCAGGGCACAATCCCCAGTATGGGCTGTGCAGGAGGCAGCCGATCAGTGACTCTGTCATCATTGATGTTTCTATCTCTCTCCCTCTCTCTTCCCCGAAATCAATAAGACATATTTAAAAAAAAACACACACACAAAAACTTAGCTGATCAATACATGGAGACTTGGGAGTACAAAAATTCAAATATATTCCAAAACTAATTTTCCCAGGATGACTCACTAGAGTGGCACCAGGAGGCGCAATCAAAACTCCAAGCATTAGATTTCTAAGGCAGTTAAGGATGTGATTTTGTCACTACAAGAAAATCAGTTTGCACGAGTATAGACACTGGCAGTAATAGACTAAGAGTTAAGAATTCTTCTGAATGTAAACTTAGATTAAGTAAAACTAACATACTTGATATTTACTGAATTTGATATTCTGCACCAATTCAGTGAGTCAAATAGTATTTACATAAGTGTAAGTAATGAGATTCAGTTATATTCGACTTCTTTAGTACAATGTCAAGTTTTCTCATTTTTGCTGTCATTATGAACTCAGCTTTTTACAGATTAACACATTTCAACTAACCATAGTCATCATCATTCCTTTCCATACTTCAGTTGACAGAATTTAGCCAATGTGCCCCTTAACCCGGCCTCTGTGTCCTTCCGTGCAACACCATTTCTTTTGAAAACATCCTTGCTTTATGGCCTAGTTCCCGGATTCACCTGTACCTTCCTAGACCCAGACACGAGTCAGCCATTTTTCTACAGTATGTTGTTTCCTTTAAGTGAAAAATAGTATTCGGCCCCAGAATTTAGGCATTAGGAGTGCATCTCATCAGGCTCACGGTGACGGCGTAATATTGTTTCTTGGCCACTTCATTGAACAGGGCTAGAAAAGACATATCTTAATAAATGATATTAGTTTATATTATTTCCAACTTAGTTCTCACATTACAGTATGGTACTTCAATTTTTTAATTCTTTATCCAAATAATATTTCCCTTTTTTTATAATTCAATGAAACACTCAATTATCACACTAAATAAAAACATTGGATTCTTAACAAAGCTAGCATAATCTCTCATTTCTTTTATCTGATAATAAAAGGATAAAATACTAATACAAATACTAATACTAATAGTGAAATTGCTTTTTTCTCTTAGAATGCATCTCACTAAGGATGTCCAGCCAATTAATTTGCCACTCACAATAAGTCTTCATTTTGCTGGTTTGTCTAACACTTATAAGCATACGGTTCGATCCTCTTGTCTTCATCCATGTGAGGCATCAGCAGACAGACAACTGGCACTTCTGAGTTCTTAGATGTAGATCTTTCAGCTTCTCGCTTTTACCTTTTGAGAAACCAGGATTTTGTTTTTCAAATGCAAATTACCTCATAGATAGTTAAATGGCAGATAGGCTAACTTCACATTATCTTTTAAAAATAGATTTTTATATGGAAAGAAATGGACAATGTTCCAAGATTATTAGTGAAGAGAAAATGGTATCATAAAAAATTCCTTTCTTTGTTCTTGCAGTATGAGGAAAATATGTAATATGTATGGAAGAAAACATAAAATCTGAAAGGGACCCTTATTATAAGAAATCCTTCTGATCATGGGCATGACAATTTACAAACCTGTATCGGTGTTGTGTTCCTCACCAACCCTCAAATCTAATGAAGCAAAAAGCTAATCTTAAGCATTGTACAGTTTGGGTCTTATCATGGACACTGTTTAATATTTTTCTATGTTAAGGATCTACATAAAGTATATCCCTTCAGTTGGGAGGGGACTGCTCTTTGCTCTTTCTTTTCATCTCAAATATCTCTCTCAGTATTACCTAAAGATCTCATAAGCCCAGTCAACTTTGTCATCATTAAGTGAAACATTATAGTCTGGATATATTCTGAATATATCCTGAAAATTATTTATAAATCTCTAGTGAAGTTCAAGTGAACAAGTTCTCTAGAGAATTCTACCTTTTATTTGCCAAAACAAGGTAATTGAATGGTGTTGATGTCATTAGACATTCTTAGGCACCCACAGTGAGATGCTGCACATATAAAGACATTATTTAGAACGCCTACAGCTTGGCATTCTAAAATTAGATATACACAGGCAAGCCAGAGAAACATAGACAGCACATTTTTTAAGACCAAAAAGAAATGATGAGGGAGAAAAATGAGAGTAGTGAATCAAAAAGCCAAAGGGAATAGACAAATATTATATCTTCTGACTTTTATTTGTAGTCTTTTTAACTGCCTCTATCAGAAGCTATCATACTGCTAAAGTCAAAGAGGGAGGCTGTCTGATAGCCCCTGAAGGGTGACAGAACATTAATGGGATTGCCATTGTATAGTGTCCTCAGCTTTGGAGGTCACTCCCTTCATGCAGCAGTCCTTGTTTGTCCCTCCTTGCCTGACTCTGGGTACTAGAAGTCTACTACCTCCAAGCTTAGCACTGGAAATGAGCGCCCAGCCAGTATGTTAGGAAATACTCCCTCCAATGGCCTGTGGAGTTTAGGCTGCCATGCGGTCTGAACTTGAACCTGGCCCTATGTGCCCCTGTGAACTTCAGGTTGAGATCTCCCGATTAAGCCCTATCTATGTGTGGTCAGTCCACAAGCTTGACTGGCCTTCTCCCTGAGGTTAAATTTTAAAAACAAACAAACAAACTTCATGCTCCGTAGTAGGAATACTGATAAATAGAATATTGGTTCTATTTTAGAGGTTACAAGTTATTTTGGGAGACAGTTTATAAGTAGACTATTTTAAAATATTGTGGTAAATGTAGTGGCAGAGGAGTGGTCAGGGTAAAGCCTAAAGAAAGAGTACCCAGCCCAATCTAGTGGTCAGGCAGGGTGACAAGGAGGCTGGGAATAGTCTGAGAGCTGGGCAGGACCAGGAGACTTGCAGCCCAGAAGCCAAGACTGTGTATTAAAAAAAGAGAGAGAGAAAAACAGGGTCAGATTCTGCAGATGTTGAACAAAATTAACCTGAAGAAAGCCCATTGGATTTGTCAAACAGAAGGGGAATCATTGACAGCTATTGACAGGACACACTGAGTGGAGGTGGGAGAAATCATGTCATAGATGGCTTGAGGAATTAAGGGGAGACAAGACGTGGAAATCAAAAGTTTGGCTGTGAAAAAGAGTAAATTAGGGAAGAATATGTGATAAGGGAGAGTATATTTTATTTTGATTTTTGATCAGAAATGTTTCTGAGAGAAATGAGCTGGTTGGAGCTAAAGACAAAGGTGATTTGATTGATGGACCAAGGAAACGGGTTCTTGGTTCCAGATCCCACTTCAGATCCCCCTCTTATTTCCTCCTGAGATGGGCTCTGACTACCTCTCCCAATTCAACAAGGTCCCTCTCCTCAGGGATAGACTTTGCTGCTAAGTCTTCCTTGTACATACTCAACTGTACTTCCCTAAAATATGACAATGACATGTCCTGAATGTCAAGAACCACAGCTGTTGCCCGGCCAGGCGTGGCTCAGCGGTTGAGCGACGGCCTAGGATCCAGGAGATCGTGGTTCGATTCCCGGCCGGGGCACATGCCCAGGTTGCAGGCTCGATCCCCTGTCGGGGGTGTGCAGGAGGCAGCCGATCAATGACTCTCATCATTGATGTTTCTCTCTCTCCCTCCCCCTCTCCCTTCCTCTCTCTGAAACCAGTAAAGATATATTTTTTAAAAAAAGAAGAACCACAGCTGTATCTTCTGATGACCGGTTTCCTTCCCAAAGTGTTTATTAATCTACAAAGAACTGATATAACTTTACAGTGACTAGAACATCTGTCTACCATTCAGGACATCCATTTCCTGTATCAAGGTGCCCTGGAAGCTCAGCTATTAATTGGACTTATCAATTGGGAAGTTGCTTGTTCAAAATGGATTCAGAACAAAGAAGTCTTTTCAGAGTTATTTAATCCAAGCTCTAGTGAAACCTGACTAGTAAACCCTTTCTGGTGACTGGAGCTCTCGAACCAACCCTAGAAAGCGCTTGCCCAACTCTTGTTCTCTGATGGAATTTTCTAGACGCCAAGCAGACTTTTTTTCACCTTTGTTCTTTACAATCATATTTCAGTGAGGCCCACCAGAAACTGTACCTTCATCTTCCTCTATCAGAAGTATATGCAAAATCCCCTGCATAGATAATCCTAGTAATTATGCACGGTTTGGATAGTTTTAACTTGGTGTAATTTAACTTACAACTTATTGGGGGTGATCTCCCTTCACCCCTTTATTGAGCACAACTCTTCTTTTATCCCTGTTTGGTTTTATATATTGTCTCTGTTCAGTAATTTAATTAAAATACTAAAATGAAGTCATGTTTTATTTTAAAGTTACGATAACAATCTTTACCCTCTTATTTTTTTAAAGAAAACAAATTTAGAATCTAATAGAAAACTGTCATAGATAAAATGCTGGGATTGGGTGTTTATTGTGCTGATGTCAGTGCTTTTATTTATGACCAGCGGAGGAACTCATCACAAGCCTCTTGAGGACAGGAATTTGCTGTCCGTCATCCATCTTCTTTACTTATGAATACAGTACTCTCCACTTGATAGGCACTCTGTAAATATATTGATGGATTGATTTTATCCAGAGTTTCTAATAGATTGAATGACTTATCATTTAGTAATAGATGCGTCTTCTTACAGCACAGTCCTAAGTGTTTTGCTCTTTTGCCTAATAAAGCACATGAGGCAACATGTTTTTCAGAAATATCTTCTTCCTACCAAAATAGGGGTGAAAGAGCACTTACGTGGGACTCTGCTGGTTTAAATTTTAATTGAATGAGAATACAGTACCCGGTGCATACCTGCCAATATATTCGGCATGCACTGAAGTTTGCGGAAATGAAGAGTGCACCGGGCAATCACTTGAGACCATTCCCTTAACAGTAAAATAAAATTATTACTACTCCCTGCATGTCCCACACAGGATTTCTGTAGGGAGCATATGGTAGAATGTTTATGCAAGTCCTTTGCAAACTATTAAGTACATTATTACTTTAAAGTGGGAACTGGTATGTTGATATAGCCATTCCTATTAACTGGCATTTTCTATGGCTAATAACTCATAAAATTTACATTCCTAGTAAAGGCCACAACTAATGTACAAAATTGTTTTAAACACGGTAATGCTGCGTCTTAGACTAAATTCGCCTGGTTGCAGGTGTGGTGCCGTGAAACACTGATAGACTCGTACTTTAGGGAAAAACACTCCTTTTTCTCAAGTCCTGTTTTCTGCCTCAGGGGACTTCAGGCAGAAACAGCAGGGATCAGTGACTCCAGCCTCGCGTCTTAAACTGACAGTGACCCCCACGCTTTAAAAAGGGAAGCGGACAAGGACCCCAAAACAGCTTTCCCAAATTAAAGCCACTGACCAGCGACAGAGTCCAGTGAAGAGACTGAGTCTACGGCTCGGAAACCCAAGGACAAGGCGCCCAAGGGCCCCTCCCCCCTCCGCAGGACTCCCCGCGGGGTGGCGGCCGGGGTTCCCCGCCCGGACGGTTGGGGCCGCCGGGGCCCGCGGCCGGTTGGGGTCAGCGGGCGCCGCGGCCGTTGAGGACTCCAGCTCCCAGCAGGCACCGCTCCTGCGGCCGATGCGCGGGGCGGCGGTGCCCGCCGGGACTCGTAGTGCGGTCCGGTAGGAACGGGGAAGCCGGCTGCGGCTCCTTTCACGCACGTCTCATAAACTGGGTCTGGAAGGGACCACGCCGGGCCACTCGTGCCCGACGTCCCTCGGGGACCGGGGCGAACGAAGCTGGGCTGGCGGCGGCGGGAAGAGGCCGGGGCAGCCGCGCACGTGGGGGTGGTTAGTGCCGAGGAACCCGGAAGCCCCGCGCACCGCTCACCGCTGCGGCGACGGGTTAACGCTCCTCCGGGTGGAGGCGGGGGCGGGGAGTGTGGGAGGAGGGGCGGTGCCACCCGACGACTCCCGGAGCCGCCCAGGAGCCGGCCCTCCCCTCCCCCACGCGCCCTACGCAGCGCGGGCCCCGCCCCCGGCCGCGGGCGCCTGCGCAGAATCCCCGCCCCTGCCCCAGCCCCACCCCTATACCCGCAGCCGCCGCCGCCGCCGCCGCCTCCCTTCCTCTCTGCTCTCTCCTCCTCCTGTTTTCTCTGCCCTCCTCCCTCTCGCCCTCTCTTCTCCTCCTCCTCCTCCGGCGCCGACGCTCACGTAGGGTCCTGGCGTCAGGCGCGCTGGGGCGGGGCGAGTGCCCCGTGCGGTATAAGTAGAGGGTGCAGGAGGCGGTGCTTCCCCTTCTCCCCGGCGGTTAGTGCTGAGAGTGCGGAGTGTGTGCTCCGGCTCGGAACACACATTTATTATTAAAAAAACCCAAAAAAATCTTAAAAAATCTCTTAAAAAACCCAAAAAAAAATTTACAAAAAGTCCGCGTCTCCCCCGCCGGAGACTTTTATTTTTTTTCTTCCTTTTTATAAAATAACCCGGTGAAGCAGCCGAGACCGACCCGCCCGCGGCCCCGCAGCTGCTCCAAGAAGGAACCAAGAGACCGAGGCCTTCTCGCTGCCCGGACCCGACACCGCCACCCTCGCTCCCCAGCCGGCAGCCAGCGGCCAGCGGCAGCGGATCGACCCCGTTCCTGCGGCTGTTGAGTAGTTTTCGATTCCGGTTGATTTTTGTCCCTCTGCGCTTGCCCCCGCTCCCCTCCCCCCGGCGCCGGCCCCCGGCCCCAGCACTCGCTCTCCTCCTCTCACGGAAAGGTCGCGGCCTGTGGCCCTGCGGGCAGCCGTGCCGAGATGAACCCCAGCGCCCCCAGCTACCCTATGGCCTCGCTCTACGTGGGGGACCTACACCCCGACGTGACCGAGGCGATGCTCTACGAGAAGTTCAGCCCGGCCGGGCCCATCCTCTCCATCCGGGTCTGCAGGGACATGATCACCCGCCGCTCCCTGGGCTACGCGTATGTGAACTTCCAGCAGCCGGCGGACGGTGAGAGCCGGGCCGGGCGGGCGGGCGGGCGGCCATGAGGCTCAGGCGGCGGCGGGCGGGCGGGTAGGCCGGCGGGCCCGGGGCGGGGGCGGGAGGGCATGTCACACCCCTCCCTCCCTGAGGGCCGGCGGGGAGGCTCGGGCGCCGAGACCCCCGGCTGCCGGTGCCGGCGGGAACACGCGCCGCCGGCCGCCGCACGCCCCTCGCACGCCTGCTCACTTCCTCCTTTGCAACCATTTTCTCGGCCTCAGCCGCTCTCAAACTTTAGGGTGATGACGCGCGGGGAGGGTTGGTGAGATGGGGTTCTTCCGCGGCGCTTCCGGGATTGCGGGGCGCCGAGCCCCCTTTTACGGCAGTAGGTAGAGGCGCTCCTACCACGCGAGCCTGGCGGGCGCCGCGGCCGGGAGGAAGTGCGGCTCGGGGCTCGGGCACTACCACGTGTTGAACCCTGTTACCTCCCAGGCCCGAGGCCTGTGTCTGCCTCTGGCCCCATCTCCTGGGGGAGCTACAGGGTCTTAGGATAAAGTTAATGCGGCGATGTGGTGGTGGTCCTCAGGTTTCTAATTGCATTCCTAATAGCTTGTCAGTGACTGGTGGCTCTAGAAACGTGAATTAGCCACGAGCCATGCATTTGGGGTTTTTTCCCCTAGTTCAAGCACTTTTCACTCCTAACACTAACTGCAGGGTTGGAGGAGGGGATGTGAAGGATGACCCCTTTGAAGGCCATCGTTTTCTCAGGGCATTTAGATCATTTAAAACTTTAAATCAGGTTAATTTCGTAGTACTGGCAACTTGTTCAGAATGTTGTCTTTTCTGAAATAGCCCTTATGATTTTGAGGGGTTTTACTAAAAAAAGTGTATTCGCCAATTTTGGCTGTAAAGTGTTACTTGTGAACGAAGTGTGGGATGGATCATTATTACTTATGTGGCATTGAAGTAGTTCAAGTTTCTTTATTTTTTAAAAAGTGATCCAGAATAACTGGAAGTCATGAAGAATCATGAGTACTGAGTAACAGGCTCTCATTAGCTTGAAACTTATGGGGAAGTATATTGCTAATCTTGTATTTTTATTTTGACATTCACAAAAACAAAATTTGGTAGATATGTGGCCTGATGTGTATTGCCAGGATTTTTTCTTTATATCTGAATCAATTTAATTCCAAGGCAGCTTCAGTTGATTTTATGGCCCAATTTTGCTTCTTTTCCCGCAGGCTGCTTAAATACATGTCAGGTATTCTGAAATATAAGAAATTTGTTTTTATTTTTGTAGAAAAGGCCTTAAGGGTGGAATTTAAATCTTTATTTTATTAAATTCATTTAGTAGAACTCAAGTTACTTAATTATCAGCTTTCCACTAGGTAAAGTTAATATTGGGATTTGGGGTAGGCAGACTATTGAGTGACACTGAGCCAGAAGTTGTAAAATTGCACTGCTGGTTCCTGGCCCTTTTGCTCTAAGCAGTACCTCCAAGTATCACTCCACGATAGTTCTTCCCAACTCGGGCACAGTTGATCACTGAATAGAAGATAAAGTAATATTAGGGAACATAAGTTTGGGTCAGGTAATCACAGTCTAAAGAGTTGTTAGAGAAAACTTGAGCACATCCTAGAGATCAGAAATGGTAACTTTTGAAAAGTGGCTTTTATTTTCGTTTTAAGCTTAACCACTTTAAATCCAAAGAAACAACTTTTTTAATTTTGGGGGATTTGAAAAAAGATGAACTATGGGTTACCATTGTTATAATATACCCTATGTATTTTTAGTCTATATTAATAGAACAGTGCTATGCTCAAAAGAAAATAGCAGTTTTCCATCTTCCATTTATTTGTTTTTTATATGTACAAATTACTATTCTTCCAAATAGTTTTTTTCAGTGGTTTTCTTTTTTCTTTTTTTAAATTTATTGCTACATGGATGGACTTGTAGAATAGCTTCCGAAAGTGACCAGTTAGTTTCCAATTTAACAGGAAGAAGTGACTCATTCAAAAGTTGCTTAAGCAAAATCAGCTAAAAAAACTAGGGGAGCTGAGTAGGTGTGGTCAATTGATAATGAGCTGACAGCTTATCTTTCTTCACTCTCTTCTAGAAAAGGAAACTTTCATTTATAAAAAGAAGTGGCCAGAAAATTGGCTCTCTCAATAACTTTAGTTACATTGGCATGGAATTTGTGAAACTTGGTGTAGAACTTAAAATGGACTGTTTTTCTCCTCTTAAGGGACTAGTCTTTTTCACTTAAATATTTTTTATTTTTTTTTTTACTTAGTCTCAACTTCTCTAGTAAGTATTTCTGAAATGGTATGGGTGCACATAATTCTTCATAGATCCTGAAATCATAGGGTAGATTTTGAAATTTTCTAGCACTATCCAGATTGATTAAATGATCAGTTATTAAGTACAAAAGTTACCTAAGATAAAATTGGTTTTATATGTCAAGAAAATGTTAATAGTGAATTGTGAATATTATAGACCTGGTATTTCAAAAATTTTGTATTATACAGCTGAGTATGCTCAACTTCACATTAGTTTTGTGTGTTGTTTTAAATATATCTTTACTGATTTCAGAGAGAGGAAGGGAGAGAGAAAGATAAAAACATCAATGATGAGAGTTATCATTGATCGGCTGCCTCCTGCATGCCCCAGACTGGGGATCAAGCCTGCAATCCAGGCATTTGCCCTGACCTGGAATCAACCAAGATCTGGATCCTAGGCCAATGCTCAACCGCTGAGCCATGCCCGGGTGGGCCCTGATTCAAATCTTGATCTGAATAGGTATAGCCTTTCCTTTTTTTGTTAAAATGTTAATAGGAAGTTGTGCCATGAATCTCTGAAATCCCCCCAATAATTCAGGGACTTTTATTTTTTAAGAAAATGGACTAATTTTTGTGTAACATTGGCAGTAATAAGCTGCCAATGAAAGGACCAATTTAGCAAGCAATGGGGAAAAAGTAAAATGCTCAAAAATTTATTAACTATGCTTAGCCTGTGGATAATCTTCAATTGCCTAGCGTTTTTTATATTGCTCATTAAGCAGGTTTTATGTGAAAATCTTAATTTTATGTTGACTAGGAGCAAAAAGGTGCTTTTAAATACAATGGCAATGAAAAGGAAAGCTTGTTTTAGAAATACATTATTAGTGATATGTCATTCATTAACAGGTGGGAAATTTGGGGTTTCTGATATGTCTTTCTATGTGTTACACGATTTAAATCTCAACTAGTGTAAGGTAAGGTCCAGCCGTCTTGAAGTTCGAAGAAATAGACTGTGGGCCCAACCACGGCTCCCACACACAGTAGTTCATAAAATTTTAAGTGGCCTGTAAAATTTTTGAAGTAACAATTCGCTATGAAAATGTCCTTCCTGCAGCGGAGCGTGCTTTGGACACCATGAATTTTGATGTTATAAAGGGCAAGCCAGTTCGCATCATGTGGTCTCAGCGTGATCCATCACTGCGCAAAAGTGGAGTCGGCAACATATTCATTAAAAATTTGGACAAATCCATTGATAATAAAGCACTGTATGATACATTTTCTGCTTTTGGTAACATCCTTTCATGTAAGGTAAGCAAAAATGTGACAGGTAAACATATTTACAGTATTTTAGCTACTTGTAGTTTATTCCTTAAAATAGCAGCCATATCTCTATTACTGGATATCTTTATTTCCCAAATACCCAAGCTAGGTGACTGACAGTTACATTGACCCTTGAACAACACACATTTGAACTGTGTCCACTTAAATGCAGATTTTTTTTTTCTCAACATATACCTGTATTGTTTTCTGTCTCGTTGGGAATCTGTGGATGTAAAGGCCGACTGCGTTGTTCTACACCGTTTTATACAGGGGACTTGAACATCCACAGATGTTGGTATCCTTTGGGATCCTGGAACCAATCCCCCATGGAGACAGAGGGACAGCTTTTAAGTATTTGGGGAGTCAAAGTTATATGTGGGTTTGGACTGTGCTGGGGTGTCAGCTCCTCTAGGCCTCCCTCCACCTGATCAGTGTTGGTCAGATGTATTTCTGAACATTGGGAAAAGCTAAATGGATAGTAAGTAATGAAAAACTGCTCTACATTTTTCCCTAGGTGGTTTGTGATGAAAATGGTTCCAAGGGTTATGGATTTGTACATTTTGAGACACAGGAAGCAGCTGAAAGAGCTATTGAAAAAATGAATGGGATGCTTCTAAATGATCGCAAAGTGTAAGTATTGAAATTTAGTTAATCTTACTTTGGATCTCTATAATAGTTTAAATCAGTACATTAATATTTTAAGTTAATGTATTTGTGTTCGTAAAGAGATAACAGTGAAAATAAACCTCTATCTTGGGGTAGATTTTATAATTGTCTTGGCACTCAACGTAACATACAACAAATAATAGTAAATAATAAAATTCAAACCAAAATGAAAAAGGGGAAAATGGGTATACTGGGAGATAGAGCTTTTTCAAAACAAGTTCATAGTTGAACAACTAGGAATCCAGATAGAAATGTAATTTTAACTCCTGAGGTAGTTATTAGCCCATTTTATATTTGAGGAAACTGGCTAAAATAATTTGCCTGTAATTAAATGCTGGCATGACAGATGGACTAGGATACAAACCATAGTGGTCTAAATTCTGAGCCTGGTGTAACTCGGTTCTGCTGCTCTAGTTTATTGATTGAGTTTAAAGTTGTTTTTTAACCTTTTGAACTCCCCTTACCCCTTTAAAGAAAAAGCTGAATTAAACCAGAAGTCTTTATGATTAATCTTTCTAAAATAAACTTGTTCTTAAAAGTTGCATACTTTTAAAATAATAATGCTGATGGCCTGGCTGGTTTTGCTCAGTTGGTTGAACATAGTCCTGTGCACCAAAAGGTTGCTGATTGGATTCCCAGTCAGGGCACATGCCTAGGTTGTGGGCTTGATCCCTGGTAGGGGTTCACAGGAGGAAGCTGATTGATGCTTCTCTTTCACATCGATTCCCACCCCTTCTCTCTAAAATCAATAAAAATGTTTTTAAAATTAGTTATTGATGCTGATAAAACTTGTGTAAGATTATTTCCGCAACAGGTTGTAAGAATACAGATTTTATGAGCCCAAAGAAATGACAAACCTTAAATGTGTTAATCTCCAATGTCAGTGAATCTGGGTAAATTCCCCTGTGAGGTCATATTGTAAATGATCTGTGAGTTTATGTTGCTGTGTAACGATGGCATACAAATTGGGTTTGATGATAAGTCAGCTGCATCACTCTTAAGGTGTGGTTCTCATAAACTAGGGCATCAAGTGGTGTAATCAGTCTGGACATGAAGGAGTCATGTATATGGTGTTACCTGTTTGGATTCTCTGTCAATTACATGGTGAAGGAAAGATTTTGTAATATGTGAAGAATCCAAGTCTAAGAACCAGCAACTGGTTTACAAAGGGAAATTCTTAAGTACATTTAAAGGAGAAATATTCAGCATCAGTATTCACAGATGAAAACAGTTTGCTTGTCAGCAGTGCTTCAAGGAGGGGAAAGTGCCCATCACTAGGGCGGAGGGGGTGTGTGTGTCTAGATTAGGTAAAGACTTGGTTTATTGATGTTTTGAATATAAAATGAAACTTTTCCTTTTGGAAAAGTTTGTACGTATAGACTTAAGATCACTTATATACTCTTTTGAACTGTGGTTTCTGCATCTCTGTCATAAGAGCAAATAAAGTCATAAAGTTGTAGCATTACTTACCAAGGCAGAGAGTTTTTGCAAACAGTGATGGCCACAGTGGGTTGTTATGCTATCATTGAGAACATTTATAAAGATAACATGGAGAAGCACCACCATATGGGTGGGTGGGGGGTGATACAAGGAAATAAAATCATAGCTATCCTTCAGTGTTCTTAACCACAGGAAACATGAAAAGTCAGTCATGATTTGAGTGGGATTATAGAAAATGTTCTTACTTTGACATATATTAAATGTTCTTCAATGACGCATGTACTACTTTTATATTAGGGTAAAACTAAATTCTTAAACACATTTGATAATGTAAAGAAAATTATGTGGGGCTCTTGTGTGTTAAGTACAGAATTAAGATACATTTTAAGTTAGGAGATTGCAAATGAAGTGCAAGCGCATTTTGAAATAGCAGCTGTGAAAGTTTTTGTCCTTTTTTCTTTTTCTTTTTTAATTCCTCACCCGAGGATGTGTTTTTGAGAGAGGAAGAGGGAAACACTGAAATATAGATTGGTTGCCTCCTGTGCGCACCTGGACCTGAGATCTAACCCGCTACCCAGGTATGTGCCCTGACGGAGAATCTCAGCCTGCAACCTTTCGGCGTACAGAGCGATGCTCCCGCCAACTGCGTCACCTGGTCAGGGCACATTGGCACCCACCCATCTGCAGGTGTGATCTCTTTAAACCTGGGTTAGCTGGACAGAAGGGAGAGAAGTGTGGGTTAAGAAGAATGTTATTTGCCCTGGCACGGTAGGTAGCTAAGTAGAGTATTGTCCCAGTATGCCACGGTTGCAGGTTCGATCCCTGGTCAGGGCACATGTAAGAACCAATGAAGGCGTAAATAAGTGGAACAACAAATTGATGGCTTGCTCTCTCCCCCCACCCCCCTTTCCCTCCCCTTCCCCTTTTTCCTCCCCTCCCCCCAAAAAAAAATTGAAGACGAAAAAATGTTTTTCTAGTGACTACAGTTACGAAGTTTGTTTTTTGTTTTATGTTTTCATTTTTTCAGTTGAGGCTCTATTTCTGTTTTACAGTGTACTCTTTATTAGAGATTCTGAAATTATCAGTAACATTTACAAAATCAACCCATCAGGCTTAATTAATCTGAACTTCATAAAATGGAACCTAATTTTATAGTCCTTACATATTTTTTTAGATTTGTTGGGCGATTTAAGTCTCGTAAAGAACGAGAAGCAGAACTTGGAGCTAGAGCAAAAGAGTTCACCAATGTTTACATCAAGAATTTTGGAGAAGACATGGATGATGAGCGCCTTAAGGATCTCTTTGGCAAGTTTGGTAATGTGTCTGAATTAAATTTTTACACTCAAAAGTTTTGAGTAATTGCTCAATATTAGTTTTGGCTAATTTTACTAAAAATATATGAAAATATTTACATGGTACAGTACTTAAAATATTTATAGTTTTTTGGATTAAGCTACTGATAGTCTTATTATACTACAGAGTAGTATATAAATAGAATTCTATCCACTTTAAAGATTAATAGCATTGTATTAGCACTGTAAGGTGTGACTGTAATTGGACCAGATTTAAAAGGTTTTGCTGTGTTAAATGGTGGTGGACTTAACCACTTACAAATCCCATCTCACCAGAGGCACGCATATGACACAGCCAACTTAGGTTGGAGTGCAGTGTTTAATTATGGGACAGGAAAGCTGGCCAGCTTTAGGCTCTTTGGTCATTATCAATAGCATGTTTGAACAATTTAAAAAACTGACTTTTAAAGAAGGCCAAAGATCCAGATTTTCCAGGGATATCTCCTTGGGATGGCCTCCTGATATCTCCTTGGAATCTTAAGTACTATTCCCTTGCATTTCAAATTAATTTCATTAAACTTCAAGTGTATGAAGTATAACCAGCTTTACTTTAGATAGTGTGTGTGTGAGCAGAAGATGAACTTGTATACTTTTGCATATGATTTGCTTGCTCCATACTCTTTGTTTTCCTTGTGTTGAACTTTGGTGGCTTTTTTTTAAAGCACTTGAAATGATAAAGAATTAGGAAATCTAATATGTTTCTATTGCCAAGCTAACATTCCACATTGAACGTCTCTACTTCTTTAAGCAAAAAAAAAAAAAATGGTTATTTTGCACAAAGATGAATTGTGTAAGATGAGGAAAATGTCATTATTTCTAAAATTGGGTTGGATATTGTTAACCACTTATTTCAAATGAGTAATGCTGTCAGTTGACCACCAATATGTAAGTTTGTCAATTATATTCTTTTTATGGCTTTGCATAGCAGAGATTGAAAGTACAACCTTAGTACCGAGGCACATTCAGAAATAACAATCTACCTATGCTCATACATCTTGCAAATTCTCTACAATCAAATGTGATTTTTAGCCTTTTTTGCCCCACCTACCTGAGATAATACCCACCTCAGTTAAGTGTCTTTTTCACTTGAGGGGGTGTGGAGGGGGCATGTGAATTCAGAAACATGCCACCTCCAGGTGATTCTTGGTCTTCCCAAATGTCAGACCCTGTATTCCCTCAACTGACTGTTGAAATCAAGTGGGCTTAAGAAATTCTTATTTGTCAATTCTGATGTTAAGGAAACCAAATTGTTGGGTTAAAAAAAACAACCCCACAAATCTGTTTTGTACTATTGCTAAGAATAAAACTTCATTTTTTTACAGACTTCATTTTTTTACAGTTGTCTAAAACATACCTCCATAAATGGAAGTAGGAATGTTTCAGGGAACAGAGTATTTACTTAGCTTCTTAGTAGAAATAAAGGGTCTTTGAAGAGACTATTTAATGCCTATGCATGGCTTTGTTTTTGTGTGTTGAAATTTGAAATGTATAAACTAAATGTTGTATGGAATATCTTTGAGTCATTAAAAAAAATTTTCTTTTAGGACCTGCCTTAAGTGTGAAAGTAATGACCGATGAAAGTGGAAAATCCAAAGGTTTTGGATTCGTAAGCTTCGAAAGGCATGAAGATGCACAGAAAGTAAGACTTAAATATACTAATTAAAGGCACTGGGTTTTCTATAATTTATAGTAAAGGAATATAAAACTTGGTCGTTCTTATGTTGAATTTACATGCATACCAATGGCTGTTTTATGTGTTCATCTTTGCATGCATTGTTTTGAATTACTTGGATTTTATATATTTTGAGGGTATAAATTGGAAACCTATATTTTCCCAAAACATTAAAGTTTAGTTTTTGTGATGGGCCTATCTTTAGCTTTCATAACCTAACTTTAAAGTTAAATAAATGAACTTCCACATTTCAAGTTAATAATTAAAGTTTTTGTTATTTCTATAAGGCTGTGGATGAGATGAATGGAAAGGAGCTCAATGGAAAACAAATTTACGTTGGCCGAGCTCAGAAAAAAGTGGAACGGCAGACGGAACTTAAGCGCAAATTTGAACAGATGAAGCAGGACAGGATCACCAGATACCAGGTTCATTTTCAGTTGAACAAGCAAAATAAGACAGGGATGAGGAAACCTATTTTATGTTTATTTTATTTGCTGCCAGAGTAATGGGGAGATTTGAGAGGAGGAAAGGAGAAGAAACATGGGGTAAAACAGTAGGAAGTGTGCTTAAGTACCACCATGGTTTTCTTCCTTTTTCTACAGTTTTCTTTTTTCTTTTTTTAGGGTGTTAACCTTTATGTGAAAAATCTTGATGATGGTATTGATGATGAACGTCTCCGGAAAGAGTTTTCTCCATTTGGTACAATCACTAGTGCAAAGGTAAGCATATGATGTCTTTTTTTTTTTTAAGATTGTGGAAAAATCCATGAATGTATTTAAATTTCACATCAATTTAGTTTGTTCTTTTTTTTTTTACTCTGTAAATGATTAGTCAAGTAGGTCCCCACCCCCAAAAATCAATCTTTTCCTGGAAATCAAGTTTTTGCTTCATTATTTAAAAAAACATTCATATTTGATGTGGCTGTTGTAGACCAATGGGTTATTTTTGCAGATGGAGAGTTCTGAATTCTTTCTGGAGGAAGGCTGCAGTTGATGACCGTAGTTACTGATTGATCCTCAATGATATGCACTCTTCTACACTTTGTTAAACTAGTGTTTTTACTGGTTAAAGTAGGCAGTTTATTATGGAACTATACCTGTTAACTGTTGGGCTAATCTATATTCACTTACTCATTCTGGGGAGTCAAATTTTAAGCCCCGTTATAGCAATAACGAGATCATTTTTCCTTTTACTTGAAATCAGAAATTGAGAAATACAAGAGGATTCTATTCTAAATTCTGGAATTTTGATTTAAGATCCTCTGCTCTAGGTGTTTTATGTGGTGGTTTGGGGTCCAAAAATCTCTGTATGTAGTTTGAGCGCATGTACTTTGGAGGTGGGGAGGTGGGAGTAGTGTCTAAAACTTAAGTCAGGTTCTCAAAGAGTATAGGAAAAGTTAAAACTGAGTGCTCTTGAATGACCTGTGGCTCATCTTTCTACTCAACTTTTCCTGGCAAACCTTTGACCGAGGAAGCTTCTCTGAGAAAATGAGGAAATGTTAGGGGCACAGTAGATGAATACAAATAAAAAAGCAAGTGATGTGGTTTGCTTTGTGTTTCAGCCTGTGCTTTTGTAAAGAGTACCTGGAGTGCAGTAGAATTTACTCCTGAGTGTCTTTATCCTCAGTATGTTCCCTGAAAGTTGTTTAAACTGAACATTATGCATCAGTTTATTTTGATTGTACGATGCATGCATGTTTTACAAAGGATAGCCCTTGTTAAATCTTTTTTTTTTTTTTTTTAAGTCCTTTGTGGATTATAATATCACGGTTTGCAAGGAGGTGAAAAGTTTGGCAAGAATTTATTTTGGAGGAGGAGGTCACTATGTTGATTTCATAATGCTTGCTGAAAAAAAAACATAACGCAGAAGGACAAAAAGTGAAAGGTGACTCCTGTGTCCATTTTTAGTCTCCAAAAAGGATGGCATTCCCAGATAATTTTTCATACTTGTCCAAAAGATATATATATTTATATAAATAGTTTTTAGAAAACACGATTATGCCATACATATTCTGCAATTTGCTGTTTTATTTAACAGTGTATCTAAATACATATTTCAGGCATTGCCCCCCCCCTTTTTTTTTTTTTTTGCTAAGATCTAAATATTTATGGTATGAATACAACATAAATTATCTTACTGTACCTGTATTGATAAGTATTTGGGTTGCTTTGCATGTTTCCACTGTTAAATCCACCTTTTGAAACATTTTTACCCATATGTATAGCTCTGCATACATGCCAGTGTTTCTAAAGTACTAGAATTGAAATTGCTGGTTTGTGGATATGTATATTTAAAATAGGTACAAAGTTGTCCAAAAGGGCTGAACAAATTTCTACTAGTAGAAAGCAGTATATATCTTTTCAAATGGTGACATGGTTTTCATGTGTTAACCTTTTTTGCCTTTCTTTGCATATTTTTATATTGCATTAGTTGTTTTTATTAACTTAGGGATAATTTTATGTCAGCCTTTTGTTTTATATTGCAAATATTTTCTTGCAATCTTTCACTTTGGACTTCAGTATCTTGTGTCAGCTTACATTTTCCCCTATATTTTTGCATTTTATATTTGGATTGAGAATCTATCTGGCAATTTACTTTTTAATGTAATGTGCAGAAGAGATCTAAATTCTTTTCAGTTATCCCAATGGGCCATGTACTAAATATTAGTTCATTCAAAGTCTATCCTTCCCCACTATTTTTTAGAAGTCCAATGCACTATCCATTGCGCTACAGAGCCACCCTTTCCCCACTATTTTTTAAATGCTAACTTTAACGTACTAAATTCCCATAATTGCATGGGTATGTTTCTGGACTCTTTATTAGGTATAATTGTCGTATAACATTAGTTTCAGGTCTATAACAGTGGTTCAGTATTTATATATATTGTGAAGGGATCACTATACAGTCACAGAAAATATTTTTCTTGCAATGAAAACTTTTAAGATCTCTCCCAGTAACCTTCAAGTATACAATACAGCATTGTTAACTAAAGTCCCCATACTGTACATTACATTTACATCATTTATTTTGTAGCCGGAAGTTTATACTGAACCGCCTTTACACAGTTTCCTTGTCCCCCAACCCTCTTTCACCTACCAGTCTGTTTTCTATATCCATGAGCTCGGGAAGTTTTTCTTTTTTTGATTCATGTGAGATTATTGGAGTCTATCTTACTGTTATTTCATTTACTCCTGTGTCACCAACATACTGTTTAATGTAGCTAAATAACGTGCTTGTGTATATTTCCAGGCTAATGAGTTCTTTGCAGCCAATGGAAGCTTCCTCCTGAATATTGATAATACCCCACTACTCATGGCCTTTCTGGTCTTTAGTGTGATATTTTTTTACCTTAAACTATGTGTAAGATTCAACTGCTTTCCCTCCCTCCTTTCTCTCTAAAGAGTAGTAAAGCATTTTTTCAGCTTGAATTGCTGGAAGAGTCACACTTTAATTGGGTATTTCCAGTGGTGCTGAGTCAAATTCAGTAGGCCTTGAATGTATTTAGATATTTGAATCTTAATATCTAACTGAATATCTAAAAAAGTTGCTGTTGTGCCTCTACCCCTTTACTTCCTCCTTTGCGTGGCTCGGATAATTGATGCATGTGTGTAGCTTGCCCTTAATATTTGGGGACTAAGGACGAATTGTGGGAAAAAGGGTGAAAATATTAACAGGGTTTAGTTATTTTGAGTCAGCTATATGTAATGCTCTCCTTTTTGTGCCTCCTCCTGCCACTGCATTAACCTTGTTTAATATTTTCTTCTTTCAATAGGTTATGATGGAGGGTGGTCGCAGCAAAGGGTTTGGTTTTGTATGTTTCTCCTCCCCAGAAGAAGCCACTAAAGCAGTTACAGAAATGAATGGTAGAATTGTGGCTACCAAGCCATTGTATGTAGCTTTAGCTCAGCGCAAAGAAGAGCGCCAGGCTCACCTCACTAACCAGTATATGCAGAGAATGGCAAGTGTGAGAGCTGTGCCCAACCCCGTAATCAACCCCTACCAGCCAGCACCTCCTTCAGGTTACTTCATGGCAGCTATCCCACAGGTACGGTTTTCTATTTGGTCGTTTTTTGTTTTGTGCCAAAAGTAATAATGATAAAGCATTAAGAGGAAAATATAGGAGACGTGAATGATAGAATTTTTAAAAATGCTTAGAGTGTGAGAACCTGCATTTAGTATATAGCCAGGTATATACTTAGAGTATATAGCTAGTTGCAGCATTTGCTTTTTTTCTTTCGCTCATGTATTTTCTTGCTTTCTACAGACTCAGAACCGTGCTGCATACTATCCTCCTAGCCAAATTGCTCAACTAAGACCAAGTCCTCGCTGGACTGCTCAGGGTGCCAGACCTCATCGTAAGCCTTCCATTTTTCTCTTAAGGGGATGAATTATTTGGAATAAAAATATACATGAGGCCAGTTAGCGGTTCTATTTCAGTGGTATATTAACTTGCTTTTCATAATTTATGGTTATCAGTGTTCATATTGGGGATTCTAGCATATTTTCTTACTAAAGTTGTAAAATGCCTCACCACTTTTGTCTTACTGAAACAGTGATTGCTGTGCTGGTTTGACTTTTTTTTCTCCCCTTTAGGGTAAGTTTGGAGATGGATACAACTCTTTTTTTTCTTTTCTTTTTTTCCTTTTTTACTTTATTTGTTTTAATATGTTTTTATTGATTTTTTTTTTGAAGAGAAGAAAGAGAGAGAGAGAGACATCTATGTGTGAGAAACATTGATTGGCTGCCTCTCTCATGCACCCTGACCAGGGATTGAACTGGAAACCTGGATTTGTGTCCTGACTGGGAATCAAACTGATGACCTTTTGTTGCATAGAATGATGCTCAACCACCTGAGCCACACTGGCCGGGACACAAGCCAACTCTTAATTTCATATTTGGTTGGGCAGTAGTTTTAAAAGATCTTGTTTCATGTATGAGGACCAGGGTCCTGGCATTCTCAGCCTTACTCTGTCTGTAGAATAGTGCTGTATTGCAGGAGCATTTGGAATGAGGTTCACGTTCAGATATTCATAAGTACTTGTATGAATGAATGTTTATTTACTGATGCTCTGATAAGTCTGGGGAAACTGCAGGTGTGAGACTAAGGGTTAAATCGCGTTTACTTTTAGCCTTTTGTGGAAACCTCAGCTCTAAAAAAGCAGCATGAACACTTTCAGTGAGTTTTGCCACGTTAATGTGTGTTCATATCTTTAAACGCAGCATTCCAAAATATGCCCGGTGCTATCCGCCCAGCCGCTCCTAGACCACCATTTAGTACTATGAGACCAGCTTCTTCACAGGTTCCACGAGTCATGTCGACACAGCGTGTTGGTGAGTCTTAACCCTGCCTGTAAAAATTGATCTTCAATTTGAAGTAGCAAGGTAAATGTACAAAAATATGTTTCTGTTTTCTTTTGTAGCTAACACATCAACACAGACAATGGGTCCACGTCCTGCAGCGGCTGCTGCTGCAGCTACTCCTGCTGTCCGCACTGTTCCACAGTATAAATATGCTGCAGGAGTTCGCAATCCTCAACAACATCTTAATGCACAGCCACAAGTTACCATGCAGCAGGTAGGGACTTAGTGAATTCTTCATAAACGTGACAGAAGTCTGGTTGCAATCAAAGAAATTGAAGACAACTGTATGATGAGAGCTTATGCTGTCTTGCCCCATTAATTGATACTATGTAGAAGTGCCTTGTCTGCCTTGTACTATAGGAAACAGACAAGCGTTCCACATTTCCTATTCTTAAAAGCTCTTAGGTTGTATTTCTGATTCACTCAGCTTCTATTATGTTTAGATTGCAGTCTATCACTTCATTGATCTTCCAGTGATGACTGTCCCTTGTACTTGCTATTACTTCTGTACTTTAAACTTAGGAATTTTCCTATTTTACATCTAGCCTGCTGTTCATGTACAAGGTCAGGAGCCTTTGACTGCTTCCATGTTGGCATCTGCCCCTCCTCAAGAGCAAAAGCAAATGTTGGGTAAGTACTTGTGTCTTGCCTAGTCAGAGACTAGAAAATAGACACATTGACCTCCTTTGCATCTAATAACTATAGCTAGGGTAGCGAGATTGATCTGAATTGGCATGGATGATTATGATGGCACAGTTTGCCTGCCTCACTAATTTGATTAGCCCAGAAAGCTATCAGTATGTTGCGTTTGATGGATAAGGTAATAGGGCATTGTACTCCTACTTGCCATACATCCCCACCACATTGTTGGAAGAGGAAATTTGAACTAAATGAGGAAAGAACTTTGACTTTGCCTGAGCACAGATTTAACACTTTAATATAGTAACATAGCTTAATCTCTTTTTTTTCCCAAACTGAGAATGCCAAGAATTAATTGCCTTAGGATCTTAATCTGTTTTATAACAGTTTTCCTATAAAAGATGTATTGAAATGGTGGATCATGGGTTAGAATATATTTGCTATACACAAAAGGTTCTTACGTCCCAGTTTTAATATGGTAGATGCCTTTTAAGATTTTTTTGATTGATGTTTTTGAAATGTTTTGTCTCTAGGTGAACGGCTGTTTCCTCTCATTCAAGCCATGCACCCTACTCTTGCTGGTAAAATCACTGGCATGCTGTTGGAGATCGATAATTCAGAACTACTTCATATGCTTGAGTCTCCAGAGTCTCTCCGCTCTAAAGTAATTTAAATTTATCACTTATCTAACAACGTCTTAGACTACATATATTTTAGGGCTTTTTGTAGGAACTTCATTTCATTGGACATTTTGAAGTGCTACCTACTGGGTGGGTCAGAAGTAGGTTTACAGTTAGTTGTGAGCACATGAAACAGTTCATTCTTGGATTATTATTTAATCTTTTTTTTTATACAAACAACTGTAAACCTTTTGCCCTACCTTGTACAAACCACGCAGAGTTCTAAGAGCTTTATAAATACTCAAGTTCTGATAATATGGTACTGAAATGGGGAAACAAGCACAGAGAGGTTGAATAATTGCCCAGTGCTCACGAAACTAGACAGTGGCAGGGCTTGGCTTCAGATCAGTCTGTTTAACTCTGTGCTCTCCATGCTCTCCTAATGGCTACTACTTTGTTAGAAAAAGAGTTGGAGGATTTTTGGTGGGAGAGAGTAAGAAGTAAAAGAGGGTTCATAATTCT
The DNA here is from genome assembly GCF_964146895.1 of Miniopterus schreibersii. Classification (NCBI taxonomy): domain Eukaryota; kingdom Metazoa; phylum Chordata; class Mammalia; order Chiroptera; family Miniopteridae; genus Miniopterus; species Miniopterus schreibersii. The sequence goes on along the minus strand of NC_138117.1, from coordinate 6,408,999 downwards.
AAAATGGTGGTGGAGTGGAGCCCACCCAAAAAGGTACAGATACAGTTGGAATGTTTTTTGGGTTAATAGTTCTTTCTTCTTTACCTGTGATAGACATTTTTTGTATAGTCAAGTTGAGATTCTTCTAGTTAACCCTTTTCAGAGCCATTTTGTTCTTTTTTTTTTTTTTTAGGTTGATGAAGCTGTAGCTGTACTACAAGCCCACCAAGCTAAAGAGGCTGCCCAGAAAGCAGTTAACAGTGCCACTGGTGTTCCAACTGTTTAAAGTGAGCTTTCCCTCATGTTTATTGTTTTAAGCTTGTTTCCTTAATCTTTTATAACAGTTTGAGCATATTTTGAAACATAGAAAAAATTTATTTTACCATTAAATCCAAAACATATTGCTAATTTTTCAGAGAAGTAGAACTGTAAAAGAATTATATTTTACCTGTTACCCTGGTATTGACTTGAATTTTCAAAATCAAAGCTTGATTAAATATTTGTGTAGTAAGTTTTATTAAATGGCCTGTAACAGGGATTGGCCCTTTGTGTACCTTACTCTTAGAGAGGGCTTTCCTAGCTAATACTTTTTCTTGGGTGGCAGCAATGACAGTTGTCCTTGGGCCTCTACTATTGCCCTTCAGTACTCCCAAGAAACAGGGTAATGTGCCCGTTTAGCCAGGACAGAGATTGGCAAAGCTTTTCTGTAAGGGACCAGATAGGAAATATTTTGGGCTTTGTAGGCTTGTCTTTGTTGGCAATAACTCGACTCTCACTGTGTTACAGTGTGAAAATAGCTTATAGACAGTATGGAAACAAGTGCGGTTGTTTTCTAGTAGAACTTGGGAGAAAGGCTGCAGACTGAATTTAGCCCAAGACTTTAATTTGCTACTGACAAGTACTAGTATTGGTCTTCTTACCTATCTTGTTTTGTTGGTTTTGGTTTTATTGAAGTATATTTGATACAGAACGGGCAAGTTTAAGGTGCACCATGTTAATTTGACATATTTCTGTATTGTGATATGGTTGCTATTGTAGCAATGCTTATAGCACCTCTGTGTAATGATCCTTTCTTTTTAGTGGTTGGAATAATTAAGATCTAGTCTCAGAGCAAGTTTTATGATTATAATCTTTTTTCCCCCCACATTTACAGATTGATCAGGGACCACGAAAAGAAACTCGTGCTTCACCGAAGAAAAATATCTAAACATCGAAAAACTTAAATATTACAGGAAAAAAAAAACATTGCAAAATATAAAATAAATAAAAAAAGGAAAGGAAACTTTGGACCTTATGTACCGAGCAAATGCCAGGTCTAGCAAACATAATGCTAGTCCTAGATTACTTATTGATTTAAAAACAAAAACAAAAAACAAAAAACCACAAAAAAATAGTAAAATATAAAAACAAATTAATGTTTTATAGATCCTGGAAAAAAGAATTTTCAGCAAAGTACAAAAATTTAAAGCATTCCTTTCTTTAATTTTGTAATTCTTTACTGTGGAATAGCTCAGAATGTCACTTCTGTTTTAAATAACAGAATTGGTAACTGAGCAAGGAAACGTAATTTGGATTATAAAATTCTTGCTTTAATAAAAATTCCTTAAACAGTGCAAAGTGATGTTATGCTATTTTATTTCACTTGGCTTGTGTAACTAGGTAATAGGCTGGAATTAGCATAAGAACCTCTTCAGGGGCAAAGGTATGCCTGTGTTTGTTAAATGATCTTAACATTTTTTTTGAAATGATGCCAGTTTATGACTATATTTTAAGGTTTCTAGCCTGGGAGATAATTAGCTTAAGCCTTCATTTTTATAGAAGACAGTAACAACAGTTACTCTGTATAGAGGAGAGTGTCTTGGGAATAATTTTTATATTGATTAAATGTCAAAAAGTTAGGATTCATTTTAAGCCTTATTTTTGAAAGGTCTTAGATAACGATTATGACTTCATCTCAGTAATACCTTATCCCCAAAGTACTTCTGAAAAATGAAGATTTGAGAATTGATTTTAGAAGATCAGGGCCAAGGCCCAGGACTGCCTGAAACAAATCCCTGGCAATTTAAATGCACTTTTGAGAATGGTTTCAATACCAGCTCTATTACCTTTGAGAGCAAATAAATAAATACAAATGAAATCATTCCTATGACACTGTCAGCCCTTTCTGCATGATGAAGCCTTAAAATGTTCTGTACCTAGGATGCTTTTCACTTTGGTTGGCTTCCTGTTTTGAAACAAAACCCACCTCTGTCCCATAGTTTAAAACAGTGTACCCCCTTCCCCCGCCATAGGCATTCTAATGATTTTTTATTTTGCCTAACCACAGACTCAGCCTCTAAGGGGCTTGACAGTGCTTTAAGATAAAAACAATTTCTCAGTCACCATGAAAGTTTTTCCTCAATGCTTTAGGAAGGTAGAGAAGTATATGCCCTATTTTTCAAAATCCAGTACAAAACAGTTCAAGCTTTGAGGTTTTAAAGGAACAGACTTTAGTTTGAGACACCTTAGAAGTTGTATCTATAAACTTCCCACAGTTTAAAACTCTTCTAAAATCTAGAGTTTCAGATAAGAGTTTGCAGACAGTAGCTTGCTTTATATGATTTTATGTGATGCAGATAAATCTGTTCTGCAAATACTTCTGACTGGATGGGAAGTGGTGACCTCTCCCATGAAGGAAGTGAAAAGCAAAAGTGGTAAGTGACTGCCTGGCTACTACAGTTGTATGAAACCAAACTGGTTACCCCCAATACCCCAGGTGCCAAACCCACACTTCCCCCCCATTCATATGTCAGCTCCTTGCAAGTACTCCTGAGTGCATCCCAAGAGCCAGATCCAGTAGACATAGTTATTATGCCCAGATCATAGGTAGGCCAGGCTCAATGGGCAAAGGAAAAACCACAAACGAGCTATAGTGTCACAATCTGGACTATAAGAGGTGTTTAATAGTCTGTTGAATTGTAAGAACAAAAGAGGACATAAAACCTTGGTTCAAAAAGTGTCTGTTACTTCAAATACAAAAGCAGAAATGCATACCTACAAACACTTATTCAAGGAAATACGGTATCACAGAATTCTCCAAAAACTAAATGCAAAGGCATATGATCTGAGAAAAATTAAAATAGTTCTATGAAGAAATTCAGTGAGCTACAAGAAAACTTAGTTCGATGAACTCAGAAATAAGGCGTGGCTCAGCAGTTGAGCATTGACCTGTGCTCCAGAAGATTGAGGTTTGATTCCCAGTCAGGGCACATGCCTGGGGTTTCAAGCTCCTTCCCCGGGGGCGGGGGGGGGAGGGGGTGCAGGAGGCAGCCAATCAACGACTCATCATTGATGTTTCTTCCTCTCCCTCTCTCCGAAATTAATAAAGACATTTTAAAAAATGCAGTTGCTTTTTTAAATCGTGTGTGTAAAGATCCTTGTAGTTCAAGGGTCAACTCTACTACAAAGCTACAGTAATTAAAACTGTGTGGTCTTGGCATAAAAATAGACACATAGACCAATGGAACAGAGTAGAGAGCCCAGAATAAATCCCCTGCATATACAGTCAACTAATATTTAACAAGGGAGCGAAGAACACCCATGAAAGAATCTCTTCAAGTGGTCCTGGGAAAAATGGCTAAGTGCATGCCAAAAAATGAAATTGGACCTCATCCTACACCGTACATAAAAATTAGATCAGAGACTTAAACAGTAAGATGTGATACCAGAAAACTAGAAGGAAACGATCCCCTTGACATTGGCCTTGGCAGTGCTTTTTAAAAAAAGACACCAAAAGCACAATCAAAAGTGTAAAAGTCAACAAATAGAACTACATCAAACTTAAAAGCTTTTGTACAGCAAAAGAAACAAGTGAAAAGGTAACCTATAGAATGGGAGAAAAAAATTTTCAAACCATATATTGAATAGGGTTAACATTAAAAATATATATGGTACTCCTATAACAACAACAAAACAAATTAATCCAATTTAAAAATTGGCAGAGAAACAATAGGAATTTTTCTAAAGATATTCATATGACCAACAGTTGTATTAACAGATGCTCAACATCAGTAATCATCAAGAAATGCAAATCAAACCTCAATGAGATACCCCTTCTGGTTAGAATGGCTATTATAAAAGATAACAGTGTTAGGATGTGGAGAAAAGGGAACCCTTTTACACTGTTGGTGGGAATAAAATTGTTTAAGCCACTGTGGGAAATAATATGGAGGTTTGTCAAAAATTAAAAAATAGATTTACCATATGACCCAGCAATTCTAGGCATATACCCAAAGGAAATGGAAACAGGATACCTGAAAGATACATGCACTCCCATGTTAATAGCCGTTTTATGGGAACTGCCTAGGTACCCACCAACAGGTGAATGTAAAGAAAATGCGATTATATACACACACAATGGAATATTTAGCCACGAGGAAAAAGGACATCCTGCCATTCAAGGCAACAAGGATGGACCTTGAGGACATTATGCTAAGTGAGATAAGTCAGAGACAAACACTGCCTGATCTCGTGTGTAATCTACAAAAACCAAACTTGTGGAGTTCCGGCTTAAGGTGATATAGGAAGATCCTGAACTAACCTCCTCCCATGGACACAACTAATCTACAGCCACGTATGGAACACTTTCCCCTGAAAAAAACCCAACACTAGCTGAGTGACTCCTACACATTTGGCAAATGAAAACAAACCATCGAAGCAGGCAGGAGAGACTAACACACAATCTCACTATAATCCCCACCCCTGGTGTAGAAGCCCTGAATCTGGAGGAAACTCACAATTCAGAGCTTCTCCCTGAAGAGTTAAGGGTTTGAAACTCACATCAGGCACCCTAACTTTTAAGACCTGAAAGATGAGCCCTTAAAACATCTAACTTTGAAAACCAATGTGGCTTGCATCATTGATAACCATGAGGAATAGTGAACTGAAAAGTGACTCATAAGAGAGTTGTGTGCTTGGACTCACCCAACCCAGGGACCAGCAAAGAGGCAGTTGATTGAGGAGCACCCAGACTTCCTGTTAAAAAGGCTTATTTGCTTATCTTAAAGCATTAGCCTATGGGGCAGACATCTAAAATAATAGACATCTGGGGGGCTGCTGGGGTACATTCCAGAGATGGAGGTTGGTGGGCACCATTTTTGCACTCTCCCTTTGCCTCACCCCAGCTTGCTGGCATCTCTGGGAAAGGAGTTTGTATCCTCCTCTAATACTTTAACTTTTGTCCCTGACACCAGGGGACACCTCTAGACTGCCTGGTTTTGGTGGCCAGTGGGACTTATGCTCACAGGTCCCACAGGGCTGTAACCAATGGAGAAAGCATTCTTCACTGTCTGCCATCCCCGGGGCACAACAAAAGGCAACAGACTGAGGCATCCAGCCTTACTGTGAAAACAGGCCTATTAGCTTATCTTCATAGCTGCAGCCTGAGGGGCAGGCTTCTAATTAAACACACATATAAGGGTTCACTGAAATTCTCAAAGACCCCAAAGGAAGGCACTGTCTTTGCACTCTCCCTCTGCCGTGCTCTAGAGTACCAGTATCTCCCAGATACTGCACATGTGTCTGGTGCCCTGGTTTTTATGGCTGTTACCCAGGGGACACCACCCGATCACCTAGCTCTGGTGGCCAGTGGGGTTTGTGTTCCTTGTCCCATGGGACAGGAACAAATAGACAGTTTATACCAGGGCACTGCAAACAGCAGAATGAAACACACCCCACACTTTCTGTGAAAAAGGCCTATTTGCTTGTTCTGGAGTTTTGCCCTATGAGACAGGCTTCTGGTTTGGCACACGTCTAGGAGCCTACTGAGGTGCACTGCAGGGACAGAAGTCAGTGATTGATCTTTCTACTTTCCCTCTACCTCACCAAGTTGCTGGTGTCTCCCAGAAAGGAGCCTGTACACTCAATCTGACATCTCAATTTTTATAACTTTACCCAGGGAACATTTCTACATCACCTGACTCTGGTGGCCAGGACTTATGCTTACAGTCCTACAGAATTGTATATATTTGCATACTTTAAAATCTGCTGCCTGGCTTCCAGTCAGCTCGAATCTAGCTATGGACTGGGATCCTCCCATTTGAAACACTGACAGGTCTTGGCACACCCTCAACTATGGGGAGCTTCTAAAAATAAAATAGGCTGCTTGGACAATCACAAAGATTTGAAAGACAAGAGCTAGGGTAGGATTGTAAATAAGTTTCATTTTCTACACAAAGCCACTCCTTCAAGACAGGGAGAGGTAGCTTTTTATCTATACATAAACACCCAACATAGAGAAAGAAAATTAAGAAACAGAAGAATATGTTCCAAAAGAAAGAACAAGATAAAACCTAAGAGAAAGTCCTTAATGAACTGAGAATAAGTGATTTACCTAATAAAGAGTTTAAAATAATGGTCATAAAGATGCTCACTGAATTTGGAAAAAGAATGGATAAATACAGAACATCAACAAAGAGATGAAATTTTAAAAAGTACCAAATAGAAGTCACCGGACTGAAGAATACAGTAGTTAAACTGGGAAACACACTCGAGGGGTTCAACAACAGACTTGATGAAAAAGAAGAAAGGATCAGTGAGATCAAAGACCAGGCAGTGGAACTTACACAATTAGAGAAAAAAGAAGTTAAGATAGCTTAAGGGACTTACGGGATAACATCAAGCAGGTAAACATTTGCAGTATAGGGGTATCAGAAGAAGAAAAAGAGAAAGGGGCAGAATTCTTATTTGAAGAAATTATAGCTAAAAACTTTCCACACCCAAGAGAGGAAGCAGACATCTAGATCCAGCAAGCCTACAGAGTTACAAAATGATGAACCCAAAGAGACCAACACCAAAGCACATTATAATTAAAGTGTCAAAATTAAAGACAAGGAGAGAATCTTAAAATCAGCAAGAGAAAAACAACTGCTTACATGCAAGATAAATTCCATAAGACTCAGCAGATTTTTCAGCAGAAACTTTGTGGGCCAGAAAAGAGTGGGATAATCTATTCAAGTGCTAGAAAAAAACACTGCCAACCAAGAATATTCTACCTGGCAAAGTTGTTACTCAGAACTGAAGGAAAGAGTTCTCTAGAAAAGCAAAAACTAAAGGAATTCATCCTTACTAGGCAAGCCTTACAAGAAATATTAAAGGAACTTTTTTGTTGATTATTTTCCCATTGATTTTTAGAGAGAGTGAAAGGAAGGAAAAGAGGGAAAGAGAAAGAAACATCCATGTGAGAGAGATACATCGATAGGTTGCCTCCCGCGGGTGCCCTGACCAGGACTGGGAATCGAATCCAGGTATGTGCCCTTGACTGGAATTGAACTCACAAACCTTCAGTGTGCTGGCCGATGCTCTATCCACTGAGCCACTCTGGCCAGGGCTAAAGGAACTTTTTAAAGATAAAAGGGTACTAATTAGTACAGGAAAATATATAAAGGTGTAAATCTCACTGGTAACAGTAAATATATAGTAAAATTCAAAATAATCTAATGTAAAGGTGGTAGTTTAATCATTTATAAAGTTAGTATAAACGTTAAAAGAGAAAAGTAGTAAAAATATAACTACAATAATTTAACTTAGTACTTAACAATAGCTAAGGTATGAAAACAACTTGTGTCTATTGATAGGTGAATGGATTAAAAAAAAAAGTATATTACACACTGGAATATTACTCAGCCAAAGAAAAGAAATCTCACCATTTGTAACAACATAGATGGACCTTGAGGGCCTTATGCCAAGTGAAATAAGTCAAAGAAAGAAAAATACCAAATGACCTCACATGTGGAATTTTAAAACAAAAACACCTGAGCTCATAGATACAGCGAGCATATTGGTGCTTGCTAGAGTTGGGGAGATGGGGTGGGTAAAATGGATGAAGAGATCAAAGGTACAATCTTCCAATTATAAAATAAATAAGTCAAGGGAATACAATGTACAGCATGGTAACTATAGTTAATAATACTGTAATGCATATTTGAAAGTTGCTAAGAGAATAGATCTTAAAAGTTCTCATCATAAGAAAAAAATTTGTAACTATGTATGGTGGTGGATGTTAACTAGATTTATTGAATGATTAACTGTCCATCTGAAACTAACATAATGCTATGTGCCAATTATACATCGATATAAAAATAAATAATATTTTTTAAAAGCCAATCTCATAAAAACAGAGTAAAATGATGATCACCAGATGCTGGGGGTTAGGACAGATATTGCTTAAGGGTACAAATTTGCAACCAGTCATAAACAAATTCTAATGATCTAATGCACAGTATGGTGAATATAGACTATAATATTGCATTGTAACCATCAAACTTGCTAAGAGACCAGAACTTAATTATTCCAACCTTTAGTAACTATTGATTATGTAATGTGAACAAACAAGCTTGTGTCCAGGCCCTGCATCACAGAGAAGGTGGCAAGTGGGACATCACAGGCTGCAGTGACAATTGCTCTGCCTTTTCTGTTTATTTTAGCATCTGTTGAATTTATTCAGCATAACCACAGAGGTATTGTCTTCATATTATCACTCAGACACAAACACAGATACAGCGTAATCTCCATGTTTTAGCCCAAGTGCATTCCTTCTGAGGCTCATTTATATGTCTTCATAAGCCACAGCCCATCATTTAAATAATGGGTATTTTCAATGCCAGTCCCTTTGTTGACTTTCTCGGTATCTCCTGCAGACATCTTCACGACTCCGACACACAGAGCATGCTGCTTTCCTTCTGCCGGGATGGCACAATCGTATCTACTGCAGCAGGGTAAAGTTTAGCTCCAGGAGAAGTTAAGCCCGGACACATGATATTTGCTCCACGGAGTAAATTTGATGGCTCCTTTTCAGCCTGCTCGTGTGGCAGGATAAAAGGATATTTGTGAAATAATCTTAGGGTTGGACAAAAAGGCCCCTCTGTCTGAAAAAATAGTAACTCTCGATCTACGGTGAGGATTTCTATATGTTCATGGCATCGCACTATTTTGACAGGATCTTTCTTAGGCATGACTTGATTAAGCCATGGTTCAGTGCCTGGAAATTGCTCTATCAGTTGGTTCTTAATGCCCTTTATAACTGAGGGTTTCAACTGATGCAATTGGACACATTGTCTTTTTCATCAAATTTCTTGAACATGATCCAAGGTGAAGGGGGGGATGATAGGGAAGGGCCTGGAATGGGGGAAAAATTGAATTAGGAAGGGCCTGGGAGGTCCCCTTACACAGGGAAGGCCAGCTCTGGCGGTTGGAGGTACTGTTCTTCTCAAATAGCCTTTAGGAGCCAAGATTTGGGTGTCAGGTGTACTCATTTATTAAGAGGGTTACTGCACCTAAGTTCTCTCAGTGAAAAGAGCTAGGGAATATACCCAAGAGTTACTGACTCAGAGTTTGCATTTTTATCAAAACCCCAGGTGATTCGGATGCACATTAAAGTTGAGAAGCATTCCCACCTAAAGTAAATTACCTTAGTGTCCAAGCCAGCTGTTGGGCACCAGCCCTTACAGCTGCATCTAGGCTTTAGGAAGGAGGAAGGAGACACAAGGACTCACCTCCCTGTTGAGTCAGCTTCCTTTAATCCCAGAAGACTCTGCAACAGTTCTGCAAAATCTCATCGCTTAGGACTTAGTCACGTGGCTGAGTGCAAGGGAAGCAGGGAAATCTAGTCTTTTAGTTGGGCCCATTGTCAGCTGGAAGAAAATTTGCATTCTGTTTCTAAGGACAGAAGAGAATGATGGATATTGGGTAGGTTACCTGAGTCTCTGCTCCTCTGGGCTTCCTTGGTGATCCCTGTATCCTCTCTGGATGCTGGAAAGTTGTTGGCAACAGAGCCAGCCCTGGGCACAGCTCCCAATCACCCTCATGTGGACAGCAGGGAGGTCACCGTGGTCAACCCAGAACTGAAGCACAACCGTAAAATCCGCCTTTTATGTAGCCTCTGTTAGCATCGTGCCCACCCACCCTACCTTCTGCCTGGCCCCAGACTGGAGCAAGGACCAGAATTCAAGGAGCCACAAGGTGGAAGAGAAAGTGTGGAAGGCAGTGAAAAACCAGAGCTCAGCTGGCAGACTCAAGACACAAAGTTCCCGAGTTTCAACCCCAGTGCCAGCGCTTACTAGCTCTGGCCTTTCGGTTAGTTATGGCCACTTTAACAAACTTTCAGTAAGTTAACCCACTGATGAAAGGCCTCATGTTAGAATGGAGATGAGTACAGGGCTACCTCACAGGCTGCTGTGAAGATGTAATGGAAACAACACAGGAACAGCTCTCAGAGCACCCAGCCCATCAAGAGCTCTCCATGGACAGTAGTTCCTATTACTGAGCAGAACTGCCAAGAGCAAAGATAAAACCTCCCTGGAGATGGCCGCCAATCCCGACAGTGGACTTGGGCCTAGAGGCCTGTTTCACAAGAAGCACAGAAACTACCAACTTGGAAGGGTCGTCAATTTACTTAATACTTTCAGCCCAATATTCCCACCAGTTTAGAGATGGCAACTGGCTCTGTTTACTGTTTAACACCCTTGTGACAGATCCCAGGACACTTGTCTGTTTGTTGTTTTATGACACAATGTCTTTTCTGCCCCCGAGTTTGATTTCCCTTCTTGACCACTTCCAACAATATTTTTTAAAAACAATACTTAAAAAAAGGAAAACAAACCAAAAAACCCCAATGTGCTAGATTTAGCATCTGACTTTGCACGCTTCCTCTCCATGATGAAACCTGCAGCCACCACTGTGCCTTTACGAGGCCTTAGCAAACCCTGGCAAGTCCACATCCGTCACTGGATACGCAGAAAGCCACACTATCATTTTCTTAGACAAACATCCTGGGCAATTTGGCTTCTTTTACTTGGTCATTAATACCGGTTCTGCCGAGTACCTTAGGGGACCTTGAAAGACTAGTTCTTGTTACGTTAGCCTCCTCACTGGCTTAGCATTTTGGTTTTTAATTCTAACATATTTGCCAAAGGCTCCCAGGTACCACTGAAAGAAATACCTAAAGTAAACAAAGGACATTTTTTCCCCCTTAAGATCCATGTCTCCCTGACATGATGGGCAAGGTTTGAGGAATGCCAGGAGCACGTGAGTATGTGCGTCACTGTGCGTGTTTATGCGAAACTAGGACTAAATGTTTCCGGCTGCAACACTCCTTGAGCTCCTTCTGCCACTTCCCAGTTTGGCTGAAGCTGTTGGAACGAATCCCTCTGCCCTTTAAACCTCTGATTTAAGCTAAAATGACACCTGGTTGGCTACTTCAGGGACCAGGGGAGTGAGAAGAGTAACAGTGCCCCCTACAGGTGTGTGCCTATGACAGTGAATTTGACAATCTCAGGGGCCTCCTGAGCAGCAGGACCGTGTCCCCTGGTTTCTGGCCTGATGGCATATGCAAGCTGGCGATTAATGGCGAATAAACGCCTGATGCTTATTGCTGGTATCTCATGAAGGCCAGAGACTGGACCCTCTGTGTTATCTCTGCAGCGAGCTGTGGGAGTTACAGCTGGGTCTCTTCAGCTGGTTTTCCCATTTCTCTTTTCCTGGTACCAGTACCCCTTTCCTTTCAGGAAATTTCTCCCCAGCTCCAGGTGAATCTAGTGGGTTTGACAAGCCACGGTGTTGGATCCTGTCTTTGGGGGTGAGATTATAATCCAACCAGGCCAATTTTAGGCCTGCATCCTTGCCAAGTAAGCTGGAAAGCTGGAGGTCATCCCTGACACCAACCTCTCCCTCACCTGCCTCATCCAGGCTGTCCAGGGCTCCCAGTGCACTCCTAGATTTCCTTCCTGTCCATCTCTCCCATCACCCTAATCCCTGCTGTTATCACCTCTCTCCTGAACAGCTGTGTAGCCTCCAAAATGATGTTCCCCTGAAGAACTAATATGATTGTGTCGCCTCACCCATCCCTCATTTGTACAGAGATCTGAATGAAGAGAGGGATGGATCCATCAGATATCTGGGGATGAGAGAACAGCGAAACCAAGGCTGTGAGGGTGGTGGACTTACAGGAATAAAGTGGGACGACTTGGTCTAATGCTGCACAAAGGTAACAGGGATTGTGAGTTCCAGCTATGAAAGCTTGGGTGTGCCCTGGCTGGTATTGCTCAGTGGTTAGAGCATCTGCCTGCGGACTGAAGGGTCTCAGGTTCGATTCCAGTCAAGGGCACGTACCTCTGTTGCAGGCTCGATCCCCCGCCCCAGTTGGGGCAAGTGCGGGAGGCAACCAAGCGATGTGTCTCACATCGATGTTTCTCTCTCTGCCCCCCTTCTACTCTCTCTGAAAAGCAATGGAAAAAATATCCTCAAGTGAGGATTAAATGAAAGAACAAACAAAAAACTTGGGCACGTTGGTTGACTTCTCAGAGCCTCCTTTCCCTCATTAGCAGAATGGGTCTCCTCTGGCCCCACCTTGCCCCCTGCTCCTCCGCTCCAGTTCAGTGGCCCTGTTTCTGTTTCTCCAAGAGAGCTGGAAGCTTTCTCACACTTGCTGTTTATCTGCCTTAAGCACTCCTCTTTCCAGCCCTCCACACAGGCCCCGCATGTGGCTCAGCCCTACGCACACTGCAGGTCTCAGTTAATGTCCCTGGTCCACATGAGCCTTCCTTGTGCCCCCGACTCAGGGTGGCTTCCCAACCCGTACCCCCAACCCAGCACGTGCTTTGTGCTCTGTGCTCCAGGCTTGTCCTCCACAGAGTGGCTCACACTTGGGGTCTGTTCCAGTTGTGCTCTTTCTCGCGGAATATCTGGCTTCCCCATAAGACTGTATGAGCACAGGGACACCTGGCACGTCCACCGCAGTGCCCAGAGCCCAGGCGCAGGGCCAGACACGCAGTAGATGGCCACTAAACACTCTCTCCCCTCTTGGCTGAATACCAGTCCACCCTGCTGGACGAGCTCACTGCTCAACCTTGTTCCTGCAGCTCCCTGACTAGAGATGCAGAGAAGCTGGTTGTCCTCAAGTTCATGTTGATTTACTGAAATCAAAGTCTGATAGCTGAATAGTAAGACAGGCTCAGCAGGTGGGATGAACCCAAGCAGGCATGTTATTTACGGTGTGTGCTGGCAGGCCCTTCCTTCGTCCCAGCCATGGAGCCGTGGAGCTCATTTCTGTTGAAGAAACAAAGTCTTTCTATACACCCTCACACAATAGGGTTACAAGTGGCAGAGAGAGCCCTGCTCTGTTTCAAAGCTGTGGGGTGCGGCTATAATTCACATAGTATCCCCACAATTGAGGAAGAGGAGCCCGAAAGAATAAAAATCGAACAGAACCACCTTTCTGAAACGGCATTCCTCCAAAGCCCTGTGCGCTCAGAAAAGGCTGGTGGAGTCATTTCTAGTTGTACTGTTGAGAATAGAGCTGTTTCTCTTTTAAAACTCTCAAATACAAAGATACTACTTAGTGACAATCATAGGTTCCTAACTTACAGTGATTTATTTTCAAAAGTAAAAAATATTTTTTAAAGAGCTGGATACTAGATGCCTCTTAAAGCACTTTCTTCTCTTGTGTTATCTGTATTTTCTAAATTTTCTACAATGAGTGGCTATTGTTTTTGTAATAAGAAAACAAAAACAAAACAACAACTAAGCACCAAAACCAAAGTATTTCTGGTTTGGAATTTCTACCTTTGTTCAAAAAAGCAAGAAACATTCTTGTTACCTCTAACCAACAAAGATAATCATCAACTGCAAACAGAGAAATAAAATGCCTCAGGCTCTATATGCTCTGCCAGCTCAGACTTCTGTCTCTGAGAACTGTGCCACGGGGTAGTTTCAGGAAGGCCCTGCTGTGCCCCTTGTCACACAAATGAAAGGACAGTGATGTATCCCAACCCTCTTTATGTCCTTTATTGCTAGATCTTGCTCTGTGATCTGTACATGAATAGAAATTGTTAAATCGACATGTTTTCTGCTTGTCCCCACTCAGCTCGAAAGCAACTGTGCCTCTGTTTCTTCTAATGTCAGATGCCCTTAAACCATCAGGGTCTGAAGATGTCCTGAGTTAGTACAGTGTATTCAAGTAGAGAGTGCTTGGCACTGAGAAACCCCTACAGGGTTAGCTGTGTTTATTATTATCATCATCAGTGTAATTATTGGGCAGCAATGGTTATTCATATTTTTCTACAACCTGGGTGATATTTTCCTCAATAATATTCCCATCACCTTTGAAGGGCAACAAGCTCCTTTCCATTATATCTTTTGGGGTAGCATTGGGTGGTCCTTTGAACCCTGATGTTTATGTTGCGTGTTTATGTTACAGCCACGATTGCCATCTATATGACCTGTAACAGAAGCATGTCCTGGAGCTACTGCAGGTTCAGTCCAGACCCCTTCAACACCGTGAGTATCACAATAAAGCCAGACACATGAATTTCTGGTTCCCCAGTGCATATAAAAGTTATAGTTACACTATAGACTACTAAGTGTGCAATAACATTATGTCTATAAGATCAATGTATATACCTTAATTAAAAAATACTTTCTTGCCCTGCCGGGCGTGGCTCAGCGGTTGAGCATGGGCCTAGGATCCAGGCGATCGGGGTTCGAATTCCGGTCAGGGCACATGCCCGGGGTTGCGGGCTCGATCAGTGACTCTCTCATCATTGATGTTTCTCTCTCTCTCTCCCTCTCCTTTCCTCTCTCTGAAATCAATAAAGATATATTTTAAATACAAAAAAAACTCAAAAACTTTCTTATTAAAAATAAATGCTAACCTCACCCGAGCCTTCAGCGAATCATTTCTAGGATCCCTCTCCACCCTGAATGCCCCCCCAGGCCCTGCCCAGCACTGGGAGGCCTGCCTCCTGCGCAGGCCGCCTGTCGGGGGGCGTGGGGTGCTGTGCGAGGCTCTCGGTCACAGACACGCTCCACCCTCCACCCTCCACCCTCCACCGCCCACCCTCCACCCTCCACCCGCCACCCGCCACCTGCGCAGGGACCCGAGCCGCGCGGCCAGAGCGCGCAGGGACCCGGGGAGGCGCCGCCGGCCCCACGCGCGGCCGCCGCGGGCGAGGGGGCAGCGGGAGCAGGGCCCGCCCGCCGCGCCCAGCGCTCGGGGCCAGAGCCCGCGTCCCGGACCCGCGGGCCGAGCCCCGCCGCCGCGGGAGCCATGAAGAGGCACTTCTGCATCCCCGCGTCCCAGCAGCGGCCCGACGCGCTCGGCGGCCGCTTCACGGTGCGCGGGCGGGGCGGCGGGCACGGGCGGGGCGCCGGGCGGGGCGCCGGGCGCCGGGCGGGGCGCAGCTGCTCGCGGGCTGACCGGCCCCGCGTGTCCGCTTGCAGCTGTACTCCGTGTACCTGGACGGGCTCCTCTTCTGCAGGGTGCGCTACAGCCAGCTGCGCCGTTGGCACGAGCAGGTGAGCGGGCCCGGCGGGCAGCGGCCGTGCCCCCGGCGCGGGTGAGGAGCGCGCGGGCGCCCCGGGCCGCCGGGCGCGGGCCTGGCCGGACACTGGCCCTCAGGGGCTGCAGGCTCCTGCGCTGCGGGACCGCGTCGTGGGGGGATCCGCGGTGAGTCCTCAGGGCTCAGTGAGTCCACGCGCCGCTTCTCCCCTACGCGAGGGGATGGGGACCCCGGTGCAGGCGACTCCCAGCCCGGTGCACCCAGCGGCCTCCTGGCAGAGGGCCCCGCGGTGGGGGCTCCCCCGGGACAGTGTCCGCATTCAGAAGGAGCGCATCGAGGCTGGACCAAGGCACAGCCTTAGGGATCCTGTGCACGGGTTGAGCACGGGCCTATGCGCCAAAAGGTGGCCAGTGCCACCCCTGGTCGGGGCACGTGCCGGGTGCCGGCTCCATCCCTGGGCACGTAGGCGGCGCCGGTGGGCGTCCCAGCCTCACCGCGATGTCTCTCTATCCCTCTCTCTCAAAAGCAATTTAAAAAACCTTTAAAGAACCAGCAACCAAGAAACAGATGACAAAATATCAAGACAGGATTTCCCACTACAGTTGCTCACGTCAGTGTCCGGATGTGTTTACCTGCGCGTAGAGCTTTTGTGTTTTGTTTGTTTGCTTGTTTTATTGTTTTGTCCTAATAAGGAAGTGTTGCAAATCTTCAAAAGGGAGAGGGGAGTAAGGTTTAGAAATCAGCTTCACCCCCCCCCCCCCCCCCATGCACAGGGGTTTCTTTTGTTTGTTAGGTTTTGTATTTGGAGGGAGGGAGGGAGGGAGGGAAGGAAGGAGGGAGGATCTTGCCCAGGTAACCAGCTATTAACATTTGGGGGAGAGTCCTTTCAGACAGTCTCTGGGTTCCTAGCGGGTGGATACAGCGCGTTTCCTTTAACCAGCCTCTGTTGGGGGGCAGCTCAGCTCCGTTTTCCCGCGGAAAGCCTCGCTGCAGCCAGCCGTCTTGACTATGCGTCACAGTGCATTAGAAAGCCGGAGTGTTCAGCGTGCAGCATTTTGCTAAATGTACGCCGTTACCACCACCATCATTAAGATAGAGAACAGGCCCCACATTCTAAAAGTTCTCTCGTCTCCTTTGCCCTTGATCCCTCCCTCCACCTCTGGCCCCAGGCAACCAAGGTCTGCTTTCTGTCACCAGAGTTCCAGGCAAAGGATTTCATTCCAGCTGCTCAGCAAGCCCCGGTAAGGTTGGCTTTGCCTTCATCGTCATTACTCCCAACTTGCAGATAGTAAGGTTGGCAGATTAGCAAATAAAAACATAGGCCTCCCAGTCAATTTCAGATAAACAACAAACCCGTTTTCAGTATAAGGGTCTAAGACGTCTTAGAATGTCTAAGGCATCTCAGCCCTGTCCCCAAGCGAGGCAGCTTGCCCGCTCTGCTGATGAGTGATGCCCATCCCTCTGCCATGTGAACTGCCTGGCCTGGCATCTTCTGTGTCTTTGATGAATAAAGCCAGTGTGATTTATGCCTCTGCCTTGCCTGTACTACCCCCATAAATGAAACCTGTGAAGGAAACACGTAACTGGCTCGCTTTGGCCAAGTGTTAGGCCATCTGCTAAGTGATACTGAACTCTATGAAACGATGCTTGCTTCTTTGCAAACGTTCTGCCAGCGTCAGGTATGGCAACGGGGACAAACCGTGGACGCTTGCGAAGGACCCTTCAGTGGAGAGGAGGGCTGTGCGAGACGACATGCACTGGTTCAGTCTTCCTGCCTGCCTGGTGCTGAGCCAGCCTGGCTCCTTCCCCTCTCACCCGATCTCCCCTCTTCCCCATTCTTACCCTCTATTCACATCGGGGTGGCCCATTCATCTCCCGCCTGGCTCACTTCCCCCTCCCGAGAAGACCTCTGCTTCTGTCCCACTAGTCAGGGACCAGCCCTTTCTCAAGGCCCACCTCAAGCCTCACCTCCTCTGGGAAGCCCCCCTTGATGGCATGATACGGCTTTCTCTGATTCCTGTGCCACTTCATGTTTAGACCTTACCATGTTCCTCTTTTTGTGTGTTTTCTCTCCCCTCATTATTTAGTTGCAAACCCCAAATATTTAAATAAAGGGATGAGTGAAGGCTGCGGGCATGTATACCCCCCCCGAATCCTACTTTAGTAGCTTCTCAGGGATTTGGGAGAGAAGGAAAATGGGGGGAGAAGGAAACAGTAGTGAAACACCAGTCCCAGCCCTGTGGCTAATCAGCTTGCAGGGCCTTGGCTAAACCACTTCATCTCCCTAAGTCTCAGGTTGCTCCTCTTGTCAAGTAACCTTGTCAAGGCGGAGGAATTGTCAGGTGCCCTGGTCACAGTGGAAGGATGGCCATGTTAATGGTGGTGAGGATCATGTACCTCATGGGCCAGTTTTGAAGACTAAACAGGCTGATATGCAAGCTTCAGGCTGATGTTCTTTGGTATCAGATGCCACAGCCCAGATTGCTTTGAGCTTTGGCTCTTTATCCTAAGAATCTGGGAGTTTGATTATAATGGGCCTCGGAGAAGCGGGATGGATAAGTCAGCATTAGAAACAGAGCCTGTAGAAAGGCCACTCTGTGTAATTTCCCTTGTCCGGGTCACTGCGCTGGGGTAGGTATGGGGCTGCGAGTACAGAGAGGGGGAGCCAGGTGATATTTTACAACTGGCCAGTTACGTCTGCTCCCTGTAAAAGGCAGAGCTGCACAGGTACAGGAGATGGTGCTGGGATAGAAAATATATATTATCTGAACACTGTCTTAAAAAAATGACCAACCAAACAAAACACTTCACAATAAAAGAACAGAAGGAGTATGTTTTCCTTATGATCTCTTGAAATAATTTTTTGAAAGAGTGGACTACACGGTAATACCAGGTAATTCTTTCTCTGTATGCTACTGGTTTTAATACCTAAACTATGAGCTGTCTGAGACCAGTGGAAAAGGCAATTATTTCGATGGAGTTGAAGAACTTGTGGAGTCGATGAGTGACTTTTGGCAGACTTACCTTCAGCTTACTGTGTGTTTATCTTCCCCCTTCCCGCAGTGTTAGAGAAGGGAGGGGGAAGATTCTTTGAGAAGTCAGCTCGGACTGTAAAACCTGCTGGGAGAGTTTTTGGTCTGTGACAGGTATTGGAACCTGAATTCTTGTTGACTTTCTCCCCAGATCTTGGCCTTAGGGTAGAGGCTTCTGCAAGATGCTCTCCTGCAGATGCCTAACCCAGGCAAACCTGCTGTGATTCCAACCAATTTGGGAGCAGCTGTGACATTTATGAGCACATGCCGAGGAAGGCAATTGCCTTTTAAAGATCACTTAATCAGTTAATAAAAAAAATAATTGCATGCAAGGAAGATAGGATTCTGCTTCTACTTAATGGAATTAGCAGAGATGGGGGGGGGGGTATAAATCCCAGGTGTACAATTCTATAATACATCATCTGTATATTGTATTGTGTGTTCACCACCCCAAGTCAAGTTTCCTTCCATCACCATTTATCACTCCTTTACAGTCTCCTACCTCCCCCCATCTCCCTTTCCCTCTTGTAATCACCTTACTGTTATCTGTCTCTGAGGGGTTTTTTGTTTGTTTGGTTTTGGTTTTTTTGCTTAATCAGGAAGGGTCAATTTAAAATAAGATGCTAGAGTGATATGTGCCCTAAGAGGAGTCTTTGGTATCTCACCAACCTTGAATTGGAGGCTCTTTGCCATAAATGTGTGCTTTCTGGATCTTTCAGCTGAGACGGGTCTTTGGAAATTGCCTGCCCCCCTTTCCGCCAAAGTACTATCTTGCGATGAC
Organism: Miniopterus schreibersii; assembly: GCF_964146895.1. Classification (NCBI taxonomy): domain Eukaryota; kingdom Metazoa; phylum Chordata; class Mammalia; order Chiroptera; family Miniopteridae; genus Miniopterus; species Miniopterus schreibersii. The sequence goes on along the minus strand of NC_138117.1, from coordinate 6,389,896 downwards.
CACATCTATGGCTAATGAGAGGAGGGACCAGTTGGAACATTATTTGCAAAATGGTAGGTATTTGGATTTTTTTATGGACTTTATGAGATATAGGTTGCACACTATAAAGTCCACTCATTTAAAGTGCATATTAGTATATTAGTATATTAGTATATTTATAGGATTGTGCAACTATCACCGTGATCTAATTTGAGAACACTTTTTATCACTCCTAAAAGAAACCTCATACCTATCATGTCACTTCCTATTCCTCTCCCCGACTAGCCCCTGTCACCCATTTCTGTCCTCATAGCTTTGCTTGTTCTGGACATTTCAGGTAAATGGAATCTTGCACTATGTGGCCTTTGTATTTGGTTTTTAAAATACTTTTCTCTAGTTTATAGTAAGAATACAGTATATAATACATATTACATACAAAATACATGTTAATCAACTGTTTATTTATCAGTAAGGCTTCTGGCCATCACTTGGCTATTAGTAGTTAAGTTCTGAGGGAGTCAGAAGCTATACTGTGATATTTGACAGCATGGGGGTCGGCATGCCTAACCCCTGCATCGTTCAAGGGTCAGCTGTATACAAGGAAAGGTGTGTTCCCTTCCACCCCAGGCCCCCAAGCTTCTAGAAGTATACACTATTACAAGCAGCTGTGTATCCCTCAGAAACCATCTGTGTGTACACTAGGGTGTATATACATCCCTGTTTGTCCAACACTAATTGAAACTTATTCTACACAGTTTTCTGTATCTGATTTTTAAAAACTTTTTATTCTGATGTATTCTCTGAGTTACAGAAAAGTTGCAAAAAGTAATGCAAAAATGTCTGTGTACTTCTTTTTTTTTAAAAAAAAAAAATGTTTTTATTGATTTTAGAGAGGGAGGGAGAGAGAAACACTGATGTGGGAGAGAGAAACATCCATTGGCTGCCTCCCACTCACCCCGCACCAGGGATCAAGCCTAAAACCTGGGCATGTGCCGTGGCTGGGACTCGAACTGGCCACGGATGATGCTCAACCAACTGAGCCACACTGGCCAGGGCTGTCTGCCTACCCTTTACCCAGGCTCCCCAAACGCTAACGTTGCACAATTGGTTTGTCTTTGTCTCTCCCTCTCCCCAGCGTGTGTCTGCGTAGTCATACATATATTATACAGAAGTTACTGAGATACTTGTGTTGCGCACACAAGCCACTTCACCCTTAAATAGCTCTGGGTGTGTTTCCTAAGATAAGGACATTCCCTTTTATCACCACAGGATAGTTAGTTATCGAAATCAGGCAGTTAACAGTGATACGGTCATGTTATCCAGAGACCTTATTCAAACTTCACCGACTACCCCGCTGATGTCCTTCACAGCGAAAGAAAAAAAGTGTTTTCTTCCGTATGCTGGGCTTTTCTCTTAAAATATGTATCTCACAGATTGTTCTAGGTCAGCAGTTACAGATTTACTTCATTATTTCTCACGGTTGCTCATTTTTTTAAGCACAGTAAGTGAAAATTCCGGGAGTTTCCCATTCGTCTTTTGTAGTGCAGAATATACCTCTTTCAGACCTGTTAAATAAGCCCTTTCAAGGTCAACATGTAATAATTTTTGAATTTTCACTCTCTCTTGGTTTGTTTTCTCACGTCTTACAGACATACTCCTTTAACCACAGGCCTTTTCGCAAAAGATCGCAGTGCTTCAGGGGTCAGTTCCAGGCCTGGCCTTTATCCGTATCATCAGCGTGGCTCGCGCATCCTCTCCTGCAGGTGGAGATTGAGCCACTGGGGGATGTACCAGTAAAGTGAGATTTCTGGAAACACCACCTGGGATTGTTGTGATGGGTTCGTGTTGTCAGGGCTGCCTGGAGGAAGCAAGCTTTGCAGATTTTCATGTATTCGAGAGGCCACGAGCTCTACTGCCTCCAAGGAGGCAGCAAGGCCTGGAGGGTACCCTGATGGTCAGAGCAGTTTAATGGGGAAGTGAGCCCACCCCATGCTAACCTGGCTTGCTGTCCATGTTTTGCAGTAACCGTGGACCCAAACATGTTGAGAAGTGATGTCTTCGTTGATTTTTTAAAGCAGGTACAGCTGGTAAGCTCTCTCTTCTTCGCTAAGGTCGTTATTTCGCTGCAGAACAGGTCTCTACGTTAGCCACGTGTGTTTCTGGCCATCACAGGGCCTGGACTCAGGTAAAATACATTCATTTGGAGGACATTGGAGGATGGTTCCTATTTTGTTCTTTTGTACACCTCAAAACTGGCCATGAAGAAGAGAACTTTTATCATGAAGGGCCCCCTGACAATGCAGGGACGCCACTCTGTAGCTGAGATTTCCAAGTGTGCCATGGTGAAGCCAGCCGGGCCGCGGTGACAGTCTTGCCTCCATCACCTGCACATTCTCTGCGCCTAACTGTACTGTCGTAAGTGGGTCACAGAGAAAACCCAACCTGCACAGAAGGACATACAGCAACTCGCTTTCCTGTGTTGGTCTGAACCGCTGCCCTCTTGTCCACTCGAGGCTGGAACTTTCCCAAGTACATCTGTTTAGCACATCACTCCTTCTAGTTGTATAGATGGGAACATTTTTACACCTGAAGGTATGTTCTTGACTGAATGGAAAAGCTTCGAAAGGGTTGGCTGTATTGAACTGGGTCCCTAGCTTCGGGAAGAATGATATCTGGATCAGGTTTGTAAAAAGTGGAAGCAGATTTTATTTATTCAGTCATTCAACTGTGTTGATATACTTACTGGTCCACTCACCCTGAGAAATGACCCTAGAGCCTTCTACAGTATTGTGAAGTCATTTGTATTTTCACATATATTTGATGGTTTAAAGGACACACACAGCCCTGGCTGGGTGACTCAGTTGTTCGGAGCATTGTCCCATACACCAAAAGGCTACAGGTTCGATTCTCAATCAGGACACACCTAGGTTGTGGGCTGGATCCCCAGTCCAGCAGTGTGCAGGAAGCAGCCAATCGATGTTTCTCACATCAATGTTTCTCTCTCTCTCTCTCTCTCTGGAAACTGAGCAGCAATCAGTCTCAGCTTCGAACTTTCCTAAATTCTGATGACCTTCCAGCGTCTCTCGTGTGTCCGTGACATTTTAGAGCACTCCCCCAGGAACTGCACGGTCCCTAGGACTGCACACATCCCGAGCATCGCGTGTCTTCACCAACGATGAGCACACACAGAGCCACGCTGAGCTGGGGGCGTTGCCCTCAGCTGGTGCCCAAGCACACGCAGCAACTGGCTTCCATAGACAGGCTTCAGTTTACACACTTCAGATTTTTGCTGTAGCAGAATCATAAATGACTGCATTTTATGGACTTTTAGGGATGCCTGGAAATATTAAAAATGAGAATTAAAACCTGAAACCACCTAGGGTCATGTGGATGATTTTTTTTTTTTTTTCTAAAATGGATGCTTTGTTGTTTATTTGGAAAATTACTCAAGCTACATGTCATTGCATTGCCTTGGCCCCTCTCCCTCCCCCTCCCAACCCCTACCTTGCCCCCCAAAGCTCCATTCCCCAATTCTCTGCCCTGGGCTCTCCAGGCTGCTGGGTACTGTAACCCTCAGGGCTGGGGAGAGGATGCTGCTGACTGTCCCCCTGGGAGGGGCCCCGCTGAAGGCACTGCGGGCTTACTGTGCCTTCCCTTTGCTCACAGGACACCTTTAATATCACTACCAAGAAAGCCGCTCTGGACATATTTCTGCCTGATGGAAGGAGCATTCAAGTCGAAATCCTGACATCAGACACTGCCGAAAGAGTCCTAGAGGTAAACTTCATCTAAACTCCAGCCCCAGGACTGACTGCAGGAAGCACTGTTCAAAGGCAGGGACTAGGATACGGCTACCTTCTGGAAGCTTCCTGCCTACCATTTCACCCTGGATGACTTCCCTGTAGACATGCTGGGATTTTCTGGGAGGCTGGCTGAGGAACCTGAGCTATAGTCAGTGCCTTGGGCCTCCTTGGTTAGGAAGGAGAGTGGAGCCCAGACGAGCCTGAAACTGGCCGACCCAGATGGGCTGGCGACAGGCTCTGGGGGAGAGTGACATAGATTTCTCAAAGGCTGAGAGTCGACCCTTCTCCCTCACAGCGAAAGCCCCTGGAGCCAGCACCTCAGCAGGTCTGATCCTGTGCCAGGCCTGAGTCTTAGTCGGTCCTCTGAGGGCTCCAAGGGCGAGACCCTGAAAGCATCCTCTCCTTCAGATGGGGTCGCACCCAGCTCTGCCCCGGGGCCTGTCCTCCCTCTGAGCTGGGCTGTGGAGGGGACATCGTCTTCTCACACCCACGCGCTGTTCCCAGGCCCTCTTTCTTTGGAGGGTTTTAGTTCTAATCCTCCAGAGAAACACAGAATATAAAGTTATAAACAGGAGGAAGTGGGAAAGTTTCTGGGACTTGCCGAGGACAGTAAAATCTTGTGCCGGGGTCATGGTATCTGACGCCTTCTGGGTCTGAAATGGACAGAAGTGCTCCCTGTGCGGGTCTAGCTCTCGTCACCTTTACCTAAGACTGTGTGTGTGTGTGTATGTGCACGATTCTCTGCATCGTGACTCTTTCTAGCCAATTAATGTCCATTGTGGTGGGACAGACTTTTTTTCTTCACTCAAAAAATTTCCTAAAGCAAGTATGTACCATTTTAGATTCAGAAAGCATTTGTTGTAATGTCTGCTAGCCCATTAGAGCGCTTTTTACTGTGTTTACAGGCAGTGTCAAATTCTGTACATCCCAGGAAACATGGCAGACATTTCTAACCCCCCCCCCCCCTTTCTTGTCTTTGGTTAAAGGTGGTGTCACACAAAATTGGACTGTGTCGGGAGCTCTTGGGCTACTTCGGCCTGTTTCTCATGCGGTTTTGCAAGGAGGACCATGTCTCTGGTAGGAAGGACAGAGGGGATGCCGTGTGTGCAGGTGCTCAGCCTAGAGATGCAGGAGCACAGCTGAGGGGCTGCTCGGCCCCCAGGGGAAGCCCCCAGTGTGCAGTGTCCTCCCCTCCTGGGTGGAAAGTTTGGGGGTGGCTTGGCCACTGGATCTGTGGTGTCCCGGCAGAGGCGCTGGCCCTCTCTGGGCCTTAGTTTCTTCGTCTGTATCACATGTAAAATACTGCTCACTCAAGGTTCTGGTCTTTCATGAACATAAAATGTTAGTTATTTTTTGAATAAACTTCAGAAAGCTAAAACTTACATACAAATGCGAGAGAATATTACTGTTATATTTTATTCTTTCCAATGGTAAGACTTCATGTTTTTGTTTTAAAGCACTGGATGTAAAATAAACTACCTGTGCTCTTTCACCCAGCGAGACCCCCCCTCCTCTCTCTAGTCCTGAAAAAACTGGCCGACTTTGAACTCCCTCCTGTGAGTCTCCGGAGCGCCGCGGTGGAGGGCTGCAGGGTCGGCCTCAGGAGGTGGTGAGTGAGGTTGCCGCAGGCACTGTGGCCCTCTCGCCCTTGCCGCGGGCACTGGCCGCTCTCGCCCCTGCGGCTCTCAGCCCCACAGCCAGCGAGAGACCAGGGAGGAGCCTGGGGACAACAAGGAGGGAAGCAGAGGAGACAGAGAGGGTGGTGACGAGGCTATTTGTCCTAAAGGGTAGGCTACGGGGATCAAGTGTATACTCAAGGGGGACCATGGAGGATGGTGGCCATGAAGGTAAGGCTTGAAAAACAAGGGCTGCTGGGGTTGGGCTGAAGCAGGTGATGTGAGGACCTGTGGGCCGTGGGCTGGCTTCGGAGTGCTTGCCGCCTGTGCTCATCGGAGGAATTTGCTGAGGGTCACAAGCAGGTCGAATCAGCAGTTGAACTGTGGTGGTCCCCAAAGGCAGAGTGCGGACTCAGCCCACGTGCAGTGCATTTGAACTCTAAGCAGTCAGCTTACCTTCCGAGGAGATTTCAACAGTAACTGTGTATATGCCAGGACCAGCCATATTCCTAGATCAAGAGGGCACCTTGCAGAAAATACTACCATCTCCCCCAGAAACAGAGGGCCCTACGGAGAGCAAATAGACAGAAAATAGCAAGAAGCAGGACACTGCCCTAACCCACCCCACACATAACCTGTAACGTGCAGTTATTACCGCGGCGGTATTGGAGGCATGTTTGGTTCACTCTCTCCCAGCTCAGTTATTCTGTAATCTGAGCATAGGAGCTGGAAAGAAAGGCATTTTGAAATCTAGGAATAGTAGTTATTTTGACCCCTGCTAGAGCTCTGGTCTGTGGTTTTTAATTTTGGAAGGATATTCCCAGCAAGGCTAGAAGTTCAGTTACTGTTATTCAGAAGTATTCTGAGAAACGGTCAACATCTGTGGCATGGAACCCTGAGAAGGGAAAGAGAAACCCTTAGCAGTTCCCTCTCATGGTTTGCAGAGTAGCTGTTCTTCTGGAAGCCGCTTAGTGTAATGAGTGGCCGAGCACAGTTATTCCTGGGGTCAGAGTATGTGACTCTAAGTCTCAGCTCTCTCAGGATTTAGCTGAATAACCTTAGCCAAGTTATTTAAGCTCTCTAGGACTCAGTTTCTCTATCTGTAAAATGGAAATAATAATATAGAGTCTACCTCAGGATTATTGTGAGGGTTAAATAAGGCGGCCCCATATGCTCAGTAAGTTTTGGTCTTGTTTGTTATGTTATCTTAAGGAGGACAATGATGATAATAGTAACAACAGCAACAAAAATCCCAGGGGCTTAGACTTGTTGCCCATGAGCTCTCCAGAGAGCACGAGATCAAAGGAGAGGTGAGGATTCTGTTCCTCACCATGAAGCTTGAATCGAAAGTTGGGCTTTGCCTGTGTCTTCATTAAACAGGTGAATGCTAGATCCTGAGCTCAAGATAAAAGGACCTACCTGCAAGCCAGCGTCTCACATCCAGGCAGATTGCCTCTGCTCCTGGGAACTGGGAGGAAAGGAGGTCTCGCTTCCTGTTAGAGGCAGGATCAGGTCACGGGGAGGGGAGAGCCTGGAGCAGGGTCCTGCAGGTGCCTGGGCCACTGCCAGGGTGGCAACTCTGAATAGGACCCAGGCTCTGGGCTAGGGGTCCTCACACTTGGTATCAAGATCAACTTGATCAGAGCAGTGATCAGGATAAACTCAGGGTGCTGAGAAAGCACGGAGTGGGGGACGTGAGGAGGAGCTTGCCAGGAGAAGCAGACAGGTCAGGGACGGAGGCTCCCGAGGCCAGTGGTCTCCCGGCAGAGGGAGGGGAGAGAAAATGTGGTCCGAATGTGAAGTGTTGGGAGGGGAGTGGGGTAAGAGATGGAGCTGGAAATGAAAGGAGGGTGTCCTGTGAAGGGCCTTGGATGTGAGCAGGATAGAGGACCCAGCTGCTGGGCTCTGAGTCTGAAGGCTACTCGGGGAAGACCTCTCCTGTTAGAATGTGGAGCGTGAGACTGAGGGAACATGGCAGGGGCAGGAAGCCTGGTGAGGAGGGGACCAGAGCAGCTCAGGACGCGAGGAGGGTGGTCTGGGACAGGGTGGTGGGCGGGCGTGGGTACAGGCCAGTGAGAGTGCCAGGCACTGTGTTGGGGAGAGCTCACGCAGGGCCCGGCGACTCAGAGCGGGGCCGCGTGTGAGCGGGGATTCCGCGAAGCTTTATTTTTTGCATTTTCGCTCTCAGAACAGAAGAGGTGGAGGGACAAACCGAAGGCTAGGCGAGCCGAGGGGTGGGGCTTTGTTCAAAAGGAAGCGGCCACCGCTTCCGAGCGCCGCGCTGCCAGGTGTCCCCATTCGCCGTGTCCTGTGAATCACCCCGTGCTCCTGAATCACGCAGGTACATGGACCCGACCCTCGACTCCCTGCTGATGGACTGCAGAGCAGCTGTCAATCTGCTCTATCTGCAGGTGAGGGTGACCAAGAGCCATCAGAACCCCACATGTTACAGGCCATGGGGTGTAAACCATTAGAAAACAATCGTAGTTAAGAATTCTCCCTCCAGGCCTAGAATGGGCCAAGTCACAGAGGCGGGAAGCAGAACAGAGGCAGCCAGGGCTGGGGGAGGGGAGGCGTTGTTGCTTGATGGGCGCGGGGTTTTGGTAGGAGTGACGACAGGACTTTCGTATAGAGTGGTGGCGACAGCGCTGTGAATGTAGTGCCACTGGGCTGTACACTTACAAATCGTTAAAGTGAAAAAATAAAACTATAGAGGAGTTTGGAGGGAAAACAAAGAATTCTACCTCCATTTTCACAATCACTGTCTGACTCTGCAGCTGACACGCCACCATCTAGACTGATTTTCGGGAGCCTGGAAAGACAGCCCTGATCGTTTACGGTCGCACGTGGTTCCTACGTCTCCCTTTACTGTCATTTCTTTTCCCTGAGCCAACAAGCAGCACTTGTGGCCTGTGCAGCTACGCTGGGCATGCGCTCAGGGGGCCTCGTGCTCGCTTAATGCTCTGGTGTCGCATCGTGAAATTCGTAATAATTTTTTTTCCTCTTAATAATTTTTGAACAAGGGACCCCGCATTTTCATTTTGCACTAGGCCCTACAAATTATGAAGTTGGTCCCTCTTGCCTGCTTCTCAGCCCCCCGGAGAGTAAAGCAGAGTTTGACCTCTGGTTTGCCATTTACTTGTTGGCTTTGTTTTGGGGGGTTTTATGTGTAGAAGTTTTGTATTTTCATGTATTGCATATATTCCTTCAGATTTTGTTCTTTGTATCTTAAAAAGATATTCCCTACCTCAAGATCAGATAAAAATATTTACCTTTATTTTCTTCTGGTTCTTTTATGGCTTTTACACTTAGATCTTCCATGTATCTGGATTTATTTGATTGGGTGGTGTGGGGAAAGAGCTAATTTTCTTTTCCAAGTGTTGCCAGTTGTCCCCGAACCATTGAACAATCTCTTTCTACTAATTTAAAAAGTAACTTTTATAACATGCTGGGTTCTTATATATACATATGGCCACTTGGGTCTGTTTTTATAGCCTTTCATACATGAGTGCGTTTTTGTCAGATTAATTCATTTCTGCTCAGTTTGCTAAGTTTGCAATTTATGTTGTTTTAAGGCAATCCAGGACATTCAAAAAGAATGGGCCCAACCCACCCAGGCACAGAGGCAGAAATTAGAGGCTCTCCAGAAAGAAGACAACCAAATAAAGGTGAGTCAAATATTGCTCCAAAATAAATAAATATTGCGTCCTGGAAGGAAGTTAAAGAAACATATCAGAATTGGGCTGTTTCCCTAATTTATAAACCCTCCAAGCACTAAAAATAGGACTCTTACAAAATGAGAACACTCTTATTGATTTTTCTGATTATAAAATTAATAAAGGCTTTTTGTTCAAAGATTCTAAAATATACAGGCAATATATCGTGAGTCTTTTATCAAGTTAATTAATATAGACCCACAACTTTTTAATGGCCACACAGTATTCCATTTAATGGTTATGTTATTGTTTAGCAAACCAATATCCTATTGTTGGAAGTCAGAAACGGCCCCTGCCCTGGCAGGACACCTGTGCCCCCGGGCCTGGCTGTTGGCACAGGGCATTCATTGCCTGCCTCCCTTCGCGTGCAGGAGAGGGGCTCCCTGCTCTCGGCGCAGGTGTCCTGCCAGAATGGCAGGGGCTTCTCACATGGGGTTTCCATCTGTTTCAAATGGTCCTTTGCTTCCCCCTCCATCCCCACACCTCCCTCTGGAGCAGTTTCTGGAGCTGTCCCGGGAGCTAAGGCACTACGGATACGTACAGCTGGACCCTTGTACCTGTGACTACCCCGAACCGGGCTGTGGGGCCCTTCTTGCCGTTGGCAATAATGAGATCAGCTGCCGGGTCACCCTGCCTGACAGCCAGACCCGGGACATCACCTTCCAGATGAGCCGAGTGAAGTGCTGGCAGGTCACTTTCCTTGTGAGTATCTCGGCACAGCCTCGCCCGTGAGTTCAAGTTTCCACTCATGGTTTAAAATCTTACTGTTTTTGGATGACACAGTTGACCCGGGAGACAGGTCTGCCATTTGAATCGCTACCTCGGGTGAAGGAGCACCTAAGCCACGGTAGGCATCACCCAGACAATAAATATGGTTAGCCATTCACCCAATAAAAGGGATTGGTCGTTTCCAGTTCTTAGATGTTTTGAATAAAGTTTCTATAAATATTCATGTACAGGATTTTGTCTGAGCACGGGTCTTTATTTCTCTGGAACAAATGCCCAGGAGTGCAATCGCTGGGTCATAGGGAAGGTGCCTGTTTAGTTTCTTTAAGAAAGTGCCAACTTGTTTTCAGGAGAGGCTGCACCAGCAATGTAGGAGTAGTTTCTCTGCATTCTCATCAACATTTGGCATTGTCACTGGTTTTTAGTTTAGTCATTCTGATAAGGGTATAATGGTGTTTCATTGTGGTCTTAATTTGCATTTCCCTCTAGGTTAATGATGTTGAACATCTCTTCATGTGGTTATTTGTATCTTCTTCTCATATCTTTTGCCCATTTTATAATTGGATTGTTTGTTTACTGTTGAGTTTTGGGAGTACTTAATACATTCTAGATACTAGTCCTTTGTTGGATTTGGGGTATACAAATACTTTCTCTCTAGTGTTTCCTGTCCCCTTAACAGGTCTTTTGTGGAGCAAAAGTTTTTAATTTTGATGAAGTCTAGTTCATCAGTTTTTTCTTTTTAGATTGTATTTTCAGTGTCAAGTCTAAGAACTCTTTGCCAAACTCTAGATCCTGAAGTTTTTTTCCCCTAGAGTTTATTCCTAAAAGTTCTGTAGTTATGGATTGTACATTTACACCTGTGATCCATTGTGAATAATTTTTGCATAGGGTGTGAAACTTAGAACAAGTTTCTGTTTTTTTGCCAATAGAAGTCCAATTGCTCCAGGACCATTTGTTGAGAAGGCTGTCTTTTCTAAATTGAATTGCTTTTGTACCTTTGTCAAAAAGTAATTGGGCAGCCCTGGCTGGTGTTGCTCAGTGGTGAGAGCATCAGCCCAACCTCCTCTAGGCAGTAAGCTGAGTAACTGTAGGGCTACCTGATTAGTTATTATTCCCCCTGGGATAACAGTTCTGTGTTACCTGTCATTCACTGTCAGAAAACAGCTGTTTCCCAGTTCAGTTTTTACATTGATGCTGTCAGGCCAATATTTCCAAAATATAAATATAATTGTATTATTATATAGCTTTTAAAATCTTTTAATAAATGCCTATTGCCCTCAAGATAAAGTCTAGACTCCTTAATTTAGCTTATAAAACCTGTAACAGTTAGGGCTCTTTGGTGGCAAGCAACAGAAACTAACACCGTGGCTCTAGTGAAAAAGGAATTTATTGGAGAGAGATGGGGCAACCCATTGATTTAAAGGAAAGGTTGAAACAGAGGCTTAGGAACCAAAGGAGCTCAAGGTTTTGGGGCATTCTTTACCAGCACCTCCTCCTTGAGTCTCTCTGCTCTGGAATCAAATAAGGGGCACAGAGAGTATTTGTTCAATTGGTCTGAGTTTGGGTCATGTGACACCCTTCAGGAAGGCCGCATTCCCTGACAGTCCTACCTACATAGTCGTAGTGGATGAGAGATGGTTTTCCCATGGGAATATGAGACTCCATCACTAGGAGAAAGAGAGATGGATGCTGTAGAGCAGAAATCACAGGTGCTTTGTACCAGGCTTTCAGTATCTGGCTCTAGCCTGCCTCTCTAAGCCTCTTCTCTCACCCCCCCCCCCCCCCCCGCATGCCTTGCAGCTTGTGCCACTTAAACTTCTATTGAATATCAAATAATACCTTTTCCTCCATAGGGGACCCTGCTGGATATGGATGGGCCCCAGAGAACTCTCAACCAGAACCTGGAGCTCCGATTTCAGTACAGCGAAGATAGTCGCTGGCAGTGGTTTGTCATTTACACCAAACAGGTGAGTTCTCAGGTGAAAGCATGAAAACCTGTGTGGATATGCTCTCTTGCTTGCTGGGGTGGACACAGCACATTACCTCAACCCTTGCTAGTTACTAGAGTATGCTACACACTCTCTTCCTGGGCTGTAATACTCTTTTTTGGTTTTGTTTTATTTTCCTAGTCACCACAGCCTTCATATCAATTAGAAATGAATTTAGTTACCATATAACAGAAGACCACTCACAGTGGCTTAAACCAAGGGTCAGTAAGCTTTTCCTCAAAGGGCCAGATGATAAATATTTTAGGTTTTGAGATCCATTTGGTCTCTGTTGCATCTACTCAGTAACATGAAACATTCTTACAAAGAGGATAGGATGTTTGCTGAGGCAAGATTTGCAGTCACTTGGAGAGACATAGAGAGCTTTTGGTAGGGAAACCACCCTCCCTCCCCTAGAATGCTAAGTGCAATCGTTAAATAGTTTTACAGTCTTTTAATCTAGTCTGTAGCGAATGAGTTTAAACTGCTATAGAGATGTATAATAAACATTCTTCTAAAGGGTTCCTAGTGAGGTCTCATTTCCTTTGTAGTGTGGGTTTGTTGATGTGCATTCATGGACTACTTTTGCAAAAGGCAGAAAAGTGGCTTATGTGCCTTGCAAATACGTACAAATGACAGCTTGGGCCCAAATCTTTTCTAGGCCCTTTAAACAAAAGCTCATTCCCTTTATATTTAATAAACCTTACCTGGTTTAGAGCAGAGTCCTAAGCTACATATCTGTGTACACTGTATAGTAATATGGAATCTGTCTGAACCCCGTGGGACACCATTAAACACCCTTCCTAGCTGCATCAGCCCGGGGCGTGCTGGTGAACTATTCCACCCCCTGGTTTCGTGCAGGTTACACATATGCACAGATACACAGGGCGAGTCCTTATCAAAACCCCGGGGGTTAACATTTGTGGTATAAAAACCTCACATCTGTCACTCTTTTCCTTATCAGTGGCAGTGCCTTTCTTCCCTCTTCCCACGTTTCTCTCCCCTTAAAATTAAATGAATTCCTACCATGCTCTACAGTCCTGCAACACTTCGGGTTGTTCCCTCTACGTAGCCCACTCTCCCTCTGATTATTTCTATGAACTATCCTCCAAGAGTTTTCTACATGGGCTACTACCCACACCTGCGTTTTCTCTCTCTTTTCTTCTCTCCATCACCCCTCTCCCAAGTAAAGCGGCCACCCTTGAGCACAAACTTATACTAAGGTCCTATAACCTCGGACTTTGGGCTTCGTTTGTCTCAAACCTTGGTGGGGCCCAAAGAAAAGAGAGCAAGCCGAGAATTGAGAGCAGGACAAAAGAGAGAAAGGATTAGTGGGAAAGGAGCAAATGGGAAAATCACAGGGAACCTTAGATTTGGCAACTAGGGCTGAAGACCCTGCAACGGGGGAGCCCCAGCTTTTGTGTAGCACAATGTATAACGTGTGTCTTGGATGAGTAAAGCTACAGGTGATACTGGGGACAGCTGTCAGTCCTGAAAGTGAATGATGAAGGATACCCAAAAAATAAGGAAGTGAAGAAAAACAATTACATTTTTTTTTAGTTCAGTAAAAGTCATAAGGTGCTAATATATTCTTTCAAACAGACACGTTGCTGTTTATGCCTCATACTAGGTCTCTCAGTTATTATGCATACAGTTCACTATAAGATTGACCAACATCAGCTCATTTGATTACAGCGATAATCAGTTTTAATTATTTGTTGTTTATAAAACATGAGATGCTTACAAAGTGACGGAAAAAATGGGATGTGAGGGGGAAGTTTTAAGAGTGAAAAAGATTAGTAATGAGATCCTGGCCATTTTTACCCGTCTTTTTAAAATTTACTGTAACTATATCCACATTATGAGGAAATGTTCCTTACTTGTTAATTACATCATATGCAAATTTATGGAAGTTAGAAAAGAATTACTATTGGAGGGCAGAGCTCAAGTCTGCCGAGTAGTGAGGGCAGGGAAGGAAGCGAATGCAGCTCTCTTGAACTCAGAGACTTCTTCATTTCTGGATTTCTTAGGCGTTTTTGCTGAGTAGCTGCTTGAAAAAAATGATCTCAGAAAAGATGGTAAAACTAGCTGCAGAGAACCCAGAAATGGTAAGTGCTCTTCTCTGTGTGTATTTCTCACTTTAAGTTCCCACCATCAGCTGATGCTAAACTACACTCATCCACTCCCTGGGCCTCGAGGGAGGAATAGAGCAGTGAGCTCCTCTGCCCTCCGGGAGCTCAGTCTGTATAATTCAAGCCATTTTTCCAATGGCAATCATCCCTGGATGGCTGAGAACTCTCTAACCCTCTGCACTGTATCCTTGTATTTCTGCCTTCCCCCAAAAGGGAGAATCTGGATTTACCATAAACGCTGCATTATAAAGGCAGGGTCTTGAGAGGTCTTTAATGCAGCAGCGAAGATCTGAAAGGAGCTCTACAGTTTTGTCTCTAGAAAGAACCCCAGCCTGGCGATACTTCCACTGTGCCAAATTAAAAGGCCTGTAGTGGCTGGGAGAAGCCATTAAGTAAAAGAAGCTCTCGAGCCTATAATATTTCTCAATATAAAATTAAACTTTGTTTTTCTAGCTTAATGAAGGCCTAATAACTCATTCAAAGGGTTGTTGGCAGGCTGTAAAAAGACTTACTGAGGTACAGTTACTTTCCTACTTGCTTTGTCATCATTATGATATAAGGATGTCCCTAATAAGACAGTATAGTTTGATTTTTTTTTTAGTGATTACAAATACTATTGCCTGGTTGACATTTATAAACATAATTCTTTTGCAGAATATTACCCTGATCTTTAAAAATACAACAGAAAACACTTGGAATTTGGAAATGAAAATTAAATTTTCATTTAAATTTAGTTCTTTATAAGAGAATGGATGACGTCTTTAGTTTAACATTGCTCTTTCTTGACTTTGCAGCTTTTTTTCTAAGAAAATAGTTTTATTTTATCTTTATTTCTCTTTCAGAACTGGAAATATTTCCTAGGGAAAAGACAAATGTACTGCCTCTTGGTGTTTAAACGATTCAAAATGTACTAGAGTAGCAAAGCAAAGCAATAAAAGAATCAGGGTGCTCTTTTAAAAAGAGTAATAAAATCTAACCTCTTAGGCAGGATGTACCCCCTTAGGCTCCAATGATTATATATGTAAAAAGGAGAAGACAGAGAAAAGTAACTAACTGAAGTAGTCCCATTAAAAGGGAGAAGTGCCCTCAAATGTGTTTGAATAAAATGTCAGCTACTCAATGCAAGGAAATACTTGTACAATGACTAGCTAAAGAGTTCGCTCAATAATAGGAGAAGGTAGTTGACCTGTTTCAAGTTTTCAAGAAAAGCAGCCACACTAACTACATTCCTTAGAGCTGCACACAAGCTGAAATGCAAGTTTATCCCTATGGCTGATGGCAAATTCAGCCTATTAGTATTTATGTTGCTTTATCCAAATACTCAACAAGTTTTATTTCCTCAGACATTTTCAAATTTCTCATCTTTGTTCTTAAAAAGACAAGTTAGGACCCTTTGTCTTGAACGCTAGGCTTTCAGGAGGATGTTATAGGGACAGTCCACGTTTCAATCTGGAATTTCATCTACAAATCCTTGGGCAGAATGGGACCCTGGCAGGGGAAAAAAAGATCAGCTGTTTGAACTTCAGCTGATTCTGGGCTTCCTGTCAAAGTGCAACTGGTGAGAACAAGATGTACTTTGTGTAGCTTAAAGGAGCCATATACATGTGTGACTGTTGGGGTGGGGCGTGGGTGGGGTGGAGGGGGGAAAACAGGAGTGGGGGGATATCTGTAATACTGTCAACAATATAAAATAAATTTAAAAAGGAAATGTATGACTGTGACATTCACTTCCACATAAAATTTGAACTGATACATACCACCCATAGAAGGCTCATACAGACTAGGGTACAGAGGTCTCTATTTTTGCAAGGCAGAATAGATTCCAAAAATTATTTTAAAATTCTCACCTGAGGATATGTTTTTATTGATTTCAGAGAGAGAGAGAGAGACACACACTGACATCAATGTGAGAGAGAAACATCGATCGGTTGCCTCCTGTACGCACCCTGCCCGGGGACCAAACCTGAAACAGGTATATGCCTTGACCGGGAATCGAACCTGCAGCCTTTTTGGTGTACTCTGGGATGTACACCACCTGAGCCTCCCGGCCAAGGCGATTCCAAGATTTTGATAATCATGAAGAGTCTGGGGAGGGAGAGAGAAACTGAGGAGACTGTAACCAAATGAGGCCCTAGTCCCTGGGACCCCAACCTCCCTTCACTGATTCACTGGAATGCCCCCCACACCTCCATTAAATAGTTCCTTTTAAAAACTCTCCTCAGTCACCCCAAGAGGGCGCCACCTGTTTTCGGCTGGGACCCTGACTGTTCCTTTGAGTTCACCTCACATAGGTGAGGTAGATTCAAGTGTCTTGAACTTGGGTTTGAGTCTCCCTTGACTGATGGTGCTCTTTGATTAAGCAAGGCCCCGTTTGGCTTTGATTCAGCGTGTGGACTGGAGCTCCGAGGGTTATTTCAGGGTTTAGAAGTTCACTTTACTTTGCCTGAAGCCCCTTTGGACTCTGTTAAGTCACCGTATCCATAGGCAACTACCAAGGTTACACATGAAGCTTCACTTTACTTTTGGCAGCTCAGTGCCGGTATCATTTAGACACTTGCAAGTGAAGGGGGCACATGCAGATGACAAGTAGGGGGGCTGCTGACCGGCAGCCTTCCGGGCCCCTGAGAGGATTACGGTGCTGGTTAAACAGGTTATTCGCGTGCTTGCTGCCGGCTGCGCTCACTGACACTTTCCTAATCTCTTCAGCAGATTGAAGTTCCCGAAGGAGGCCGGAGTAAAAAATACCACATTCAACAAAGCCAGGTCTGTGAGTAAAATTCTGTAATTGGTGCATTATCATTTTGATAAATCTGCCCATTTTCCCCCTTTAAGTAACTGAAGTCATTCTACTTTTAATAATAAGCCAGAGTCCTCCTTTTCAGAAGCTCTTCCACATAGGCTAGGCCAACTGCAGGGCCATCGGAGTATAGCATGTTGATTGTAGCACCTAGTAGGGCTAGGAGAAATACTTCTCTGAGTTTTTTACATTAAAAAATTTTAAGAACACAGAAGTCTTTAATGATTACCTCCTACACCCCATGCATTTTTTAGAAAATACTTTCTAGTTTGCGTATTTTAGTTTCATGGATTTTCTACAGTGTACTCTGTACAAAACAGCTTTTCAGTTTATAAAATACTTTTTTGAGCATGTAGGTCTGCTGTGCAGATAACAATAACAGTAAAAATCATAATAAAAAGCATTAATCGGGTCTCATGATTGCCAGGCACTGTTTTAAGGGCTTTTATATGAATTAACTCATCCTCACCACCATCTTGTAAATCAGAGAGGTTAAATGACTTGCCCCAGGTTGCACAGCAATCGATGGTGGAAGGAAGCAGGCAATCTGACTCCAGAACTGTGCCCTTCACTACCTTTGCTAACTATTTCTTTCTAGGTTCAAATCCTAGAGTAGGCGAATGAAATAAAGGTGACCTCTTAGTAGCATTTGAATGGAAGTGATTATTGGGTTCAGTTCCCGTCACAGGGTCTGCTGTGTATATAAAAATACTTAGTATATAGGGATATTATTTATAAGTATATAAGGTCCTTTCTTGAGTGAATTAGCTCAGAACAAAATTTAAAACAGGTGAAATGCAAAGCTCCCTCTCTTTTATAAAACATTTCTGGCTGCGTAGATCAGAGAGACTGAGATGAGAACTCCACCACTTACTGTGTGTCTCCAGGCAAAAAAAGGAAATGTGTATGGGGCTCCAGAGGTACTTATTAAAGTGCAGACTGCTGGGCCTCACCCCAAAAGATTGATGCAGTAGACCCGGGGTAAGGGCCCTGCAGCAGAGTGTAGAGCAAGTGCCTCAGTGGGAAACGCTGCAGCAGGCTTCAGTCCCTTTAGCTATAAAATGTATGGGGTAATCCATTTCATCAGCACAGTAAGGATGCAGAGCTGTGGTTCTCAACCTTGGCTACACAAGGGAATCACCTGGGGATATGTAAAAACGAATGATGGCTGGCTGGGGCCTGGCAACAGAATTTTTAAAAGTTTGCAGGCGGTCTAATGGGCAGCCAGGACTGGAACCATTGTTCTGGAACAGTGGTTCTCAAAGTGTGGTTCCTAGACCAGCGGCATCAGCATCCCTTGGGAATTTACTTCAGATTCTCAGGCCCCAAAACTACTGGACCAGGAACTCTGGGCCTGGGGACCAGGAACCTGTGTTTAGCAAACCCTGCAATTCAGTCAGATGCATGTTCAGATTTGAGGGCCACTGTCCTGGAACAACAGGCAACACTACACGCAGCACAACTGCGACCAACATTGATGCCAATTCAGTTGGCCTCTCGGATGAGCAGCAAAGAGCATAAAACCTTTGAGAATAACCATTGCTTATACAAATGTAACTTTCTGCTGCCTTTTTAATATTAAAATCCTTGACTTTGTTTTGTTATGGAAATTATTTCCTTCCATATATATTTCTGACCTCTCTGTTTACTTTGCCACAGAAAGACCGTTCTAGTTTCCTACCGGGAGCAAGCAAGATTAAGATAGCTGCAGCTGACTGCGTTTCGGGGACCATAAAGGAAGAAGAAGGTCTTTGAGGAGAAAGTCTCACTTTTTAACATGTCTCTAAGCCTGTCCATACAGTGCTTAAGGATTAAAAGTGAGCTCCCTACCATCAAGAAAAGAAATTTGACCCCTTCCTATTTTTGTGACGTCAAGATGGACACGCGTCATCAAGACTACTTCAGAACTTTGTTACACTCAAGATGAAAAAGAAATGCAAGCCGAAGTTTTACTGTTTGTTTTTTAATGACTCATGAATGACAAGTGGCAAATCCAAATCCACTGGAATGAAAATGGAAGCTTATCTACTATTTAGCCAACTTAAGAATAGTTGAAGCTCACTCTTTCCTCCGTTCCCCTAAAATAGATGTTTACCTGGCTCCATGAAGTCTTTTATATGTTCTGATACTAAACAAATGAAGGGCTCAGAATAAACCACTATCAATGCATTTGGGGTCAAGTTCTGAAGACGTGACTCATCAGCTGAGGAAACTGCGGCTCCGTGTAAGAAATGGAATCACTGAAAAAGAAATCTGGACTTCACGGATGAGTCCACAGCACCAGAGCAAGGAGGGGAGGAAATTGTGATGTTTCCTTCGAAGTTCTGAGCCTACCAGTATGGATGTACTCAAAGTAACAGGCTGCCCTGTTCTGCTTCTCCACTCTTGTAATGGTTTCTGTCCTTAGAATACTAAATTCAGTTCGGTAGTCATCACACTATTTTGAATATTTTTATTTTGGAAAGCAATGGGTATCAGTATCAGATACCTTGTAAGTCTCTTAGCTTTATAAATATGTGTACTTTTTCCACTAGATTTTTTTTCTTATCTAGTTTCAGTTTATCATGACAATTAATGTACTTACATACAGAATTAAGACCACAGTAAGAGAGGACAGAAGAATCTATATAATGTAGATAGATGAAGTGTAACATTCGAATGTTCTTTTCTAACTGGGTTGCGTAACTAATTATGTAATAACTATGAAATATATTCCAGCGAACATAGAATTTACTGATGGAAATTCTGTGAATGATCTTTTTGAAGTGTAGAATCTATTAAAGCTCCATAGTATTTATAAAGCAATGCCTCTAGCCATGACTTCTAGTACCATAAAGTTTTATATTTATGTTTTAGACTGTAGCAGGAAATGTTGGCAGGGGGAATCATAAACATCCCAAATCACCCATGGTAAGTATATTAATGGGTTAAGGTGCATTTTTAGATGAAAATGGAAGCTTATCTACTATTTAGCCAACTTAAGAATAGTTGAAGTCTTTTTCTTTTTAATAGAAAACACCTACTGTGTGTAAGGGACCTAGGAATGCAAAGAAAATTTGCATTGGGGGTGAGAAGACACATATATTAGGTTGAACTATATGCACTTGCTGTTATGTAGGTCAAAAATAGTTGAATGTGGTCCCATGCAGTGCTAAGTTATTGCTGGAGTGTGGGAGTGGCTTCCATGAATGCTCCTGACACCCACTGTGCTGAAGTCCCCAGGTGTGGTGACATGGAGGAGTCACAGAATATGTATGTGTAGCATACAGTTCACTCCCTTAACGTCATCAGAAAAAAAAGCTGTCTGCCTAGTCCTCACATTTTTCAGGTCAAACAAAAGCAGTAAGCCCTAGGTGGTTTTGCTCAGTGGTTAGAGTGCTGGCCGGTGGACTAAAGGGTGTAGGGTTCGATTTCGGCCAAGGGCACATACCTCAGTTGCAGGCTTGATCCCCCGCCCCAGGAGGGGCACATGCTGGAGGCAACCAATTGATGTGTCTCTCACATCCACGTGTGCGTCTCTCTCAAAAAAAGCAGTAATTCATGAAGAAAGAGAGGAGAGATACATTTAAATAGACGTAATGAATAGGCTCTCAGGTTGTTTGATACACCAATGGATGAAGAACAGTAAATTGTTTGAACACCTTGGGAAAAGGTTGAATTTCTTGGCTGTTTTGACATAATTAACCAGCATCAATGAAAATATTATAAACTTAACACACAACCACAAGGAGGACATCCATGACAAATTGGTTAGTAAATGTCATCAATTTGAAGAGTATTTAATATATGCGATTAGTCACTGCACAGGAAAATTGTGAAATGCCCTGAAATCTTATAATTCTTACATGAAAGAAATTTGATAGAGGTTTCTTAAATTTGACAATAATCCTAAAGAGTTACATGACATTTTCAAGAACAAACTGTTAGGCTGAGTCACAGCCCCTGAATGGGTGGGCAGGAGGGTGGCTTGGTTGGGCAAATGCACAGAATTCAAGGGAGGGGTGGGCACTGTGCGGAGGGAAGTCTTCTCGGCTGTACATTTGCGACATGGATGTTGAATATGCAAACTCTAAAAATCATAATAAGGCTAAGAGATTTGGGACACCGTAATATACAACTGATTTCCACGAAATTGGCATGAAAACAAATGTTTTCGGTAAATGAACTCCCACCGCCCACATTTTTAGTTTTGGTTGGACACATGGATGTTGCATTTCGTCTGGGAATCCTAAAAAGTGGGATGGAACTACTCAAACCGTTTTTGAAAAACTAAAAACTCAGGGTCGTATTTTAGAGCTGGAGCACCCGGCCACTAATGTATCTAATTACTAATGTATCTATTCGGGTTGTGGAGGTGACCTGCCCAGCGGCCACTGGTGGCTGCCTAGCTCTGCATCAAACGGCCCTCGCGTCCGAAGCCTTCGCTTAGCCGAGGGGTGGGGTGGATATTCAGGAAAGCTCGGGAGAACTGCCAACTACTCCCGGGCTCAGATGGGGCAACGCTCCAGGCCGTCTTCCCCTCCTCCGTGCCCGCAGTTTGGTACTTCGCCCGACTCGGGGAGGCGGACCCTGGGTTTCTGACCCAGGGGGGCCGAGCCGCCGTGCGGGCCTCCCGCCTCCAGGGGGCGCGCGGCCGCCGCAGCGGGAGGCCGCTCTGCCCGGACGGGGCTCCGCTGGTCTCTGTGGCCGCCTCTCCGCTCCGCCCGTCGCCGCCTTCGCCGCCGGGAGGCCTGCGGCAGCTGTCATCTCCGCTCGGCCGATTCGAAGGTACGTGGGAGGGGGCCCCGCGGACAGCCGCAGGGTGGAAACCGCTGCCACCTCCCGGCCCGGCCCCGAAGCCCCGGAGCGACGCGGCCCGGGGCCTGGCCGAGGGGCCCGAGGGCCGAGGCCGCCCGGGCGCCCCGCCCCTGCGCGGCGGCCGAGGGAGCGGGACGCGGCCCCGCGGGCCCCGGGGCGCGGGCGGCCGTGCTGCTCGCTAGGCCCCACGGGCTGCGGGGCCGTGGGGGCTTGTGCGCGTCTGCGGGCGAGGGCCGAGGTTGTCCGCGGCGGGGGCCGGCCTGCGTCTGCCGGCCGGCGGGGCGCGCGCGCGGCACCGGGGGCCCGAGGCCCGAGCCGCAGCCCCGGGCGGCCTCTGGGCGTCAGGCCCGGGCCACACGTGGGCTTCGGCCGCGTTAGGCGGGCGGTGCGTGGTCGGCTCTGAGGAACCCGCAGCGTCGGCCTGAGCGGGAGCTGCGGCGGTGGAAGGGAATTGCGCAGAACGGCCCCGGCCCGCTTGTCCTTCCGCCGCCCGCAGCGCCGAGAGGCGCGCCGTTCGCTCCCCAGGTGGCGCCGCGCAGCGCTCTGCCTCGGGACACGGCGACGTGAGTTCTGTACAGCGGCCCACGTGTTCAGAATGGGAACGGGTCGAGGTAGAAAATAGACCATTGAACGGTAACACTCCTCGTTCCTTAAAAACTGACGGTGGTGCCGAGGAGCTGCCACATCAGCGGGGCAGGAATTGGAGTGCAGGCGCAGCACCCCCCGTGCTTGCTCTGTGCCGGCTCTGTGCCCAGTGCCTTCCAGTACCTGGTAACTTCAGTTCTTGGAGCGATCCTGGGAAGTACCATTTCCATTTTACAGGTAAGGAAACTGAGGCACAGAGAGTCTACATGAATTTGTTCAAGGTTAGGTAGCTAGCAAAGCGGGGGGGGGGGCTGGACTTCGACCCTCCTCTCCCTCACTCCAGTGCCCCCTGCTTTTGTGACCTATCCAAACATGTTCTATAAGACTTTTGTTGTTAATTTGATTTGTAGCTTGAACTGACTTCTCTCAGGCTTAATTTTCTCGGCCACATGGAAGAGCCCTGTACAAACTCCTTTTTAGTTTAAAAGGAGTGCAATGAGAAAAATGTTTGCTCATTAAGGATTAGAGTGACGATGGGTTTAACTTGGGCCGGAGCACTCACCCTCCGATATAAAATACCACTTTTAGTGAGTTCACTTTGCCTTTGCAGTATTTTGACAGTAATGCTGAAATGAGGTTTTTGGGATACCAGTAAGTGAATATTTTAGAGGACGTGGGAAAAGGCATTGGGGAGAGGCTGAGGAAAGGAGGAATGAAGAGATTTTTGGCATGTTATTTGAAGCAAACTGAGGTTGTTACTGTGGAAGATAAAATTTTCAGTTCCTATCAGTGTCAGAGGAGAAGTCCTATTTCCCATTGTGGAAAGAGGTTGTATATTATGGTGTCCCAAATCTCTTAGCCTTATTACGATTTAAGGGTTTGCATATTCAACATCCATATAGCAAATGTCTGTTGAGTGCTTTTCTCTGCCAGATATTCTGTGTTCTGGGGGTGCAAAAGTAAACAACACAAAACAAAATCTTGTCCCCGTGCAGCTAACATTCCACTGGAGGGAGGTGGGGGTGAAGACAGAAAACAATTACTTTTATCTATCTATCTATCTATCTATCTATCTATCTATCTATCTATCTATCTATTTATTAAATATATATTTATTGATTTCAGAGAGAGGAAAGGAGGGGGAGAGAGAGAGATAGAAACATCAGTGATGAGAGAGTCATTGATCTAGCCCGCAACCTGGGCATGTGTCCCAACCAGGAATCGAACCCCAATCGCCTGGATCCTAGGTCGATGCTCAACAGCTGAGCCACACCTGGCCGGGCAACTCCTCACCTGAGGATATGTGTTCATTGATATATATTTTTTTTTTAGAGAGAGAGCGGGGAGAGAGAGAAACATCCATATGAGAAACATTGATCAGTTGTGTCCCATATGCACCCGGACCTGGGATGGAACCCGAAACCTAGGTATGTGCCCTGACTGGGGACTGAACCCGCAACCTTTTGATTTCCAGACAGTGCTCCAACTAACTGAGCCACCCGGTCAGGTCACAAAAAACAATTTTTAAAAATTAATATATCCAGTCAGATGGTAAGAGTTGCTAAGAAGACAAATAAAGCAGTGAACGGGGTTAGGGAGCACCAGGGAAGGAGCAAATGCAGTTTTGAAATAAGGAACATTGTCATGGAGAAGACTCTTGAGCAAAACCTGGAGTGCAGGACAGCCGTGCAGCTCTCTTGGGGAAGAGCACACTGGGCAAGTGCAAAAGTCCAGAAACCACTGGTCTTAGTGGAGGACGAGCAATGAGGCCAGCGAGTTTGAGCAGAGTAAGGGATGGAGGGTGGCTTCAGAGACCTAACTGGTCCTGGTGAAGACTGTCTTTTTCTCTCACTGGGGAAGAAGGTGGGTGAACGGTTTTGAGCAGAGGAATTAGGGGATTCTACTTAAAGTTTTTAAATGTTCACTCATGCTTTAGAATCAACTGCAAGGATAGAAGCAGGAAGACCCGTTAGGAGGTTTCAGTAATCCAAGTGGGGGCTTAGACCTGGTGGTAGCAATAGAGTAGGAAGAAGCCGTCATCAGCCTTCAAGATTTGCTGATGGATTAGATGTGGAGTGTGCCAGTAGAGTGAAGCACAGCTCCAAGGCCTTTGGCCTGAGCTGCTGGGAGAATGGAGCTGCTGTTTATTGGGGAAGGCTTGAGGGTGGAGGCAGATGGGGATGTGGGTGGAGCGAGAAATAAGAATTTAGTTTTAGACATGTCAGGTTTGAGATCCCTGTTCACATGGGGTCATTGTGAGGCTGGTGTTCAAGGGACAGGTCCCAACTCTCAATAGAAATTTGGGATTCATTAGCAAATAGATAGTATTTAAACCATGAGATTGTATGAAATCTTGTCTAAAGAAATGAAGAGTCACCTTTGGTGCTTCCCATTTTTATAGGTTGGAGAGATTAAGAAGCACATAGGAGACGGAGGAGGAGAAGCCTTTAAGGTGGGAGCGTGGAGTGCTGGAATCAAGTGAACAGAGAGCGACAAGTAGAGAAGGAAATCAGTTGTGTCTCCTCCTACTGATCTGACAAGTCTAGTAAGGTGCGGACTGAATACAAAATAATCTACAAGGTGTATAGTATATTTACACCATCCTGATTGTGGATAGAGACTCTTTTCGTGGTCTTTGTCATATATTTTTTCTATAGCAGATACAGCCATTGATTGCATTGTAAGGATTTAAAGTGATTAAATAAAATATTTTGAAGTTTAGGGTTTTATCTATTGATTTTTTAATATCCCTTTTTTATCTGGAAGATGAAAAGTCCTTCAGTCTGTAGATGGAAATCTTTTTATCAGCTGAAGAAATTGTTTAGTTGGTACCTTTTGTTTTCTTCTTTTTTCCCTCTAGGAATTTTTCATGGTTTGTCTCTGCTCTCTGCTTCTCATAATCATCTCCCACATTCTTTTTAACTTGTATCTTTTGCATAGCTTCTGAAGTTAGGCCTCTCTATCACCGATCTGATTTTCAGAGATGTTTGTTCTGTTCCTTACTGCTTACAATTTGGATGATTTAAAATTCTTTTTATGTTTTTATTTAACATAGTCTATTTTTAGTAATACAATTTTTCCCCTCAGTCTGAGTTCTTAATTTTTTGTATATTCCCAAGAGTAGTTTTTTTTCTGGATTTAAAACAATTTTTATTGTAAATAATTTTTCATGGTGTGTTTTTTTCTCTGTGTAGAGCTAATGAACCTCTTCTCTTGTCTGGTGCAGAATTTTTTCATTGACTCCATGTTGACTTTCTTTTGTTATTCATCTCTCTTTTTTTTTTTACTATATCTTTATTGATGTCAGAGAGAGGAAGGGAGAGAGAGAAAGAAACATCAATGATGAGAGAGTCATTGATCAGCTGCCTCCTGCACGCCCCCTCCTGGGGATCAAGCCCGAAACCCAGGCATGTGCCCAGACTGGGAATCAAACCTCCATCTCCTGGATCATAGGTCAATGCTCAACCGCTGAGCCACGCCGCCTGGGCTGTTATTCATCTTTTAAAAATGAAAGAACTTTTGAGATTGTCACTAAACAATTGACCCTTGAAAAACGGGTTTGAACTGTGTAGGTCTACTTATATGCAGATTTCGCATTTGGAAAACAGTATTTTCATATTCCCAACTAGGGTTTCCCAACAGCAATACTGTTTTCCATCTGTGTTTGGTTGAAACAGCCGATGTGAAAGGCTGACTATAGTTAAGTGTTTGGGGAGTCAAAAGTTATACATGAGTTTTTGACTTCGTGGCACCCCTAACCTGCGTTGTTCAGGGGTCAACTGTATACTATTGAATTTGTTATACCAAATTTGCTCAGTACCTTTCTACTAAAGACTTTTTCTAGATTTCATACAAGGAAAATAATTAAAGAGTTGTATTTTGTGTAGGCATTCAGTAAAGGACTCTGTTGTGGTGGTTTTAAAAGATTTACCTATTTAAAATAATTTTCATTATTAGAACTTAAGTTTTCGGTTATACCTTTGTAATAAAGTTCTTGTTTTCCAAACCAGTAAACAAACATAAGAATGATCAACTTAACTTAAATTTTATATAAAAATAAAGTCAGTGACAAAGGAATAGCTAATTTCCAAATTCAATAGATGCTTGTTCCTTTTTCTTTTTTCCAGCTTTATTGAGGTATTATTAACAGATAAAAATTGTATATATAGGGTGTCCTCAAAAAAATGTATACACACACTTTGAATAATTATAAAGGCAGTGTTTATTAAAATACATTTCATTTTCAAAATTGAGCTATCAGCTGTTAAAGTGTGTATACATTTAGATTCTATAACACGAGTTTTTAAAAACATGTATAACATGATAGATTGTGAAATGATTACCACAATCAAGTTAATTAACACACCCAACACATCACATAGTTACCTTTGTGTGGGGGTGGGGTGGATGAGAATCTTTATCTACTCAGAAAATTTTAAATATGCAATAGAGTATTATTAATTACAATATTGTGCTGTACATTAGATCCTCAAAGTTTATTCATTTTATAATTGAAAGTTTATATACTTTGACCAACATCTGCCCATTTCTCTTACCCCTCAGTCCCTGGCAACCACCATTCTACTTTCTGGTTCTTTGAGTTAGGCTTTTTAGACTCCACATATAAGCGAGGTCATGCAGTATTTGCCTTTCTGTGTTTGGCTTATTTCACTTAGCATAATATCCTCCAGGTTCATCCATGTTGCAAATGACAGGATTTTCTTTTTTTTTATGGTTGAATATTATTTCATTGTGTGTGTGGGTATATATATTCTTTATTATTTATAATATTATTTATTAAACAACACTTAGGTTGTTTCCATATCTTGACTAGTATTGTGAATAATACTGCAACGAACATGCAGAAATCTCTGAGGAAGTAATATATACTTTAGTTGCACTTGAAGCCCAGGTAGACCACAAGGTGGCACCATTAGGCCATACAAATAAATGTGTTGCTGTATTGAGTAAAAACTTATTTTCTTAAAAAAAAATCAAATAACTTTTTACAAAAGTACTATATGTGCATGAAAGACTTTAGATTGACCTCCCAGTGCTGAATTTAATGTCTTTATTGTATAATTGCAAGTTATAAACTGGAAATTTCCAGTGGGAGGAAGTCCCTTGCTAAGAATTTTAAACATGGTAAAATTACACAGTAAAGATTTTGGAAAATACTGAAAGATATTAGAGTAAAATAAAATATCCAAGATGACCAGTATTCCCTTTGTGAACAATTTTGATTTGTTTTAAGCCAGTGTCTTTCTAAAACTTGAATTGTAACTAAATTTTAATAATGCAAACAAATAATAAAGTAATATAAGTATTGCAGAAAATACATATCAGAAATCCTTTTTTGGTGCTTTCTGCTTTCCTGATGGAGAAAGACAATTTTAGGCAAGTGTTTTCTTGCTAATTCAATGAGTAAGAAATACTTGAGAATAATGAGTCCAGGAATTTAGTAACTTCCTGTAAAGTAGAAAACATTTCCAAATATTTTATTACTGTTTTCTCATGCTTTCAAAAATTTACTTCCGCCCGGCCGGGCGTGGCTCAGCGGTTAAGCGTCGACCTAGGATCCAGGCGATCAGGGTTCGATTCCCGGTCAGGGCACATGCCCGGGTTGTGGGCTGCAGCCGATCAATGACTCTCTCATCAATGATGTTTCTCTCTCTCTCTCCCTCTCCTTTCCTCTCTCTGAAATCAATAAAGATATATTTAAAAAAAAAAAAAATTTACTTCCTGTGAGATGATTACAGAGAGTTAATTCAGAATATATGAGCTGAACTGATGTTTTCTGTAAAGTAAGAAACAATTGCAGATATTTATTGTTTTTCCACAATTTAAAAAGAAGTTTATTTTCAATAAAATAATTATAAGGAGTTAATTCAGAGTTTGTGGACCAGAACTAATGTTTCCCTTTATGTAATCTTTGATGGGAAGGTTTGCTAAGCTGATTTATTATATAAAAAAGAATCTTATAAAAACAAACTTAGTGACTTAATTTTTTTACACATAAAATGAGGATAATAATAGTTTTTACCTTACAGAGTTTTTATGAAGATTAAACCAGTGATTACAGGAAAAACACTTAAATAGTGCCTGAAGTATTATAAGAAGACTAAAGAAATACATTATTAATGTTTTCGAAAGGATTAAAATTGTTAAAATTCTTACTTGATCAGAGCTAGATTTCTCATAGATAGGGTTTGTCCTTGCCAGTATCTGTGGATCTGCACAGTGCTCAGGTTTTAAGAGCAGTAATTTTAAAGTGCGAGCAGTTAGGATTTAATGACTTCATTGGAAGTTCTTGTTTTATGGTTCTTTGAGGTTATTTTATATTTTAAAGTAACCGTATCCTTTTAAAAGAATAAGAATTAACCAAGTGAGGTATAGAGAATCCAGATTTTGGGGTACCATTTACTGTAGTATATCATTTTCAGTTTTAGTACTTTTCTTTGACATTAGAAAATGTAGGTAATAGGTGTGATAACGTCTCTCTCCAGATATGCCATATTTCCTTGCCTTTTGCTGAAATGTCTGGTGTTCTGATCTCTGATTAAAGTTGCTATGTTGGCATAACGTAGTCAGTCCATTTGAACCAGGAATGTAGTACTTAGTCTTGCCTTTCCCAGTGACCTTTCAAAATGAAAAATAAATCAATACATTATATATAGTTGGTGATATTGGATATAGAAGGCCAATTTAAAGTTACAGTATAATAAATATATGTTAAAATAGAACATGTGTTCTCCATTAGTTCTTAACCATCAAGATTACTATCTTTAAGTTGTGCAGATTGACCTAAGATTAGCATAAAAGAAAAATATAAAGAAAAAGAATATTAACAAGAACTTGCCATTAAATCAGTGACTCACAAGCTTCCACCAAAATCTCCTTATTGTTATTTGGATTGAGACAAGCATTATTTAGTGTTAGGAGTTCTTGTAACAGTTCTGGGTGACTGCCTTGTCCCAAAGGATGAGTGACTCCATTCTCATGAAGATTCTTAGGCAGTGCCACAGAGCATGGGGTTAGGAGTTTTAAATGCTGGGCTGAGCCAGCCTCCTAAGACCTGACCACCACAGTGCCTGCTTTTAACAATCCCAGCGAGTCAGCCTTTGAAACAGTCAGTGGAAACTGTCCCTTAGGAACCAGGCCATAGTGAACAAGCAGAAGGCTTTCTGGGGCGTGCTGATTCCTACTATTCCTACTATTGACTGTTCTTGTGGTTTTTCTTCTGCTAGGAACCAGTTTTCTTCCCTGGACATCTTTACTGACCAGTAGAGGTCACCCATTGTTAAAAGCTGCTGTGTTACCAGTGGATCAATGTTCTATGCAAGCTGTGTTCAGTACAGTAGATCACTGGTCTCCATGAGCTGTGTCCAGTCTTGGGAGGGTAGTAATTGTTATTTTGGGGGTGCTTAAATCATACAATTAGTAAGTAGCTGAAGTGGGTTTCAAACCCAGGTCCTTCAGCTCTAGATACATTCTGAGTGGAGTAGCCATACTCTCTTAACAGTCTCTGACTGTAGAACAACTACCTCTATAGAGTACTGTACACTTAAAAGTAGCCCTTCTCAGAAGAGTCAGACTATCACATCTCTTACCCTTCTGCATTCCCCACCTCTAAAAGCAGCCTTCGGTATACTTAGCTTTCACATCCATTTCCAGGGGAATAGAATCCCCTCTGTGAATCTTGAAAGATACTAGTTCGCTGTTCACACTCTCACATTAGTGACTCTAACTCTACTTGTGGATTGGTTCTTATTACTCACTTCCTTTGGTAAATACCAGGGCATCCACCTGAGCCCTTCCAAATGCTTGGTCCTGTGAGCTCTTCCATAAATAACCTCTCTAACTCCTGGTTCCCCGAGGCATCCAGACAGATAATTTCAAAGAAGACCTTACAATCTTCTTCTTTTTTTTTTATTGGGGAAGGTGGGCACCTTCATACTCAACAATCTTTGTCAAAATCTTTAGGCCTCTGTAAACCCAGCAATTGCACTTAACGGTTATTTGACCCAGAGAAATGGAAGACTTATGTTCACATAAAAATATGTACCTTGATGCTTGAAAGCTTTAGCCTAACAACCAAAAACTGGAGACAACCACCTGCCCTTCAATAGGTGAACAGTTAAACTGTAGTACATCTTCACTGTGGAATACTACTCAGCAATAAAAAAGAAACAAACTATTGATGCAAACAAACTGCATCAATCTCAAGAGAATTATGTTGAGTGAAAAAATAAAAAGCATCACCCAAAGTTACATACTGAATGGTTCCATTGATGTAATATTTTTGAAATGACAGTATTATAAAAGTGGAACACGGCGTAGTGGTTTCCAGGGGATAAAGTGCGGTGGAGGTAGGAGGGAAATATGAGAGACCTTTGTGGTGATAGAAATGTTCCATATCTTGACTATATCAGTGTGAATAGATAAGTGGTTGTGACATTGTTGTGACATAGTTTTGCAAGGTGTCACTGTTGGGGGAAACTGGGTAAAAAGTACACAGGACCTCTATTACAACTGCATGCGAATCTATATCTCAGAATAAAAGGCTTAATTTGAAAAATCTGTAGACCTCTTCATCTCTTAGACAAAAGTTAGTATGTATTCTGATTTTTACTCACTTCCATAACTTCTTGAAGAAGCTATGAATAGATTTCTAGTGATTAAGATCTAATTGGGGTCTTAGACATTTTCTTGGCAGGTGTCTAGGAATTAGATCTAATGCATTTGTATAATATTGTTTGAAATCACATAAATCTGCAATTTGATCAAGTTTATTTTCTTATGGGGCCTTGTATACTAAAAGAAAATGGCAGAAGTAATGTCTTTCTGTGGATTTAAGGCAACATTAAGATTATTGGAGGCGCGGGAAGTAAACTTGATAATCTGTAATTCTGTCTCCAAATGAGAAACAAAACTTGTCCTTTTCATAATGTGAACCCTACTATCTTCAGAGTAACCGCCCTGCACCATTTTAGCATTGAAAATTAAAGCCAGATTATATATTAGAGAGAGGTGTTAGTCATGGAGACTTAGCTCCAGGGGTCAGGACAAGAAAGGAGACTACTTAGGTTTCAGGTGAATCAGAAAATCAATTAAGTAGCTCTGTGATATGAAGCTTGACTAAGTTGGTATTATGCAGGTAACTAGGAAACAGTTGAGGAGGGCAGATGTTTGGTGTGTTTTCAGTCGTCATGTTATTTGCTGACACTATTGTGGGAATTGTCTTCACATACAGTTTGTCAGTCCTAGTCTTCACTTCCAACCCCGCACTGATTGCCCTTATGATACAGCTGACTTACATACTGTAAGTGGAGCTTCATAAAGTACCATTAATTATTTCTCTGCATATATTTATTTAAAGGGATTTTCTAACAGTGAACATGAATGACCAGTGAAAGGTTGACCTGAATTTCAGCCAGAGCTATAAATTTGGGGTTTTGAGTTTATACCCCACCACTTAGCATGGTACCAGCACTTTTCAGGCACACAGTACATGTTTGTTTAACAAATTAATATTGATTTTTTTATGGTCCATACTGCCTGTCCATGACTCCCTCTGCCACGGTCCGTCAAGAGAAGAATGCGGTGGGACAGGCGGTACTCTGGAAATACCTCTCAGTGCACAGAGGGGGACGCCTCCCTGGGTCCTAGTGAAAGTGTGCAGGTGGATCAGCACCACAGTGCAGGAGGCGCAGGGTCAGCCATGTGGAAAAGACTGCAGATAGATTTAAGCCAGTTTTTCTTTCACACTGAA
Source organism: Miniopterus schreibersii (assembly GCF_964146895.1). Taxonomy (NCBI): domain Eukaryota; kingdom Metazoa; phylum Chordata; class Mammalia; order Chiroptera; family Miniopteridae; genus Miniopterus; species Miniopterus schreibersii. Next base: position 6,357,988 of record NC_138117.1, on the reverse strand, counting down.
AAGAAAAGGGGGGATAATCTTAGGGGGAGACCTAGCCACCATGCACATGAAAAATACGCATTCTGAATTCCAGTGACTTAAGCGAATTTTCAGAGCCCAGTTTTTTCTCTGCTGCTGACACATAATTTGATTGTTTTTCTATCTTTCTGATTGTTCTTTGTGGGCAACAGAGGCACTCTTTATTATGCCCTTTTTTCTCCCTTTTCAATACTTTATTACTCGTCAGTTACTTTACTAGCCTTACCCATAGATTTTCTGGGGAATATCCACAGGTTGCAGTAGCTTGTCTGTGTTAAATAGAACAACAAGTCCTTTTTCACACCATACCTTTGTTATAACTGAATTTTCTATTTACTTTAGAACCTTGCCGGTACATTTCTGGATATCCTGTTGAACCATCTTAAGAACTCAGAGAACTGCCAGGTGACCACTGAAAAAAGATCTAATCTTAAGGCTTACGTGAGTATTTTCTATTGTGGCCTGCTTTGAGACAGATTCAGTTCTGTGATCAAAATGAAAAGCTTATCTAACATTGAGCTTATTAAATTTGGGGGTGAGGTTAGCAGTTTCTCAAAGGCACAAGGGAACTCACAAAATACACCACTCTTACTCTTTCTTAAAAAATAGACAAGAAAGGCTTTTTTTTTTTTTTTTTTAACTCAGCCAACACTCAAAAGAATCCCAGTCTGTAAACCACAAGAATTCTTACTGTGTTTGAATCAAAAACACCAAGTAAATTGTTTTTCAGAATCTATTCATACACAATTTAACCAAAGCACGTTACATCTTGAAAAGCACTTATGTTGTATTTTATTTTTTTTAGAAGTTTGTGATAGCTATGTCTTTTTTAATGATCCAATTCAATGAATGCTGTAGAGGAAAATAAGGAGTTTACCCTCAAAAGAAAATTCTTGACAATTTTACTGAGTAATTTCTTCTCAGTGGGTTAATTTCTTTAAAAAGCATCATATAATGTCATAATCTGAAGTTTATTTTATCTTGATCTCTGTAATTCTTAATCATAAGCAGGTTTTCCCTTTATTTAGAATTCTCCTTAACAGCTCCTTCTCACTCTTTATATCTAACAGGTCATTAAGTTGTACTAATTTTATCTTATATATTCCTCTCCAGTATGCCCCCTTCTGTCTGCCACTGCCTTAGACCAAGCTCTCATCATTTGGATTTCTACAATGATTTACTGGGAGAGTGACACAGAGAGATACACATACACACTCTCTCTCCCTCTTCCTCCCTCTTTCTCTCTCTCTCTCTCTCTCACTGAGAGACCACTGGGGCAGGGAAGTGTCAGTGAAAGATGTGGACAAACTGGCGAAGCTACCCTACTTGGGTGGATGAAATATTAGCGAGGACACAGTTGGGATTGCTGCCTTTGTCCCACCTCTCTATTCCCGGACAGGCCTGGTTTTCCTCATCTCTCAATCTTCAGACAATGGGAGTTTGGTAAAGTCAGATATTTATTTATTTATTAAAGATTTTTTACTGATTTTAGAGAGGAAGGAGAGAGAGAGAAATATTAATGTGAGAGCATAACATTGATTGGCTGCCTGCTGTATGCCCCCTATGGGGAATCGAGCCCAAAATCTGGGCATGTGCCCTGACCAGGAGTCAAACCAGCAGCCTTTTGGCACACAGGGTAACGCCTAGCCAACTGAGCCCCGGGCCAGGGCTGAGGTCAGATGTTTAGATAACCATAGAACAGAGGAGAAAATGATCAGTACTGGAAAAAAGATGGACAATCTGAATTGATTCGTGATATTTCCAATTTTTAAATTGAGTTTATTGCTTTTCTTAGCTTTTCTCTTTCTATTAAAATTTGAAGTTTGTACTATGAACACAATAGTTAGCAGGACCTTACTGAGTGTTGATTTTGCTGTTTTTTTAATGCTGGTTTAGTTAACTTTTGAGCACGAGTTCTGTTTACCATGTAGAATATCTCAAACACAATGAGAAGCAAGTATGTGAAGGAATTACTTTGCTTTAAGTGAGGGTGTCAGCAGTAGTGTGTGTGTGTGTGTGTGTGTGTGTGTGTGTGTGTGTGTGTGTAGGTGTGTAGGTAGGTAGTTCTTTGAAGTCTAAGCATCGTGTAGTTACATTTTCTGTCAGTGCAATAAAGTTAAGCAGTTACATCTTGCTTAACTTTAAAAATATCTTACTCTTTTTACATGATGAAAATCAAAATAGAGCAGTATAGTAATTTAATTGCAATTTTGACCCAGCAGATATGAAGGAAATAAGACATTTTAATGGAAAATAAAATATAATTGATAACTTTCTTGCTGTTTCTGCTTGGTGAGGTAATTTCCTAGAGGCAGGAGGCCAAGAAGGGTAACAAAAAGGGCTTTTCTAAATGACTTCCTTGTCTTGATTTAGTTTGGCTTCACCGAGTCTCACCTCATATTTCATTACAGGCACCCACCACATCAGAACAATGTCCTACGTTTTTGTAAATGATTCTTCTCAGACTAATGTGCCCTTGCTGCAAGCCTGTATTGATGGAGACTTTAACTATTCCAAGCGGCTTTTGGAAAGTGGCTTTGACCCAAATATTCGTGACAGCAGGGGCAGAACAGGCCTTCACCTTGCAGCAGCTCGCGGGAATGTAGACATCTGCCAGTTGCTGCACAAATTTGGTGCTGATCTTCTGGCCACAGATTATCAAGGGAACACAGCTCTTCATCTCTGTGGTCATGTGGATACTATTCAATTCTTAGTTTCCAATGGACTCAAAATTGATATTTGGTAAGTTCTCTGTGGTTTTTGAAGTCTGGTCATTTCTTCCCATTAGTCTCCAACCAGAGGGCTAGTCTTGGAGTCTGTTGACTCTGTTTCCTCATTGATCAACTGTAGTGACATGTTCAGAAGGGCACTGAGAACAATGGAACCTTGTTAGGAGAGTGAAGGAACAAGGGGCTGACTTCTGGATTTATGCTGAAGCAGTATAAGTTCTTCTGTGAAAATAGTGGCTGGTTCTGCTATTAATTGTGTGTTGTAATACAAGGGGAAAAGAAGAACTAAAATTTGTTAAATCTATTACAGGCTGGGCACTGTGTTTACTTACGTTAGCTCAAAATGAATAACTTGCAGTAGGTGTTACCTTCGTTTTACAGATAAAATAGTTGTGACAAGAAAGGTTAAATGACTTAACAAAGGTCACATAGCTAGAATTTGAACCTAGTTCCCCCAGATTCCAAAGCTTGTTTGCTTTCCATCACACAATATTCTATGCTCACTTCATAATCTCTGTGGGGCTCAGGGTCCTTTTTATACTGAACATTTTGAAGAAGTGGTTCCCTTTATTTGTTTTAGAGATACTTGCTCGCTTAAGTGGGAAAGATGTCAGGCCACCTTTAAAGCTGAGCTTGACCTTTAAACTGCAGTTACATGTTGCTCTAATGTATTGGTGCTTTAATGTCCCTAAATCTGAGTAAGACAATAAGTGGTTCTACTGTAAAGGTGGTATGTAGTGGGAATTCACTGTAGGATTCAGTGTAAGTTGGGCTCTGTCCTGTTTGGTTGCATTTGTGATTTTTTTTAAGTTATTAGACTTCTAAAAATAAACATTCCATAAGATGTAAATGTCAAATGAAAATGAATCCAGAATTAGACTTTGCATTTAAGTTCTGGGAAGATGCCCTCATTTTCTTTTTCATTCTTACTCACTCACTCTTTGGCCTGTACATTCCTTTTCCTTTTTCCCTAGAAGGGAAAGAAGATGATTAACTCAGAATTCAGGTTTTAGCTTGGCCAGTGGTTCTGCTCTGGGTTTCATTTTGACTGAATTGGGCCTATATGTTCTTCACTGTCTACATAAGTAGGTACTAACAGTGGAGCGCAGCTACTATGATGACCTCTTTATGACCTTTTTTTAGCAATCATCAAGGTGCTACACCCTTAGTTCTGGCAAAGCGCAGGGGAGTGAATAAAGATGTCATCCGATTGCTGGAATCTTTGGAAGAGCAGGAGGTGAAAGGATTTAACAGAGGAACCCACTCAAAACTGGAGACCATGCAGACAGCTGAGAGTGAAAGGTACTTAAGATATAATTTTTTAATGGGCAAGTCACTTTAAGTCCTTGGATCTTTTATGAAAACTTTTTGAGTTTTATATTTATTTGCTTTCAAGTGCAGAGCTTGGATACTTTCTTTGAACTTTATATAGGTCCCTATGGCTCCAGATTACAATTGAGAAGCTGTTCACAGAAAGTACTGTGTGCCCACATGCACGTAATGTTCTGTGCAAGGAAACCTGTGCATCGGCAGCACAGGGGAGAAGAGGTGGTTGAGAACTGATTATGAGGGAAGGAAGCAGAAGTTTGAGAATTTTATTTTATTTTTATTATTTTTTTAAATATATCTTTATTGAGTTCAGAGAGAGGAAAGGAGAGGGAGAGAGAGGGATAGAAACATCAACAACGAGAGTCAGTGATCAGCTGCAGCCCGCAACCCGGGCATATGCCCTGACTGGGAATTAAACCCTGATCACCTGGATCCTAGGTCGACGCTCAACCGCTGAGCCACACTTGGCTGGGCAGGAGTTTGAGAATTTTAGTACAGGTCACAAAAGGAATGGAATGTCAGAAACGCAGAGAGAAAGATAAGTAAGGGTAGGAACTTGGACAGTATTAGAAAACACCAAGAAGGTAGTTTCAAGGATAGGGAAGTGGACTGCTGAGGAAAAATAAAACAGTAGGAGAGAAAGTAAGACAAAACTTAACACGTACACAATTCAGTAATGTGAAAGTGACTTTTACTTGAGTTGGAACAAATGAAATTTGGGCTCCTGTGAATAATTGAAGCTAAGATACAGTGACTGACTGGGTCTTAAATCGCTCATCATTTCTCATCTAGAAGCAGTTCAGAACTCAGTTCAGGGAGCTCTGAAAAGGCAACAAATCATTTTTCTCCTAGTCTTACTGGCTCAGCAGATAAAGTCAGTAGGCCAGACTTGGTTGTGCTAGCATGTAGTTTCATTGACTGCATGGAGTTTAAGCCTTCCAGATTATACTAGGTAAAAGGGACCACGACTTTATAGTCTCCTCCCAAAATTTTCAGTGGAATATATTTCAGGGGCCCTCATCAGCTGTTGACCCAGTAGCTGATTGGTCAGGTTTGGATTTAGGATCATATAGATCACCTAGACCATCAGGCTCATTATTTGAGTCTAAATGAAATCCTCTCTATTTTTCATAGTTCACCCTGCAATTCCTTTGTACCCATGATTGCTTTCCTCCCTCTTCACGTGCTGGCTGGTATATTCATTGGGGACCATTAATTCCAGTCTGAAGCTTAGGACTGTTTTGTTTAGATACTTCAAATATTCATTACTTTCCAAATAAAGAGTTTTACTTCTAGAACAGGGCATGCTTCTCATGAATTATCACTGAAAGCTGGTAAGTAGGTAAAATAAGCAGGAAGTCAAGATGCATTTGCAGCCCTTTCCTCTCACCTGTGTACTTTGGATGACTCAGAATGCCATAAGCAATTTAATAACGTTATCTATTATTTGTTACAGACTATGTTCTTCCAAAATAACTTGACATTTATTTTTATCTTTCTAAAAAATAGTAGTAAATTACTTTAAGCTTTTTTACCATGAGAAATTTCTAAGGATATGTTTTTGGTTTTGCTAGGTAAATTTTTGAGGCCTTGCTTGGTATATTTTGTTAATAGCTAGTTTTCTTGGTACCTTTTTATTACAATTGAGAAGCTATTTTTAACTCAGTGTGAAATAGTCCCCTTTTAACTTTAAGGTTCACATACTGTATTAAATGATTTTTTAGATTTGCCCATTTTTGCTTATTTTCATTAGCACAAATTCTCAAATTAAGAATCTTCATTTTAAATTCTTCTAAATTTAAAATTACCAAATGTGTTTTGGTTTAGTATCTGATGGAGACAACTCATTTGACCTACTTTAAGACTCCTGCTTGGGACTTTTTTGTTAGAAAAGGACTTTTAACTTTGACTTTGCTAGATACAAAACCAAGAAGCATAATCATGGTTTAGCAATTTACAGTTTAAGGTAGTTGTCCAGATACATACATCGGTACATAAGTGTGTGAGATATATATGTGCATATATCAGTTTTCTTTCTTTATGTGTTATAAAGTTGCTCTTTTCCAAATAACATAGTTTATGTTGTTTTTGAAATGGGTGAAATGTGTTGTTGCATGCCCATTTATTTTTTTTGGGGTCTTCCACAGCGCCATGGAAAGCCATTCTCTCCTCAATCCCAACCTACAGCAAGGCGAAGGAGTTCTCTCCAGCTTCCGAACCACATGGCAGGAGTTTGTAGAGGATCTGGGCTTCTGGAGAGTTTTGCTCTTAATCTTTGTCATTGCTTTGCTGTCTCTTGGCATTGCCTACTATGTGAGTGGGGTGCTACCCTTTGTGGAAAACCAGCCTGAACTGGTGCATTAAAGGAGCTCATGGAAGATGGGGCACGTGCCCGTTTCCTGGCTTCCAGTGTTTCGCAGTTTCTCAAAATTATTCTCTTAGTGTAAGGCAGTGAGAGCTGTACATGTTTTTCTTTTTGCATTTTTGCATATCGTAATCCTTTTAGAATGACGTGTTCATTTGAACTAACTACGTACTGTAGTCAAGTATACTGCATCCTAAAGCTACCTCTGACTCAACCTGACTTCTTAGGAACGCACAGCCTTGTTTAATAAAATGTGGAAATGACGAAAGAAAGAAAGAAAGAAAGAAAGATAAGGGAAGTTCTTGCCGTAGAAACCTAATCCTAATGCAGGACCATCTGAAGTGAAGTGTTCAGAAAGAAGAGGGTTTCCTTGTATGAGTAGTTTTGGTTGGTGGTTTTTGTTTGTTTATTTTTGCAAGAGCCCTTTTTCTCTATTTACAGTCTGGAAACAGAGGAAACAATGAAATATTCAGCTTAAAACTTGAAGGGCTTTTTTCAAACCCTTCCTGGTAAGTCAGTATTATTGGAATCTGATTTTTTTTAATACTTTCAAATCTAGTCCCAAACAAAATAGAACTTTTGAAAGTGAGCTATATTTTCTTCAAAAGTGATTGATTTGATCTTATATTTATTTGTTTTTAAGATAATTTTGTTCTTTTGTAAACTGCTTTGCTTGTTGTTAATAGCTGTGAAATGTGAACTTGAGGAGTTCATTTTGTTCACTTTTCAATTTTCCCTAGTGTTTATTTCAAAGGTGGTCTAGTCATCAGTAATATAGTCAGAAAACTTTTTCTATTCAATAGTTAGGGGAAAATAATGCTGATGTTTAATGGTCACTAATTTTGTAGTGCTATTACTATAGTGAAAATTTCAGTGCTGTAAGCTTGCCATGTTGTTACAGTTGTGTCATAGTGTGTAATTATTTCATTTTATGCACACTCCTGTTTAGAAGCCCTATAGAATTGTCATGACAATTTCATCCATGTCAATAATTCTCTGATGGCAAGAATGGATGAAGTATTTCTGAGTTAACAGCGCTGAACACGATTGTGCTGGGTGTTATAAATGCTTTATGAATTGTAATATTATGTAAATTGGAATCTGGCTCCCAGACTGTATTGCAGCATTCAGCAGTATGTTTGAGGGCCTCTTTTGTTAATGATTCTATTATGTATAAATCACATTCTTGGGTTATTAAAAAAGAATATGAAGACTTGATAATTATTCATTGAGTATAGTCAGAAAACTAATGAAAGAACTAATGGTTTTACTTTTTACAACAAAGACATCTAAGCTACTGCTAATTGAATTGTTGCTAGAATTAGAACTTACCGTTTAGAATAGAAGTGGTATCCCTGTGGTTGTTTGCTGCTGGTCCTCCCTCTCGTATTTGCATGTCCAGGATTGAGGAGGCTTTATCCCCTCTAAAGAGCTGCTTTAAAGTTCCTGGTTCACCTGGCTGCTGCAGTACCGGCTCGAAGTCTTGCTTTTTGATTAGATACAAGCAAAACATCTTAGTGTAAATACCGTAAAAACAGTGTATTTTAGAATGGAGAACACTAGAAGTCAATGTATATTCATAATGAATGCTGTGGAATTAGCTTTACATTTGTATGTAAATCTAAACAGATATGCAGAATTGGTTAAATATATATGTATATATGTTGCCTTTTTTATGTTTCCTTTAAGTTCTGATTGCTTTGTATGCTATTCTCTGCATTCAGAATTCAGTAACACTACCAATAAATGTATTTATAATCTCGTAATCACAGTACATTTGTGTAGTGTATCATAGTTTTTCTTTTAATTTAAGGTTTTTTCCAAAAAATGGGTTGCAATTGGCTGTTTAAAAAACAAAGAGTTTTTTTTCAAACCTGGTTAAATAGGTATGTCCAGTTTATATAGGTTTGCTTTAGAATTGCTCTGAAACGAATTTTGGTGAATTGCTTGTAGATTGATTGATTGATTTATTAAATATATCTTTATTGATTTCAGAGAGAGGAAAGGAGAGGGGGAGAGAGAAATAGAAACATCAATGATGAGAGAGTCATTGATCGAGCCCGCAACCCGGGCATGTGCCCTGACCGGGAATCGAACCCTGATCGCCTGGATCCTAGGTCGACGCTCAACCGCTGAGCCACGCCCGGCCGGGCGAATTGCTTGTAGATTTAAAAGTGATAATAACTGCGATGATTAATCACCTCCCAATGATATAAGTCACTTTACATGCCTCATTTTGTTTCATCCTTATGCTCCACCCTATCCCCACTGTGTTTCCCGTTTTTATAAGATGAGGGAACTGACACAGGGATAAGTAGCTTGTCCAAGGTCAAAGCTAGGACACATAGTGGAACAGGTTTTCCAGATTTTTTTTTAGTACATTTTACTGATTTCAGAGAGAGGAAGGGAGAGGGAGAGAAACATCAATGTGCAATTGGTTACCTCCTACACGCCCCCCGACTGGGGCCGGGGACAAGCCTACAACTGAGGTCCATGCCCTTTGGCCGGAATCGAACATGGGACCCTTCAATCCGAAGGCCGACGCTCTAACCACTGAGCCAAACTGGCTAGGGCTCTGTGTGCTTTAATAGTTAACCAAGGCACTGACCTGTTCCTTAAGCTGACACTGTCGTAAACCCTGATCTCTTCTTGTTGATGACCAGGAGAATCACTACAACCTATCTTCTTCCCTTGATAAGCATTTTAAGTGAGAAATCTTTTCACTTCTCAAGGAAAAGTCTGCATGGAATAACGCACTGTCCCTAGGAAGCACCTTACACCACGGGGCGCTGCGAGGGAGCCAAGCAGAAGGTTCCCCGGTCTCCCTAGCAGGCGCTGTGCTACCGCGTTTCCTCTGGCCGGTCGCTACTTTTTCCTATTAGAACAACTATTTCTTCAACCCCAGTGTCTGCTGCGTACTTTCGGTTCAAGTGAGGCGGTTAGTGGCTACAGGATCCTTTGTAAACTGAAGCCCGGGGTTAACAACTGCCCTGCTTGATGGTGTTTACAAGGCCCTTCTCCGCCTGCTGCTCTGGGGTGCCAGAGGCGTCTGCGCTGTCCACTGAGCTCTTCAGTGTTTCCTGCGTGTCCCTTCCCACATCGCTGGGAGCATTTCTAGAAAGGAAATGAGAAATGTGTGAAAACAGGATAACCCACAGCCGGGGTGACTACGCTCACTATTTCTGCTCAGGAATCACTCCTTTAGGAGCGTGACGTGGGCTCTCCTCCCCTTTCCCCCCAAAAGTTTTGTTTTCATTTATTATTTTTCCATGTCCAGATGAGTCTAAGGATCAGTTTAAGAATAAACTCTGACCCACAGTAATTCCAACTAGAAATATGCAGTAGTAAATCTACTCCTGAGATTTTTTTTAAGTGGATAAATTTTTTATTTGCTGAAACCATTACAAATAAATGTGTGCACATTTTATTTTATGAGTAAATATATTTCAGCAAATTTAAATAGTTTTGTCTTTTTTTTTTTTTTTTTACAGTGCCCATGTATGTGCTTTTAAAATTGTATGGTATGCAATGTTAGCTCTACAGAATGCTTCTGTGTCTTTGCATGTTGTCCACAAACCAAATTCCTTTTGGAAGTTCAAGAATAATCGCGAACCTAATTCTCTTGAATTTCATGATGTACGTTGCAAGTACTGAGGTGTGGCACTGCAGAGTCAGTTATTTCTTCCTATAATTGGGCTATGAGAAGGTTATTCTCTGTCACAATCAAAATTAATATTCCCTTTCTTTGGGGATTAATTTCTAAATTCGAAGACTCTGGGTCAGAGTTGGCTGGACTGTTTCACTGAAATTTCAGCCCCTAAGAAACAAAAATAGGTTTTGAAATAGTTTCTAGGTCACTGGCACAGAAAGCTGGCAAAAAGCTGTAACTGACTTTGGATAGTTCTAGTTAGGACAGTCCATCAGCACAGGCTGTTCTTTTGGCCTTTGATTCAAGTTTAGGAGAAAATAAAATGTGGGGATCCCCAAATTTACTCTATAGTTTTAGGTTTGGGTGACTCTCCTTTATTTTAGTAGATCGTCTGACCTGGGGGAGGGAAAACACATTGAATCAGATAGAAGTTCTGTATTTCACCTCACTGAGCTGTCCACATTTATTATATTTATTTAAATTCCATTTTTGGATCAGCCAGTTTAGGCTGTGGTTATACTGAAAAACATGCAGACTTGGAGCTCATAGCTTCATGCTCTACTTAATATGGACTGACCGTGGTAAATAATTAAAGCTTTCTGAACCTCTGTCTTTGTCTGTAAAACAGAAATAATACCCACCTCATAGACTTAAGGAATGAAAATTACTAATCTGAGCGCTGTGTGTGTGTGTGTGTGTATGCATATGCGTGCCGGGCCCTACAGGGCTTATCCTATTGTTACCCCCATTAAGAAAACAAGGCTTAAAAAGTTCAGTCTGTCTCCTGAGGTCATGGAGTAGACAGAACAAGAGTCTGCCTAACGAGGTGTTGTGGGGAGATGTTGTGGGGAGCCGTTAGGACATGGCGCTTTCTCCTGTTGAGTCAGCATATCTGACTGCCTGGCACTTTTAGGTGCTCAGGATAAGTACTCCCTCCTTTGTCTTGGCAGAGTAAATTGCGTGATTTATTGACTTAAGTCTAGCATTTAATGTGTGAATGATTTACACATCACACAATTTCTGATTTGCTAAGGAAGCTGTAATAACTGCTTTCTTTTTAAAAAATATATTAAAATTTTTTTTTCCAGCACCCCAAGGGAAGCACACAAGCACACAACTTGGTCTTCCTACCTCGCCATTTACCGGGTTCATATGAAAACAAAATAAGCCAGGCAGGCCTTCTCACAGACACCCTCCGTGACTGGGAGGCAGAACGGCCAGGTGGCTAAACACGGGCCTTGGAGGCAGGCAGACCCGGCTTGGATCCGAAGCCTACAGTCATGGTGAGGTGGCCTTGGGAGGTTCCACCACCTCGCCCCTATTCTCAGGTTTCTCGTCTGTTAAATGAGAACAGTAACACTCAGTAGAGGCTCCAATGAAATAATGTGTGTAAAATGCTTAATGCAGGGCCTGGTAACTCTCAGTTACTAGTATAATGGTAGGGTCACTTCCCCTTTAGGCCAACCACTGTCTTGAAGTGTGACAGCCCCCAAAGACAGGGCAGCTCCCGTTCTCTTGTAATCGGTCAGGCTGCAGGCACTGGCTGGTTGGCTTCCAGCCAGGAAGACTGGATGGCTTCCGCTCTTTGAGTTTTCATTAAGTAACACCTTAATTATTAGCTTAAAGGACATTGACCACAGTCCCTGCCAGTCTCCCGGAAGCCTCCCCGCGGGAGACGGAAATCATTGGAGGGGCTCCCGAACACTGAGGACAGAAGCGGGCTCCGCTGCCTTGGTGCACGCACTCTTACTGGCCCAGTGCATCTCCAGGTAACAGCGGGGTTTCTACCCTCACGTTTGCAGAGGAGGAAGTGAGGCTCGGCAGCCTTGCAGGCCTGGCAGAAGCTGAGTCCATGCCACCTGACCTCCAGTCGGTGCTCTCGGCACTGCTACCATCTCTCGCCTGAGCATCGGAGGCCAAGAGAGGAGGGACACAGACACCAGTGTCCCTGACAGGTGGGGCTGTCCTGGTCACAACTGTGTCGAGGACCCGCATTTTGGAGCTCTGAGGGAGAGGAAGCGCAGAGACCTCCCCACCAGCACCCTCGGGTCCAGTCCCGCCCTCAGGCCACCCAGCACGCCTGCGCCCCGCCCCCCCCAGCTCCTGCATGGAGCTCAGAGGACCACCCCTCCTCTGCCAGGGCAGGGTGACCGCCACAAGGCAAATCACACCCCTTCGCTCTTGAGCAAAAGGCTGTGAAGGCGTCTGAAATGACAACTCCCTGGCGGTGGCGTCACGCTGCTTTGTCTCCATGGACTATGGGGATCCAATTTCAGTTGTGAAGAAAATGGGCTGGGGAAAAAGTTACTTCATTCGGAAAATTCCGAGAAGCCATAAACAGCCTGCAGCTGGTGAAGGCAGACAATGGCTTCGGTGGAAGAAGCCCTCCAGGGAGAGGGCAGAGGGGGGAGAGGGCAGAGGAGAGGCCGGCCCCAGGCCCCTCGGCCCGCCCCTCCGGCCTGCTCGCGGCCCCCCACAGCCCGTACCCAGTGGCCAGCTGGCTGGGGACCTGTTTTCCCTGGTTTTCATCCTACACGGCCTCCGGCAGCCCATCCCTGGAGCATCCGGCACCTCCCTCTCGTAGATGGTTGGTTGACCTGTGATTCTGAGTTGCTGTTAAAGAAAAAGAGAAATAACATCTTGTTTTTTCATTCCTTTCTCACTTTCTAGCTTGCAATCTCTCCTAAACCCTTTTAGTTTTGTGCTCTTTTCTTTTTTCCCTCCAGTCGGCACAGTGAGAAAGGGAGAAAACAGGATGAAATTCTATTTTATTTTTCATGAGAAACTCGAGTATAATTCCCAGTCCAGATCTTCAGCGAGTCGGGAAGGAGTGACCACTGCCAGGAAAGACCAGGGCACGGAGCAGGTCCGGGGGCAGGTTTCCAGATGTCGCATCCCTCTGCCCGCCTCGCTCTCTCCCTCTCTCTCATAATAAGAAAGCAATATGGCAAGATTACAGACCTTTGGAAGACAGGAGAAAGTCTCCTTACCCCAGCCCCTCCTCCCACCCTGTGTCTTCCTAGCACCAGGTTCCTCGGACACAGCTCCTCACTCTGTCTTCCCTGTCCCCCCAATCTCCAGCTTTGCTGGGGAGCCCCCCCCATGTTCCTCTACAAGTCTGGCCTCCACGGAGTCCCAGCTTCATGGTGTTCCCAGGCTCTGGGAGCTGGTCTTTCCTGAAACTCACCCACAGCCTTGTATTTCCATCCCCAATCAGTCCCCAGGCCAGCGGGCCCCTAGGAAGCGAGCTGTCTCCCCCTGGCTGCCAACCTGCAGGCCTGAGCTGGACCGTCGGTGCGAGGACACTGCCTGCCCCAGTCACAGGGTCAGGGTGTGTGCCCTGGGATGGGGATCAGAGCCGGCCCTCCTTTACCTTCCAAGCTCCCACTCCACCTCTAGATGGTGGGACTTCAATGAATGTCTGAGGAACCTACAGAGGAGACCTTGTGTTCAGATGACAGAAGAACATCAGCTCCTCAGCGCAGAGGAGCCCAGTGCAGGACAGGGAATTCTAGTGCAGGGGAAGAGCTGTGTTTCCCTCGGGTCAGGAAAGAGCAGGACATTGGGCATGGGAAGCGGGGGCAGCTGGGCCTCTAGAGGGGACTATGGGGGTGGGTTCTGGGGAAGGAAGCAGCAGATGGAGCTCCTTGGCACCAACTCAAAATCCAGAACAGTGGGCTCTGTGTTTTTTGTGCTCCCCCATTGGGCGGATGGGGCTCTGAGGACAGCGGCCGAGAGGCAAGTCTGAGTCCCCAGGCAGGGAGATGAGATGCAAAAGACCTCAGAGGTCCAGGTTAGAAACTCAGTGGTGGGACAGACAGCCCGGGAGAGAGGCCCAGGACAGGCTCTGGGAGGGACTTGGGCCACTGCCAGCCAGTTTACCACCCTTACTCCCACCCCCCTCTGTACCCCAATCCCTACACACAGAAACCTGTCATCTGGCCTCCAGCTGGGGAACTCCAGGCTGGCACTCCTGGGCCCGCAGGGTGTGGGGGTGGTGGAGAGAGTGGATGTGATAAAGGTGACATATCCTGGGCGGCAGAAATGATCTCCAGGCAAGTATTTTGCAGAGGCAGGCAGTGTGCTGTCTACAGAGATGTACGTATCTGTAGATGAATCAGTCCACACCCTGCCGTGCCACCAGAAGAGCTGTCACCATTGAAAGGAAAGTGGTAAATTCCCTCTCATTCAGAGAATGCGTCTCTTCTCAACAAGCTGCCCACGGGTTTCTCATCAATGTAGCACTGCATTGTCAGGGAAGGGAACTTACCGTGTGGAAATTCCCACTCCCTCCCGAGAACAGTGCGCGCTGTTACCCTTGGTGAGTAAGAATCCCCCTGTTCTCCCCGCCTCCAGCGGCAGCTTTCCTCTTCGGAAGCCTGCTAAGGTCTTATCCAAACTCTCCGGGCCAGCGTGAAAAAGGCCCAGGGCAGACCTAGGGGTGAGTGTCGCAAGCACCAGCGACTTGATTGATTGGAGCAGATGTCCCAGCGCTTTCCCAGCCCGGCATCTCCTTCTGATGGCAGCATTTTGGTTTGCCTTTGGGCAGCAGCTCTCCTCCACCCTCTGTTCCTGTGCTTCCACTGGGGCAGGGGCACCTGGCCCAGTCCTGGCCGAGCACAGCACTCCTCTCCGGCTGCAGGGATGGACACACACCCCAAGCTGGGCTAGTTGGAGTCAACTGTGGCGGGCACTGCTGGACTCGAGTCTAGGGCACAGCCTACCTGGGAAGAGGGCAGCTAAGAGCTGGGCAGAGTCGGGAAGGCATCCCTGTGGCTTCTGGCTCCAGCTGGTCTTTTCAGTTACAGAACCAAGCAAATTCCCTTCCTGCCTTCTGCCCTTTCTCCCCTCTAGGTGATTTATTTTGCTCTCTATTGGATCATTTCCATTAACATACAAATATGCTACTATCTTCCTGTCTTTCAAAAAGAAAGTTTTCTCTGATAGTAAATGACCCCCCTTCCTCCCTGCCTCCCTCCGACTTCTCCTTCCTTCTCTCATCTTTTCTACTGATTTTGGCTCAGTCCAGTTTGAGTTTGGTTTTTGTCTCTTGGACTAAAATTGTCCTAGCAAATGCCCCAATGATATTGCCCCCTCATATGCCTGCCCAACCCCCTACCCTTCAACGCTGCTTGAGAAAGGCTTAAGCTCTGTTTGGGGTTTATTTCAGGTGTCATGAGGCTACTGAACCATCCAAACCCACACTCCTTTTCCCCTCTACAGTGTAAAATAAAAACATGTTAAAAACTGAATACCTGTATCTTTCTATTATATAATTAATACTAAATTTATATTTTAATTACAGAAGAGGGAAAATTACTCATAATCCAGCTATGAGCATTTTGGCCTATTTCCTTACAGATGTTCCCCCACACACATTTACACGGCGATAGTCCAGTGCACACAAAATGCATGTTGCTACCTACCATCAGCAGCACACAGCTGCCGTTAGCCTTTCTCTCCTTCTGTGGCTTTTCAAAGTCCCCATTTTCAATGGCTCCCCTTCGGTGGCGGCAGAGCTGTAGCTGTTGCTGTAACTAACCATTCTTTTATTGTTTCCAGGAACCTAGCTTTCATCACCTGGAGTTTGATGCTGATGCCCGAGCCCCACCCCTGGAGATTCGGATTTGGTAGATCTGGGGCGGGTTCCAAGAATTCCAGTTTCTAAGCAGTGGCCAGGTGATCCCAATGCTGCGGCCTCAGCATGTAGAACTCACCTGGGGGCTAAAACGTGTTTGCTGTTCAGGTGATTCCTAAGCATCTTCAGGCGTGAGAAGCCCAGATATAGATGAGTTGTTTACTTGCCACTTACCAAACACTAATTGGGCACCTGTGGCTTTTTAGAAGCCTGTATTTGTCTTGAGGGCCAAGTTTCCAAGGGCGGGGTATGCCCTACAGCTTCATGCCTGAAGCCCCCAGGAACCCCCAATTCCACATAATCTAAAAAGGGAAAACATTGCTGGAGGGTTTCTTTCACTATTCTCTTATAACTTCCATTCATTTGGTCAGAGACTAAGGGGCAGATTTCGGGGGGATCTGAGCCCTCAGTGATGCTGATTCACTATGTCCGGACGCTGTGATGAGTAAAACCTGGTCCTCTCCTCTAGAGCTGGCAGCCAATAGAAAGATGAACGCAAAATAAATAAATGAGACACAGCCTGGGGAAGAATGAGGGTAGAGGAAGCATGGGGAAGGGGCACTTGGCATCTGGAGAAGGGCCGCTTGGCTGGCCTTGGAGATCGGGGAGACTGAGCTGAGTCAGAGTCAGCAGCTGGCTGGGTGAAGGACCGTGGGAAGGGCAGCCGTGGCCCATGGAACAACACGGGCAGAGGCAAGGAGCTGTGGGCTGTCCTGGGCTGCTGGGGTGGGGTGGTGAGAAGTGGAGCTGGAGGGCGAGGTGGGCAGGTGCAGGGACAGCTTGGAAACTCTCATCTCTGGTCCCTGAGCCCAACGGGGACCCAGGGTAGGACCATTTGGGGATTTTCAAGCAGCTCCTAAGTGAACTGACGTGCTTTCTCCAGCTGCTCACGATTTCACCTCCAAGGAACACATTTGGTCAGTCATTCCCTGCTCCTGGTCCAGGCCTGCACATACCTGGCGGCCACACAACCCAGCAATAGTCCTGCAGCTGGAACCACACACCACAGCCGGCCCGAGGCAGACATGCTCAGGGCCAGGTCCCCTGTCCAGGGTAACACTATGACTGGATGTCTTAGCAAATGTTACCTGTAAGGGAGGGCAGACCAGATGGAGGCGAACGCCGTCTTTGGTAAAGAAGCAGCTGTCACTCATCCTAGCCAGTAGGGGGCTATGTTTAGTATTTGGGTTGTTTTGTCTTTACTTGGATAACGTCATGAAGTGGTCTGTTCAGACTCACTTCACGTTGCAGAGTGACCTTGTCGGATGTTAGTGTCCTTCGAGATTGTTTATGTTCAACAGGAGACCAGCTAGGCCAGTGTCTAGGAAGACTAAGGCCTCGCTCAGCATAAAGGCAGTTTCCAGAGGTCAGGGCTGCTTTTTCCTTCTTACCATTAAAGATTGAGAATCAGTGTTTTAGTTTGTGGGTCACTTTTTTTTTTTTTAATACGTCTTTATTGATTTCAGAGAGAGGGAGAGGGAGAGAGAGATAGAAACATCAATGATGAGAGTCATTGATCGGCTGCCTCCTACAGACCCCCGACTGGGGATCGAGCCCGCAACACGGGCCTGTGCCCTGACCCGAAATTGAACCCTGACCTCCTGGATCCTAGGTCAGTGCTCAACCGCTGAGCCACACCGGCCGGGCTGAGGGTCACTTTTTAAAGTTGCCTCATAGTCCAATACGTGCTCGAGGGGCAGAACAGGGGAGAGCAGGGCAGAGCTCCCTTTCAAGTTCTTAGGAAACCCCACCTAAGCCAACTCTTCGAATTCATACCTCATTGGCTGTCCCTAGTTTTAAGAGAACTGGGGAATCTTTCTGCTGGGGCATGTCGCTGGGTAAGGCAGAAAGGAACAGTCTCTCTCTGGGGAAGCCTGGGCTCAGGAACCGGGAAATTCTAGGCCCTGAAGGGTGTCAAGATCTTATCTTCTCCTTATCAGTATTGAACATTCCTGCAACCAGAGTTGGCCAGAACCTTTACCGTAAAGAATGAGCCTGTCTCCTGGGTTATTCCTGTAAGGAAGAATTTGCTTCCCCTGTTTTCCTACCACCTGCTCAGAGAGCTGAGTGGCAGGAATACCGTCAGAACTGCCCACGGCCACAGGGAGAGGTGCCGGGACCGGACCGGAGAGGAGAGGCCTCTGAGCTGGGCCGGTCTGCGCTGCTAGAAGGTCTGTCCCACCCTTAGGGAAGATAAACAGTGGGAGGACCTCGTGAAACAAGGCATCAGAGCTCACGAGAAGGAAGCCTCCTCGCCTTCCCTTTTATTCTGTAAACCAGCAGCACGGGTGGGAAGCCCAGAGGCCTCCAGCTGGGACAGACAGTAGGTCCCACTAATGCCCAATTGACACTAATGCCCATCCCCACCCCCACCTCACACGTGACTGCCACCTGGAGTAGAACTCCACTCCCTTCAGAGTGCCGCCCAGTCATTTTCCCGAGGCCCCCAAAGGGACCCCTCACAGGTACCCCGTTACAGGATGCCAGGTGCCAGGTTCATTTCCTCATTAACACAAATGTACTGAGCACCTTTGAGACGCCAGGTTTTGTGCTAAATGACAAATGATTCAGGTGTCAATGAGAAACACATCACTGGATGTATAGAGCAGACAGTTTATTGGGGGAAGGCACACGGTTATTGAATAAATATACATTGCCCGGCAAGGGGTTCTGGGTGGGGACAAGAAGAGACTAAAGAATGAAAAAAAATTTTTTTTAAATTTATAGATAACCAGAATCTCTCTTGCTGTAATTTATATTTCCACTTCCCCTGATTCAGGCAACTCTGAGCATGAGAAAAGCACTTGGTTGTTGGAGTACTATTTAATGTGTTACAGAGAACAAGTTTTTTGAATCTATGAGAATTTTCTGGAAGTCACATGTCATTTTCACTTTCACCTATTAAAATCGAAGCTTACACTCAGCAGTGCGGAGGTGGCAGCCAGCCGTACACAGGCTGGGTCTCAGGCCTGAGCCCAAGGCTGTCGCTCTCAGGAAGCAGAGACCAGCTCAGCAAGCTGCAGTCCTGGGTTCAAACGAACTGATTTTGAAAGAAAGACTTGTGAAAACTGGTTGCTGTGAACTAACAGAAAATACTCAACGTCTGTGATTAATCTCAACTCACTGTGGTCTTGGGGGTGGGACGCAGCACATTTTGAGAGGCAGTGAGGAGAGAGAGAGCCGGAGGAAATGGGGTTCCTGGGCTGGGGTGGAGCCTGAGGCTGGACGAGACCCCTTCACACATCTGCTTCCTCATAAGGGACCCCTCGCTGCCAGCTCTGCAGGGTGGAAGCTAAACGGGCCCTGGCCAGGAGCCCGAGCCAGGACTCACCTGGGAGGGACATCAGCTAAGCTCTTCCAAGCAAATGCCGAAGCTGCTATTGCAATGATCATAAATTCGTACAGATTCCCCCAGTACCCTGGCCACCGTGTCTGTGGAGTCACTTTTCCGTTTACTGGATGCAGAGGAGACCCAGCCGTCTGGGCTGCGGGGGGGGGGGGGGGGGGGGGGGGGGTGTACCTGTGAGTGTGCATGTGTGCGTGTGGGGACGCCTACGTTTTTCAGGAGTCAGGATATTTGCATAACATATCTTTGCAGATACCAGGCAAACAGGAAGTTTCAGAACCTATGCCATTTCCTTTCACTGTGAATCAGCAGCCTCTGTTTCTCACGTAGAAATGATGAAGATCGCACGGTGAGGCGCTGGGAGGCGAAGCACAGCAGGAGCACAAAGGCCCACAGTCACCTTCTCGGTGGCGACTTCCTGGACACCCACCTCCACCTGCACTCCTAGGTCATCTCTCTACCCAGCCGGCCTCCTAGAGCGCTTCAGGAGAAGTTTGGAGGCCAGCCCTAAACGGATTGAAAAACCAGCCTCCAGCCAGTTACACCGAGGCTGAGAATGAGGCCCAGCGGGAGGTGGGGGGGGGAGCCCGCCGCCTAGCTCCCGCCCCAGGGTTGCATCGCAGGGGCACCTCCAGCAAACAAGCTCGCCCCGCACTGGGCACCAGGATACCTGGGATCAGACTCCCTGCTCTGCCAGAGAGACCTGGGGAAGCTGCCTTCCCCCTGAGCCTCGGTTTCCCCATCAGCTAATTCGGGCTGATAATGGTTCCCTGAAGGTTTGGGGATAAAAACGCACAGGAAAGGTGAGGCACTGAGGCAGCAAATAAAAAGCACAGGCTTTGGAGTCAAATATCTGAGTTCAAAACCCAGCTCCATTGTATCCTGGCCATGAGACTTTGGGCAATTTACCGGACTTTCCTCAGTCTTAATTTGCCCATCTGTAAAATGGAAATAATAAGAACATCTACCTGCCAGTCTATCTAGAGGGCTAAATAATAGAATCACTTAGCACCAAGCACAGTGTCCGGCTCACACAAAGCTCTCAACAAAATGAAGCAGTTTTCCCACTGCCGCCCCCCCCCCCAGTACTGCGAGATCTGTGAGGTGGGGACAGATGCTGATCTTTGTCAATGAGTGCCCAGCACCTGGCTTGGCTGTAATAAGACTTAATAAATCTGCTGAACAAATGAATGTATGTTCCTGGTTCATAGCAGGTGCTGAGGAAATGTATCCACATAAAATAAATTTATATAAAAGCCACAGCCCAAATCATGCTTTCTCTGTTTTTGAAATTCCTAAAAGGCGCGCAGTGTAGAATTATGATTACAAACGTCAGATCCATGTGTCCTTTAACTGCTCCCTGCCTCACTGTCCTGATCTATACAATGGGCACAATAGTAGTCGCCCATCCACACTGGGTTAAATGAGATATGCATGCAAAACACTTAACAAAGCACCATGCACATACTAAATATGTGGAGGACCATGTCAGAGAAGTCCCAGCTCCATGCCCCTGGGAGAAGATGGCTTGAAGACAACTTTTTTCTGAGACGACAAGCCTGGGGACTGGCATGCCTCTCGCCTCATTTCTCTTGGTTCCCGCCTTCCCACCAGTATCCCTCTCCCTCGTCAGGCCCAGTGGTCTTTTCTTGTTGAGGAGTTGGTGCTTTGGAAGCGGGGCTCTCCCCACCCCTGTGGGATCCTGCAGAGGACAGTGAGCCACACCCAGTGACCTCAACCATCACCCAGGAGGGCGGGGTACAGGAGGCTCGTCTACGAGGAAGACAGCACAGTCCCCCAGGTATTCACTCTGGGACATGCTGCTTGGCTCTCTCCTCAAGTCATCTGTGCCACAGTTGTGCTCACTGGTCACTCGTCAGAGAGTAAGTCCAGGACCCAGTGGCCACACAGGCTAAGAGCCAAGGTTCATCCAGGCTCTGCACAAGCAGGACGTCTGATCTCAGGCGACTCTGCTCCTGTCTGTTGACCTCAGTTTCCTAACCTGTAAATGAGCACCCAGGAATATATTGAAAACTTTGAACACCCAGCTTTGGCACTAACCTGTGAAACGAAGGCCAGCCAGTACCTGCCACAGGCAAACTTGCTAAATAGTAGTTCTGCTAATTTCTACTACAGAGGTTGTTATGGCTCCCGGCACATTGTAAACACCCCAAGCATTAGCCACCACCGTCACTATGCCTCTGTTTAGCTCATGTCACACAGTTCCTGGCACTGCCTCCAGTGGAGGGACATTCAGAGAAGTGGTGGCTCTGGACAGACCTTGTCTTGGTCTCTCCCAGGTTAACTCGGGCCCTCTTCCCTTTCTGCTCACCAGAAATTCACTGAGGTGCTGGGGATGGGATAGGACCTTTTATCTGCCCAACGTGACTCAGAGTGCCCCCCCTCTGCTACCCATGGGGTGGGAGCTGCAAACACTCCCTGCAAATCTTTACACAAAAGCCAGATTCCTGGTGGCCTAGTCACTGAGTGTATATTTACAGTACAAGCTGAGCTCGTGTGTGGATATCATGTCACACACTGGGGCCCCTGTGCTGCTGGAAGGAACAACCCAGAGATGTTTATTGGGCACTTACCACTGAACGGGCTCTGTGTCAGGGGCCAGAGGCACTTCCCCTCGTGGTGCTCTTTGGACCAGTTTCTTAAAAGGGTTCCCAGGGTATCTGGAGCAGAGAGGCAGCTGTCCATAGCAGCAGGAGCACCAAGGACACCAGGCCCGGCCGCCCAGAGACCGAGGTCGCCTCTGCCCCAGGGAGGCCTGCTGGAGTCCTCATCTGCTAAGAGCCAGGACAGCCGGTCACCCTGCCTGGGCTTGGACTGCCTGCTGGGCCCCCTGTCGTGAGGATTCAACGCAGCCACGTCTCCTGCAGACTGGGCAGCCCATCTGTGTGCTGGCTGCATATTTATGAAGTCCTCTCTGTCACCTCATAAAAGATGCTCCAGTCGGAGCAAGCCTGGAAGTCGTCCAGGGAGGGTGGTGACTGGACCTCGGGGCACTGGCTCTGCGAGTGTAACCTAGGTGACGGCTGCCCACCAAAGCCAGGTGACCAGTGCAAACCCAAATGGGATTTTCTGGGAACTATTTTATCAGAGGACTTTTTTTCAGTACTGCAATCTTCGTGAATGGAACCCAGCAGGAATTCAACCAACCACGGTTTTTCTGAGCATCTGTATCTGTCCCTTTCTATATCATAACTATTCACAATATAGCACAACATTGTAGCCATAAAGCTACCGTTTCTTGTCTGTGAACTATCTCTAGCAGGTATTTATCTATTCTCTCGTTTGATGTATGATTTGTCAAAAACCCCTGAGGAAGGAATTATAATAGCAATAACTTCTATAATAAATATACTTTTAATTATAAATAAAATAAATTTAAATAAATAAAACATTTATTAAATGTTTTCAACATGCTAGGCATGGTGCTCATTGTCTTATAATTAACATCTCATTTGCTCCCTCCAAGAGTCTTGTAAAATAAGTACTATTATTACCCCATTTTACAGATGAGTAAGGGGAGACCTGAAACTCCAGCCCAGATCTGCTGCTCCAGAGCCTGTGAGCTTCCCCACTGCACCATCCAGCCTCCCTTCTCAGCCCTATTTCTTTTCACTGGTCTCCTGCCAGGAGAGGCAAGGGCTGGAGGGGCTGAGGAACCCATGGTCGGTAGGAGTGTGCCAGCTGAATGGCCAAGGTCCAGAATGTGACAGCCCCCCTGGCTCGCGCAGCAGGCCCGAATTCTGGGGCTGGCTGGCTTCCCACTGCCTCCCTGCCCGTCAGTGCAGACCCGTGGTAATTCCCTCGTTAGCACACGAAGTCCTCTGGGTGACTTCTGAGGCTGCACCGACACTCAATTAGATTTGTTTGGGGGCTGATACTAGAGGAAATGGGACCAACGAAGATCAGCAGAAAGTCCCGAGCTCCCAGGTACTTCCTACCGCCCCTCCCCAGTCCCCCTTTCATTAACACCTGAATTTGACGTCGGATGTTTTGTGTTTCAATGTGAGTGCTTAGGTTTTTCTGGGGATTTGCAACCCCCAAGGACCCAGCTCTAGCAGTCCCCCCCTCCCCCTCCCTGCCCCCCCACCTTCCCCAGGTGCACCAGCTCAACCCGCAGGGGGCCTGGCTCACACCTCCAGGGAGAAGTAATTCTCTGGCTTTTAGAACCAGTGAAAACACAGGTCCTGCTGTGTGTAAACAAAGGTCTTACTTATGTCAAGTTAGGCAGTTTAGAATGTCAATAAAATTTGGAAGTAAAATTTTGGAATGATTCTGGAATATAATTGAAAGCATTGTCACACATGAGATTCTTGAATTTTAAAATATTTCCCTTCTTTCTCTTCCCAAATGCTGTTTTTCTTATGAAATTGCTCCTCCCTCTTCTTGGCATAGGTACCTCTACTTTGGAAAATCACACTGTTTTATTCACTCAACAGGGCAGGGTGCAGCCTTATTTGTCTTTGTAACACCCAAGTAAATATTTATTAAATGAATATTCTGGAGAAAAATGTCTTTTTTTCTTCCAGTTTGAACACGTCTTTCCATTGTGTCAATCTTCACTGATATGCTCCCAGGAGCGTCACTGGAATGTCGTTAGCAAATGATTTAACACATATTTAAATGTGCTATTTACTTCTCTGGGTCAGAGTCTTGGAAGAGATCAAGGGCAGGAGTTCAACCTCAAGGGCATAATCCTGGGATTCCAAGCCCCCGCGCCTCAGGCCTTTCTCATGAAGTCTGCAGCGGGTTGCTGCTGCTGTTAGAGTCCTTGTCACACTGTCCCTTGGGGCCTCACATAGGCCAGCTGCTTCTGAGCTCACTGAAGGGGCTCTGCCTTCACCTGTGGTGCCTTTTGGGAACCAATTTCTAGGGGAGCCCCTGGTGCACTGCACCCCTCTGTAAGCTGACAGTTGCTCCGTGGGTTTTCATTTTTAATTTATTTTTTTATTGAGGCAACATTGGTTAATAATATAAATTTCAGGCATGCACCCTTATAATTTGGTATCTGTAGACTCTATTGTGTGTTTACCACCAAAGGCCTAGCTTCCATCGTTTACGATATATTTGACCCCTTCGCCGATTTGGGCCTCCCTATACCTCCCTGCTCATCTGTGACCGCCATTCTGTTGTCTGTATCTACAAGTTTGTTTTTATTTTGTTATGTTTGTTCGTTTGTTAGTTTTTCATTTTATATACCACATAGGAGTGAAATCATACCGGTTTCATCTTTTTCTGTGTGACTTATTTCACTTAACATAATAGTCCCAAGATTCATTTATATTCATATTGTCACGAATGGCAGTATTTCATCTTTTTTATGGCTGAGTAGTATTCCATTTCAGGTATGTACCACATCTGGGTTTTCATTCTTACCAAGCTCCTCAAAGGAAGCCTGTTGTGTTTGGTTTGTTTAGCTGGTTGGTTTGATTAACCTCTTGTTCCTTCCACTGAAGAAATAGACCCTAATCTCCAGAGAGCATTTTGAATGACTGTCACACTCCGAGTCTCTCCTTCTACTGTCCCAGGTGCAGCCCAAGAAGAACCTTGCTCACTGAGACCCTCCTCCCACCTCATGAGAGGGACAACTGACCCCTCCCTGATTATTCAGGGGTCCTACTTCTGGTGTCACAGGTCTTAAACATCAGCTCCAGTGTCCTCTTCACCTTTCTCCAGAAGCCCTAGGAGTGAGCGCTCATGAAATAGGCAAAGTTTCTGTGGCCCTCCCTCCCATTCCAGAATTCCTGCGGTGGGCATGCTGAGTCAGTCCTGCTTTATTAGGGTAGGCTGACCACTGTTAACAACTAGACCCCCAAATGCCTTACTCCAGCGCAATAGAAGGGTATTTCTAGATTATATAACATTCTAGGGTGGAAGTCCCAGGTCAGTAGGTGTCTCTGTGCTTCATGGCAATCCAGTGACCCAGGCTCCTTCCAGCTTTGGCTCCATCCTCCCCAAGTGCCTTGAGACAGTGAAAGGGGAAGCATGCTGCTATCTCAGAAGCTCCCCACACTCCATTGGCTGGAAGTCAGCCTCAGGGCCACTCCTGCCTGCAAGAGGGGCTGGGAAAGACTGCCCACCCTCACCCAGCAAGAAGATGGGTTTTGGTGGAAAATCCACAGCCCCTATGACAGACCCAAGTTCACCCTCCCTTACCTTCCTGCTCTCACCCCATTTGTCACCCTTGCAATGTGACATATTGAAAATTTTATAACTCAGGAACTAATACAATCGGGAGACAGCCACCTACTGCTTCCAAGGAGCAGATGATAGAATCAGGCTCAGCAAGACCGATCCTGGCTGTCGTGGTGATACACGCCATGTCTCAGCGCTGGTCTGCATTAGTGTTCTTTGTGTTTTCATTTTGTTTGTTTTAAAATTTATTGCTGTGCCATTATTCATTATCCCCAGGGCTCACTGATGCAGACCAGTTCCAGGGGAAATAAGAACCAAACATTAGCAGACATCTTCCCTGAGACAAGTACATATCAGAGCTTGGGGCTCAGTATCAGTCTTGTGATATTAATCTTTGGATAAGTTCCATTCAGACACATTTGCCTTAATGACATTGCTAATGGAAAACAGGACCAGACTTGGGATCATAGCCCTTGACACCAGGGTCCTGTGTCCCCACCCCAGCTGAGGCTGGCTCAGCCCATCTAGGAAGGAACAGCAGAAGCCAGGTTGATTTAGGAAAGCATTGGACATTTATTGGGTACCTTGTGGAATAATGTGAACTTTGGTCTTGGAGGTGGGGGAGGGGTACACAAGAAGGGGGGATCCAATGTGGCACCTCCAAAACCTGTGCAGTGGTCCATGGGAAATTGTCCAGCTGAAGGCAGTCTCTGTCTTATGGTGAGAGAGACTCCCCAGTGTTTGGTTACCTCATGGTTCCTTTTTTTCTTCCTAATTGTTCTCACTGAGTGAAACTCGGCCAGGGCCTGCCCTGTGCTGTGTATCCACCAGCTCACCCTAGCTCGTCCTGACACCCTCCCCTCACTGTCTCAGGGCTTACGATCCTGCTGGCACTCTTGGTCTGTGAATTCGGTGAGCCCCCCATTTCCAGGTTCAGCCTTCTCCACCTTGAACGCCCCCCGCCTGTATCTCTGCTTGAAAGCCCCTGTGAGAACCTCCTGCTGTGGGCCCTCCCCCACGCTGGTCATGGGGGGCCCAGTGTCTGGACTCTTCCTGCTTGCTCAGGCTGAGGGTCTGGGCACCTCTAGGTATTGTCCTCCTCCTTGGCACCTCCCTCCATCTGCAGCCTGCAGTGGGGTTAGTTGTTCCATCCCAAGAGCCCATATACTCTCTTCTCCTTGCCCCACAGCTAGGGACCTCCTGTGTGCTACCTGACCGTGGAGCCTGCACCAGTCATGAGGGTCAGTCCCACCTCCAAACCTTCCTTCTGCTTTTTCCCATCCAGGAATGCCCCATCTGTCCCTTTCCACCCAGGCATATCTTGTCCTTGCTCAAGGCCCAGCTCCTTCATGGAGCCTCCTATGACAAGCCCGCAGTGGATTTCTTGAGCTCTACCTAGTTCAGGACACTTGGGTTAGAATAACTATTACCACGCCAGGTGAGTGGGCCTTAAGCAGAGTCCTGGACCACACACCCATGTCCTAGCTGCAAGGTACCCTGGAAAATAGTGTTTGGAAGGTTCTGCTTTTTAGCAGGAGGTGGACACTCATTCATGAGGTGGGGAATTCCCCAACAACAGGAAGGAGGTTCAGCTGCAGGGCAACCAAAACAAATGACAAATGTTCACCACTCCTTCTACATCTAGTATGGGAACAGAAAGTATGAATGTGGAAGAACAGTCACTTCTGTTTTTAAAAAGGAACACAGCAGAACGGAAATTGGGGAGGTTATCAATGTAATAAGATTCTGCTCAGTGGGAATTGGGGAAGTTTAGTGGAAAGGCGGACCTCAAAGGGTTTGGACGATTGAGATAGATGGAGAAGAGGTAGGGAGGGTCCCCAGGCTGGAAAACCACCCAGAGGTCAAAGTTAGCTTGACATGGATGTGGCATCAGGGAGGAGACAGCCCATCACCTCTACTGAGTCAGCTCTGTCCAGATTCGAGGTCCAACATGGGAAGGCCCATCTCATCCAACATCTGTTTTCCGCCAGCTCACCCTAGCTCGCCCTGACACCCTCCCCTCACTGTCTCAGGGCTTACGGTCCTGCTGGCACTGTTGATCTGTGGCTTTGGTGAGCATTAGTCAGAAGAAGTCCTATTTATCAGGAACTGAGAGAGGCATCACCACTATCCTTTTAAGCGGGTGAATGAGGAGGGCCCACTTTTGACATCCAACTACATGACGCGGCATTATACCCGGAATAACAATGAACTGAAATCAGTTGCTACTAATTGCTCAGTGTAAAGCTGTTTTCAAAGGGCAAGGTAACAGGCAAAGAGAGGTTACCAAAAATGAAAATATTGTTTTTTTTTTGTCCCTAGTATCTGTCACAGTTTTCGTTATAGATAAAGCAACAATGGCCTCTTAGACCGATGGTTCCTAACATGGATGGTTAGCAGGAATCACCTGGTGAGCTCTTAAAAAGTATTCCCAGGTCCATCCCAGATCAGTCCTAAATCAAGACTTCTAAGAAGGGAGCTGGGATATCCATACTGTCCGACAGGTCTCTGATCACCTGATCATTTTTTTAGCCTCATTTCTCTCTGTTCATCAGATTGGATAATTCTTATCGACATATCATTGTTTGCTGCCACGTTCTTCTGTCATCTCCAATCTTCTGTTGAGCCTATCAAATTTTTATGTGATATTATATTTTCCAGTTTCAGAATTTCAAGTTTATTTTTTAATAGTTTCTATTTATCTGCTATGATTTTCTATCTTTTCATTCATTGTGAACTTATTTTTCTTTTCACCCTTTAGCATAATTATAACCGATGCTTTAAAGGCCTAGTCTCCTTATTCCAGTATCTGGGTCATCTCCTTGTGTCTCCAGTGATTGCCTTTTCTCTTCAATATGGGTTACATTTTCTGTACTTGAAATGACTTTGAATTTGATCATTGTAAACAATACATTGTACAGACTCTAAGTTCCATTACGTCCTTTGGTAAAGTGTTGGTTTCTATTATCATTGTTGGTTTAGCAGGCAGCCAACTTGGTTGAACTCAAACATCAAACTCTACCTCTGCTCCAGTGGGCAGCAGCTGCATTCGCTGTTTCTTTTGGCCTGAGCTTAAATGCTTGGATTTTGACCCATACCTGTGCAACTCAGAAGTCAGTCAAAGATTTGGGCAGGGTTTACATGCAGAACTTGGGACCCCCTCTTTTTGTCTCTATGCTTTCTAGGGTTTTTCCCTCACTTTATTGCTGCTGTGGCAGCCCCAAATTCAGTTTTCTGATTCTTCAAGCCAGTAGGGTTTTCAGTTTGTTTCCAAATTATAGTTATTCTGCAGACTTGATTGGGGTCTCCCATTAGGTAAAAACCGATAAAAATAAAGATTTTTTTAAAGCGAAGCTTAACCAGGGTCATTTGTGTCAACTCCCCTCGTTCGCGCTTGATTACGCTCATGATCTACTGGCTTCACATGGTGTTTTTTATTCTTTGTCCAGAGTTTATCATTGTTATCTGCATGATATCTGTGCGAGGGTTAGTCCAACATGAACTATTACAACATTTTTGGAAAACAGAACACTATCTCTAATACTTTTACTACTTTTAAACAGTCACTGGGAAATTTGGATTTTTTTCCTAGCAAGGCTGTAAAATGCAGTCATAGTTAAAATCCTGGACTCTGCAGCTAAACTTCTTGGGTTCAAATCCCTTCTCTGACATCGTGTGACTTTGTGCAAAATTCTTGTCTTCACTGTGCCTCATTGCCTTCACCTTTAAAAACGGGGATAAGTCCAAAGTATCTCCTGGATTTGCTGTGCTGTTTAAATAAATTAACATGTAAAGAGTGTGGAGGAGTGCCGGGTTCATGGCAAATAGAGAAGCAGGTTTTGCTGGGGTTTATTGACATTATCTCCCCTCTCATCTCGGTAGATTTTTTTGGTGCCTAGGGTTTGGGGCAAAATTACCACCACCATTCAGATATGCAGACTGAAGATGCCCAACTGTAAACAAAAGTCAAAGATTCTGGCTCCAGGCCTCTTGTTAAATAGGAACATCCTGTTAGGAAGCTGTTCTGTCCTAACAGCTGTTTGAAGAGCTACAACATTTGCATTGTCTAAAAGAAAAAGCCTGATCTCACAAAAGCTTTCCTCCTGGGTCACATCACCCAGCCCTGAGTACATATTCGGAACCAATGACTTCTTCTACCGGGCTTAGTTTATTATTAACAGTTTCCTTTAAAGTCTAGCTAAACCCGAGCTGGTGCAGCTGGACGTGGTAAGGAGTGAGAGCCGGGCTGTTGATTGCTCAGCCCTGAGCACCAGGAAGATTCCGGCACTTGCTCCACTCAGATTTCCTCTCTCCAGCTCCCCCATACCACAAATCAACTTTCCAAAAAGCCAGTGATGGGTTTCCCTTTTAAAAAGACCATCTCCTGATGAAGCTGTGAGAGAAGGCTGGTTTTGAAAAGGGCCTCTTTTCAGCAGGGTTACAAAGATGACCTGAAGGCTTCAGGGGGTATATTTTTTTAAACATTTGAATTCAAATATTTTTAGGCAGGACAGGCACCACCAATCTCTATGATGCATTGACTGGCTCCTGTAGCATTTAGGTTTGTAACCCTTGTGGCAAGTTCTGTTCAGGGGCATCTAGGAAAGTACAAGAAGCCCTGGGTTTGGCCTCGGTCATTGGCATCTGAGTAAAGGGACATGCCCTTGGGAACAAGCACTCGGAGTCCAATTTCAGCACACCTCCACAGTGATCTGTGCCTGGCTCGTTTAGACACTGATTAACTTTTCAGAGAAACACAAGCGTTAGGCAAATTCCATTCACCTGTCGGGAGATATAAACATAAGCAAACATTAACCTAGGCACACGGTTTTACAACCCACAGCAGCCCTTGGACACAGGCAGTGCCCGCTTGCCCCTGGGTCCAGGTAACTGCTTGGTTGAAGGAGTGAAGCTGATAGCAACGTGCTTTCAATTTATGCGAACAGATATGGGCACGTGTCCCCTGGAATGTGGACTTGTCCATCCCACAGTTTCTGTATGGGCAAGAAACACAAACACGTACCCTCCGAAGCTATGCTGTATTATGTCACAGTACTGGCTGACCTGGTTTTAAAGATTTATGCCAAAACATATAAGCCACTGAAAATGTCTTGCAGAATGGGGGTGCAAAGGGACAGAAGCCTTGGTAACCTGAGACCTGGCTATGGCAGGCATCCGGCCCCTGACTCCTGCGCAGCAAGCTGGGGCTGGTCACTGCTGCATTCCTTTGCTGTGTGGTTGAGGTAGAGCCAGCAAGAGAGGCTTTTTTTTGGATGATTAAGGGTGGAAACAAGGCTGGGGCGTCTGGTCAACCCTCAAAAAGCATACACCTCTCTGAGACTGAAAATGCCAGGATAGTGTAGGACTGACCTCCCCCCTCCATGGCATCCACCAGGCCACTTCTGCCATCCCCACCCCCTTAGGTGTCTGGTGCTGGTGGCCGGATGTTCTGGAACCCACAGTCAGAACACTGGTCCTATTGGAAGCATAACATCCCTCAGCTGACGGGCCCTACCTGCAGAGTCCTGGACACTTTCCTGACAGTTCAGAGGACACGCTCTCTCCTTATTTCCCCAAGAAGCAAATCTCCACCCTCAACTCCCCTCCCTCTCTTCCCCTGCTCTGCATCGGTGAACGACTCCTTCACTCTGTTATCCGCTCCATTCGGAGTCCTGGGCTTGCCAGCATCCTGGGCAGGGGAGAAAGGTGACCACAGAGAGGGACCTTGGAATAAATAAGAAATGTGAGTTTGATTCTGACATGTCACACAACTAGTGTTAATTATAAAACTGGGATTTTTTTCTCTATCATCAACCCTGACTTGACAGGCAGTTTGGGGTCATGGTTCAGAGCATGAATTATGGAGTCAGACAGACCCGGTGTAGTGGTGGTTCTGCCATTCATCAGCTGTAGGCCCTTGAGCAAAGTAGTCCACCTACTACTCCTTAGTTTCCCCATCTGTAAAATATAGTTACAGTGATACGTACCTCACAGGGTTGTTATGAAAACTAAATAAAATTGTGCATGTAAAAACCTTGGCAACTCCTGTATACACAGCAAATGATCAATAAACATTAGCTATTGATGGTGATAGGATTGCAGGTAATATAAGAGCAACGAATAGAAAGTAGTTAGAGAATGTTGGCGAATCAACCCCTATGTCATCTCTGCCTCAGTGTCAGGGTAGATGAAGGGACGTGTGGCAGGTGGAAACCTTTCCAAGAGCACATGGCAGGCGAGGTGGTGTAGGACGGAATTCTGAAAGCCCGCCCCGAATAGCCCCTGGGTTTCTAAGCGATGCAGAGTCCTGTCTTCATTCTGCATTGTTTTTGTTGAGAACTGGCCCAAAGAGAAGTGTTTCAACAGTAACTGTCACAAGTAGGTTAAGTGCCAAGGGAAGAATGCTGAGCCATCTCTCATGACGGCTGGGCCTTCAGCGTCGTGAGGAAATGATTCAGGGCCAGCTGCAGCTCGCTGAGCCCGCAGCCCGCTGGGGTCAAGGCGATTCCCCACAGGTGTCAGGGCAGAACCTTTCCAGAAGGAGCTCCTCGGGGCGGAAGTGACCGCAAACAGATCCAACTGGTTTTTGTGGTGGATAATGTTTTTTTAACATTACATCCAGATCTCTAGATTGTGAGACTCATATGCTGGCATCAGAAAGTGTTTATAAAATTCTTAGTTGAACTCCATACTGGGATAAATCAAACTGAAACTAAATTGTAGGCCCCACCCTTGTAAGGAAGGGCTGAAATTGGTCCCAGGTTTCCCAAAAGTGGACAAAACAACAAAAGAAGGGACTCATATGAGCAGGAAGGCCTTGCCCCACATTCTCAGCTGCTTTCCAATTCCAGGAAAAATGCTGCTGTGGACGCGGCAAAGCGATCAGGGGCTTTGTGAGGATCTGGTTTCCTAGGCGGGCCCAGGCCGGGGCGGGGGGGGGGGGGAGCCCCCTCCCACGGGCCACCTGACTCCTCTCCTGTGCTTGTCTGGATGTTTCTTTCCCTCCACCCTCCTCGCTTTCTGCCTCGCAGGAGCTCCTGAGACCCGCTCTGGCAACGCGGAGCCCGGGGGGAGGCGAGGGAGGGCGGCACACGCCCGTGAGGACAGTGGCTGTCGAGCAGGATGAGACGTCTGCCAAAGCAGGTAACCGTTCATGCAGCACACGCCTGAGCTTGTCAGTGTCTAAATTTGTTGCAGCAGCTCAGGTCAAGAATGGAAAGCAGGGTGACATCTGTGGGACAGAGGTAGAAGAAATACAACTAGCTGAGAAAGGGGCTGGAGTTAGCGGTGAAGCTCCTGGGGTGAGGAGGAAGGGGGGGGAGGAGTCCCTCGGCGCCGAGGGTTGCAGTCCGCCCGGCCTGTCCCCTGGAGCGGGCTCAGTCAACAGTAATGACAAAGGGCAGTGTGTGTGGAGTTGATTGTGCGCCAGGTACTTTACACAGAACGTTCCATTTATTCCGCGTACTGACTCTGCAAGGTAACATCCCTCTGCTGCCGAGAGGGAATTTAAGACCCAGAAAGGTTAAACCGTTTGCTGAAGGCTTCACCTGTTAGCGAGGGCTGGCGTTGGGATTTGAACCTGAGCAGTCTGACTGGGACCACAGGCCATTAACTTCTACACATGCTTCACTGTTTCCTCACAAGAAGAGGCTCCGTTTGGAGGGT
Organism: Miniopterus schreibersii; assembly: GCF_964146895.1. Classification (NCBI taxonomy): domain Eukaryota; kingdom Metazoa; phylum Chordata; class Mammalia; order Chiroptera; family Miniopteridae; genus Miniopterus; species Miniopterus schreibersii. The sequence goes on along the minus strand of NC_138117.1, from coordinate 6,325,096 downwards.
GGAGAGACAGACACACACACAGAGACTCGCTTAAGGTCGCAGGCACCTGGGCAGGACAGGTGTTTTCTGCATAGAGATAGATAGGAGCTGGGGGAAATCCCACTTATCATAAGACAGGTTGCTGCTCGGGCACTGTCTTAGCGTTGGCCAAGATAAACACCCCCGATGTGTGAACAGCTGAACACACAAAGTTTATTTCCTGCTCACATAACCTCCCATCAGACAGTCCTAGTCAGGCAGCGCTCCTGGGCTTCTCCTCCACACAGTGACTTGGGGACCCAGGCCCCTGCTCCTTGGTGATACAAGGTGGGAAGGGGATGAGGGAAGGCACGCTGGCTGCTTAGCCCCCTCAGCCAGAAAGTGCCCCATCACTCGGGCTCATATTTCACTGGACAGAATTGCTCACCCAGGGTGGGCTAGGGGCCCAGAAATGTAGTCCCTGGCTGGTCAGCTGCTTCTCAACAGTGACTCTACACTCTGGAGGAAGACCATGACTCTTCAGGGACCCACTAGCTATTTCTATCACAAGCATATTTGAGAGAAAGAGCGGGGAGTGGACCACAGCCTGGCAAAAGCTGGTGAACGGCACCTAAACTTCGGCACTGTGTGGGCTGCGTTGGAAGGGGACACTCCAGGGACTTAGAAAGCGTGTTTCTCTTAAGGAGAGGATCCAGGCGGTCAAGCCCCTTCCCCAGGCTTCGTGAACCATGTCACCTAGACTGGGGTCTGCCCTAGCCTGTGGTCCAGTGCCACTGCCTCTGACCCCAAAGGTAGCCTTGCCAGAGAACCAGTTTTGAGAGCAAGACGATCCTTCCTTTGGGTTTAGGTCGAATCAGTTACATCTGGTCACATGACTTACTGAGGTTTTTAATAATGTCCTATCGACAGGCCGCTCTGGGAGTCCAGGCAAGACACTGAATCCCAGGATCAAAACCTGTGGGCTAAAGACAGTTACAGAAAGAATTTGAATAAATGCTGCTGTCAGAAGGGAGAGGGGCCAGAAAAAAAGGGCGGGTAGATTCCCAGCAAAACAAGACAAGACAAAACAAAACCAACAAACGACAAAAACCAAACCACTAAGCTGTTCTCAGAGTCATATTTCAAATTCCAAATTTTATGTCTTTTCTCCCCAAATTTTCATTAATTATGGCCCATGTGTCCCTTGGAAGTTTGCTAATAGTCTTAGTTTTGGAAGGACATTTCTTGTTCCTTTCCATGTGCAACTATTTATTTAGTCAGCTGGTTCTCATTTCTGAGCGTAGGTTCAACGGTCCAGCTAAAAGATAATGGGCCGAAAGTCTCCCATAAAACTTAAATAAATAAGTAACTTTGATCTTTGTTTTTCAGCAGTGGATAAATGCAGTCCTGGATCAGTCAGAACTAGCCTGGCCTCTCTTTAGGAAAATGCCCCTAGATGGAAATAATAGTGGGTTTGAAAGCTTTTGAGTGCTGATTTTCTGAAACAGCAGTATTCTCTATGCACATCTGACGCTTTGAACTTGGAAAATGGTCTATGACAGCTCTTCAAGACACGCTTCACAAGAAACCTGCAGAATTTCCCTTAGTTTCCAGATGAGGAAACAGGCTCTGGAAGCGCAGTCATCTCTCCCAAGGTCACAGACAGAGCAAAGAACTTGGAGATCCCAAGTCCCAATCACTCACCCAGTTGCTCCCTCCTCCAATCAAGTCCACCTTCATGAGGCCACTTTTCTTACCAAAACGGGGCAGACTCACACACCGACCCAGTGAGTCACTATGAGAACTTACAGAACGACTGTAGAAGTTTCCCAGGCAGTCACATGCCTGGGTTTCGGGCTCGATCCCAGTAGGGGTGTGTGCAGGAGGCAGCCGACCAATGATGATGCATCGGTGTTTCTTTCTCTCCCTCTCCTTTCCTCTCTCTCTAAAACATCAATTAAAAAAAGTATTTAAAATAAAATAAAATAAAATAAAATAAAATAAAATAAAATAAAATAAAGACCTCCACAAAGCAAAGTTTTCCTTTACTGGAAACCCTTCCTTACCTACCAGCCTCTCTCCTCTGGCTCCATCTCCTCCCTCCACTATGACACCTCCCTCCGTCTCTCTCTCTCTCTCTCTCATGTCGGCACTTCGGCATCCTCAGTTGTCTTCCTGATGTCTACCTGTGAGCCTCCAGCTCCTGGCATCCAACCCGACACATAGTGGGTCTCAAGAGCTCTACCTGGATAAATGAATGACCAACACATTGGCACCAAGGGTCCCCTGGCAAGCAGACTGCCGACATTCCTGCCTCTCACCTGAGCACTTAGATTCTCACGGAGTGAGCCCCACTTGAGAAGCAGCCCAGCCTTCTTTCCGCTCCGGGGTGGGTGGGTCTGGGTGGCCTGTGGGGTCTGCTGGGTGTGTGGTTGGGTCTAACAGCTAAGCTTCGTCAGGGCCTGAAGGAGGACCTATGAGCACCTCACCTCCACTTTTAGCTTCTCTGCCCCCTCCTGCACAGACCACAGCTGTCCCGGGAGAGTGGCCAGAGCAGCTAGGAAGGACACGCTGGGACTTGACCCTTCTTGAGGAGTACTCTCTCCATTTTTGGGTCCCCCAAGGCCTTCTCAAGGGAGTCCACATAATGTCTGGAGGGAATACTCCTCTTGGCGATTTAAGTAGTAGCTTTTCTTATCAAGGTCCATCCCCAGCAAGACAGGCACTGGGGTCACCATCCCCACTCCAATCAGCCCACCTGGACTCTCTTTCCTCATTGACACAGGCTTGTTCTGCTCCTTCCAAGACTGGGGTGAGGGGAGCAGCTCTCTCAGGTTCCCCATGAGAACCTCTAGGGGAATTCCAAGCCCCACGGATTGCCTGTGTCTGAACTTGGTCTCTCTCACAGTTGCTCAAGAACTGGCACATGGATTGGAAGGTCAGCATAAAACGCCTTGGTTTTCTTTCCCTAGTGCAGCCGCCCCAGCCAAGCCCCAGGACTCAGAAATGCCGTATTGTGTAAGCAGGGAAGAGGCAGCCAAGATTTAATAGGTTTTGGCACAAAGTGTAAAATCAATGTATAATCATCCAACAAGCCCAAGGTCAGTTTTCAAGGTTTTACTTTGCAGTTTCCATCAGGCCAAGCTATTTCTACAAAACAAGGCAGGCAAAGTCAGAGTCACCCAGGGCACCTGGCACAGTTTCCAAACTTGACCCTTCCCAGTTGGGAAAAATCTGGGCTTGAGAATTATACCTCCAGCTTATACTCTCTGCACCTCCTGTTCTGGATGTGAGTTACAGGAGAAAACCCAGGTCAAAGCAGTCATTGTGCTGGAGAGATCCAGGTGACTTGTTGGCAGCGATAAAGGGCTTCCTGATAATCTGTTCTCTGGAAATTGCAGTACAGGGAACATTCTGGGCAGCCCTCAGATATCCCGCAGTAATGACATTTCTCCATAAATGAAATCGCTGTTGTGACATACAAGCCAGAGGCTGACGAGGCCCATGGTGCAGGCTGGCTCCGTGAAAGTGGGAGGTCTCCATAACTCTCAACCGAGAGTGGATCGTGGATCGGGCCAGGCTGCGGATCAGTGGGGTGGGCAGCTGCCTCCTCGGTGTGATCTGAGTGGAGGTGGAGCATTAGCATCCTGACACTATGAAGACTTAGGGCCCCTCCAGTTCCACTCCCAAGACCTCTGCAAGTCGCTGACCTTAGTAAAAGGAGATGCTCATATCTGCTCTACTGCTCAGGGTTGTCACAAGGTTTAAACCAAGTGAGGAGCGTAGGTGACTGTGCTAAGCTATTGTTTCTCGGCTCTAACCCTGCCTCTGTGCTGTGATGCTGGGGCTGGGACTCCGCAAACCACGATTGTCCTTTGCCAGTGGGGAGGGGTAGTTGCAGGTCTACAACTAGGGTGCAAAATGTAAGGAGGCGCTTGCTCTCAGCTCTGGACCTGCCCCTCACCACCCTTCTGAAAGGTCCGCAGAGAGTCAGACTAAATGCCATTACTTACCACCTGCAACTTACAAACATGTACCTCGGTCTCCCTATGGAGAGCCAACCCCCTGAACATTCCGGGGCAGTCGTTTGAACGATTTAGGATTCTTCTTTTCCCTCCAATGACAACAGACAAGGTGCTTTTAATCAGTGAGGGAGCATTCAGACCCTCAGCATGGCTGCAGAAATTCCCAAGGGTGGCGGGCCTGGGGAAGCCCTTGCCTCCTGTTTCTGGGGAAGGGAGCCTTCGCTTAATGAGATAACTCCAGTGGCCTGGAATTCGCTGCTGTCGGTGTGGCCCACAGCTCACAGCTGGCCTACACTGGCCCTGCCGGGAAAGGAAGTAGAGTGAAGGACAGACGAGCAGTTAAGAAGGGTGGGCTTGGAAGAAGGGATAAAAAGAAGTCCAAATTGCTAAGAAAGAAAAGAGGCGCCAGAGTTCAGAGTTGTCTGCCAAGAGCCATCAACCATTCATGAAGCCATTACTACCCCAGTTCCAGTGAAACCCTGATTCCATCTGGTTTACAGAAAACAAAATCTATAGTGTTTAATGATTTTGTTCCCATAATAACATTAAATGAACAAACAACATTTTTAGCTCCGCTTGAAGAAGAAACAGGCCATTCCAGTGAGTGTGCTGAAGTACGAAACTCACCCACGTTCACCTGCGCCTCCCTCCCCGCACCTGCTGCTCTAACCAGTATTGACATTACAAGTGCCAAAGCATAAAGCTGTTGATATTACGCTCTGGGGCAAATCGGTTACAACTGCCATATAATCTCTGGGTCTCTATTTCACCTGAGGCCTAACTCAGTTTAGCCAAATCCCACAAAGGGCGGCTGAGGGTCAGAGAACAGAACTTTTTTTTTCTCCTGCAAGAAAATGATAGAAGCAGACCAAACACGGTAGCTTTCAGAAAGGTTCTTTATCTTACACTGTTTCACATGTAAGTTAGAAATACACTCTGTCAGCAGTACTGTATTAGTTTGCTAGGGCTGCTGTAACAAGGTACCACAGACTGGGTGGTTTAAACAACAGAAGTTCAATTTTCACAATTCTGGAGGTTAAAAGTCCAAGGTGTCATCAGGATTGATTTCTTCTGCAGCCTTTCTCCTTGGCTAGCCGATGGCCTTTCCTGTGGGTATCTTTATCCTAATCTCCTCTTCTTGTAAGGACACCAGTGATATCGGACTAAGGTCCATCCACATGACCTCATTTTACCTTAATTACCACTTTTAAACCCTGTGTTCAAATATACTCACATTCTCCGGTATTGGGGGTTAGGACTTCAACACATGAACTTGGTGTGCGTTGGTGGGGGGTGGGGGAAACACAATTCAGCCCGTAAAATACTAGTGATGGTAATCACAATGCTAGCTAACATTTCCTGAAGGGTTACTAAGGAAGTCTTTGGAATCGTACCAAACACTGAACTTGAATTAATTCTTAAATCAGCTTTATATGGTAGGTACCATCATTCTTCTCGTTTTACTTATTAGTGACGAAGGCTTTGGGAGGTTGAGTGACTTGTCCAAGGTTACATCGCTGAGAAGTACTGAGTCAAACGCACGAGGTATAACATAGTGTGACCCTAGATCTGTCCAGTTTCAAAGACGGACAAGTGTCAGAGGATCCTGCAACAGTGTCCCTTCCAAGCAAATTAATAAAAGCAATTTGCTAACCCTCGGCACGTATGCATGGAAGAGAACAAGGTGGAATATCTTTGGAAGAGAAATGATGCCTTGGCTATTTCACATGCTGAAGGGAAAATGCCTTATACACCACTTCTGGATGAGGACCAGTTTCACCATCGAAGCTAAGCTAAAGAAAAAGAAAAGCAATGAATAATTAAACTTTATTTGTTGATGTCCTTGGCATCGCGTTAGAAAACAAATGATGATTATCCATTTTGGAGGAAACCCCAGATCTCCAGAACACACGCTGTGCTGTGAAATCCGAACCTCACTCAAAGACAAGCAGGAGAGCTAAGCCGAGTCAGTAAGAAACGCTCTGGGTATCGCGCTCTACTTTAAACATAAAATGATGTAACTTTACTGATGGGCTAGACCCACCTCAAGGGTTTCTGGTCTACCTTCTGCATTCTCCTTGCCTGTGCCAAGAGTCCTATTTATTGTAATTTATTCAAAACAGGTTATCAATAATCCAACCATATCATTTTTAACTTAATATCTATTTTATCTATTCTTTCCCCTCCATCCCTGCTGCCTGATCTAGCCTGGCTAGATATTAGCCAGCTATTCTTACCAGGAACGAAAATGAGTAACTGTGGCCCGAAATGATTCTTGAGCTGAGTATTTCAAACTTTCCAGATGAGCCTAAGTTGGGCTTCCTCGAAAATGTTAGAAATACTTAGCAAATGTGGCCAGTATTGGAATTAACTGGTTAATGTTGGCCATAGCTTGGCAATTAGCAGCACTGAATATGCCATTATCGTTACAAAAAATGTACATCTGCCATCTCTTGTACATGGTTTTTGTCTAAGTTACCATACAAAGCAAGATGGAAAGATTTTGTTTATGCTCTTAAAGAGGCAATAGAGGCAATATATTAAGATCAATAACCTACTTTGTATATATTCTGGTTGAAGGCCCAAACAGGCAAAAAATTGACATTAACCTGCTGACCTTGAATTTATCCACAAAGAGAGTCTAAAGACGGAAACAGAGAAAAATGCAACATTCCTAACCCAACCCTTCCATCTGGCCTGAACATAAATCCACTTAACGTTGAGTTCCTGAATACATAATGCACAGTAGCTAATAAAAGCATTTGATAGAAGGAGTAAGTGACCAAAGTCAGTAGTGGCTACAGTGAGACTTTAACTGCAACAAACATTAATCAACAAGCCATCTGAGGAAAAATAGTCCCTGTATAATAAGATCAAGGCTGCTTTTTAAAATCATAAATAATGCAAAACAGGGCCAATGTCAACAACAATATTACCACAAAGATACACAATTTTACTCGACAAAAATACCCAGTTTCTATCGGTGGGGAAGAGGGACAGTTGCACGTGGCTATATTTTTGGGGTACCTATGAGGTGTACTGTGTAGCGCAGCATCACCCTCCAGCATGAGAACCCTGCTCCCCAAGCACACTCTAGTCTCCAGGCCCTTCCTCCCTCCCTTTAATTTCTCCCTCTACACACTACAATTCCCGAACACTCATTATATATCACTCATTATTTTTCTCTACACACACTTGAAATTACTTTCTTGTCTCCCTTGCTACACTACGAGCTCTAGGAAGGCAGGTGGCAAATGTTTTGTTAATTTTTCTAGCCACAGTCTAGTATGGTGGTCACTCCATAATGTTTGCTTAATAAATGAATAAATTATAAATTAGCCTTTTTAAAAATCATGCCAATGTCCTCAGATCTGTTGTTGGTAGAATATACCTTTATGCCACTATATGATTTCTTTCCCTGGTAATAACATTTCTAATGACAAAGCGTATTTTAAAAATGCATTATTTTTGTTGATAGAATGATCACTGTAGACATTGCTGAGTATTAAACTGGCCTGTCAGAGTAATACTCAAACTAAAATTAGATAGTTTAATAATCAAATAATCAACTCTCTGTAGTATCCAAAGAAACATACTCAATGAACAAATGTTCTTTCTAACTTTTTCAAGGAGGTAATTTTAGGGGGGCACTGAACAATTACTCTCGCATCTTGGTATGTGACTCAGAATTCAGGAGCAAGATGACAGAGTGAGAGCAAGACTGTCGTCTGGAAATTCCCCAAAATGAGTACTTACGCTCCAACCCATTTTGAAACTTTGCTGATGGCGTAGACCTGTTGCTAGGCAACGCTGATGGTGGGACCATGCCTCTCTGCCTCAACAAAGCCCAAGTAAACATCTCTGATGCTCTAAGCAGTCAAAGGGCTGTCAACACAGTATTTTCGCTCAGCATTGAAAACCTACCATTTCCAACCTTGGCTGGTACACAGTGCTCTCTTGCTAAGAGGGATCTGCTACTTAAAATAAGAGGAGACACACTTAAAAGCAAGCAGGTCACAGACCATATGAATATCAGGGCCAAATGCTCAGGACACAGAATCACCGTTTTGTGCTTGAGTAGTTGTTTTTCTGTCGAGGCCAAGGGAGGAGTATTGAATGCAGGTGTCCACATTTGCATGTGTACCTCCCACATTGCAATTCTGTTTGTCAGTAGTTTTTGCCTGTCAGCTTGTTTCTCTTAAGCAAGGGAACTGCTTTCATGAACTAGGCCTAACTGGGATGCTTTGCTCAGATTGCCTGCTTTGAACTTAGTCTTCCCCAGCACTTGAAATCCTGACCTTATGGTAGAACCTTCTGAGGGAGAGACAGTGAAGGGGGCAAAATCATATCCCTTTCATGCTGTCTTCTCTCTCTGCCGATATGCTGAGGGAGAGGTTTTAGACGTAGCACTTACTGGGATGTGAGTTGTATTTTGGTGGAGTTCCCTCAAGCTGTTTTTGAGTAATTCTCCAAGAAACTAGGCAGCTCCTATCTCCCTCTCTCCCTGTCTCCCTCTCTCTCTCTCCCTCTCTCTCTCAATACATATGTATTCTTTACCATTGATTCTGCATTTTTAATTAATTTTTTTTTCCTTAAAATAAGTAGAAACTTTCTCCCCCTTTTTAGGAACCCTCCGTAGAAATCAACATTGCTCTTTGATGTTTGCAGAATCAGACGTGTGCCGTTTTCAGTGCATTTTTTTTCAATAAGGCAGCTGCTCCCACGGTGGATGTGGGTGAACACAGCCTCCGAGGAAGCCCAGCGTGGGGACAAGTCGGCCATGGGTCATTTATTTATTTATTTATTTTGAAGGGTGTCAGAGTCATTCTTTATTGGTGTAAAGATTAAAGTACAAGTTGGGAAAACGAAAAACAAAAAGTTGCCCTGAGGCCCACTAGGTTAATATTACTTTTCCTTGTTTTTCTCAAATCCTGAATGAACCTCTGAGAAACGTGTTCTGAGCCCAGGACACAGACAGATTTCCGAGACGGAAGATGATCCAGGTCTCTGAAGACCTATGTTGTGCCCATGGATAGCTAATTGCTGCTTACTTGTGGCTCAGGTAACAGGAAAAACAGAAAAACCCACCAATCTTGACGACCTCCATCCTGCCCCTTCTTGAGGAGGCCCAGGGCGAGCAGGAGCTGCGCTGCGTGGGACAGCCTGGGCCCCGCAGCCGTGCCCTGCGGGCTGCATGCAGGCTCACACTGACTTAATTTGAGAAACTGGAGCAAGCCAAGAGCAATAGCTTATGATTTGTGGGTGTCAAACACGCCAGAAAGCGGTCAACCTGTAGGTGACAGATGGGGGGGGGCAGTATTCCTTAGCTACGGTGGACAGAAAGCCGGGGGCCTCTTCCATTTTGGAACCTGTGGCTTTTCTCTGCTGAGGACAGCTGGCCACGTCGGGATGGCCCCAAGGACAGTCTGAGTCTGCAGGCCTTTGAGCCTGAAGGTCAGGTGTGGTTACTTTTAAAATAAACTCTTATGACCAAAGATGCCCACATTCTAATCCCCCGAGCCGACCACACCTGTCACACTGCTGCACGGCCAGGACCTGGGCCCATGCCTCTGAGCCCAGTTCTAACCTTGTGGCCCCTTGGTACTCCTGTCCTCACCCATGACAGGCTGCCCCAGCCACCTGAAAAGGACACCAGGCCCTGAAATAGCAACCACATCCCTCAGTCTGAAAATGCCTTCCTGCCAATTTGATATTCCTGTCACTGCAAATGCCTCATATTCTGCATTTAATATGAAGACACTTATTCAGGCATCATCAATGTGTTGGGTCATGTTCTCAAGGTGGGGTCCTGGCCCAGCAGCATCAGCATCACCTGGAACTTGTTAGAAATGCAAATTCTCCATCCACCCCAGACCCATTGAATCAGAAATTCTGGGGGTGGGGCCCAGCAGTCTGAGTTTTAACAAGGCCTCCAGGTGATCCTGATGTACCGTAAAGTTTATGCCACCGCACTGGACGTTGTACCAGGTGCCAAATGCAGGGCACCACCTTCGAGGTGAATTGCATGTCTCATTGGGGCATAAGTTTAGTATTCTGTCTATTCCTATCACCCTTTGGCGTCAGTCACACAGGATATAAGGCTTATTAATTAATTCAACAAATATTAATTGAGTGCCTACTGTAAGTGAGATACTGAGCCCAAAAGTGGGGTACAGTGTTAGACAGACATGAGCAGAGCAAGGATGATGGGTCAGGTACAGAAACCCACCAGGGCAGAAAGCCCCAGATGCCTACCAAGGGGCGAAACTGGGAAAACAAGAACCTTGTCCCCAGGGTTGTCTGTCCTTCCCCAACATATCACTGGTCATGTGGTCTAGACCCCCTGAGTATTTTCTCCCTAAAGGTAATATCTAGGCCTCAGTCGTATTTCAGCTCCAGGCCCAGAAAAGCAGTGGAACCAGACAAGTGGCACCACGGCTGCCTCAGGACCAGCTGTATTGACTAATGACCGTGCCCTGGCCCTGACCAATCGGTGGAGACCATGACCCTGGAAAGAGCACACCTGGAGAGCTGATGAATATTCTATTAGACACTCCCCTGAGCCCTCCCCTAAGAGGGCCACGTGCAAGAAAGAGATAAATATGCTCAGGAACAAAGGCCCCAGTGTGAGCCCCAATCCAAGGTAGCACTCAGCGTCATCTCCTTCCACTTCTTCCCTCCAAGGGGACCCCAGGAGACTTGCAACCAGGGGAGCAATGGGCAGCAGCAGCTCGTCCCAGGCTTGCCCCCCGAACCTGTCTCCAAGGTCCCCTTCTCTCTCTGACTTCTCAGTGAGCCGAAGCAGCCCAGCCTAGGTTTTTCAGCTTTTTCTTCTATGCTCTTCCTTGTTTCACCATCCTAAGTACATTTTTGCTGCCATCATGGAGCCAATACTCTTTGACTCAGTGCTGTGTACCCCTTCCCTTTGGATAGCCCCATCCCTCACCCCTTTTAAATGAAATTTAATTTTTCGTTACTCATAGTCTGACATAGCTATTTAACCTGCCCGCACCACCCACTTGAACCTTTCAAGTAGGGTACAGTTTAGCCTGGGGCCTGACCTCACAGCTAACGTGAAGACATTCCCACCGAGTAATACCTTACAAGGTATGGTTTGCAGAGTTTTTAAAATCCGTGCTTCTGGAACTTGAATCTGCATCAGAATCACCTGGGATGTTAATGCAGATTCAGCTTCCCCACGTAGACAAAGGCCCCCTGATTAGCTCCTGCATTGGGTTTTATCACAGGCCACTTTGCTCTCCCTGCACCAGTCCCGGTATGGGGGACACAGTTGCTGCTGGGGTCTCCCTCCTGTCCGGGACTTTGATAAGAAAACATGTGAACTGGCGATGCCTCCGAGGGGAAACGAGCTCTTGGGCCAGCACTGAGTGAGGATGGCGCTCGCTCCCCAGTCACCGAAGGGGAAAGAAGAGCAGGGAGCTTTGCAGCCCCTCTCGCTCCCCTCCCCCACTTTTAAAAAGAAAAGTCTCCCGAAGGCCTTCCTACGGGAGGGGAAAACGGGGCGCAGGCTCTCCTTGGCTTGCCTCCAGTGGGGGCAGCTGGGATCTACTTGGCACGTTCACACAGCCACTCTTTCCTGAAGCTGGCTGGCCCGGGGAAGCTGCAGTTCAGGATCACTCTCCCCTCCTGGGCCCCTCTCTCCCGGGGCCGAGGGGTGCCCCCACCAGGGCCACCCTGTACCTCTTGCAACCCTGCTCTGTTTCTTAGGTATCCCTGAGCTTTCTCAAAGTTTGGGAAGGCCGTATGACTCCAAGGGAGAAGGAATTCTTCCTTGTGGAGGCCCCACCCCGCATCGTATCAAACCTATTAGGAAACACCTGCATGCTCCTAGTCAACATTTGGCCAATTTGAACCAATCCTATTTGTTGTTTGGGATGTAAAATAATGAGTTTTATAATTCAGGTTTTGAAATGATTCACCTACAAGAAATACACCCAATTTATGATTGGCCATGGTTTCGCAACAATCATTATGCCAACTAGAAAATCTTTGCAAAATAAAAACGAGTCTTATTTTTACTCACCCTGGATTCTGTATGAATTCCAAACTTACTCATAAAGTTTAATGTGATATTTTTGTAGGCGTTTAATCAAACCTTCATTCATTTCCATTTATAGTTTTCTCTTCCTACTTTGGAGTTTCCTCTGCTTTTCAGTTTTTTGGGAGAAGTTTAAACGTTTATGTAGGCCCTTAAGGGTCCTTAATGGCTAACATGACCCTGAATGAGGGAGGGTAAGGCTGGTGAGAATGGGTGGCTGGTGGATGCCACCTGAGGGCACCCCTTCCCGGCAAGGTGAATCTTCACCGCAGTCCCTTAGTTCCCTCATTTCCTTATCTCTGGGGATCCAGTGTCAGTCCAAAAATTTGGTTGTCATGGTGACGGGGAATCTCAAACTATGTGGAGAAAACCAGGGACCAGGTCCAGGGGCTTTGTTCAAACTGACTAAATTTTAATTATAGAAAGTGTAGTGAGCAGTGAGCAAGGGCTTGCAGCCCTGTCTGAACTGAAAACCAGCCACTGGGGGCAGGGGCGGAGTGTTAGAGGGTGGCAGTGGGACAGGGGCCTGCAGACCTGGGCAGCTGTGTGTGGGCGCTGAAGGTAGGTTAGTCCTGTGGGCTCGGTGTCAGGTGGCCTTTCAATCCTGGCTCATCTCCTTTATCATGTGACCCTGGGCAAAAAAAAAAATCTCACTTTTCTGTGCCTGAGTTTTATCTGTATGATAGGCAATAATGCCTGCCTCCTAGGGTTGTTTTTGGGACTAAATGACATGCTGCATGTAAAGTGCTTGGTATATACTAGATGCTCAAATGGTATTGTATTCACATATGTATATATTCATTAAATTCGGTCAAAATAATAGCTATCTATTTATATTATATTCATATTCTTTATTTTTATTATTCTGGGTGGGACCATTCCTAGTGTCTCTGTCCTCGGCTAGTACAACATGCCTCCCATCCTAAGAGAAGAAAATGCTTTTTCCTCCCTGGCAGGTGTGGCTCACTTGGTTAATCGTCATCAGATATGGGAGGCAACCGATTAATCGATGTTTCTCTCTCACATCGCTGTTTCTCTCTCTCTCCCCCCCTTTCCTCTCTCTCTAAAATCAATAAAAACATATTTTAAAAAATAGAAAGAAATGCTTTTTTTCCTGATGGCTCCAGTGCATGTTAGGACTCTCAGACACCCATAGCTCTTACCTGCTCAGAGCTAAATCCAGCAGCAAACACTGGCTGAGGGAGTGTTTTCTAAGAGAAAAATTAAAGGGTGAAAACAAAGCCCCCCAAGAAATGTCAAGCCAGGTGACCTTGCTGTAGCAAGGGTAATGAGACAGCGATTCAGACGCATGTACTGAGTTGGTGACTCTCAAACCCAGGTGCACAGTGAAATAGCCCGGAGTCCTCGGCTGAATCCGGGAGACGGGGAATCCTGCAGAGCCAGGACTTCCAGGGAGGTTCTGCGGGCCAGGCTTGGAGATGGCCGGCCTTGCTCCCACCCCCGCTCTGTCGGCCACAGCTGAGTGTCAGGGGGCCCAAGAACATGGGTCAACTACATGGCCAAGACGAAAACCAGCCAGCCACCGGCACTACAGGTGATTTTAATGCACAGCTAAATTCAAAAACTGCTCTCCTGGGGCAAAAGGTAAAGGAAATCGAAGTTTCACAGACTGAGAAAGAGACGGAAGGAAGCAAACCAAACATCCGTGGGTGGAGCAGAGCTCAGTTTACGGCATTGTCACATACACCCACTCGTGTGCCACCTTCAGAGGCCTCCAGCCCCTGGTCCAGGCCTCCCCTGCCCCATCCAGCGTACGAGGTTTTCCTGTGCCCATGTGTCTCCTCACCTATACTGGAGGCACGGGCTTCAAAGTCTCCATCCCTGAACCCCATGGGCCACGGTGCTTGGGCACAGAGTAGTAAGTGTTGGTTAAAGGCAGTTGCAGAGGAGATAGATGGCAAGGAAGAAAATGAGAGGCAGAGGGGTAAAATCCCTGTGGTTAAGATTTTGCCTCTCAGCAGCTGGGTGACCTTGGGCAGGTTCCCTCACCTCTCAGTGCCTTGGTTCCCTTGTTTGTAAAATAGGGTTCATGATTGCAGCCACCTCAAACGCTCGGGTGTGTGGGTTGACTTAATCTACCCAAATGAGCTTAGGAGAGTGTCTGACTCATAGTAAGTCCCGGGTTAGTGTTGTTGCTATTTTTGTTAGTAAGACAATAAGAAACCCCACAACTGAAAGGGTACAGGGGCAGAAATGCGCAATCACAGCAAGAAGGGCCTGTGCGCACACAGCGCAGGCCGTGAAGAGTCTGATGGAGACAGAAAATTTCCCCATATACCGCAGCCAGGAAACTTCAAAGCAGGTAAACATCAGAGGGTGACATTTAACTTCTTACAGAGCAGATGGAACATCAGTGTTCTAGCCTCGGCAGGCTGGGGCAGGAAATGGGTCAGCCAGAGCTGAATGGTTGGCTGACACAGGTGACTTAAGGAGTCCCACGGTGCCAAGTCGAGGCTGACGTTTTGAAGGGGAATGTGGGGTGTGTGTGGGAGACAAAGACAGATACACCTGGGCAATCAGATAATGCCTGACTCCTTCTGCAGGCAACAGATGATTGCTTTATTTTGCATTATGGTTTCCATAATTCAAAAGAGATATTGCAGCAGCCACGTGATAAAATTTCAAAGATATGGAGGAAATTTGAAGATATATTGGGAAAAACCCATGATAAGACTAAGAGGGAGATAATGCTGTGAATTTCAGCTCAGCCGTTCAAGGTTACTTCCCATGACAATGGAACACAGGCCACTTCTGATGACACCAAAACCAGGTGTCTAATTTGTGGATTACCTGGACCCTGCTGGCTCTTTCTCCGTTCATTAGCTCCTCTGAGAAGGTGATCGAGAGATGGAAAACATGATGAGATGCCAATTATTCAAATCTAATAATAATAAAGGAAGCAGTTTGAGCCTGGCCTCCAGAGGAACCTGGGTGATGTGTAGGCCATAGCTCGGGAACTCCAGGATCCCTTCTGTTGCTAAGACTCTAGGATTCAAATCCCGCCTGCGACATGGGGATGGTGCTGTGGCCCGCCCATCAGGAAAGTGGGCACCAGGTGCTTGCTTGGATTCCTTTGAGACCAGTCTGATCCTTTGTGAGGTGTATGATCAGAGCTGGAAGAACAGACCATGATGAAAGAATGTCACATCCATTCTCTCCTATCCCCGGCCAATGCCTCCAATTCCGTAGTCAGATAATCAGCCCTTGTCTGAAGGCCTTGACTACCATTACAGTCACCCATGACATACATTTACCTCTTATAATTGCAAGTCACCATAGAAATCGAGGGATCTGGGGAGAGGCGCTGAGAATATGGTGGGGTTGAGGCAGGTACAGGAGAGTAGACACTTTGCAGAGAAGTGAAAGGAAAAGCCAGAGTGGCCAGAGTGCAACCTCATCTCTCTCCTGTGTTAAATTCCCTCTAGCTCTCTACTGCCAGAGAATGAAATCCACGTGGCCGTGGATCCTCTGTGAATTCTCCCTCATCCTTGGCTGCGTCCTGTTCACTGCTCTGAAGCTGCGCTGGTCTTATTTCAAGTCCTTAAACATACCAAGCTCTCCCTACCTTTCCACGTGTCCTTGCCTCTGCCTGGAAAACCCTCCCTTCTGCTCGTAACACAACTGACTCCCTAGAGGTTTACCTTTTTTTTTTTTTTTTTTGAGATGAGGCATTTCCACCACCAGAAGGGATCTATCTTGCTGCCTTGACAACCGTTGTACCCCGGGCACCTGTCACATCTATATAGTCATCATTCAAGTGGTTGTTGAATGAATAAACTTGTTTCACAATTTGGTTGGGCAAGTCCCACAGCTGGGTTCCCGGTAGGATCAGGCTTGGTGAGTGGGCTGAGTTTCCATAAAAGTCTTCCAGCCAGGTTCTAATTTTGGTGCAACTGTCTTCGTGGGCACAAGTGAGTGCGTTTGCCACTCTTGATTCATGTCTCCAGTTACCCATCTGTGGACCATAGAGGCAGGGCCCCAGAACACATTCTACATCTACAGCCTCATCCTACGTTCGCTTTTCATTTCCTTCCAGCATCGGAACAATGGGGCGCCACCTAGTTAGAAACCCTAAGAAATAGGGAGAGAATGTCACTACCCCTCCCTGAAGCAGTTTGCCCACTCCCCTCCCACCCAGGAGGGCTCTCTGACCAATGCAAGGATGCTCCTGAGCAGCCACCTGCTTGCCTCTGTCCTCTGTGGCGTTAATCACAGAATACAAAGTCCCGGAGACGAAGCTGACAGCCTTGCCTTGGTCTGACCTGACGGCTTTCATGCCTGTGTCAAGCTGTCTCTCCCTGTTTAGGAATCATCATGGCTCCAGCCTTCCTCCTAATAACAGTAAACACGCATCCGCGACTCCAGGCAGATACTGGTTGCTCCCCAGACTGCACCTTACGCAGGTTCCCTTGTGATCCCTGAGTCACCACTGGCACCCAGCCGGCCCGCTCCACCAGCGAGGCCTCCCTTCCCCTGGCTTCTTGCCACCGCTGCTCTTGGCCTGCGCTCATCAGCACCCTCTGCCCACCCCATCCTGGGCTCTGGCGCCCACGCAGGGGGAGAGGGGGCCTTCGGGAGCTGTGAAAACTGAGCAAGGCTTGGAAAACGGGAGGACCTGCACCCTGGGAGCCCTGCAGGCCAATTTTAGGGCAGCCCCATGTGATGGGAGCAATAAAGAAACAGCAATTTATGCCATTTCGAAGCAAATGGCCCTTTCATCCGGAGAGGCTGTTTCACAGGAGCGCATCCACCAGGCAGGAGCCGCCTGCCGCTGAGGCGTCCGCCTCCAGGCAGCGAGAAAAGGCTCCTCTGAGCCGCTCCTCCCAAAGCAGCTGCGGGCGGCTGGTGGAGCCCAAATCCCCCTGATGCGAGGTTTCTGTTTACACCGCTGTGTCCCCTGAATGTTCTCTTCCAGGGGCCTGCTCTGAACCCACTCACAGGGGGCAGGAAGAACCGGGGGCCAGAGCAGGAGCTAGCACCTGCCTGTGTGACGGATAATGGGGGACAATAAGTGACACTACAGCAGCACTCGATCCCTGGGCTCATTTCCAGGAGTGAGGCTGGAGATTTGCTGTCACCAGAAAAAGAAAAACACCCTTATCAGTATAATGGCCACACAAGGCAGCTTTCCTCCCCTCAGTGTGGCCTGGGTCTGAGCCCGCTAGGTCGTTGCTATCCCAGTGGTGTTCAGAGACCATGTTAGCATTAGAAGCACCTGCCAGCTTATCAGAGACGCAGAAGGCTGGGGCCCGCCCAGGGCTACTGAATCAGAATCTGTGTTTTAACCAGACCCCCTGGTGCTTCTCCTGCACACACAGGCGGAGCATCACTGTCCAGGCCCCTCTGTAGTGAAGAGAGGCAGGCAGGAGGTGAAAGAGGGATCTAGCAAGCTAGGAAGGCTTGGGCACTTCCTTTTTTTAAAAAAATCCTCACCCGAGGATATTTTTTCCATTGCTTTTTAAAAGAGAATGGAAGGGAGAGAGAGACACACACACACACACACACACACACGTCGATGTGAGAGAGACACATCAATTGGTTGCCTCCCGCACTTGCCCTGACCGGGCCAGGGTTGGAGCCTGCAACCGAGGTCCATGCCCTTGGTCAAAATCGAACCCAGGACCCTTCAGTCCTCGGTCCGACACTCTCACCACTGAACCAAACCGCCAGGGCAGGCACTTTCTTTTGTGGGTCTGTGAATAGCCGCAGGAGAAAGTGGCTGGTGAGTAACACAGCAGCTCTTCCTGCCGACAGGGAACTTGCTGAAATCCAGACACTTCAGCGGTGAGTCACCATCACTGGTCAGGCTCTTTCAGGTTCTACCAGTGCCCCTCTGCCTAGAGAGGTAAAATTCCAGAGCGAAGGGCCTGAGCCCTCATGTATGCAGAACCGTTTATTTTCCTTTGCCTGTTGGACACCACGTTCACCAAGCCCCCTTGGAACCTCTGGCTGCACCAGAGTGAGGGGCCCAGGCCTCTCTCCGGGGGGGTCTGCCAGTCCAAGACCCTCACCAACACCCTCTTTGTGGGCGCACCCGATCCTGGCCACCTGAGATCAGCAGGCGGGTGACTTAACCACGGAGGCCCCTTGCAGGCTTCCACAGATGGGCCCCTTTCACCTTTCTGATGTTGCCCCACCGCTGCCACCACCACCAACCGCCAGGAGCAAAGAAAAGTTATATTTCAAAATTTATTTTAAAGAAAGACCTCAAAGCATTTTTTAATCTTGCAGCTATTTCAAGAATGTCTGTGCTGTCAAGAATGTCTGCCTCGGCGTCCATCAGCATCATTAAAACTCCGTCTCTGATGTGGTGAAGGAGAAAAGTAGAGTCTCTTAAGGAGAAACGGGCCTTTTCTTTCTGTACCAGAAACCCCTGGCGTGCACATGTGCGTATCTTCTTACATTAGAACATGCTCTGGCTCCGGGCCCGCTGCCCTGCCCTCCTGTCTCTGTTCGCTTCAAAGAGCCAGTCAAGATGGGAAGGTTTGTTTAGTTGAGCAGAGATATGTCAAAGTCAGATGTTTTTAAATACATAACCGATGAGAAAATTATATGAACATTGTTTTTAAGCCAGCTGGTTGTACAAAAAGTTTGGTCTTTTTTTCCCACCACACTGATCACTATCTAACATGCTACATAGTTCACCTGTTTTTACATTTACTAATAGTTTATCTATTGCTTCTGCTCCCCCCCACTGGAAAGTAGGCTCCATGAGGACAGATATTTTAATCTCTTGACTGATATATCCCCAGAATAGTGTCTGACATGGAGAAATCGCTAAGTAAATATGTGTTCATGAAAAGTATTTCTAGGAACATATCCTCCCTGGTGTCACTCAAGGATTTTTGCAACGATTCTTTGGGTCTGAAGAAATCAACTTCTGACCAGGAACGAGCAGGGACCTACGACATGGTGGAGGGTTTCATAGAGCCCGGAGAGGTTCAGATTTCAGTGTGTACTGCCTGGGGATCTTGCAAACAATGTAGTTCTTGGTTCCCGTACCCAGAGAGTCTGATTCAGTAATCCTGAAGGGTCCTACGCATTGATTTTGACGTAGGTGACCTGAGGTACACACTTGGAACACTGACGGAATCTGAAACACTGGCTCAGACAGTTATAAATAGCTTCCCAGACCACCCCAACTCAGCCACAGAGTTGGGGTTAGACCTGGCTCTTCTCACTCTCTCTGCAGCATGTTTTCCGCTCATGGTCTCTCTTAATATATGTTTATGAGCTTTGCACATACATTGGTTACCACGGGAGCGTAAAAGCCTGATGAAATACTACAACTGTGGCTGGGCTTTGAGACATAAGTTGATAGTTATCTTTAGAAAAATTTGGCTTCACAACTTACTGCGACTTGTGTTGCCCCATGTTTCTATAGATTCTTTTAAAATTGTAAATGTGCTGTCGAGATACACTGATGCCAGGGAACACAGTGAGAGCCAGGAACCGAGGCCCTTACTGGGACTGATTTGGGGAGTGTACTGAAAAGACATGGGGGGAAGTTGGATAGAAAAATGGAATGAGGCCATATGATTTAATGCGTGGTGGAGGGCTTCAGGGCAGCCCGAAAGGAGTACACTAGTTGATCAGTAATTAATGTAAGCTAAAAAAGAAGTTGTTGCAGGGAAGAACTTCTCCAAGCTGGAAGGAAGGGAGGGAGGGAGGGAGGGAGGGAGGGAGGGAGCTTGGCTTAAAGCTATTTTAATAAAGAAAGTTTCATTCACCATGAATCCTCTGGTTGAGAGCACTGACTGTCCTTAGAAGGAATGTGCTTGGCCTGGAGGTTAGATCCCAGAGGTTAACAGTGGTTGATAAGCGATAAGCCATCTCCTAAGAGGAAACCCTTAGAGTAAGAACTGTATAACCCTGTATGGCGTTTACAGTGTGCCAGGTTCTAAGTTTTATATATTATCTCGTTTGATCTTCATAACAATACTCTCTGGTAGGTACTGTCACCAGGCTATCACCCAAAAGACCCTGACGTTTCTCAGTGCCTGCACTATGTCACGAGCTAGGCGTGCTCACCGGAACTGAAAAGGATTCCCAACCGCAAAGACCAAGGTGCCGAGGGCATCGTGGGCAAGAAGGGCCTAGTGCAGCAGCAGAGTAACGATGCGCACTTGAAAGAAAGTAATCTCTCCCCCCACAGCCTGGAAGCACAGAGGCTCCTTCCCCGTCGGGGAGAAGGCCCGTTAGAGCGAGCTCGCCCTTCTCCAAGCCTTGGTGGAAGAATCAAGGTTTCTGCTCCGCTCCGCATGCTCAGTTCTGTTGGCACAAAGGGCACTGGGCAGAAGGACCTTGGTTTGGGTCCCTGGCCCTGAAGGGTCAGTAACAGTAACTATTATCCCCATTTAATAGATGAGGAAAGAGAGGAGTTAAGTCAGTTGCCTAAATTCACACACTTACAAAGTACCGGAGCTGGGACTTGATCCAGGTAATCGGGGGTCCAGATCTATGCCTTTAACCAACCACTTCTCCCTGATGTACCTGAACTGGAACAGGCAGGACGCCTTTCTTTCTCGACACTGCCCTGAGGGTCCATGAACCGCACAGCAGTAAGACCCGGGAAGGCGGGAACTGCTCGGGTGTTTGTGCGGCGGGGGGGTGAGGGGAGGTGGGGGAAGCACTGCAGGGGGACTTGGGAGAGCAGAAACGTCCAGGGTGGACCTCAGATCCTTCGGTCTGGAGTTGCAGGGCTTAAATTCTCTCCCCTCCTCTCTGCCCTAAGCAGGTCTGCCGTGCTCGTTGCTGCGTTTGTGGCAGTTTCTCCCGGGGAAGGGGCTGGGGGAGTAGAAAGAGGAGCCGTCCGGTGTCACGGGGGGAGAGGCACTGGGGTCAAGAGCACGGAGTCTCTCTTGAGCTGTCTTGTGCTGTGACCCTGACCGGGATTCACCCAGCAAGGGACCCACGCAGAGGAGAGTCTAGATCCCACACCCCCGTGGGCTGTGGCTGGAAGGCTTCGGGAGGAGCCAGGCTGCCTTTGCGATCGGGGCTGTGAACAGAAACATGAGTGGGAGAGACTGGGCTGCGGAGGAGCCCACTGCAGGCCGGAAACTAAAACGAGCGAGTGAAAAAAGCTTGGGCCAAGCACAGAGAGCATTATTTTTATGTGCTTTGCTAACATGTAGAGTGTCTATGGGCAGGGATTTTCCCAGAATTCAATTGATATTTTTCTTTCTTTCTCCCTCTTTCCCCCCTTCCTTGCCTGTAGTGTTGAATGTATTGTTGATGTGTCTCAACTGCATTTCTACCCTGATCTTTACTCCTGTGCATATAGAGGTCTGGGCTTTCCCAGTGGTTGCTAATCTTTGGTTTAGCTCAGACCCTTGTACTCTTGCCACTCACCCACCCACATCAGCACTGTTAACACCAACGTGCGATGCCCTGTTTTTGAAAACAATGCTGGTAACAACATCCTCAGGCTTTGTTCTGTAACATCTAGGCCCAGCCAGGGACTCCTAGCCCCCATTCACCAAACAAGAGACGTTTCAGACCCTCTCATGAGCACTGTGTTTTGCTGTCCATCACTAATACATTTTGGTTACAAGTAGGGTTGGCATATTTAGCAAATAAAAATGCAGGACATGTAGTTAAATGTCAAGTTCAACTAAACAAAAAATAATTTTTTAGTATAAGTATATCCTATGCAATGCTTGAACATGTCTATAATATAAAATTGCCTTTTGGTTTTTGAATTTCAAGTTTAAGTGGGTATCTATATTTTGTCTGGCGGCCCTAGTTCCAGATCGCACTGACTTAGCTAACTGAGAAGCCAGGCTGCACTGGCTTCAGCACAGCCTGACGCCGGGGCCTAAATGATATCGCCAAGAACATGACTTGCTCTCTCTCCCGCTCTCTAAGTTGGCTACATTCTCAGATAAGGGCCTGTCCTTGTGGTGACAAGATAGCTGCCCCCTCCCCGCCTCACCCCCCCCCCAATCACACAGCAAAAAGGCAACTGCCTACAAGCTCTGACTGGAAACGAAATTTTCTGCCACCTTGATCATGGACTTCTGGCCTCTGTAACTATGAGGAAATAAATGTCTGCTGCTTGAGCCTTCAGCCTGGGTCCTTTGTTGCGGCAGCCAGTGCAGAACAACACGAAGAACGTTGCTGACTCTCGGATGTGTAGTTCGCTGGCACATAAAGTACTGATGGGAAAGGTTTTCCGGATGTCAAATGACCTAGAAAGATGTGATCTATCAGAT
This sequence comes from Miniopterus schreibersii, assembly GCF_964146895.1. Classification (NCBI taxonomy): domain Eukaryota; kingdom Metazoa; phylum Chordata; class Mammalia; order Chiroptera; family Miniopteridae; genus Miniopterus; species Miniopterus schreibersii. The sequence continues at coordinate 6,302,819 of NC_138117.1, read as the reverse complement.
GACTTTTCTGTGTTCTGTTTGCAAAGGGCAAATGGCTTAGAATGTTGTTAATGCTTAACCCGAGTTTCACATTTTCGTGGATTGCCTCGGATTTGTCAAGTATTTTTAAGTTGTGCAGTTTAAAGGATCGCTTCTTTACAAAATCAAATGTGGAAGACTAGAAACTGATACAGTATAAATTCTATGTGAACAATAAATGAGGAAATAAACCACTAATAAGTGTCTTAATCGGTGTTTTTATTTAAATTAAAAACAATGTAAAGACTAAAGCCCTAAAAAATAAGATAGAAGTTTATTTCTCTTTCATAAAGGTCTGGAGTGAGGCAGTACAGAGCTAATGAAGTGTCTTCACAAAGTCATCAGGGATATTACCTTCTCACCACTCTTCCAGTTCTTGGTATATTCTACCTCATGATTCCAAGAGGGCTGCTTGAGCTCCAGCCGTCACATCTGTATTATAGCCAACAGGAAGGGGGAAGGGACAAGAGCATGTTCCTGCCTTTTAAGAATATTTCCTTCAATTTCTACATGACAGCTTCACTTACATCCCAATGGCCAGAACTTAATTACATGCCCACATCTAATAGCGAAGGAGTGGGGAAATGCAGTCTTTATTCCAGGTGGTGTTTTGCCCAGCTAAAAATTGGGGTCAGAAAGGAAAAGAGAAAAGATATTTATTACCAGCTAATAGATATCTTGGAGCCAGAGACCACTGGAAAACTTTTCATATTATAATGAGAGTGAAACAGTGGAATACTTTTTTTCACAAGAAAGATTCAAAAATAGGACTTCTTTGAACAATGAAGCATGAACTAAATAAACACTAAACCCCGAATAATTTAAAAGATTCCAAGTTTTCTTCCTATCTTTGTTAAATATATCATTTTATATAGTTATGATTAATGTATTCTTGTTACTTGAGTGGTTGTAATTAAATGCTGCTTCATGTGAACATTGCCATGTTTGGTCATAATTCACATGCTTGTAGTTTTTAATGGTCATTTAGTGTTCTCTCATGTTAACACAGTTTTAAAACCCAGGTGGGAGAGAGAAAACAAGAATGGTAGAATGTTGATAATTGTTAAATTTGGTTGATAGCTCAGGATGTTCATTATCCCCTTGTCTCAACTTTTATGCATGTTTGAAAATGTCCATCATAAAAAAAAGTCTGGATATATCATATTTTCCTTAGAGAAGGTAAGGCTAAGGTAAGAAGAGAAAAGACGAAGTTTTCTTTTGATAGTCAGATACTTAGAGCATAGAGGGAAGCCAGTGGAGAGCCCTCTCGAGACTTCTTCAGTGTCCCCTACTAAGCGTAAGCAGATGTCATTCAGAAGGCTGATCTCAAGCTAAAAAACCTAATTACAAGAGTCCTCTGTTCGGGGACAATGATGCTGTATTGTAGTTTAAGAAGACTGGTTTCAACACAGGACCACAATCTTTCATAAAGTTTTCCTTGTCGGACAAATCGTCTGTGGAGAGGCATTGCGCCTGATCCCCCCCCCCCCCAGCATCCTGGAGAACCTGGTCCAGGCCCTTCTGAGGGTTACGAGCCCAGGGAAACGCTGTTGCTGCCCCAGGCAGCTCACATCCTGCTGGGAGAAAGACACATCAATAACAGCTATGAAATGACGTGCTTCGTGTACTGACCCAGCTATACCCAGCATGTCATGGTTATCCAGGCCGCATTCGTGAAAGTGGTTCATTTGGAAATGTCTTCAGTGACAGAAACTTAATAAGAGGGGTATTATATAGCTGAGTGTATGCCAACTATGACCCCACTAGCATAAACTACAAAGATGCTTCTAAAATGAACAGAATTTGCAAATGTTAATATATTCCACATATTTTAAATGGTAATAAGACTTTACCACAAATTCCTCAGGGCAAAAAAAAAAGTTATATTTAATGAGGAAAGGCCTTTCATTAAGTCACTGAAAGATAAGCTCTTACGTAAGCTGATGCTCACATTTACAGAAAATACTTTTTTCAAATAGATGTGACATTTAAATTGTTAAATAAGTCTTTTGGGATATAGCAATTAGCACGATGACTGGGACAGGAAACATTTATGTACAAAAAAAAGAAAGGGAAGGAAGGAAGGAAGGAAGGAAGGAAGGAAGGAAGGAAGGAAGGAAGGAAGGAAGGAAGGAAGGAAGATGGCCAGTAAGAACACTTAGGTTCTATCTAGTCTTGGCTTTGTGCCTTAGGTAAGTCAGTTAACCTTCCTGGGAATTTATTTCCTAACTGGTAAAATTAAGGGGTAGAATTGATGGGTTTCAAATTTATTTAGCTACATCACCCTTTGTTCCAATGAAGTATTACTTGGAATACGCCAAGTGGAAGTATGTGAGAGTGGTGTGTGTGGGGGGGTGTTGTGTGTATTATATGGTGGGTGTATGTGGTGGGTGTGTGGTGGGAATATGTATGGTGTGTGGTGGGTGTGTTGTATGTGTGTGGTCTGTGTGTTCTGGGCATGGTGTGGTGTGTATGGGGGGGCATGTTGTGTGTTGTGTATTAGGGGTACAATCTTGGCTCCTTCTTACGTTCTCTGCCACCGGCGATCCCAGAGTCACCTCCTCCAAAGACTGAAGTCTGAGAGCTGCTGGTCTGGAGGATGCCTGAGGTCACTTCCAGCTCTGACACTGGATGCTCCTATCACTGCCAACCACGTGGCCACAGAGTGCTAGCTGAGGAAATGTCAAGGAAAACTTACACCCGCCTGTGGAGGCAGAAGGTAGAAAAGTGGACATTTTGAGCTGATGGAACACAGTAGCGTGTCTGAGAAGCCGGGAACAAGAGACAGAGCTGCTCTTTATTCTGATTCGCTTTTAGATTAGGTTCTTAAATGAAGACAATATAAATTATCTCAGGCCGGGCCGCAGGCCTTCCAGAAGGACCCGAGGGGCAACATTACCAGCAAGAGAGTTGGCTCTTCTCAGCCAGAACATCAGGGAGGAGAAAGGCAGGCTTGGGAAAGTCATGCGGTGAATACTAACCCCCCCCCGCCCCGCTGATAGCAGATGTGGTTTAATGGAAGCCGAGGGAACAAAAACACATTTCCCCAACTCCAAACCTCAAGCACATTTTCCATCATCTGTAACAGACTGAAACGCTGCTCAGAGCAGATGCTTTCCTTTGCTCATTTGTGGACACTGCTTCGAGCCTCTGCTGGGAAAAGAGAGTCTGAGGTCTCCACTGGCAAGTGTCGGCGGGAGACGGCAGGACTGCAGAGAATCCTCCCCTTGCTTATAGGAGCTGCGCTGGGGCTGGTGCTACAAAGGCCTGTGTGTTTATACAAAGTGTCCCCCAGTTAACACTGAGTACACATTTCTCAGATTTCTAAGGCTGAGCTGAGCCTTAACAGTCTTATGACTTGTGCCCTGGCCAAAACCACCTCCATACGCTCAGCCGTGAACTTCATCTTGCGTTAGTATAAAACCACATGCTTTCTGGAAATAGCCTCGAGGAGCTCATGCAGTAAGCGAGTGAACTCTAAAACTTGACCCTCCCAAAGCCAAGCCACCACAAGTGATCACTTTGTCCACCCTGAAAGTTTTTCTAGAGAAGAGATTGAAAAATGACTGCATGAGGACTGCCTACTAAGTTAGCAGAAGGGGCCTGATTTGAGCTTCTGGCTTTTAATCTCGCACTTAATAAACTATTCCAGCCACTTCTTTGTACAAATTACTTCCATAGACTGTGGGGAGAAAACATTGTCAACAGCATGCATTTATAAACAAGTCCAAACCACATAGCATTTCATTTTTCTCAACAAGGCCTCTGTGCCGAAAGACTAACTGCGGCTCTCTGAAGGGTATCTATAGCCTTCCCTCAAGCATCTGGCAGGAAGGAATCTGATTTTCCTATGGATCAGTATTAGCTAAAATGTTTGTCATTATATATTCCCTGGAGTTCTCTCTGCTTTGTTGGGTCAGCTCTCATCCTTTCTGGCAGTAGCCTGAAATCATTGATAGGGAGCTTGAGTTACACCCAGGAAAGCTCTTGTTTAGACTGGAATTAAAGACCTTGACTGGATACTTAAACTATCCCTTCTCTTTGTCTAAACTCCTACGGATGGAGCTCCCCAGCTAGTCCATACCACATCTGTAGTATGTCTACTAAAGAGCAGCATCCTTTAAATATTGTGTAGTCTGGCTACAAAGCAATGTCTACAGTGTGATCCACATGTGGTTGTAAGATATAGGCTAAGATAGGAAGGCAATTCCCAGATCGATAAGTGTCTTTCCTTCATCTTCTGTATTTTTCAAAACTTCTGCAATGAACAGATATTACTCTTATGATAGGAAAAAAGAGAGAGTGTATTTGTGTGTTGAATGTGATGTGGCTGTTATGTCATAACCAGCCCAGTACCGAGTTTGGAGTTTGCTCTCTATAGAGAGCTCAGGCTCCCAAACCTACTGTTCATTGAATTTCCTAGAAAATGTTCCTAGCCTCTATCTTCCATTTTCTCAAAACCTTGACCAACCTCTGCTTTCCCTCAGCTATGGAGATAACTTAGGAAATGTTGGCAAATGCTCCTAATCGGGATGGGACCCGCAGGAAATGATGGGAGCCTGAACAATAAACTTACTCTATCAGTTTTATTTTTACAGATGCTTATGCTTTATTGATTATAAAACATGCTTATTATCAAAGGGTTGACCATTGCTGACGCTGATCTATTTCTCTTCTTCCTCTGAGCTGATGCTGAACGTTGCCCAGGACTCTGACCGCAATGCAGGGCCTGGGAGGCGTCTTTTCCGGTTGTCCAGACAGCACCTTGAATGTCATTTTTTCTCAGTACATCAGGGAGACGGGAATGGGCTGCATGATTTTGTCTTGCTGCCTGACTCTCTTTAACTGAAAGGAAAAACATTATTTGTATAAGGCTGTCCAGATAAATCAGACGTTGTGCCCAGATTCTGATGTACAAAGATCAGTGAGATGGGTTTGAAAGGAAAAATGAATAAGAAAAACACCACATGCCGAGCACTTGGGTAGACATGAGCCGAGACTGCAGCCGAGAGTCCAGCAGAGGGAGAACCCGGGGACGCCGCTCAGGGGCACTTGGACCCCTGCGGTCGTTGAGTTCTTGGGCGTGCTGACTCCCGGAATTGGCCAGTGCGGATTCAAGCCCAGTTCTGCCATTTACTTGCTATGTGGCAGGAAAAACATTGCTAAAGTTTTCTGAGTCACAGGGGCCTGACCCCGCCTTCTCATAGGGTTTGTGAGAGAGTAAGTGACTGGAGATAAGGCCCCCGGAGCCCTCTTGTTCACCCGCATCACGGCGCCTGGGCTCCACACACCGTCGCCTCATTTGCTTAGATGGAGCAGTGTGGGGAGGAGACCGATATTTTCTTGTGATTCTTCTACCCATCGGACACTGTGTGAGACACCGTCACCCAGTGTCTCATGGGCTCGACATAACCATCCGGTGAGGTTTGCAGGTACAATATGCTCACCCCACCCCTGCAGAGGAGGGACCCTGAGGCTGCTGACAGGATGGCACTGGCCTGGCCCACAGCGAGTGGTGTCTGAAATGGTGGTGAGCCCCTATGGAACCAGCACCAGGACTAGTTTCCCAGCACTTCCAGGGCAGCTGGAAGCAGGGTGGTGCCAAGGACCAGGAGGTCCTCTAAGCAGCAGCTCAGATGCACGGCATCGACTTTGTGTGCTGAAAAGGGGCGCTCTCGCAGGGTTTTGCTCAGAGGATTTTTCTCCCTGCATGAAGCAGGAAAGAGATCAGGTTTCCTCCAAGATGTAAGAAAATCTCATTGCCTCCCAGTGAGGCTTTCCAGTAAGAACAATTCTGTTCAGACAGGCCTGTTCACCATTTAGAGCCGATTTTGTCTTGGTCTCTCCCAAACCGCTCCCCACCATGTCATCAAGGGTTGGCGTCTCGCACAGAGAGAAGGTAGTTTTTCAGTTCTGCTCTAAGGATACAAGAGAAAAGCTTTATCTTGATCCCTAACTCTAAAAATGAAGAAATAGTTTCGGGAACTCAAGTGTTGGGATGAGCAGGCCTGGCTCGAATTTACATCTGAATGCAGGTTGCCTTTGAGTGACGTCTACTTGATAATCTACTGGGAAGAAATTCATTGAAAAATTGCAAACATAATTTAAAAGTAAAAATGTAGTCTTTTATTTTTCATGCCTAAAAGAATGTATGGCAATTCATTTGAGCTTGAGATCAGTGGCACAAGAAGGATGTTTGAAATTAAAACCTGATTTACTTTCGCAGAGCTCTGTGTTGTTGTTTACCTCTTACTGGCCGACAATGAGATGTGATGGTTAAGAGTTCTTCTGGATCCTGTTTGGGAAATACTTTTTAAGTTGTTCTAAAGCAATGCAGTCATTCCCAATATCATCCATTAGGGCATTTCCGAGAAGACAGGGTTTGGTACTTAGAAAATCCAGTCCCATCATGATGGTGGAGAGTGAAGCATCCACACAGCACAGCTTAAGGAGCCACCGGGAGCTAGGCCACGGTCCCGGCAGCCCAGCCCAGAGTACCACGGCTTGGAGAGCTAAGAAGACTTCCAAAGTCAGCGCTTAAGAGTCCACATTTTAAAAATGCCCTCATTGAGTGTAAATAGGAAAAATTGTTTTCAAAGCCAAGGGCATTCATGAGTTAAGTTTTAATAATTTAGGCAGCTAGCAAATGAACTTTATTAAACTCAAAATTGGCATTAATCGAAATTTTCCATTAAAGTCACTTTTTTTTTCTACGCAACACTCAAAATGCTTAAACTTTAACCAGTTGTTATGAGGATTGTGTGTTTGTTATTATTTCACATCATGAAATTTCAGGCTGTGGGGTTATTTTCACGATTAAATTTTACAATTTTATAGTTGGCTAATAAAGATTCAGCTTTGCCAATTTTTGGTATGCCTTGTTTCAGCCCCTCCCCAGCATGGCTTTTTATTAGGATAAATTGCTATAATGACATTTTATGAGAGAGAAGTTTTCACAAGATGTACTTTGGAAACAGGCAGGGTTACCCAGCTGCTGTGCTGTCTTTTGAGTTCCCAAGTCCTTTTCTGTTTTCATTCGAATAGTGATTAAGTGCACCTGGAATAAGTGCCCGAGTTTTCTCCGGCATTTTATAAACCATACACACAAATGCCAGTCCCCTAGACAAAGACGAAAAGACAGGCACAGAAAGAACCAAGCAAACCCAGGGAGCCAGGAGACGGTGCGGGTGCAGGAGGTTTTCCCGAAACCCTTCTTCAGAGGCAGAGCTGTGGCTCAGGGGAGGGTCGCCCGCTTTGTTCTGTTTTGTTTTTCTGTGATAAGGTATCATTTATCCATAAAGATGTCTCCAGCAGTGACGAATCTGGATGCATCCATCCACACACTCCAGTCCAATATCTTTTGTGACTAAAAGATAATTTTTGCCACATGGCTACCTGAAAGATGGGTGAAGGGGGTGGGTAATGAGCAGCCCGAAGCTTCAGAATAGGAAAACAAGAGGCGCACATCTTCTTGACCTTGGCCATTGGACATAACAATACACAATGGTCAGGATAATTACTAGTCCTTGGTGTCCCCACACTGGCCAAGAGACTCTGTGACATATTATTGGGTTTATCGATAATATGAGAGAAAGGCCATGCTCCCTGAGCAAACATCTGCTTTTTGTGTCCTGAAAAGGCCTGAAAATTTACATTTTGTAGTCATGTGGGCAGGGGTGAAGGGTCAAAAGAAGACACATATTAGAAGAATGCTAGTGTAAATGGTTAAGAGCACAAAGTTTTGTGACAAATGGCATGGGTTCAAGTTCTGACTACCACTTAGGGCTGTCTAGCCTTGGGCAATCTTCTTTAACTTCTTTGTGCCTTAGTTTTCTCATCTGTAAAATGGGGATCATAACACTACCTGCCTTACAGAGGTCTTGAAAAGATTAAATAAAGTGAAACGGGTCAAGTGCCAAGTCTGCAGGTAGCATTATGTGTGAGTTATTATTTGTTGAATACCCAATAGGTGCGAGACGCCATGTTAAGTGCTTCATATAATGTTTTATTTGACCTTTATGACAAACTTAAAAGGTAGGTAATATTATTTCCATTTTAAAGATAAAGACAGTGAGGCTCAGAAAGGTTAAGCAAATTGCTCAGGTGTACACAGGTAAGTGGTCTGACTGGAAAGCATCTCATCCAAGTGTGTCTGCTCCAGCATTATATCAAACACAGTTGGTGTCCCCAGCTAACTTCAGCTGCTATTTGATAAACACTTACGTTATAGTCTAGAATATTATATTTCTAAGCAATTCTATTGACTAGAAAATTATTCTTCTCTCCATTAGCATTTGTCTAACTCATCAAAATTAATAGCCAGGCCAGGCAGGTGTGGCTCAGCGGTTGAGCATCAACCTATGGTCCAGGAGATGAGGTTCGATTCCTGGTCAGGGCACATGCCTGGGTTTCGGGCTCGGTCCCCAGTCGGGGTGTGCAGGAGGCAGCTGATCAATGACCCTCTCATCATGGATGTTTCTGTCTCTCTCCCACTCCCTTCCTCTCTCTGAAATCAATAAAGATATATTTTTTAAAAAGTTAATAGCCAGCATTAGGTAAATATGTTTGACCCCTGAAGTTGAGTCACTGTGGACCTTGAGAGAAAGGCCTATGTGTCATGAGTTTGGGTGCAGTTGGAAGGAAAGAGAACAGTGCTCTTCCTTCCTTCTTTCCCTCCGTCACCGGGCAGGAAGGGCCAGCAAAGCGACAAAACTCAGGGCAGCCTTCTGTCCTGAGTTGGGGAGCATCTGCCAGCTCAATTACCAGGCAGTCGTTTTCAATATGGGCTATCCTTGAGGGGCCCCACGGCACTCAGGAGTGTGGAAGCGGGGCTCCCCTCGCCGAGAGCACTCGGGCAGGAAGCAAGCCTTCCTGACAGGCTGCCCTGCTCAGCTTCCTGGTTACCGAAGAAAGAGGAAGAAAAGGCCACAGAAAAACACGGATTTAAAAAAATAATAGTAAAACAACAATGACAGTGTTAAAATAACACAATGGTCCCAGGTTTGAATTTGTAAGAGATATTTATCCCTTCCATCTGCCAAACATTGGCAGAGCCCTTTGGAAGCTTCTCTAAGGTCCTTCTGCTTGGATGGGCGTCCTGGGAGGGGGAGAAGAGGGTGGCTATTGCTGGGCACAGAGAGGGAATACCTAGAAGGCCCAGCAGCCAGGTCTCTATGGTACTACGGTCAGAGAGAAGCTTGCAAAGGCTTGGTCTCTGCAGGGCAGTTGGGCTGGGTATGGCCAGAGAAACAACATAACTCATCCAGAGATGAGCTTGTGGCCTTCACGTCATAGGCCTCCTAACTTAACCAAGGATACTAACTGAAGCAGTATTTTAACACATCCAAACTAGTGTTTAAAATGAAAATAATGGATAGACTAGAAGGGGCCAACTTACTGTATTGGAAAAATGCTCCTGGACAATTTCTTTATACATGGCCCTCTTTGAAAACAACAGTGTGTATCTTCATAGAACTGATTGGCCAATTATACATGTTACAAAGAGTTCTCGTCACAGAAATTATCTTCTTGTCTTCCCTTAAAAAGCAAGTTTTTTTAAAAATGAGCATATGTCTAGCCACACAATTGCCCACACTCCTTGCTTTGCCCCAGTGATTCCCAATGAGACTCCTACATGGCAGCATCAGCATCACCTGGGTGTTTAGTAAAAAGAATCTGTGAGCCTTTCCCCAATCCGACTGAACCCGAATCCCCGGAGATGAGAATCATCTGGATTCTGAACTGCTCCAGGTGATTCCGAGTGCACGTAGAAGTGGAAATCCATCCTCACACAATGTGGATTTCTAAAATGTTGCAGGATCTGATTTAAAAAGGATGAAGAAGAAACCGGCAAATAGATGAAGTTATAAAATACCTCTCCATCAGTTTGCAGCTAGGCTGCAACCACCAAGAGGATGGGTGTCCTTTCTTTTTAAAATTTATTTATTATTATTTTTACAGAGCATAAACTATTTTATCATGCAAGTTGGTAAAACAAAATGGTGAGTTAGGCATACAAAAATCCTTTGATATCCTCAGTCCTCATTTGTTTTTCAATTATCCTCTCATATGTGGGCATTTTTTAGCATTTAAAAAAAAAAAAGGAGATATATGCCACAGAACATTCAATTCACTATTTTTAAAATATATGCTTTAGTGGTTTTTAGTATATTCACTATGCTGTGCAGCTACCACCACTGTCTAATTTCAGAACTTTTCTATCACCCCAAAAAGAAACCCTGTACCTTTTAGCAATTACTCCCCATTTTCCCCTCCCCCAAGCCCCTGCAACCACTAATCCACTTTCCATCTCTGGGTTTTCTCGTGCACACGTCCTATACGTGGAATCATATGCTACGTGGTCTTTTGTGTTGGCTTCATTTGCTTAGCATCACGTCTTCAAGGCTCGTTCCTGCTGTAGCGTGGTCAGTGCTTCATTCCTTCTTATAGCTACATACGTAGGCTTTTTAAAGTGGATTCTGGACTGAGATACGTGAGAGTCTTTCCCTTTGAGGGTTTTTCTTAGAGGCAGAGCTCTTACCCGAGCTGGGGAGCGTGTGGCCCTTTCCTAGGAGGCGATTTCACTGCACACAGCTCGCCACGCGGCCTACTTTCTCCCTCTCCTATGCTCTCTCTCGTCTATTCAGCTTGAGGGGCTCCCGTAACGGGGGGCAGGCTTTCAGGCTCAGCAGGATATTATAAACATCTTGTCCAGGCTTCAGCAGGAATGCAACTCGGAGGGGCAAGCAGGCAAGTGGCTGTCCTGTAATTAACTCAGTTGCTCTAATATAATAAGATACCGCAGAGGAGTCACTTTGCTGGACTTCTGCTAATTGTAACCGAGCGCAGCCCAGGGTTTCCCAGCCCGCTCTTCTCGAGCACAGTTCGCTCAGCTGCTGCACACGCAGCGTGGAATCGGAGGTAAACCAGAGCCCTGCAAGCTGCAGCTAAATATAATTCACTGCTCTGACGCAGAGCTGGGCCGAGGGGGCGGAGTGAGGTGGGAGCATGGGCTGCCCTTGCTGTTTTTCAGCAAGAAGTTGCTGTGTTTTCTCAGATTGTAAATTATCTACCAGTTGTGAGGACGCAATAGCTAGGAAAGCAATGGTCTCCTTGGGTCCACTCTAGGTGCACGTTATTACCTATCACAGTACAAAAGGAGAGGACGAGTTTATTTTTTAAGGCTCAAATCTCTTTTAACAGGTTATATTGGACATTCAACATTTTTGTAGATTGTGATTTTCTTTTTTATAACTGTTACTGTCTAGAAATCCCTTTGCTAGCTGATTTTCAAAGTGCTTCCTTGGAATAGATTAAATGTTTAGGACCCAGGAAGTTTTTTCTCACCCAAGTTCCTGGGTAATTTGGTGTGTTTTCTTAGAGAATTTAGTTAGGATTTAATTGCGTCTGAGGTAGGGACGAAGGTGACGAGCTGACACATAGTCACTACTACTTGATGGCAGGACACAATTAGAAAAGTTCAGCATTATTTTTCTCTAAAGCATGAAATTCTACTCATGGTTTATATGAACATGGACTAAGGAAAGCATGTCACGTAGCGTTATTTGGCTTCAAGAATGTGTTGTGAGGAGATCAAGGCATGAGCAGGACGAGCCCTCCAGTCTTACGGCACATGTTTGGCTGACACGCCAGCCATTGCGCTCTTCCCATTCTCTCTGGCCCATCTCCAATAATCACTCACTTTTCCAGCCTCCTTTGCAGCTCGGAAATGCCACATAAGGCAGTTACACACAGAAAGCTTTTGCTTTTCTGACACAAGAGATAATGTCGCTATTGTGACCTGTTCCTCTCTTCCTACTTCCCTGAAAGTGGTGTGATGCTTGAAGCTACAGCAGCCTTTGGGACAGTCATCTTGCTAGGATAAGGAAAGGCCAAGAGAACTGCAGAGATGTCAGCCCTGACCTCACACCCCTGAGCCGATAAACACCATTAACTGCTTACTTCCAGCCTTCGTATTGTGCAAGAAATATAAACCCCTATTTGTTCGAGTTATTTTTATAACAATGGATATATAATGAAGTTCTAGCCAAAAATTGTATTAGTTATCAGTGTATGCTAACTGATGCAATTCTCTAAGCAGTGTATGCTAACTAATACAATTTTTGGCTAGAACTTCATCATATACCCATCCTCTGCTTTATTAATGTTTACTCTAATACGGCTACCTAATACCCACAATTCCCCTCCTTTCTCTCTCCTGCGTATTTCAGTATTAGATAAAGTCTATTTTTATTGCTCCCACGGGTTCTTTTCATGGAAACTCAATAGAAGTTTAAGTTTTAAATTGGGATGGGGGAAGGGAGGAAAGATCTACAAAACCCATTTCAAGAGAAATATATCCATGAGTAGTTTCAATTTCACAATCTAATGTGTGTCACTTCATTTAGATAGACGTGTTTCCTGGGGCAGTCGCAAACTACACACAGCGGAGCTAGTCGGTGTGGGAGGAGAGAGGGCAATTGTGACTGTGTCTGTAAGTGCAAAGCTGACAGTAGCCCATTTGTGCATGAGGACAATACTTTAGAAGCCCACAACCTTTTAGCATCTTCAAATGCCGGATATCCAGAGTAGAGAAAGTGGGGGCCTCGTTGTTGATTTTTGTTACAGTAATACATCTTTAAATTGTAGAGAACTATATATTTTTAGAAAAGTTGGTCTCTACTCTTAATCATTTTCAAATTATTTCCTTGAATATGTGCCTGTGGTCTGTTTAAGAGAGCCTGGGAGCTGGCAGAGCGTGTTGTCTGTTAAGGATATTGTCCATTGTATCAGGTAGTTTCCTGTTTATTTGGATCCTTGGGGAAAATGTTCTGTTGATCATAAACTGAGAATATTTATAGCTGAGCAATAGCTTTATTTTTATCTCATGAATATTATAGCTGATTTAACTGTCAGTGATTTAACTGGTTTTTGTTTTATTGGGTGCTTTTTAAATATATATATATATATCTAAAAAGGTACACAAGTCCTACAGCATTAGTTCCTACTGAAAAGAATGAGTTAATTGGGGCAGATTTTCATGTAATTTTTCTAGTTGGCACATTGTTTGGTTTATTTCCACATGTTAATAATAAATATGTTTACCATTATAACAATATTTTGAATACATTTAAACACAGATATGTTACTTCTCTGAAGTTCTCAACATCCCCATTGGAAAACAGCTTCTGTTTGAACCACACAGCCCGTTGTATTACTTAAGTGAGGGAACCACTCATCACCTCAAGATAGCAACAAGAGGCAAAGGGCACAGAATCAAGGAGGAGAGCATAAAACACTTTTAATATTGCCCCCAAATAACCAGGATGCAACAGCAGTGTCTCAGAGGAAAATCTGGTTGAGCTGGCCGGGTGAGTAAGATTTTGACAGATGTGGGGAGCAAGGCCCAGGGGTGGTTTTAAGGCAGTGAGCAGTGGAGAGCCATGAGTTACGTGCTGAGCATGTTTCATGTTGTCAGAAATGCCCTCCAAAGATTCTTCAGGCATCGGAGGGCATGGCGGGCAGTAGAGGGGGGAGAGGCTTCAGATGGGCTGTGGCAAAGTGAGCCAAGGGGGTTGGCCGCTGGAGGTCAGAGCCAGAGGGATGGAGTGTGGAAAGTACTGCACAGCTTTATTTCTGTAGAGTTAGGACAGGGATTTCATAAAGCTCACATTGCTGGGGTACAATTCACTGAATTTAATAATCTAATGATGATAATGGATTTATTTTCCTTTTATGAACAACTCAGAGAGAGGGTTACTAAGGCAGGGTCATGAAGACCTGGACAAACCAACACTCAATGCTCGAGATAGCTTGAGTCAAACCCAGCGTTATCTGAGAACGACGGCATTATTGTGTCTCAGCTTTAAGATAAGATTCTAGGATGGAATCTTTATTTTAAAAATTATTTTCATTAAGATCGGGGGAATAATTCTGAGCTATTATGATGTTACAACCTCTTAGCTATAGATCCATGGGGATCTATAAGGCACAGAGATCTCAAGATATAGGGAAACTTAAAGATTATCAAGAATAGCCCTAGCCGGTTTTGCTCAGTGGTTAGAGTGTTGGCCCGGGTTCGATTCCAGCCAAGGGCACATACCTCAATTGCAGGCTCGATCCCTGGCCCTGGCCGAGTGCAGGAGGCAACCAATTGATGTGTCTCTCTCACATCCATGTTCCTCTCTCTCTCCCCCTTCCACTCTCTCTGGAAAGCAGTGGAAAAAATACCCTCGGATGAGGACCCTGGGAAGGAGAGGAAGCAAGAGAAATCCTTGGCACTTGTGTTATCAGTAAGAATGGAAGGGCTGAGAAAGAACCTTGGTTGGGACCAAGAGGAGAAGGTTGTCACCTAAAGAAAGGCCCAGCTCCCTAATACTTCTGTGGCATTGTAGCTGGTCTTTAATATTTCTGAACATTTTTAAGTTAAATGAATGAGGGTCCAGGCACAGTCAACTGAGGCTTGGGGGCTTTTTCCTGGAAGCACCGTTTTGTTTCAAGCCAGAGGGCCAAGGTTGAGGTCCTGGCTCCTGAGACTCCTGCCTGTGTGATCGTGTGAGTCTTGCATTCCAGTTTGAAATCGGATGCAAACAAGTAACTACAAATGTGACAATGTGGCAATGAAAAGGAGACTGGACTTAGGGGCACATTCGCCAGAACACCTAACCTAGATGGAAGGTCAGAGGAGGCTCCCTTGAGCAAGCAATTTGAGCTGAGATGCAAAGGAAGAGTCAAGGTCAAGCAAGTGAAGGCGGGAGGGGAGAGCCGGTCATGTAAAGGAACAGCGGTGAAAAGACCGGGGTGGGGAGCATGTGGCATGATGAACCAAGAAAGGGACAGAGTGACCGGCAGTGCAAAACCACGTGGGAGGAGGACCAGGCTGTACTCAGCCTCATAAGCTGTAGTAGATGGATTCTAAGGAGATAAAATGAAAAAGTGTTAACATTTCGTGGGCCAGGTGCCATGGTCGTTACTTTACATGTATCGTTTATCAATCCCAACAGCCACAAGGTCACGTGACTATTAACTGCGCAGCCAGAACTCAAACTCAGCCAGCCTGCCCCAGCCCTTTCATGCTATAATGTGCTTGACATAAAGACTCAGCGCAGACTCGAAGGCGGATGCCCCTGTCGTCTACAGACGGTGTAGACGCAGAAGGAATGGTTTCTCCCCAAATTTCCTTTGAATATTTCTATTTTTGTAGGAGGTGCTTCCCGGAGCCACCGAACTTGTAAAAAAAATGAAATCAGCTTCTTTTTAAAGGGACTTGTGAAGAATAAATGGCTCTTGGTCAGGCTGTTTCTCTCCCTGGTCAACATCCTGGCAGGAAACTTCCAAGCACAAGAGACTTGAGAAGGAAGGAGTTTTCCCTTGCCTATAATTTGGCTTCCTGTTTTGCTTTCCATAATTTGCATAGACATTTTTAAAACTGCTTTCAGGAAAAATGGATTTTGAACGTCTTTTCTGTGAGACGAAATTTATGTGGGTGAGTGATCGGCCACAGGAATTGCAAGAGTCGGCTTGAGTTCCCGGGATATAAACTCTGCTCCATCTTCTCTGAAGCCGACTCTGAGCCCCTTGACCTGCTCACTTGGAAACATCCACTCCTTCCTCTGCGCGCTCGCTCTGGTCCCACACGTTCCTGCGCCACTTTGTCAAGCTCACTTGCATATGTGCCTATTACTCTCCTAGACTGCTGCTCTTTGGTGACAGGAACTTTGCCTCGTGCGTTTATCGCCGAGTTTACGTGGTGCCCAGCATGTAACAGCCACTTAATAGATGCTTCTAGAATGAATGAGCAAACCAACCCGCGTGGAGGATCTCAGTGTTGACTGAGTACCTGCTTTGTGACAAGCACCGCGTCAGTGGCTTGCATGCATCATTTCCTACGTTCCGATAAGCTTTGTAAGCCGTTACATCCTTACCGCTTACAGGCAGTCACTCTGATTCCCTGTTTTCAGGCGAGGAAACGGGGGCTCAGGGAGTTAAGTGAGTCACACAGGTAGTAAACGACTGAGCCCGGAGTCAAGCTCAGCTGCGCCTTCCCATTGTGCCTCCGACGCCTCCCCTAAAGTGGCAGTTGGAGGGAGTCCGCAGCTCAGAGGGTTTGGTCATCCTTACAGGCGCTGGCCAGTTTTTTAACGCTGTCTCCCATTGGTAAGCCTTGCCTTGGGGGCAACTCCAGCAGGATGAGGGGGTGGGGGCAATCGTGGGGTGGGGGAAGGAAGGAGCCCGTGGGTCAGGTCAGCCGGGCCAGGGCTGTGTGACTCACCAGCTGTGAGACTCTGGCAAGGTGTTCAACACGCTGCATCTCTTATAGAGGACAATCCACCTGCCGCATAGGAGAGCGAAGCGTCCACCAGACATTTCAAGCAGAGTGGCCAGCACACAGTGAGCGCTTTGTAAAGGGTAGCTGTCTTCAATGCGAAGCTGCCTGGCAGGTGCCGATGTCATGGCATCAGGGGCCCTAGCCGGGCCTGTCCTCTAGCTCTAGCAGGCACAGCTCGGTCCCTCTGCCTGGAGCACCCTTCAGCCCCTTATCTACCTGGACGACATGATCCGCCACAGGACACCTTCCCCTATCTCCCTAAACCCTGCTGCACAGTTGGTTTGCTGGTTGTTTATTTAGTGTTTGGTTGGTTGGCTGGTGTAAGAGGGATCTGCAGGCCCAATTTATCCCTTCCCCTGTTTTTGTATGGCCCATGGAATAACAATGGTTTTTACATTTTTAAATAGCTGAAATTAAAAAAAAAACACCCTAAACTATTTAATGACAGGCGGAAATCATATAAAATTAAAAACTTCAGTGTCCACAAATAAAGTTTCATTGGAACACAGCCATGCGCATTCATTGACATATTGTCTACGTGTTTTCCTGTTACAACCACAGAGCTGAGTAGTTGCAACCAAGACTGTATTGTCCGTGAAACCTATACTATTTCCTATCTGTCCCCTTACAGAAGAAGTTTGCCCATCTCTGGTATAAACAAATAACAACAGCAATTTTAGCATTAAAAACCATAATGTTGAAAGACTATCATAATCAATGAGCCCTCAAGGGGAAAAGACAAGGACATTATTTTAAAAATCAAAAAAAGTGTACACATTCACTTGGTTAACATAAATTCTTACTTTATTGATACAAAGAGAAGCCCCAGTGATGGCAATACCAGGGGTCTGGGTTCATCTTCCATGCCCAGGGACCTCACAGCGAGATTTCTGGGCACTGGCATAGGGATTATGAAAACACCAGAATCAGCCTAGCAAAGCATGTTTCCATTTTAAGACAAAGACCACAAATGAAGACAAGAGCACACGTGCGTGCCAGAGGCAGGCCCCACTGGGCTTTGCTTTTTCCGAGGGCGTGCGCTGGATACAGAGGCGAGATCTCATCGAAGCAGGATGCACAGAGGGATGTGAAAAGCTGAAAAAGTCTCATTTCCTCACCTCCCAGGTGCTTGCTAGTAACAAAAGAAGGTAACAAAATGAAAGCAGGAAAGCAAAAGGCAAAGGGGCACAAGCAAGAAGAGAGTAAAACGCTGGCTGCGCCCGGGTCCACGTAGCAGTCGCTTGTGTTCCTGGCTCTCCCAGCCCAGGGGCCCCACAGTTCCCATTTGGGGGAATTTGTAAACGAGTTTATTCAAAATAGTTCACTGCCACAAATTAGGTAGTAAAGGGGGTAAGGGGGAAATGGAAAGGAATCCTTCTAATCGGTACTCCTCCAAACTGTCAAGGTCGCGAGAAACAGTTGAGACACTGTCACAGCCAAGAGGGGTCTAAGGAGTCACACGACTAACGTACTGTGGTATCTTGGACGACTGGGACATGTAGAGCTCAGACATGAGAAACTGTGCATTTTATTCCCGTAGACATGCAGCTTTTTCAAACCTAAACTGCATTTTAATTTAATTAATTTGGACAGTTGTATCTCTTCAGCTGAGATTGAAACAATAATAGGCTCAAGCCATGCAGGGTTTTCTTGCAAATTTGTTTCAAAATATAACAGATGATAAAGAATAAAACTTGAATCTTGAAAGCATATCTTTGTCATGAAATCCATTAGTAGCGTTTTCATCAGCCTCTGATTGTTTTAGCACAAACCTTGAGGAATTGGAAAATTTTGGTTTGAGATGCATTTCAAGAAGCAGGAAAATAGTTGTCGTGGAAACAGAAGACCTGACCGGAGCAGCAGAACTAGTGCAAGGAATCAGACTGGGGCAGAAAGAGCACAGGTCTTTTGGAGGGTAACAGGCATGGGATTGAGTCCTAGACCCATCCCTTCGAAGCTGAGTAACCTTGGCTACCCTTGGAACCAAGTCACTTTTGGAACCTCAGCTTCCTCTTTAGTAAATGGGAACAGGAATGTCACCTGGCCAGGTGGCTGTAAGAAACAGAGCTCGTGTTTGCAGAGCGCCTTTTACTTGTGCTCTCAGCAAACGCTTGTTCTAACGAGAACATACCATTCCCCGTCTTAAAGAGCAGAGTTTAGCGAGGACACAAGGGAATATCAACACAGAACAACTGGAAACCAGGTTTATAGGAAACAGAGGAAGGGGGGAAAAACTGAGGCCAGTTGAAAGCGAATGCTTTGTGGAAAGAACGACTTCATTTGCATCAGCAGAGTTTTTTGAAGGCGGGAAAGACTAATAAACTTTTACCCTCTTGGCAGAGCCGAACTCACCATTACAGTGACTCAGCTTAAGTGGAGTTTGTAAAAACGGGCTTCCCTGCAACCCTCAGCTCAAAGTCTTCTAAAAGGAACACATTCCTAGACTCAAGCAAGAACACTATTGAATCTTCAAAAATGACACAAGGAAAGTGAACCAAGGAGCTGTTTCCCAGGACGCGGTCTCACATCATGTCGCCTCACTTCACTTCTGTTTTCACATCTCTCTCTCTCCTCCTCTGCCTCCCTCTTCTGCTTTTCAGGTAGTAAAGGGGGTAAGAAAGGTGACTACATTGGGCTCACAGGGGTACTCCAGGATAATTTCTCTGTGCTGAATTTGGGATATTGGCAATCTTAACTCCATGTGTAATTTTAATTCCCCTTTGCCACGTAATGTGCCGTGTTCAGTGGTTCCAGGGATTACGACGTGGATATCTTTGAGGAGGCACTAATTCCGCCTACCACTCAAATTAGGAACTTAAAGACAGCATCCCCACGTCCTCCTGAATCATAAAAAGGACAGCTGGCCTTCGGAATACTGATTGTCAAGGACATCAAGCGCCCCAAATGTATAAGGTGAACGTCTAAAGTTTTTCGATGCCTCAAATGCTCAGGGGACAGGTTGCCTGGGCACGGGAAGGTAAGTCTCTCTGTAGGCTAACCTCTGCCTTAGAGGCAAGAAACTTAAGGGGAAAAGCCAGGTTACTTTACAAACTGGCTGTTCATTTTTGAATAATTCAGGAAAATTCTCACATCCTTCAACGTCCGATATATCCTCCCAGCAACAGTATCGATCATGCACAATATAACCACAGCCTCCCGTAAACCAGTACAGAAGCTTCTGAGATGTGATGACCCGTCGCTGGAGCCGGAGGGCAGGATTCGCACACAGCACATTAAAACTGGCAGAGCAGCATCCTCTCTCTGCCCACTTCAAGACCCAGCAATAGTGTCATTTCCTCTCAATCCTCAGGCCGCCTTCTCCACGCTGGTGGTCTCCACCTCATGCTGTGGCGGCCTCCGACCTCTGACCTCCGGAACCCCCACTCTCACTTCGTGGACTCACCCCTCCCTCATGACTTCAGGGACCACTTTCTAAGCAAACAACCCTAATTTACAACTTTAGTTCTGATCTCTCTCAAGGTATGGCTTACCATCAGCTCAACCATGTCACGCCTAAAGCAAAACTTGCTGTTTCTCCCCCAAACGGCCTCTTCTTTCTGCTTTCTCTCTTCCTATCTGCCCCCCACCTGAGGTAGTTAACCACCCAATTCTGGCAGTTTTTTCTTTCAAAATACCTTGTGCAAGTCCGAGTTACTTCCTGGAGAGCTATGGGACTAGTTCTGCATCTATCAGGCATCCTACTGGGCTCTCCTTATTGACAACAGGGGGGAGTGTAAGTTTTTATTTGTGGTTTAATTATACTCTAAATTTTTAATTTATGAAAAATTTTTCTAAGTAACAAATTTCTGCTAAGCATTTTTTATACATTGTCTTGGGAAGGTTTATTATCCTCATTTGGAATAAAAAGATATTGTAAAAGATTATATAATAGGTGCTTTTCAGACCAACAGATTGGGGGGTGTGTGTCATATGGTTTCACCCAAAATACTAATGGCACAGGTTTTCCAACTTTGTAAACCGCTTCCCAATCCAAACTGATCCCTGCCTCAAATATGCTGCAGACATCCCGGTGTTAAAGGTCGGTCTAGTTTCCCGTAGGTGTTTAGGGACCCAGTGCGTCCTCTCTCTGCCCCACCCACCCGATATTCCTGCCTCGTGAACACGCCAACCCCCGGGAAGCTTCCTTCTCTTCTGCGTACGCGACCTGCTCCTCTTCTCCACTGCGTTGCCAGAACACCTGTCGGGCGTGACCACGGCCATCAAACCCCGCTTTCTGCCCCAGCGGGCAGGACCACGCCAGTAGTTTCACTCACACTAGAAACGAGGCTGCCCCCAAAGAGTAGCTGAGGTTTCGAGCGGATTGTTTTGAGTCTGCCTTTGGATGCTATCATATTTGAACATGTGTCCCTCTTTTATAGCTCTAAAAAGAAAATCACATGACTCTTGGCCTGTCTTAATTACTAAATAATGTGTGTAATAGGTGATGCAATTTCATCTCTATGTCCCTCGTCCCTGACACCGTCCCCGACACACCCCTCTGGACGCCGTGCCATTCTTCATGGGAAATCCAGCCGCAGTACCACCCTGCCTGAGCTGGGCTGAGGCTCTCATGGCCATGTTATTTGGTCCTGTGCACCCTGCTCAACTTATCTTGAAGGGGTACGTTTGGCCCTCAAATCAACTCCAATACTCTAGCATCTACTGCTCCCTCCCTCTCTCGTTCCAGCTGCTTCCTGTTCCCCCAGAGGATCTTTCCAAGCTCAGTGAACAAATTCAGCCCCGTGACATTTACCCCCTCTCTTCTAGAGTCTCTCAGCACAGTTGCACTTTGCCTAACCTTACACAATAAAATCGTGGCCAAAAAAGAAGTCACAATACTCCAATTCATCCGCGTCCAGGAGCTCTCTCCAGCAAGCTGACTGTTGAATTAACCGAAGATGCCTGTCTCTCTGTGATGTGGATTCTTACACTACTGGTCCATCAGTCAACTCCTTTGTGCTAGTTGTTTTTTATTAAAAATTGCAGGCATGGCTGCCAAAAGACCAACAGCAACATTGAGACGTCATTGATCAGCCAGCCACGGAGGGGCTCATAGGAAGAGAAGACAGACAATCTGGGAAAAGAAAGGCCTGTGGACAGGCTTGCCACCACGTCGAGAACAGCCTGAGCCAGAACAATCACAGGGGTGTTAACTGGGGCACTGACAGGACAAATCTCCTCCCATACTAATTCACAAAGATGTTTATGCTCCAGTTGCCATCTGAAACATTTACTTATTTTCTTGGGCTTTCAGATCTGTGACCTAGTTTTCAGTTTACCTTTTTCCACTGTGTGCAGCTGCCACATTCAAAAGCACAGAGCCTGTCGATCCCACTCCAGGCAGGAAGGGCCTTCAGGACCACTCCTGAGTAGGAGCCAGAAGCAGCAGAAAGATTCCTCTCTTCCTCTCTCATCGCTTCCCCCCATTCCTCCCACACAGCCCCTGGCCCTTCCTGACTGGACTAGAATTCTCCAGCCAGCTCTTCAGCCTTGAACATGATCAAATGGGTTTGCACTGAGTCAAAACTGAAATATCGCAAGAAGAGGTATACACATTAAGTCCCACTGGTCATTTGCTTTTTGATAAAAATTAGTTGATTGAATCTTTTTTTCCACTTTCCACAGAGCAAGTTTTAAGAAAAGGGAAAAGAGGGAATGGGTCATGGACATTGAGGAGATTTAAAGATCATGGAAGAATCTACGGTCCAGATGCCTACATCACACAATGCAATATACAGATATGTATCTTAGAAATGTTCACTTGAAACCTATATGATCCTATTAACTAATGTCCCCCTGATAAATTTAACAAAAAAGAAACTATTATTTTTAATAATACTTAATATTAAAATAACACTTTATACTTTTTCCTATAGATTATTTCATAAGATTCACACAAGCCTGTGGGATGGGTAGAGCAGATATCATCGGTCCCATTAAAAAGTGATCACTAATCTATTGTATGTTGAGCGTCTAATACATATATTTTTGGCAATTCTTCGGAAACTTACATAGATATTGATAAACCAGTAGTATTCTCTGGGAATTCATCTTTCCTCCATAAATTTCCTGGAATCTTGGATGATTTTAGAGTCTAAGTATAATAACTTATATTAAGTGGATCTGTAGCTTAGAAATGGCTGCCGTCACAAATAATATATTACTTCACTTACTCCAAAAATATAAAGTAAGTTTTGTAATCCATAGAGCAAGGTAGAAATCGAGACATACCAAGGACACAGATTAGGTATAAAATAATGTAGCAGCATCCCCCTGAAATACAGAGCTATTATGGGAGCCATAGATTATCTCTTCTACATGGAAGTGAGCATGGTGTTTGGTCATAAATTAGAATTCCACTTGACAGAATACATGGTGCGGAATAAATAATCGTTACTCAGGCAATTCACAATTATACTCCCAATCCTCTCTTACTGTTCATTATACTAGTATAGCCCTGACTTTTAAGGGAATGCTTGACGACAGTTAAAGCTGATGCCTTAAAAATGTGAGTTTGGGTATAGATATTGACCTATGGAATAGATATATGATAGCTGGACCTTCTGTCTTGAATTCTAGAGAAGTATTTGTCCGCTGGTAATCCTATTTGATAAGTCCAGAGGAAAGGACTTCTCTCACCTCATTGCTAAATGCAATTCCCGTGAAGCTTTCTTATTCCTGAGAGGAAGTGAGATAAGCAATCTTTCCTATTGAACAGAATGATGGACCAACATTTTGGAAAAATTATAGAGAGTAAGCAGACAGGAAACAGGAGAAAAGCCACATGGGTAAGGAAAATCATGAGTTTTTCTCACATAACTATAAAATATAAAGGAAAATTCTCTTGGGAACCCCATGGGTCACTTTATTCAACAACAGGGATTTATTTCCATTCAGCAGGGGTTCTAAACTTTGGGAATATGGGGAGTTTTAGAATATATGGCTCTTAGCACCAGCTGTGACAGAGAAAAGGGGCTGTTGACAGAGTAATTCTAAGATAGTGAGATCCTTAGCTGGCGGCATCTGGTAGCCTCACAGGAAATTTTAGGAGGGAAGTCAGCCAACAAGCCCATCTTCATTTGCCCTTTCCTTTGAGTTGGCACAAATGGTAGACGCTTATTCCTCTGAAAAATTAATTTCTTTAAAAAAATTGTAATGGAGTCATTTCATATGATAAAGCCCAGCCTATATTTCAAACTAGCTAAAAGCTTTAAAATAACTGCCTCTCTTACTGGCTTATCCCATCCCACCCTTGTCCTCATTGTGTCATCCTGGGTGTTGTGTCACGTCTTCTGAAGGTGGGGGGACCGATCAATAGCTGGAACCATTTGAGACGGGAGTGCCAGAAGGAAATGACCCACAGGGAGGTCCGGGTCCGCGTAGAGTAGCGTCTCATATGGCGGATTAGGAACAGGCAACAGGGAGCCACAGGCGATTTCTAAGTAGGGGTGCTATAGGTCGAATCTTCGTGTCCCCACAAATTCATACGCTGAAATCCTAATCCCCAATGGGATGGTGTTGGAGGTGGCGTCTTCAAGGGGTGATTAGGTCGTATGGTTCAAGTCTTCATGAACGGGATTAATGCCCTTATGAAGCGGACCGAGAAAGCTCCTGGCCCCCCCTCCATGTGAGGTTACAGAGAAAACGCAGCCATCAGAGAGGCAGTGGGTCCCCCTCACCAGACACCAAATCGGCCAGCGCTATGATCTTGGGCCTCCCAGCCTCCAGAACTGTGAGAAATAAACGCCTGTTCTTTACAAGTTACCTAGTTCATCATATTTTTGTTAGAGCACCCCGAATGGACTAAGGCAGGGAATATGGCATAATCAGATCTTGTGCTTCAAAAACATCACTCTGGTGACATTACGGAGGACAGATTGAAGGGAAAGGCAATGTGATACCACTTGGAGAGTCCTAGAAATGGGCTGGGGGAGAAATGCTGAGAGCCCGAATCAAGACAGAGAGAAAACAGGCTCAGCACTCAGTCACCGGGCCCCAGGCATCCTCTCTCTGAAACATGCCCCCCACCTTCGCCGAATGTCCCCTAGAGAATTTCGTTTTCTTCCAGGGCGGGACGCAGTCCAGGATCAAGTACTGAATTTGGTTGTTGTGTCTGCTTGGCCTCCTTTAATCTGGAACAGTTTTTATCAGCTTTTCCTTGTCTTTCATGACGTTGACATTTTTGAAAAGTACAGGTCAGTTCTTTTATACACTGTTCCTTCATTCTGGTTTGCCTGATGTTTCCCCACGATTAGACGCAGGTTATGTATTTCCAGCTGGACTACCACATAAGCAACTTCATGTCCTTCGCAGGGTCACATCTGGAGGCCACATGACGTCTGCTGCTCCTCCTTGGTTATGTTCATCTCAGTCACTGGGTCAGGATGCTGTCTGGTTTCCCCACTGTATACCTATTAATTCCCCCCTTTGTGACCAGTACGCAATCTGTGGGGATATACTTTAAGACCATAGAAATGTTCTTCTCTTCAGCAAATTCTCCTCCCCGGATTGAGCATTCTCTGGCAATTCTTATCCAGGTTAATCTTTACCATGATGGCTGCAAAATGGAGATTTTTCCAGAACTCCACTTTTAACTGGACACATTTCTGCCTGAAATAAAGGATATATCCCAGCCCAGCTGTGGGTTTATGACTAAATTCTCATAGAAGTGTTCTGTGGGACCTCCAAGAAGTCTCCTTAAAAGCACAGGAATGAGGAGTGGTACTCATCTCCCTCCCAACTCCTTCCTACGGCCTAACACACAGACATCATAGCTGCAGGTCTGGCAGCCAAATTAGACCACCTTGGACTTTGCAAATGAAATCCTCAAACAGAGGATGGAAGAGCAGAAAGGTAGAAACTTGGGTCTCTGTTGACACCATGAAGCTTCCACACCAGCCCTGGACTGCCTATGACCAGGCTGCAGAAACCTTATTTGGCTACTTTAACAATAATAATACTTTGAGTAGTTAGTAAAATCTATGCACATATAAGTAGCAAATGCACTTATCTCCTTTAAAAACATTTCTTCTTTTACTCACCACAACCAAACAATCACTTTGAGGACTAATCTGGCCTTTTTAGATAGCATTGAGAGTTACTTTCCAAGGCTAGGTTTCATTAGAGGTTTACATTTATTTTAATCTCACTAATTAAGTGTACATCCCTGACAAAATTAAAAAAGAGTTAGAAAGGGATACGCTGACTTAAAATACTGTATGTGATTTCAACTGTGAGGGACAGGTCAAGACTTTCTTTTGCTGTGGTAACCCTCAATCTATCACTTTTAATTTATCATAAATAATTAGGTGGTAGTTTTGTTATAGTATTATCCAGTATATGGGCCTTGGAGTTAGAAAAACAAGTCAGCATTATACAGGGGACTGTATACTGAGAATTTTCGGGTTTTGAAATACCCAGCACTTAACTATGCCTCTCCCCCTCACAAAAATCATAGGGATAAAGTAAAGGAAGAGCAAAGAGCCATGCAAAACCCACAAGATTTAGAGTAAAATGACTTTAGTTATTATCTGGCACACAAAGCACCATGACTTTGGATAAGTCACATTAACTTCTCTGAACTCGTTTTCCAGCTACAAGAAGATACTAGTAACATCAGAACGTGTTTTTTTTGTTTTGTTTTTTTAAAAATATCTTTATTGATTTCAGAGAGAGGAAAGGAGAGGGAGAGAGAGAGAGAGAGAAACATCAATGATGAGAGAGTCATTGATTGAGCCCGCAACCCAGGCATGTGCCAGGACTGGGAATCGAACCCCGATCGCCTGGATCCTAGGTCGATGCTCAACCACTGAGCCACGCCCGGCTGGGCCAGAACGTTATTTTGAACATTAAGTTCAATCATGCATGAGGACAGGTTTTGAGAACTGTCTAGTTCAAATGCTAGACTAAAAAATGAAGAAACATTTAATTTGCATTTTATTGTTTTTAAAATAGAACTGTTCTTGGCCTAGGAGGAAAATTTCCTCCAACATTTGGCATCTTTTTTGAAAAATGAATAATGAATGTTTCCACCCATGGTTGACTCATGATCATTTCATACTTTTGTGAAGAGAACACAATAGAAAGGAGTGGTTTTAGACTACTTGTAAAGTCACCCCGACATTTGTGACAACTTTTTGGTCAGAAAAGCATCCCCGTGTAGATGCGTGGGGACTTTAAAGTGGATTTTCACTGAAACATTAAAAACAACTTTTAGCTCTGTTGTTAAAAGTGAATTTGCATTGTTCGGTTTAACACAAACTTTATCTAGAGTTTTACAAAGATAATTGAGTAACAGGAGCCTGAGAGATGACAGGAAAGGAATGAAGGAAAGACCTGCCTTTAATATGTTTTTGTATTTGTACATAAATGAAAACCAAAATAGTGACTATTTTTTAAGAATTTCTTTGCAGCTTTATTTTTTATTTTTTATTTTTTTTACCTTCTTTTTGTTTGTTTGTTTAAAATATTACAGATGTCCCTTTTTCTCCCCAATGGCCCATTCCACCCCATCCCACCCCCCCTCCCCAGTCCTTCTCCCGACTTGGCTTGTGCATATATGCGTATAAATTCTTTGGTTACTCTCTCCCTCTCCACCCACCTGCCCTCCTCCCTCCCTCTGACATTCGTCAGTCTGATCCATGCTTCCATGTCATTGAATCTCTTCTGTTCATCAGTTTATTAAGTTCTTTAGATTTCACGTATAAGTGAGATCATGTGATGCTTGTCTTTCTCTGCCTGGCTTATCTCACTCAGCATAATACTCTCCAGGTCCATCCATGCTGTCCCGAAGGGTACAAGATCCTTCTTCTTTACAGCTGTGTAGTATTCCATGGTGTGAATGTCCCACACAAAATACTGACTATTGCTAGACTAGATGGTGATAGGTAATGTCACCAACAAACAACTTGTTTATCGTCAGCGGGACAGTGAGCATGCTGAACGGGAATAACAGAGGAAAAGTAAACACGTAATAACACGTCACCCGTGAGAGCTCAGAAATTGGGGGGCCCCTCCGGCTGAGCTGCCAGCCACCTCCTCCGGCGGAAACCTCGGAGAGCCTGCTGCCCGCGGGCGGGAAGGGCCTTCCTCAGGAGCAGGGGCCCTGACCGCTGACGGGTCAGGGCCTGACACTTGCCTCCAAACAGGCCCATCACATTCTCAGGCGCACAGGCCGGATCGGAGGGGGTGGCATTAAAGACGCGAGGTCATGAGGAGTTGCCCACATCAGCAACACGGCAGCCCAAAGCCATGTGCAAGCCAGTGTCAGGAGGGAAAGGAAACTAAAAACCTCGCAGCGAGGCAGAAGAATCTGCAGAGAGGAACGTGGAACAGGTGAGAAACCAGGACAAAGTGAGGTGAGGAAACCAAGAAACTCGAGGAGGAGGGAAAGATGGAGGCAGGATGGGGAGAGGCAGGCTCCGGCCATGCATACTTTCTTCAGCTGGGTTCTGCAGAACGTCTTAAAATAAATCTCCTTCCTCTACTCTGCTGGCTCAAGTGTGGTTTGCTTCCTCGGAACCAAGGGATATTTTAGGAAGACATTCACTGATTGGACTAGAACCAAAAGTCAAAAAGAAGACAGACATCTGAACAGTCAAAGTGAATTTCCAGAAACTATACTCTAAAGCTCATTTAGTGACACATAAAGTCATTGAGTGACATTGAAACTCTTTCATGGCTTATTTGTTTTTTTTATAACAGCTATATTGAGATAGAATTCACATGCTATAAAATTCACCCTTCTTTGATGGCCTGTTTACTTTCAGTTTTTTAATCCCACCAAGCTTCCAGATCTAGTGCCCTAGCCTACACGTAGCCTTAATGACAAAGAGAGAATGGCCGGCAGAGCAAGCCAACGGCAGCAATAAGCAGGGATGGCTGACAGCCTAGCAGCAAAGGAGGAAACAAAAACCCTAAAAATAGCACAACAATTCCAAAGGGGGGGAGCAATCTGGGGCCATGTAGAGTATTTTTATTAGGCTCTTTTTGTTCCAAGGAACCACTCAAGTTACATCTAATATTAGGGGAAGGAGTTCTAAGGAATAAAAAACAACAACACACAGACACACAAAAAAACAAGGATCCCAGCCCCACAGGGCCGCGTGGGAACCATGAAAGGCCAAATCACCGAGCCTCCCAAAGGACAGGCGCTGCAGTGGAGCCAGGCCCAGGCCCGAGCAAGCCTGGGCCCCGGACACCAGCAAGAGTCCTTTACCCCGACTTCAGCACCAGGAGTTCGCGCTCGCTGGTCACCTGGAGATCAGTTAGTTAGGTGATCCAGCTGTCCCCTGGCTGTGCTGAGCAGGTCGTTGGGCCCTTCTGCCTGCCCCTACCTGGCTTCCTCAGCCTCTCTTTGGAATTTGTAAACTGCCAGCTCTTGACCTGTCTCAGCCTGCAGACTGGCTCGGT
This sequence comes from Miniopterus schreibersii, assembly GCF_964146895.1. Taxonomy (NCBI): domain Eukaryota; kingdom Metazoa; phylum Chordata; class Mammalia; order Chiroptera; family Miniopteridae; genus Miniopterus; species Miniopterus schreibersii. Next base: position 6,274,063 of record NC_138117.1, on the reverse strand, counting down.
TTTGTTGTTTCTGTTTGTTTGCACAGTGCGGTGCCTTCACTTTGTTTAGCATGTGCAAGCTGTTGTTTGGGGCCTGAACTGGCCTTCCTGGAACATTCACCTGCTCCACTACCTTCCCGCGCCCTCCGCATGCATGTCCGCAGCCCGCCGGGTGCTGACGGTTCTGGGTTCACAGCTTCTGCTCACCACCATCATCTGCTTCCTTGCCACTTTTGCTCGGTCTACCTCACGGGCTCACTCTATACACTCTTTTAGCTCCCACCGCTAACCAGTAATTCCCAGTTCAAATCCCCCAAAGGGAGAATCTGGACCATCGCTCCCATTTTTGGCTAAACGTCTCCCACTGGTTCATATAGTAGACTGCTGGCCAGCCCAGAGCCTGGCTGCTGAGGGCAGGGGTCCTCTGCTCTCATCAGCTGTGGCTGAGACGCTTCAAGTTTGGCCTAGAGCAGAGCACAGCTGTTGGGCCAAGGCCTCAGCAGGGACTGTTATCAGCACAGTTACCTTTAGAAGGGGCTGGGGGTGGGGGTGGGGGGCACTGCAATTGTTCAGTGTGTGGATCAGAGTGGCCTAACTCTAAGCCTTAAAAAGCCTGAGAGAGTGAGGCTCCTTCTAGCCTCCCCCAAATTAATTTCCATTAAAGATTATAAAAGTGAAAATAATGGAAAGTATTTAATGTGTGCTCAGATATTTGAGAAACCTTGACTTTTTAAAAATCTTATTTTCCTTTGAAATAAGAATTAGCCCTAGTAAGTTGTTATGAACAGAAGCCCTGAAAGTCTTCTAATTCTGGCTTTGCCACTCACCAGCCAGCAAATTCTTTAGTCGTTCAGTGCCTCAGTTTCCTCATCTGGAAAATAAAGGTAATGGTAGCAGCTATGTTGTAGGGTTGTCAGATTAAATGAAACAATCCAAATACAACCTTTAGAACAAGTACCTGGTATATAGTGCTAACAGTTGTTAATTATTATTATCACTGCTGCTGTTTTGTTATTATATAAAAAGGGATCTATGTACTAATACATTAGTAGAACTTTCCTAATGGTTGAGATTTTCTGATTTATACATATTTATTCTTTTCTTTGACATTTTGTTCTAGCTTTGCCACGCAAATCATGTATTGCATTTCCATATGAAACAAACTGCTTTAATCAGCTTGCTGCACTGCATAACCAACGGTGTTTTGTTTGGGAGGATCTGAGTTTATTTTAACCCTAGTGCTGGTCTGTCTGCCCATTAGCTTATCTAGTGCCTAGACTGGAAGGCAACACATGCATGACAATCTTCAGAACAAGCTCCAGTGCAGACAGTTGTCAATTTGAAAGTAAACACCTCTGAAAAACAACAAAGGCTAGAGCTGATGCCAAAGGATTTATCTAGAGACAGTCTCTCTTTGGAGTCTCTGGCAGTTCTAGAATGACTTCCTGCCTGGAAAGAAGATAGAAAAGTGACAGAATGGGTGCATGCCAAAAGGGCTGGGGCTTGAAAGGAGTAAGACTTAGTAGTGAAGCCATTAGAATCAGCTAGGGAGCTTAAGAAAACATATCAATGCTGGTCCCACCTTAGGCCAGTTAAATTCTAAACATTGGCCGTGGGGTGGGGGAGGGACAGGGCAAAGAGCCATATTTTTTAAAGCTCCCCCCAAATACTCATAAGGTGCAGCCAGGGTTGAGAAGCCCACTGTTCTAGGGCGTCCTCTAGTTTGCTCCTGTCACTGGGCAGCGGCCGCTTGGAAGACAGGTGTCCCAGCAAGAATAGAAGAAAAGGGAAAAGAAGGTATCGCCCAGGAAGCTGCTCATCATAGCAGCCTCCTCGGAGCGGGCCGGGCCCTACCTTCCGCTTGGCAGCGAGCAGAGACGGAGCGGGAAGGGAAAAGAAGGTTGTGGTTCGCGTTGCCTGCCTTCGCACAGCTTTCCAAACAGTTAGGAAGTTGATATTGGCACCCGAGAAAGGAGGGCAGGGCCGTGAAGCATTATGTGGTGGTGGCAATGAAAGGGTGCGCTCTGAGAGGTCAGCCAAGGGTGGAGGTGGAGGTTGCCATGGAGGAGATGGAACCTCCCGAGGATGAGTAAGATTTGGGGATACAGGAAGGTAGTTCCGAGAACAGTAAACAGAATGAGCTGGGTCAAAGGGCGGGCATGGGGTGGGGCGAATGATAACCAGGCCACTCTAGCTTGGGCGCAGAGCGTTCCTGGGCCCAGTGGGGAATACACTTGAATGGTTTAAGTAAAGCGGGGCCAGGTTATAAAGGGCTGGTGTGCTCGCCTGAGTAATTTAAACATCACGCAATAGGGAATAGGAAGCTGTGTGGGTCTTGAGTAATGACAGACAGTGTTTTCAAGTAATCTAACAGAACACCGGAGGAGACCGGAGGAGGAAAGACTGCTGGGTAATACAGATTGTTACCATAATGCCAATGTGAAGAAAACATATGCAGGCCGCGTGGTCACAGCAGAAAGAGATAAAGAAAAAGAGTAGCTTCTGGAAATAGGTTTGCATTTTGTGTGTGTGCTTATTTTGGTTTTGATTTTTACCAGACTCCATAATACATGCACATTATAAAATTTGAGAAATCACAGGGGGGAAGAAAGAAGAAAAATATTATGCACATTCGCTCTAAACTCAAGTAACCACTGCTTTGATATATTTCTTTCTAGTTTTTCATATATTTTTATGCACTTGTGATCTCACTGCTTGAGTGATTTTGTAACAAGTCTTTACTATGATAGTGTGAGAATCTTCCCAGTCATTAATAGCTCTAAGCTTTGCTTTTGTAGTTGAGTGGCCTTAGTTGGTTCGGATGCACTGAGATTTACTTGTAGGATAACAGCTTTCAAATTGCTTTCAATCCATCTCCTATTAAAACAGTGCTGTGTAGAAGTACATCTCTGTGGTTAATCTTTGTCCATCTTGATGGTTTTATCCCTAAGATAAGTTCCTAGACATGCCATTACTGCATAAAGCTTTTTTAAAAAATTTAAAATTCTTGCTAGTGACTGAGAATTTGCTTCCCAAAAGTACTGACTAATTGGCACTCCTGCCAAAAGATTATAGCAGTACTGGTTTCACTCTAATTATCTTTGCTAATTTGCTGGAGTAAAATAAAAATCTAATTTGAACTTTTATTTGTGAGGTTGAGCTTTCATGTGCTTATTAGTCACTTGTATTTCCTCACTATGAATGGTCTGTTCATTCTCCGTTTCCCCCATAGAAATAGTAGGAAGGAACAAATTTTAAGATTTAGTATATTAAGGGCAAAAAAAGAGAAAAGATTCAAAGTTGTCATATTCTTGGCAAAAATAAACAAGACAAAGGAGAAAAAAAAAGACCCCATAAACAATATGAAAGGTTAAATAGCAAGCTTAAAGAAAAAAAAGAAAGCAATACAAATGGGGGGAAAGGGCTACTTTCCATAAAATATAACAGGCTTATACCAATCAATAGGTCCATAATCTAACAGAAGAATGGATAACGGACATGAACAAATAGTTCTAGAAAAGGAAAGGAAATACAGGTGGATTTTTAACATAAACAGATACTCAGCCTCACAATTAAATATGCAAGTTAACAAATTTGCAAAAACCCAAATGTTTAATATTAGACTTTGTCAAGAGGATGCTGGGAAACAGGCATTCATCCATTGTTTACAGACTGTTAACTTATATGATCACTTTAGGGAATAAATGGACAATAGATATCAATTTGGAAAGTGGACATATCCTGGCTGGCAATTCCACTTTAAGGAATTTATCCTACAGATAATTCACAACGTGTATGCAATAATATATAACCCAGATAATAATTGCAAATTTGTCGGTAGGAGCGTAATACTGGAAACAATGTAAGGTACATCAATAGGAGATTATTTAAATAATATATGGTTCCTCTGTACAGATGAATATTATTCACCCATTAAAAAGAACAGTGTTCCTTTGTAGGTATTGATGTACTATTTCTCTAAGGTATATTGTTGAGTACAAAAGCAAGGTTCAAAGACTACCACTTGTAAAAGGGGTGGGGTGGGAAGGATATATATATGCATTTGCTTATATATGTACAAACTTGTTTTGGATTGATACATTTGACACTGATAATAGTTGCCTGGGGGAAGGGTGCTGGAGGTATGGGAACCAAGTAAGGGAAGTAAAAAGAGAGTTTTCACACTATCCTTTGTTCCTTTTGAATTTCGTATCATTCATCTATAATGGGAAAATATGACTGTTGAGAGTAGGATGATGGCTTTTCTACATTGTGTGAAATCAAGGTTCAGGAGGGCAGCTGATTGGATTCTCTCTGAATTACGATTCTGATAAAGCTGCATCGGTTAGCATTCCCCCCTAGGATATAAGAACAACACGGTAGGGGCTTTGAACGTGGACGTCCCTGTTAAATCACCAGTATCTAGCCCAGATGGGGGGTACTTAGTGAATATGTCTTAGACTGCCAGGATTCTAATCTAAAGAAGAGAAAATGAGGAGCCACAGAGAGAAACGGACAGATCAAGGTGCAAGGCAGACTCAGAGACAAAAGCATTTAGGAGTGAAAAAAAGTTCTTTGCAAAAATGTTGCAAGGGAGTCAGACTCCAGAAGGACAGGCTCCGAGCCAGCCTGCCCCTTCTGTACCATTGGTGTGTGTCTGCAGCAGTGAGGAGATGGCTGCGGAGAGATGAGGCTGGGGAGGTGGGCAGGGCCACGTCGCTATGGGCCCTTGGCCATGCAAAGGAGCGAGAAGAGGGAAGTCAGAAAGAAACTGAAAGCACAAGCATATTGTTCAGACTACTTGGGCTTTAAAAGACAGAGATCCAAACCAAAGAGGGATTGTACTGGGCTTGTGTGCCTGGAAAGTCCAGAGATTCAACAGTCTCATCAGGGTATTCTTTCTCTTTCTCCTTCTCCACCTCTCACCCCCCCTTTTTAGGGCTGGCTTCCATCTCTTATAGATTCTTTCCGCGTGCTGCCTTCTGGCAACTCCAGCATTATGATTAACAGATAAGTGGCCCTAGCAATTCCTAATAGTTCCGTAAAAATCTTAGAACTGATTCCTATTGGACAACCTGGGTAACATGCCCATTCCTGAAATAATTGCTGTTCGAAATACTAATAGGCCAAGCAAGGGTCATATGATCACCCCTAAAGAGGTGGGAGAGGTAGTATCCCCAAAGAAATTAGAATGCTGTTTCTATACACAAATATGCGTATCAGAACGATGCTCTAACCAACTCAGCTACTCAGCCAGGGCCAAGAGACTACTGGTTTCCCTCACTAGACTATCAAATCTGTTAGGGCAGGGACTGGATCTGTTTTGTCCCCAACTGTAATACCCACCACCCAGGACAGTACACATTATTGGTTCTCAATTAGTATATGTTGAATAAAATTAATGAGTGTGGGCACAGGGACTGAGAAGAGTGGAAAGTGCTGGGAATAGCTATGTTAGTAGTAAACAAGAAATGAATAGTGGTGTTATGAATCTGAGGTTAGGTGGTATGCATTTAAAGTGAACTGGCATTTTTCTGAAGTTCGTAAGCAAGAACTTCAGACAGACGGGAATTGACATGACCAAAAGAGTAGAATGGAAAGGGGTGAGAGGCTCTAGCATGCATGTGAGGGCAGCGGAGGCCAGGCTGGAAATGGGGTCAAGAGTGAAGACAGACTGAAAGCAGCAATAGACTGTCAAGGTCAGTAGATTACAAGTACGTCTGAGGGCTTTAGACAAAGAGCCTCTTTAAAACACTAGTAGAGCATATAGCTTTATGACAGGCTAAGCATCCAACTCAAATTTTTACTCTAAATTTAGTGACTGTTCAGACATGAACTGTGATTTGTTTTCTCTTGTAGCACGATTTGTTAATTAATTTTAAAAAGGAGGGGAGAAGGAAGGAAATTAGTTAAAAACATGATTGACATGTGTTATGCGATTTAAATTATGAGCTATTCAGATTTTTATGTGTATATAAATGTGTATAAATATTTGGATATATGTGTAAAATAATACTCGCAAATACACATACACAAATACTCACATAAACATCTACAGATATTTTCTGCAATGATGGGGTTGATAACAATGACTGGAAACTCTGTCAGTTAGTTGAGCTATGTTCTATCTTCTACGAGGTAGGATGGAGCGGAGATCTGGTAAATACTGGGCTTAAGGACCCAGGGAACAAGCTGGAGATTTGGAGCTACCGAGGGCAGAACCAAATTCCTAGAACCAAATTCCTGTGTTTAGACATCTTGTCCAGAGGTCAGTTATTGAATGAAAAGGGCCTACAAGATGACACCGTTTGACTAGGATCAAGAACCAGGGGACTAGCCAGGTCAAAGGGAGGGGCAAATGAGCAGGTACCATATAGGAAGTCAAAATCCAGTATTACTGTGTGTTTGCCTCTTTGGAAGAACCAAAAGTTAAACTCTCTGCTAGGACTCTTCAGCCTTTTAAGTTCTTTGCCTTCAGTTATCAAATGTATTTTCCCTTTTAGGATTTTCTATTTAAAAGATGAATTTTTTTGAAATGAATTCTCTTATCACCTCTTATTGAAATGTGTTACTGTACGGTTCTTTTTATTTTAAATTTTTTCATGCCATTTATTTTTCAAAGACATATATTTAGGTTTCTCAGGTTGGAAAATTTGTGAAAAATAAATGCAAAGGTACATTAGAAGTCTAGTTAAGAGAAAACAGTGACTCATTGTTAGATGGGAGTGAGGAGGGGGTGGGACTGAAGGGAGAAGAGAATGAAAGGAACTTCCACCCTCCTCCAGGTTTCCTGAGTCTTCAAGATGCAATATTTCAAGGGAATCCATTGTTCATTTTAAAGGAAAGCAAAAATTCTACTCATTTTCCTGTTGTTCTTATAAACCAGTAATATTAAGATGGAAACAAAAGAAATACTGCTTGGTGTCTGATCGTCTACTTTAGCCATCCAAGTCCTCGAATCTGATTGTTTTGCAGATTTGTGCTTCTGAAAATAGAACGTCTCAAGTATTGTTTCGAAATCCCAAAATGCTCGCTACTAAATTATTCCTCCTCTGTTTAACACTGAAACACAAAGAAGAGAACATAAAAGAGCTCGATGTATGGAACCAACATGGTACAAATCTGGATTGGGCACCCTCCCTCTCTTGGTAATAAATAAACGATAACACAACTTGAGTGTGTGTGGGTGGGAATTTTTATTTGAACAAAGTCATCTCAAAATCTCAGCCCCATAGTAATTGTTCAGCTGTCCCCTCCTCGCCTTGACACATAGTGTTTAAAAGTTTTGCTTTTATCACAGGATATAGAAGCCCTAAGAAACTATTTGAAATTGAATGCAGATCTCTGGCCCTGAGACTTCAGATCTTTTCCTTCCTTGCTTAGTTACCCAACTGTTTTAAAATCTTATTCTCTCTGATCTTTGGTAGGAATGTGGGCTTGGCATAGACATTTTAGCTCCACACTTTGAAGACTCCCAAGTATGAATTTCAACAAGTTAACCAGGGGCCCTGAATTCTCCCCCCATCCCCAAATATCATTTGGCGCATTCGAGGTACTACACGTCATCTCATGCCCATCTTTTCAGATCACATAGGCTTTCGATTAGCCATCCGGGATTCTGACCACATTTGCTAGAAAATAACTGTTTAAATATGTCCTGTAACACATTTCTGATGGGATTCCCCTGGCAAAAGTAGATGGGATTTTTAAAATCGAAACCTTACTGGAAAGAGGCTTGGTTTTGGTAATTGCTGATGAGTTTCCTAGCGAGCATGCAGGGAGCCGAAGCGGCAATTCCGCTGAGCAGAATCAATGGCAGGAAAGAAGGGTGAAGGCAGCCTCCTACCAACACAGGCTTCCGCTTCAATGCACTTCTCACCAAAGACTCCTGCCCCGTGGGTCACTACTATTATCTGGACGGATCATCCCAGGTCAGATTCCCCCATCCCCCTGCCTCCCCCGCAGCCCAGCACTTCACTGTGAAGGTGACTGCCCTGAATGCTGCCTAATTAGGCTGCGTGATTCCAATAGCGAGCGTACTTCATTACATTATTTGGTGTAAGGTTCTAGGTCGTAGCTAAAAATACTTCAGCTTGAAAATGAACCTAATCGCTTGTTCACTTTTGTTTGGAATCTTTTCACTTTCTAGAAAGTAATGTAGAAAGCTAAACCCAGTATTACATAAGTGCTATTTATTTGTTCCAACTATATTTTTGTGAGGAAATTATACTTTGTGTACATTTAAAAATAATCCCTTTCGGTTATATAACTAGCAATCGGTACCAGTTTGTTTGTGGGCATGTGTTCATACACACTTTTTTTATACCTGTCTTGTTTCAAAAAGGGTAACAGATGGGTTACAGATACTTATAGTGCCAAAAAAATCAAATCTGAAGTTAGCGAAGGAATGGAAACAGGATTTAAGTCGGGAGTGAGTTAAGTATATAAATTGTAAGATCCTGTTCAATCTTACACACAGGCAGGAAGGTCACATATATGGCTCTGAGCTTTCTCACAGCCAAGGGAAATACTGTTAGTTCCACAGCTGGGTATCCAGAAGACAGAAACAAATGAGATAGTAAACAAGGGAAATAACTCTACCTGTTGCTAAAACCAAGGAAACATATTTTTCAGATCTTGTCAGAGAGAGTATTATAGCCACAAATTTCATGGCACTTTCTTAGAAATCCCTTAATGAAGGCCCAAAGTAATATACCAAAGTGAGTTTACTAAGGAAATCTGATGAGAGGAAGGGGGCATGGTAGGGGATTGGGAAGGGGGTGGCCTAGGCTCCATCCAGGGCTACAGCATTGCAACTATTGGCCTTAACATGGGGGTGATTACCAGAATGACCATATAATTTATGGTCTAACCAGGCCCCTTTGAGAGTGAAAGGGGGTACTAATAATAATTAGTCCCCCACAATTAGTCCTGGTATAAGCCAGGACTGACCGGTGCAAATTGGGCCATGTGGTCACTCTTAAGTTCTTATTCATGACCCTCTGACATCCTGTGCCCAATGCAGCCCACCACTGTGTACCCCATCAGCCAAACTGGTCCTTCCAACATGGGGTGAGTCTATTCTGCTCTAGTATAGGGGATTCTGAGGGCTTCTGTCCCAGGTCACCAGCATGGGGTAGGCTTGTTCATGAGTAAGCCAAACCAGGAAGGTAATGAAGAAAGGCTGGAGTAATCAATGGGTAATGGTAACCTGAGGATCCAGTCTCTATCAAGAAAAGGTTAAAGGAGATGCTACTTCTGGATAATCGATGGGAAGGGGAATGAAACAAGTTGTATGTAATTGAATGGATCCTGTGAAGAGGAGACAGGCATCCTCTTTTCTGAAGAGCCTGATGAAAGATCTAGTGAGATAAATCTGCTTGAAGTTGAGATAGTATCATAATGGCTTAAAGCATTTAAGTTATAGTTCTCAAACATGTGATATGAATTACCTAGAGAGCTTGTTAAAAACAAGATTCCAGAATCCCAGCCCCACAAGTAATGATTTTGTTAGTCTGAGATGGAACCCAGAAATCTACTTTAACAAGCACTCCAGGTGGTTCTGGTAACAATGGCTCTAACCCGTACTTTGAGAAATACTACCTGATTAAGTAGCCCTTAAAGGGCATTTAACTTTTCCACAAGAAGGAGTATGTTGGGGCAGGATACAGCGCCAGTTCTCCTGTGGAAAGGGGTGTGAGAGATGAAGTAGTGGGAATGGGTGGGTGATCAGAGCAGCTCGGCTGTCAGCCACCTGAAGGATCTTTCCATTGAGGGGCCTTGGCTCTCAATTTGAAATAGAAAAGGCATCTCCTCTCTAGATTCCTTATATGGTCCTAACAATTAAGAGAACCATCCAAGAAGGGACACAAATGAGCCTATTTAAATCATCTTAGGTGGAATAACTCCTACTGTTACCTAGTAATAGTAGCTAACAATTATTGGGTGACTTACTATAGCCAAGCCTAACTGCTATACCCGCACCTACTCATTTGGTCCCGAGAACCACCCAATGTGGTAGGTACTGTTTTTACCCCCATTTCACAGCAGGGCATGGTGAGCAAGGCCACTGTGAGGCACATCCGCAGGGCGCCCTGCATGGTCTGCATCTGTGGCACCTCCTGCGGCAATGCAGAGCACAACCTTCAGAGGTGTATACACTGGGCCCAACATTGTGGGTCATAGGAGTTCTGTAACTTTCCCAAGTCCCCACAGCTAGAACCTAAATGCTGAAACCTTGTAGATAAGAAAAAGGAGAGAACGGTATGAGAAGAAATTTCTATGATCCCGCCAGAAGGGAAATGAACCAACTTGGAACTCAGTAAATTTATTTACATAATGACAGGTGAGGATGAGCAGCCAGGAAGTAACACATTCCAGTGCATCAACTGTGCCAACTGAGAATCTCGTCTTCCCGGATGAGGTTCCCAGACTGCCTCCCCAAACCACATAAAATGACGGTGCGCATAAAGCCCCCAAACTCCTACTCCTGGTCGCATTTTTCCCCCCAGCAAAACAATTCCCAAGCTAAGCCTCTTGCCTTCAATGTCCTGTCCAGTACTCCTGTAACATGTTGTATCTATCAGACTTTTGGTTCTTGTATTAAGAGTGATTTTCTATGTGTCTGCTCCTCTGCCAAGTTTACAAGGTTCTTGAGGGCAGGGACAGCGCTTTACCATATTTGTGTCTCCCAGTGTCCAGGGAAGGCATGCCATGTGGGCATGGCTAGGCTTCTTTGCCTGCTTCCTTGCTCTTTCCTGTTGGCATTAAGTTCCCCACCTTCAAAGCGCAGTGGGAAAGACCTACAAATAACAATGAAGTGCTTTACATAGCAAATTACAGAGGTAAGCCCAGGACTGCTGTGGAGTCAGGAGATGGGCTTGACTTAACCTGTAAGGCCAAGCAAAGATTAACATAACTGGGCCAGGCTGAAGAGGAGGAAGAGGGGAAGAAAGGAAGGACAGGAGAAAGGAGATGTATGGCACGCAAATAGCTTAGTGTGGCTGAAGAAATTTCCACTGTGTGACACCGATGGAGGGGTCGTGGAAGGGCTGGGAGAAGAGTATGCATTCTGGAGCCAGGCTGCCTGTATGGCCCACGTCCCAACTCCGCTGCTTACCAGCTACATAACTTGAGCAAATTACTTAACCTCTGGAGCTTCAGATCCTAATTTGTTGAAGGGACAATAATAGCACCTATCTTTTGGGACTCCTATGACAATTAAATGGCTTAATACTTACAATGCACTTAGAACAGCACCTGTCACATAGTCTGTACTCAACGAAGAGTAGCTATTATTGTAACCCTATTGTTCTGTTAGACAGACGTGAGCAGAGCAAGGACAATGGGCCAGGTACAAAAACCCACCAGGGCAGAAAGCCCCAGATGCCTAGCAAGGGGCAACACTGGGAAAACAAGAACCTTGCCCCCAGGGTAACCTATCCTCCGCCAGTGGTTTAGAACCCCCCGAGAGTTCCTCCCTAAAGATAACATCTAGCCTGGCTAGTGTGGCTCAGCAGTTAGGCATCAACCTAGGACCCAGGAGACTGTTGTTTGATTCCTGGTTAGGGCATATGCCTGGGTTGTGGGCTCGATCCCCAGTAAGGGGCTTGCGGCCGATCAATGACTCTCTCATCATTGATGTTTCTCTCTCTCTCTCCGCCCCCTCTTCCTGAAATCAATAAAGATACATTTAAAAAAAAAATAAAGATAACATCTAGGTCTCAGTTGAATTTTAGCTGCAGGCCCAGAAAAGCAGCAAAACCAGAGAAGTGGCGCCAAGGCTGCCTCAGGACCAGCTGCACTAATGATTCCTCCCTCCCACCCCAAAGAGCACACCTGGAAAGCTGATGAATATTCTATTAGACACTCCCCCCCGAGACCTCCCCTAAGAGGTCCACGTGCAAGAAAGAGATAAATAGGCTCAGGACAAAGGCCCCAGTGCGCACTTTCCTTTAGAGGAGCGAACCAGCGTCACCTCCATCTCTCTGAGGGGACCTCACAAGCCTTGCAACCAGGGGAGCAATGGGCAGCAGCAGCGAGTCCTGGGCATACCCCCTGAACCTGTCTCCAAGGCCCCCTTCTCTCTCTCGCTCTGACTTAGTGAGCCCAAGCAGCCCAGCCCCCCGTTGCCTCTTCTATGCTCTTCCTTGCTTCACTGTCCCAAGTATACTTTTGCTGCCATCGTGGGCCCACTACCTTTTGGCTCAGTGCTGCGTAGCCCTTCCCTTTGGATAGCCCCCATCCCACGTTCCCTTTCCTTAAATAAATGTTTCCTTATTCGCTGTCTGAGACGGCTATTTAGCCTGCCCTGCACCGCTGACCTTAACCTTTCATTCTTTCTCTCATTGCCCACTTTCACCCCACCTACGCAGTCTTACAGATTTTGCCTCTGAAACAAATACTGAAACCATCCCCTTTTGTCTCCACCTTGGGCCAAAGGACGATTTCTTCCCTAGATTCTTGCAGTAGCCTCCTAACTGGCCTCCCTGCTTCTGCTCTTGTTGTTCCACAAAGCAGAGTGATCCTTCTCAAAGGTCAAGTGATCATACTTCGTACCAACCGTTTAGAATTCTTTTTATGACTTTAAAAGGTCTTAATGACTCTCTCTCTAACCCCATGCTGTTTGTATTCCCTTGACTCCAGCCTCTACTGCCTGAACTTGGCAAGTTTGTCTTGCTAGGACCTGTGCACCTGCTGCTCCTTCTGCCTTCCCCACGTCTTGTTTTCCTCCTTGCCTTGGCGAACCCAGCTCAAATGTTAGAGTGGACTTCAGTATAAGACACCAAACTAATGTAACAGCCTACCTTGTTTCTATACGTTACTCTGGGAATTTATTTTCACTTCTTTGTTTTTCCTGCTTCCCTCAACCTAAACCACCCTCCTCCAGAATGTAAACTCCCTAAGAGCAGAAAAAAGACTTTTTCATTGCTGTATTCCCAGTGCCTATAACAGCAAATGTCTCCAACATACCAGGTACTAAGTATTTATTGAATTAACATTGAATTAGAGTAGGGGAAAAACTGGAGAAGGCTGTGAAAAATTAAGGCAACTGGGGCCAATTACTATGCTTCTGCAGTAATCCGGTGAGGCCCTTAGCAGAGGTTTTCAACGTTGGCTATGCATTGGAATCACCTGGGGAGTGCTTCTTAAAAACGTTGATGCCTGAGCACCATCCTCAGAGATTCTAATTTAACTGGTAGATGTACCTTGGGCATCAGGCTTTTTAAAAGCACCACCTGGGATTCTAAAGGGCAGCCAAAGCTGTGAAAACAAGGTTTAAGAGGGATATAGCAGAGTGTGCGCAGGGATGTTCAGGATGTATCTTAAGTAGAACTTAGTGGTTAATTATGAATTGGAAGTGGCCAAAAGGAGGGTTCCTGGGGAGAAATCCTACGTTTCTGGCTTGGGCCTGGGTGAGTGAGAGAGGCAAATTTTGAGAAAGATTAAATTGTCTTGGACAGGCTAAGTTTGAGGTGCCTTTGGGGATTCAAGTGGAGAGATGGTTCAATACGACTTGTTCCCTAATAGATTCATGTTGCCTTAGTGAAGAGTAGGAAATCCCTCTACTTTTCAAGAAGACAGGCAGGAAAAGGCATCCTGGAAAGCGTGACAATAGCAGTGTGCCAGACCACTGCCATCCACCCAGCACAGCCTCTTTACTCCAAGCCCAAGGCCCCATCTGTTCTGAATGTCCACATGTTTCCAAGAAGGGTTATATTATAGATGGGTACTGCTCCACAAACCCATTTAAACTTGACTATTCCTGTACTACCTTTAGGCTTAAACTATCCCTTTGATTAAATTGCTGGCAGCCTTCCAAGAGCATTGAAAGGAATATACCTGTAACAGCTTAAAAACTTCCAGGATATGAAAATAAAACATGCCATCACTACTTCCTTCAAGATGCGTGGATAATGATGCTTTAAACCTAAACGGCCTGGCTTGTTTAGTTTTCCAAGTGGTAAACATTTACTGGGTTACCAAAGATACCAAGTACCATCTGAAATACCGCGGCTCCGCGGTTCGTTTCTCATTTAAATGAGACACTGAAACAAGGACCGAAAGGGGGATATATTTAGTTAAGTAACAGATGGCCAGCGGACACTGTGTCCCGCATCTAGCACACTCCATCCCTCAGCGTTCCAGCGAAGGGAAGTAGGCTCGGAAGGCACGGGCCGGGTCTGGGCGGAAGGCTTACGCAGCTCAGAGTTGATACAAAGTAGCGCGCGGGCCAGAAAAGGCAGAAGGGGCGAGAACGGGCTTAAAGAACAGGAGGGCACGGGGCAGACGGAGCTGGACGAAAGCGACTCCGAATGCACCCGTAAGGGCTGAACTATGCGTCCTCGGTACTTACACCACTCTGTGCAATCAGGAGAATAAAAAACAAAAAAACAAAAAAATAAACAAGCGGAAACGCCTCCGAGCCCTCACCTAGGGTGTGAAACTGCGGCCGGCGCGGCTCCCAGCAGCCCCCGCGGGGGCCGAGGTCGGTTAAAACGAGACGGGGCGGGAGCGCCGCCGCCGCCCGGGACCGGCTCGCCGCGGCGTCCCGGCCCCGCGCTCCCGGGGCGGCCCGTCTGGCAGGAAACGCAGAACCGAGGCAGGACTACGTCATGGCGCGAGAGACGCCAGGTTCCCCACGTCCGGCACGTCCCTGCACCGCGGGGGAGGCGCCTGCCCCGCTGGCGGGCTCGGGGCTGCGAGCCGGAGCAGCCGCCGTGTGCCTCGCGGGGCCGCGCTCCGGGACTCCCGCGTCGCAGGCGGGGCGCTCCCGCGGCGTGAACAGGCGCAAGCCCAGGGCTGCGCGCCACCGCCGCCGCGGGCGAGCCCCGTGGGCGTGACGCCATGACGTAGGACGCGCGGGCGGCGCGCCGGGCGGGGCGGGGCGGGGGCGGGAGGAAGGAGTGGGCGGGGCGGGGCGGGGCGGGGGCGCAGGGCGGGGGAGAATGGCAGTTGCGGGGCTGGTTCCAGGGCGCAGCCGTTCAGACAGAACAGCGGAGGAGGAGCTCGGGGAAGCGGCCGCCGGGACCCCTCCTCTGCGTTCCCCCCGCCCCAGCTGAGAGGCGCCTCGGCGGGTCTGAGGGACCCTCCTCCTCCTCCTTCCTCCGGCTTCTGCCGCCGCGAGATGGGCCTGCTCGCCCGCCGCCCTGCGCCAGCCGCCTCTCGGAGCCGTTGAAGGTACGGGAGGGCGCGCGAGGAGGTTACGCCCGGGAGCGGGAGGGCAGGGGCGGCGCCCGTTTCCGACCCCCGGCGCTCGGGGCCGCGGCTGCCTTCGCGCCCCTCCTGGGGACGGAAATGGAGTCGGAAATCCCACGAGAAAGGCGCCCCCTCTCGAGCTCCGCGCGGGGCCGGGGCCGGCCCCGGGGCTTCAGGCCTCGGTCCAGTTCCGCGCGCCCCGCCCGGGCGGCCTGGCGGGCCGGGGCGGAGCGTGGGAGCCGCCCCGAGCCCGGTCCCGGCCGCCCGGTCCCGGCGGTGTTGTGACGGGCCCGGCGGCGGGGGCGGGGGCGGAGTGCATTCCTGACGGGTGAAATCGGCTCTAACGGGACCGGTTTCCGGGCCTGGCTGCAAATTCGGAGCCGGGGCCTGCGCCCCGCAACCCCTGCTGCCGGGGGCCCTCGAGAAAGGGAGGCACGCACCCGGGAAGGCTCACCCGGGCAGCCTGCCACCCCCCTTCCAAAGCAGAAATTCTCCAAACGAAAAATGGTGTCGTCCTGGGTGAAGTGTGTGTTAACAGGGGGTCTCCCAGGAGAGTCTCCCTCCTGCCAAACCTGCAGGGAGCGCCCAGCCTTCACCCCGCAAGTAAAGCCACTGTTTTCAGTTTGCATTTCCCCCCTATCACTGAGTTCCCCTCTGCCATTGTTCTTTCCCCGTCCATTAATGGGAAGAAAAGTTTAGGGTTCAGTAACCCCGCGACAGGGGCAGTAAATAAAGGCGGGCAGAGGGTGGTTAAGGCTCTGTATGGGAGAAAGGAAGGTCTTGCCCTGGCCGGTGCGGCTCAGCTGACTGGGCGTCGTCGGGATTCCCGGTCCGCGCACGTACCTGGTGGCGGGTTCGATCCTCTGTCGCGGAGCTTACGGGAGGCCGCTGGTCGATGTTTCTCTCTCTCCCTCTCCCTCTCCCTCTCTTTTAAAAAAAATCAGGAAGACATTTTTAAAAAGTCTTAATTTTTTCCCCATTGTTCCTTGGAGGTAGAAATATACGAACGATGCTTTATTCTGGTTATTTACTACTCAGAATATTGCAGAATGCTGTGTTGGTTTGACGTTGTCAAGGACAGCGTTTTAAGTGCCACTGCAATTTTCAAACCCAGGTTGGCTGGAAGTGGTAGTTTTAAATGTTAATAAACAGTGGAGAGACATAAAGCAACCCGTTTCTGTGACCAGTTGCCTTGAAATGTTTGTGATCTTTCCATTCCACTTTTTGCAGCTAAGACCATGGCTCTTTTATTTATTTTTATTATTTTAACCCGATTTCTTGTCCCTTCTGGTTTTATGAAGTCTGATGGTATCCCTACATTTCATTTTCAGTTTTGCCACTAAATATCTTAATGCAAATCTTTCTACTTCTGTTTGTAACTCAGGCTATTACCATATTTGTCTGTTTATGCTTCCTTAATACCCAGCTGTCTGAACTGAATTTAAATACTTCCCTCTATTTAGAAAATAGTGCTGATCTGTTAACTCTTATTTTCAAATATTCTTTCCTTGCTACATGGTAAAGGTTTAGAATTAAGTCTTGGGACTTAAACCAAATTGTGCAACAATAAAAACTTTAGTTTAATATTCTCCTTTTATTAAAATATACAGTATAACTGAAATTCAAATTTAATGAGTCTGTGGACACTATTTTAATGTGACCCCAAGGTGTCCTTTTAAGAGAAAAATTACATTTGCAGCTAACAGTGTATTTTTTCAGTATCTCTTACTTCCTAGAGGATTCCAATAAGATTAACTTTTAAAACTGCATCATTATTTTAGGAGTTGTAATACAACCCAATTCCTAGTCTCCAAATAGTAGCTACTTGAAACACTGTTGTTTCATTTGGGGGATGCCTCAATTGAGAGTTAGAGTATATATGTATAAAGAACAGTCAGTGTATTTTACTGTCAGCTAACCAGTGTGTGTTTTTTTTGTTTTTTTTATTTTGGTGGTGATTTGTAGAATTTTGGGTGCCTTTTACTTGACTAAGTGAAACTATATTTTTTCTACCTAACATGAAAGATAGTAAGGTTAGTATCTGTTTTTAAAGATACCTCAGGCCCGGCTGCCGTGGCTCAGTGGTTAATCATCCACCTATGATCCAGGAGATCTTGATTGGATTCCCAGTCAGGCCACATGCCCAGGTTGTGGGCTCGATCCCCATCAGGGGTCCATGCAGGAGGCAGCCAATCAATGACTCATCACTGATGTTTCTCTCTTTCTCCCTCTCCCTTCTCTCTCTGAAATCAATAAAAATATTTAAAAATGAATAAATAAAGATACTTAAGCATCTTAGTGGAAAATAAATGCACTTTACAAATTTGAAATAGTCACATAGTAATATTTTTTGCAGTTGTGACTGTAAGGCACTTGGGGTCACCTCTCTTTTTTTAAATATTTTAAAATATATTTTTCAGGGAGAGAGAGGGAGAGAAACATTGATGTGGAAAGAAACATCAATTAGTTGCCTCCTGCACATGCCCCAACCAGGGATTGAGGATCGAATCCACAGCCTGGGTATGTGCCCTGACTGGGAACCAAACCCACCACCTTTTGTTGTACGGGACAATGCTCCAGCCAGCTGAGCCACACCTGCCAGAGCAACGTTCTTTTATTCATACTGTCCTCAATCCAGTATGTGTTTACACTGGACAGCATAGCTCTATGGGCATTTTGTGTGAAATGTTTTTTCCTTTCTACTGAAATTCTTTTCTTTGTCTTTTGATAGTCTTTTTCTAACTGATTAACATGTCTTTTGAGACCAAATACAGAAGCGCCTATGTTATTTAACTGGAGTTACTTAGTTAAATTGAAAGTTGGGATACCTGAGTTCTCTCTGTTTTACAACTTCCCCAAAATGACTGTGCCTCGCTCTCTCCTCACTCTCTTTCCCCGTATAAAATGAGTAAGAATGTTCTATCATCTATTTCACTGCATTAGTATAAATTATATCTTTGAAACACTCCAATACTCAAGACTTACACGGAGATTTTTTTTGTTACTAGTAACTTATCATAAGTCTCAGAATAAAAACAAGGAATAACTCCCCTTGAGACTACTGCATATGGGGGTCCTGTTACCTCTCACATTGGAATCAGTTACAATGCATAATCAATACAAAGTGCTCTTGTAACGTATTAGAATTCAGGAGAGGTAAATAGGTGTGTTTGAGGACCTTGTATTTTAATTCCTTCTGATCTTCTGATTTTAAATTTCTGATCTATTTAAATATTGCCCGAACTAATCTGTTCTTCAGTTTTTGTTTGTATGAATAACCACCACTTCATACATAGGCATCCTTAAGTTCCTTTGGAAAGAGGGTGTAGGGACTGGTAAGTGTACATAAGTGAGCAAAGTAAAACAAGCCTATCATTTAGAAAAGCCTATCATCACAGGATATGTGATGTATATAGCACACTGACTAATTCTGTCCAAACCCCAAACCAAGGTGGCAGTGGTTGCTCAGTAAGCAGTCATATACATAGTCAAATCAAATTGATAGCTCTTTATAGCCATACCGTTTAATTAAAAAAACAAAACAAAAACACTTTTATTATGGATGAACATCCTTTGGGTTTTTGCATAAATACAATATACTCTAGTGATGTCCTTAGCAAAAATATCTGGAATCAGGCCAGTGTGGCTCAGTTGATTGAGCGCCATCCCATGCACAAGGTCATCAGTTTGATTCCCAGCCTGGGCACATGCCGGGGTTGCAGGCTCAATCTCCAGTAGGGGGCGTGCAGGAGGTAGCCGATGTTTCTGTTTCACTCCAATGTTTCTCCCTCCCTTTCTCTCTAAAGTCAAAACATTAAAAAAAAAAAAACTGGGATCATGTTTTAGGTTGAATGGTGGTCCTCAGAAAGACATTCACATCCTAATCTCTGGAACCTGTGAATGATACCTTATTTGGAAAACAGTCTTTGCAGGTGTAATTAAGTTAAGGATTTGAGATGAAGGGATCATCCTGGATTATCTGAGTGGTTCCAAAATCCAGTGATAAATTTTCCTTATTAGGGAAGAGCAGAGGGAAGTTATATACAGAAGGAGAGAACAAAAAAGAGGAAGAGGCAATGTGACCATGGAAGCAGAGATTGGAGTGATGTGGCCATGAGCCAAGGAATGCTTATAGTCACCAGAAGCTGGAAGAGGCGAAGAACAGATTCTCCCTTTTAGCCCCAAAAGGACTGTGAGAAAATAAATTTATTTTGTCTTAAGCCACCAACTTCGTGGTAATTTGTTAGAGCAGCCACAGGAAACTAACATACACTCAAAAGTATATATTAGTGAATATGAACTCCTGCTGTTAGCTACTCCCTGAGACTTGCTCTTTTCACAGCTCTCTCCATTTCATTAACTAGCAGTTTCAGCCTTCTCGTTAATCAGGACAAAAATCTTCTTGGAAGTGTTAATCAGGACAAAAATCTTCTTGGAAGCAATCAGGAAATTCTTTTAGTCCTACCTTCAAAACATGCAGCACAACATTTTTATCACCTCCACTGATAAAATAAAAATAAAAAGTGGAACTACCTTATGGCCCAGTGATTCCACTTCTGGGAGTATATCCTAAGAGTCCTGAAGCAAGGCAGGAATATGAGGTAGGTCAGGATGTAAAGCGGCCAGGTTGTGTGGGGCTTTATAGGCCACTGTAAGAACTTTGACTTTTATTCTAAAAACTTTGGGGGCTCCCAAACAGACAGATTGTTTAGAATCTGAATAAATGGGTAATTCTGGTGTTAAGAACTGAATGGAAAGAAAGGGGCAAGGGGAGTAGCATGGAGAACAGTTTCAAGGCTACTGAAATAATTTAGATGATGGGCTTATCAGAAGTGATAAAAATGTTAAATATTATTAAAACCACAAAGTACCATTTTTTTTTCTTCATTTTTTTTTTTTTTTTACCTCCCAATCAAGAATAGGTAAATGTGGCAGGTGTGTTTGTGAAGAACTGTCTCTTTGGGGAGGCCTTGTAGTATGTGGGAATAATTTATTCTGAACTATTAGTTTCTGTTTCTGAGAGATTAGACAGTCTTAAGGGTAGAGCTCAAGGTAGTATATTTGAGTCTTAGTAACCATTCACTTTCCAGAAAACTTGCTGGAAACTGATACTTGCCTATGCTAATAATCTGCTGAATTACTCCCTCTTCCCCCATCTGTAAGTAATCCAGTTGAAGTTATTTATCCCATTTTTCTTATTAGAAAGGCCACTCAAGGTCGTTTTGTAGCTATATAAGCATAAGGCTGAAAACATTAGTTACATTTACTTCAGAGAAATTCATGTGCTCTAATGATGTATTCCAAGCTTCCAAGTAGCTGGCTATTCTGATTACATTAGAAGAGCCATTTCAGAGCAAACTATTTGTTTTATTTCTAACCTTAAGTGTAATAATCCTTTCAACAGTTTTATCCAGTAAATGGTCTACATTTGTGCCATACCTTATGCTGGATTCTTTATGTGTATTATTTTATTTAATCCTAATCTTAATCCTATGGACTGTAGGGATTATCATTATTACTAGTATACAGTTGAAGAAACTGTCTTAGTAACTTTACCCAGTGTCACACAGCTAGCTAATAAGGCTGAACTTGAGCCCAAATTTTGTGATTCCAAAGTCCATGCTTTACTCTCTGTATCATTGTAGGGGGACTGTATCTCAGGGACCTTGTCCGATTATAGATATAGATGTAGATGGTAAAACCCTGGAGTACAGGAAACGTTTTGAGATGCAAGAGAAAATAAAAACATATAAAGAAGAAAATCTGTAGAATTTTCCTCACAACTAAGGGAGAATACTGCAAATAATGGGAAAACATAAACTGATGGACATGAATAGTTTGCCTCGGTAAATTTTTTCTAGATTTTGTATTGGGAAATCAACATGACTTTCTCAAGAATGTGTGGACACTGAAGCTGCTTTTTTTTTTACATTTAACCGTGGTATAATGATCATCCAGAAAAGTGTATTAATCATGTTTGTAGGTCAGTTATTGTTCACAAACTGAACATACCGTTGTAACCACTACACATGTCAGAGTTTCCTTTTTGCCTTCCTGCAGAAGGTAACTACAGTCTTGACTTCTAGCATCATAGATTAGTTCTGCTTGTTTCTGAACTTTATTTAAATGGAGTTATATAACATACTTTTGTATGAGATTCGTTCTTGTTTTGTGTGTAGCGGTATTTTGTTCATTTTCATTGCTTCTAGTATACTAGAGTGTGAATGTATTCTCCTGATAGAAATGTGGGTTGTGTTCAACATTTTGGCTTGCTATAATAACTAATGCTGCTGTGAATATTGTTATGCATATCTTGGATGCATGTGTGCATTTATTTCTCTTGTGCTCTCATTTCTAGAAGTATACATGGGTAATAGACTATATGTTTGTTCAAATTTGGTAGATACTATTAAGCAGTTTCCAAAGTAGTTGTGCCATTTTATACTCCCACCAACACTTCACATCTTTACTAATACTTGGAAATGTCACTCTGAATTTTAGCCATCCTAGTGGGCGTAGTAGTCTCTCAGTATGGCTTTAGTGTATATTTCCCTGATGACAAATGATGTTGAGCACTTGTGAAGTGTCTGTGAAGTCCCTTGCCCATTTTTCTGTTGGGTTGTCTTCTTTGTCTTATTGATTTGTGTTTCCGTATTCTTGTCCTTATTAGTTGTACGTAGCAAATGAGTTCTCTCACTACTTTAAAACTGTCTCTTGATTTTATTGTAGTCCAACTTAGCAATCTTTTTTTAATGGTAAATACTTCTGTATGTTCTATTCAAGAAATCTTTATATTGGAATATTCTCTTCTATTGACTCCTAGGAGCTTTATGATTTTACTGATCACATTTAGAACTATGAACCATCTGGAATTGAATTTTATGTATGTGTGAGCTATAGGTTAAGTTCCTTTTCTCTTCTCAGATGGTAACCAGGAAAACAGCACTGGGTTTTGTTTTAGAAAAAGCTTTTCTTAGTGCTCGGCATGTCATCTTTTACATAAATCAAGTATCCGTATACATGTGGGATTTTTTATCAGAACTATGTTCTGTTTCATCGGTCTTTGTATTCATCCTTGTGATGTACCACACTGTCTCCTTAATTACTGTAACTTTATAATTAAAGTCATTATATTTGGCAGTATCAGAGCACTCCTCCACACACAGACTATTTTTCTTTAAGATTGTGTAAATTGCACTTAGTCCTTTGTATGTACATGTACATTTATTGTCAATTTTTTTTAAAAACTCCTAAATCAGTGGGGAATCATTGAGGTCTAAGTGTTTATGATAAAAAATTTTGTAGATGATTTTAATAAGTTCAGTTTAAATCTAGAGCCTTTTAAGATTAAAGAATGTCCTCGTTATTTTAGCGTTGGTTTTATATTCTCTTGTAGACTACTCAATAAATTGGCCTTACTTAAAAAAAACACCTAATGGTTAAGAACATACTTGTTTGAAATTTTGTAGTGACTTTGTAAGCTTTTTAAAAACATGCAGACTTCCTGGGCTGCATGGCTCAGTGGTTGAGCATGGATCTATGATCCAGGAGATCGCTGTTCAATTCTCGTCAGGGCACATACCTGGGTTGTGGCTCGATCCCCAGCAGGGGACGTGCAGGAGGCAGCTGATCAATGACTCTCTCATCATTCATGTTTCTATCTCTCTCTCCCTCTTCCTTTCTTTCTATGAAATCAATAAAGACATATTTAAAAAAATAAAATAAAAACATGCAGACTAAGAATATATGTTTAAATGATATTGATGTTTTTTGTTTTGTTTTCCAGAACATCTGTGATTAACAGTCTTCTGTAAATCGAACTCTTCAAGAATTCTTTGAAAGAACCAAGTAGGATTTTTTTACATCATGACTTAATCTGAATGCAAGAACAAGAAATAAGTTTTATCTCTAAATATAATGAAGGGCTGTGTGTAAACACAGACCCTGACTCACTTCTAATGAGCATTTTAGACATGAGTTTACATCGGCAAATGGGTTCAGATCGAGATCTTCAGTCTTCTGCCTCATCAGTGAGCTTGCCTTCAGTCAAAAAAGCACCCAAAAAAAGAAGAATTTCAATAGGCTCTTTGTTTCGGAGGAAGAAGGATAACAAACGTAAATCAAGGGAGCTAAATGGCGGGGTGGATGGGATTGCGAGTATTGAAAGTATACATTCTGAAATGTGTACTGATAAGAACTCCATTTTCTCTACAAATACCTCCTCTGACAATGGATTGACTTCCATCAACAAACAAATTGGAGACTTTATAGAGTGTCCTTTGTGCCTTTTGCGGCATTCTAAAGACAGATTTCCTGAGATAATGACTTGTCATCATAGATCTTGTGTGGATTGCTTACGACAATATCTGAGGATAGAAATTTCTGAAAGTAGAGTTAATATCAGTTGCCCAGAATGTACTGAACGGTTTAATCCCCATGATATTCGCTTGATATTAAGTGATGATGTGTTGATGGAAAAATATGAAGAATTTATGCTTAGACGGTGGCTTGTTGCAGATCCTGATTGTAGGTGGTGTCCAGCTCCAGACTGTGGGTAAGAAGATTTTGTTAGATTTTTCTTGAGTTAATTTTCTTCTCTGAATAAAATAAGAATTATGCTGAATTTTACTCAAAAGAAAAATCTTAACAGATTGGGTAATTCATTCAATAGACAAGTGTATTAAGTGCATACCATATGTCAAGCAGTGTTTGGTGTCAAAGCAAGACGCTTATCTTACTCATTTTGATATTGTCTCTGCGTCACATACTCACTTAACACATTTTTTTCAGAAGAAAAGGCTAAGGGGGTAAAGTGCAAGATCTAGTTGTGGGCAAAATCAATTTTCCTCATCCATTTGGAGAAGCATGTCAAACCAACTGGGAAAGGATTGATTATTCAACATGTAGAATTGTGAAAATTATCTATTTGAAGGGAAAAAATTAGATTTTCACCACACATAACACATTAAAACAAAATCAAAATAGATAACAGAGGTAAGTTACAAATAAAAGGAAAAACACAGAAAACGTAAATGAATATAGCTTATCTACTGCCATATTTATTAAAATCGAACACACATTTACCCTGTAACTTAGATGATCCATTCCCAGTCATATACCTTAGAGAAACTCGTTACTTGTGTGCCAGGAAATATCTAGTTAGGAGACACGTTTAAGAATGTTCATAATAGCACACAAGAGAAACATCACTGTGATAGCGAAACATCAGTTGGTTGCCTTCCATATACACCCTGACTAGGGATCAAACCCAAAACCTAGGTTATGTGCCTTGACCAGGAATCGAACCCGTGACCCTTTGGTGCACAACCAGCTGAGCAGCACTGGCCAGGGCTGGTGTAATTCTTAATAGCATTACCTTTCTTTCTCAAGTATTCCAGTTTAGGTTGTGAATTATGATCACCCTATTGATACTGTTCTTAACTTGTGGGGCAGATATAGGGATATTGGTTTTATTATTTATAAATCCTTTTGCATGTATGATTAAAATTTTAAAAATTTTTATAAACTCCTAGTTTGGGATATTTTTATATTTTACCCCCTTGAGCCACACTGGCCGGGCAATGTTAGGTACATTTAATTCCTTGATATATTATAGAATGTGCCTAACCAGTTATTATTGAGATTGAATGAGATCAACACAGAACACTTACATAGTAAGCACTTAATAATTCTTAGCATTAGAAAAACTGTTAGGCAAACTATCCTTTTACAGTCATCAAAATATACATTCACTGAAATATTTGGTTAGTATTATTAAAGATAATCCTAGATTGAATGGGATGGGAATGTGTAGTTCTAGGGTAGAGCATTTTACTTTTCCATTAAAAAAAAATACAAGTAGCATAAAACAAGATTGATGTACTTTATCTCTAACACTTGAATATGTATGAAATGCTGTGAACTAATTCTCTCCTCCCTACTTTCCCTACTTCTCTTCCTACCACTTTGAATAATTAATATCTGAATATAAATTTTAAATCTAAATGGTATACATTATTGGCATATGTACTGATGTAGAAATGATAGTAACTCATATGATCACATTGTCATAAATCAAGCACAAGTTCAGAGGTACTAGAAATGTCCCTGAAGCAGTCATTTGTTTATTTGGCCTTCTCATGGTCAGGGCCGAAGCTGAAGTTGATTTGGGCTGAATAAACTTCAGTGAATCCCTGTTTTATGTTAGGGAAAACTTAGTTGTAGGGAGATTATGTAAGTTTCATAAAACTATACAGGAATAAGTGGTGGAACTTGAATTTGGACCAAGAAGCCTAAACTTTTCTTCCACCTTAATAAACTGTTACTGACTTAAAAAAAATGGTTGGTCTTAGCATTGTCCCCTGCACACACACAGTTCCCTGTGCTGTCCTTTTCTCTCCTCCCTTCAAGAAAAGGTAGGATAGAGAAGAGGTTTGAAAAGAATGCCCTTTCCTTTTCACTGATACTACTATTTTGAAGGCTGCTTTAGATTATAACTTGATAGAAGAAAAAGTGGAGAGTCTTCGACATTTTTTTCTTTTTATTAAGAGTGCAATGAATAAGCCTTTGGGGAAATCTTAAAACTCAGGGAAATGAAACATTGCTAAGTTACCCCACGTTGATTTAAATTGCCCTTAATTCATTCGTGTTTGAACATATTTATGATAGTGGTAATTATAAAAATGGTCTTTCAGAAGTAAAGTGGAATTTAAGATGTAAAATTTAAGTTTAAAAGGTGAGATAATAAGACAGCAACAGGTCTAAAAATGGAACTTTCTGGCTCTTTACATAATTTTATAGATTATGAAATTTTAATAACTTTAATAAAAATCTCAGTTACAATTATTTAAATGTTATTGCTAATAACAAGAGCAGCCCTGAAAGGTTCCCTGGATTTCCAGGCAAAAGGAAATGGTTGGTATTTATAACTTATATATAGATACCTGTATGTTTACCTTTAAAACCCTAGACATTTTTTAATTGAAAGTTTTATTAAGATAATTGTCAATTCATGTGTAGTTGTAAGAAATATTACCGAGAAATATTTTTGCCCAATGGCACCATTTGGCAAAGCTGTAAAACAGTATCACAACCAGGATATTGGCATTGATAAAACCCACCAATCTTACTCAGATTTCCCCAGTTTTACTTATACTTATTTTGTGTGTGTGTATTTAGTTATATACTATTTTATCACCTGTAGGTTCATGTATTCACCACCATAGTCAAGGTACTAAACAGTTCTATGACAACAAAGATCCTTCATGTTGCTCTTTTATAAACATACTTATCTACCTCTCTCCTTTCCCATCTCCCCACTCCATCCCTAACCTCTGGCAGCCATTAATCTGTTTTCCATTTCTAAAATGTCATCACTTCAAAATGCTATATAAATAGAATTATACAGTATGTAACTTCAGATTAATTTTTTCACTCTAATTCCCGAGATTCATCTTGGGTGTTAAGTGTGCAGTAGTTGATTTCCTTCTGCTCTTGAGTAGTATTCCATGGTGTATATGTAGCACAATTTGTTTAACCATTTACTTCTTGAAGAAGGACATCTGGGCTATTTTCAGTTTGGAGCTCTTACAAATAAAGCTGTTGTAAATATTTGTGTACAGGTTTTTGTGTGAACATAAGTTTTCATTTCTCTGGGATAAATGCCTAGTAGTGCCCAGAATTTATTTTAACTCAGAAATTTTTAAAGTGCCAAAAATATTAAGTCAGATAGTAGGTATTAGGGCTAGTCACAGATCTACTCTCAGTCTTTTATCTGACGCAAAAGAAAAAACCCATCAAACTTTCTGATTGAGAAATTCAAGTGTGTGTACTTTCTTGTAGGAGATTGGCACCAAAGACCACTTTTACCATGCATCTTAGAAGCAAAATATGAGAATTTATGCATAGATACAAGATAATTACCAAATGTATGAATTGGCACAGTTTGTCATTAACTTACAGGTGTAGCTAGTCCATAGTTATTATGGAAAAGTAACAAGTAATTGTAAAACTCAGAAATATATAAAGAAGGAAATTAAAACCCTTTTGGTATATTTCCTTCTGGTCTTTTCTATGTGCACACAGTACTAATTTAATAGAATTTTTATAAAATTCGTACTATATATACAGTTTAGGCTGTGTATATATTTTGGTATCGTACTTAAAATTGAAAGTTAAAAGTTAAGAATGATTTTTAGCCATTTAAATGCCATTTGTGAACTGTTTCCCCCCCCCATTTTTATATTGATGAGAAAACTTTTTTAGGAATAGCATTTAAGTTGGATAATATTTTTCCTTAATGAATATCTCTTGTCTTATGTCACATTTTAAATTGTTTTTCTTGTTCTTTCAAGATATGCTGTGATAGCATTTGGATGTGCTAGCTGTCCAAAATTAACTTGTGGGCGAGAAGGCTGTGGAACAGAGTTTTGCTACCACTGTAAACAGATTTGGCACCCCAATCAGACCTGTGATGCTGCTCGACAAGAGAGAGCCCAGAGTTTACGTCTGAGAACCATACGTTCTTCATCCATTAGTTATAGTCAGGAGTCTGGAGCAGCAGGTACTTATGTCTAACTTTTTCGATAAAATAACTGACACGTACAGAACACTAGTTATTTTAAGTAAAATACAATATTTCTGTTATCACCTGTTGTCCTTTTATTTTTCAAAAGTACTTTCATGTGTTAGCATTTCTGTTCCAGAAGCACTCATTCTTTCCTGTGGAAGGAGGTGGTATTGAGATTGGGAAGATTTTATAACAAAACAAAAAAGGAAAAAAGGAGGTGTTATGATGATTTATGTTAACTTACAGCTAAAGGTGGCCCAAAACTATTGTTTATAAAGGTGTTTTATGCAAAGCTTAGCAAATATTTTTAATAAAATATTAATTTTGAGTATATTATGTGTAGATTATTTCTATTATTAACTATCACAAAGTTACAGATTTAAAAACAGTATTATATTTTGTGAAATACATTTTTTATTTACAGATGTCGCATTCAATTCAGGACCAAGGATTCAAAGGCATATCTTAAGTGGGGATGACACTAGGAACTTTGGGTCTTTGGCCAGCAGTTTAGAAGTTATCTGGGGATCTATTTATATATGAGTAATGTATGCATCTTATTAATATCAAAAATTAAAAACAATTTTTTGAACATATTAATGTTTTTTTAAAATTCCAAAACATTATTTTACATTCATGGAATTTTCATTGTTTATTGGATTTTCAATCATTTTTAGAGAAATTCTTATTTTTCTTACTGATTATAATAGGAAAAAACTTAGAAAATATAGAAATTTATCAAGAAATTAATTTATATTCCTACCAGCAGTGTATTGAGATAGTTATATACTTTGTTACTAAAAAAGTCTTATTCAGCATTTAAAGTTGAATTTAAAATTTAACATTTAAAATTAAATAAACTTTAAATTCAACGTAATACTTTATATAACGTACATGGGTTTTCATGCTTGTTTGCAGATTGACTTGTTTCTATTTCTTTTCCTCAAGATTTGGAGTGGAACTCAAACATTATTAGTAATAATTTGTAGGTATGGGTCCAGAAATAATTCAGAGAAGGGCTGAATATACCTAAACTGTCCCCTGTAGAGTCAGCTGTAGCCATTGAGTGGCCCACTTGGAAATGGTACCCCTCTTGTCTAAGTGGGAATGAGTATTTATTGGTTACAGGACACATAGACATACAGAGTAAGAGAATAGACTCTGGAATTAGACTGTCTGGATTGAAATCCCAGCTTCTCCTCAGTCTCTGTGTGGCCCTGAACAAGTTGCTTGCCTAATCTGTAAAATGAAGATACTAATGATACTTACGTCTGTAAATTTGAAACATTTCCTGGCTATATGAGGTAGGGAAACTTAGGGGGGGGAAACGTAGTCACTTGCTAGAGGTTTACATATGTCTGGATCATCATTAAGGAAAAAAAATGACTTAAGAGATGACTTTTGTTATTAATTTTAAAATAAACTGTGATTCAGTCATCCAGATGAATGTTGGTCTTTCTCACAGTAGTCACCATAAGGGAGTTTATGTTCATTTCAGCAGTGTTATCCTGGAATGCCTTATTGATCATAGCCTATAGGTCCTGATACCTTCACTTAAATTATCTCCTTATTGTCAATTAGACTTCTAAGTATGACCAAAAGTTCCTTTGGAATTAAGACTAGCAACTAGAATATCCTATTAAGTTGAATCACTGGTTTGAGGTGGATTCAAATTCAAAGTAAGATGTAACTATATTTATGATCATGAGACTGATTTTTTTTTTTTTTCAGTATACATAAAGTAGCTTTGAAAGTAATTATGAAAGAAAAACTTTTACAAATGATTTGAGCTAAGTAGTGGCATTGTTGGAATAAATATGGCCTCTCAAGGTGATCATTTAAAAAAACAAAACTTCTGACCTAGCCGGTATGCTCAGTGGTTAGTGCATTGGCCCTCGCACTGAAGGGTCTCGGGTTCGATTTCTGGTCAAGGGCATGAACCTGGGTTGCAGGTTGGATCCCTGGTCCCAGTCAGGGCATGTAAGGGAGGCAACCAGTTGATGTGTGTCTCCTACATTGAAGTGTCTCTCTCTCCCTTCCTCTTTCCTTCCCTCCCTCCCCCCTGCCTCCTTTCTACTCTAAAAACAAAAATCAATGGAAAAAATATCCTTGGGTAAAGATTAAAAAATAATAAACAAGCAACCATCAAACAAAAAATTTTTTTAAAAACTTCATTTGAAATTTTTCCGTTTGTTTAAAAATCTTACCTTGTAGTTCTAAAAATTTAAAGTATGTGTATTTTTACCTATAATGCTCCAAAAATCAAAGCTCTCAGAACAAATGTTTATATGATAGTTTCTTTTGATGTAATCTATAGAAACATTCAAAACTAACTTCTCACTGACTTGTGGAAAGAAAATAATATAGGCATGTACCTCTAAAATGGTTTTATTAATGCCTAATATTCCAGGTATCTTGGTATTTTTTGTCTCCCATTGTCAAGATACACTGAAAAATCTGGCTACACCTTTAATAATAATTGATTGGTATAATAGTAATTAGGTGGCTGTTTCTTTCTAATGGGTCGCCTAGAGATAAATAAGTGTGCTTAATCATAATTTATATTATGATATTTGCGTTTAAACTGTGACAGTATTGCATGTACATGAGACTCTTATAGCTACTAGGGTGTTTATGCACCTTGGAGTTAAAGGAACCACTTTTTTTTTTTTCCCCTTCATAAAAATATATTTAGTTGTCTCCCTATCCCCACCTCTATCCCCTACTACTACCACCTCAAGAGATAACCACCACTGTTAACATTTTATTATAAGTTCTTACAGGTAATGTGGTGGGGGCAGGGGAAGTTTAAAGCTAATTTTGAGAACATAGTGTTTTGTAATCTGTTGGGTTTTTTCTTACTGTAACAATGGCTCATATTTTAATAGTAAATAGAAATATAGTAATCAAAAAAGACAAAAGCTTTGCCAAACACTTTAAATAGAAATAGGAATAGGAAACCTTTTTAAATGTAAAGAACTTGTGGGTTAATTGATGCTTTGGGAATGGGGCATCGTGATCATCTAATCAGTAAAACTGTTTCATTTAGGATATTTGCATTTTGAGAATATTTTGAGAAATATATATATAATGTGCACAGTGAAAATTTTAATACAGACTATGCTCTTTGGATCATTTAAATCATGACTTTGGATACTTTTAATTTTGTTACTCTATTATCATTTGTCTTGATCTGGCTCCATAGAGTTGTCAGTTTGCTCAAAATTGCTTGAATCATTAAAACACTAATTGTGAGCATTGACCAATTCTTAAGTTAAAAAAAGTTTTGGCCCTAAAAGGAACACTAAGAAAACCTGAATTCACTGATAAAGCACAGAAAATAGAGTCTAGCTTAACGCTTACCTTTAAGAAGTTAGAACAGATACTTGAATTCAGTGGCTAGCACTATACAGATGTTTAACTATGTGTAGTTAGAAAATAGAGCTGGCTACTACTAACAGTGAAATATTACTGGTTGCTATTTAAATAGATGCTAAAGTTTAAAATAGTTGTATAATTCGAGATACTCTTACTGTGTGTCAGTGATTCCTAAAGTTAGGCACCCACTTGATTCTAACCTGGCACCTTGGTGTGTCGTAACCATATTACTACACAAGGAGCATACAGCAGCAGCATTTAAATCAATGAAAAGGGCAAAGATACCAAATGAAAAACAGTCTGAGCGTAACCAACAAATGGTGGCTGTAGTTCTGAAACCTTTTCCATTGTTTAAGTATTTATGTATAACTTTTCCTTAACCTCTTACCTTCTCCCCTTTATTCCGATTTCTGATTCTTTGCAAGGTCCATCTGTGTGAACTAAAATATAAGAAAAAGACTGTTTTTCTAAAGACGTATTATTTTTACAGTGCTTATAGTTGATGTTACTCAGAAAAGTAAACTCTTAGTGCTTTATATATAGTACTGCTTCAGATTAATATCAAATTGTCACCTATTAGTGTTCATTCTCTAAAGGAATAGTATCTAGAATATCTAACATTTTAATTAAGTGGATATGGTTGGGAAAGTTGTAGACATAAGTATCACTCAAGAGTAGACTACGCTGTGGGGTAGGGGAAAGATAAAATTTATGTAGTTCATAGTTTGCCTAAGGCTGTCCTTAGTTTTCCTCTCTCTTTTTATCATTTTGTTATTCTTTGTTCTTATTGTACTGCTTCTGTGTTTGAAAATGTTTACAGTTTGAAATTTTAATATAAAATATGTTCCTTTTCTCAGAAGGGAAGAAAAAATACTTTACATACTAAAAATAGTGGGCTAAAGCCATGAGTTAACAAACTATACATAATAAGATATTTTTTGGCAGTGCTACAGTTGATTATTCAATAGAAATTATTTTTTTAGACCAATTTTGTATACTAAGCGCGTCTATTTATTTTCCGAATAGCCGATGATATAAAGCCATGTCCACGATGTGCTGCTTACATAATAAAGATGAATGATGGGAGCTGTAATCACATGACATGTGCTGTCTGTGGTTGTGAGTTTTGTTGGTTGTGTATGAAAGAAATCTCAGATTTACATTATCTAAGGTAAGTATATAGAAGAAGCTATTTCTATCAATATAATTTTACATTATAAGACAGAAGGACTTTTTTTTTTTTAAGTGTTCTAAGCATTTTTAAACTTGGGATTTATGAGATACTTAAAGGGCTCTTTTTTATTCTAGTCACATAAATTTAAAAGAAACCAAACTATTATGTTAGTCATTTGGGATTAATAACTAGTCAAAAACAGGAAACATACTTCTTTCTCTCTCTTTTTTTTTTTTTGTTAAACTAGAAAGCTAGTATTTAATACCCCATGTAATTATTGCTAGGTCATAAATATTTCCATTTAATTTTCATGTATAAATTTCCTCATTTGGGCCGAATATGAGTTTATGATATAATCAGATAACTTTATACCCAAAACAGGGATAAAATAAACATGTTTTGCATTAATAGACTCTTCAGACATTAACCTGAGGTTTTGAGGCTAATGGAGGTCTAGGGATAGATATTTAAACTGAATCCCATTTATTAATATCTTTTTAATATAATTTATGGTGGTTCTTGCCATGATTTTTTGACTTTTAATAAACTCAATTGAAAGAAAGGGAAAATCTCATTTTTAAGTTTGAGAAGTCTTTTATAGTTATTGCATTATTATGTTCTCGTAATTTGTTGTCGTGATGTTTTGCAGCTGTTACTTAACATTACAGTTTTTTCCATTAGTCCATCAGGGTGTACTTTTTGGGGGAAGAAACCCTGGAGCCGAAAGAAAAAAATATTGTGGCAGCTGGGAACACTCGTTGGTGCTCCTGTAGGAATTGCTTTAATAGCTGGCATTGCCATCCCTGCAATGATTATCGGCATTCCTGTATATGTGGGCCGCAAGGTAAATGCGTAATTCCTTCGTAGTTCATTATCTTATTCTGAATCACTAGGCTTAAGGTTGATGATTTTTGCTTTGTTTTTTATTTTTGTTTTGAATGACTAAGGTTATTTTTAGTATCTTCAGTATAAAACAATTATTTTTCATAAGGTAATAAATTTTTAGTCTTTTACAAGCTCGTGTGGATGCATAAAAAGTAGAATTGCTTTATCATTACCTGAATCTGGAAACTCCAAGTGCATTTGCATTGTAAACCGACTTTTAGTATAAAGTACTAATGAACACACACCTGACATTTTTCTCATGGGTATATCCTTGTGTAGTCAGGTCTATAAAAAGTTAAAATAGCTAAATAACACATGCTCTCCAGCAAAGGATAATAAGCCAGTTTTTTAATTATTTTCAACTTCAGTTCAAGGCTTTTTCTCCCCATTTGCTGCTACTAATAAATACGCTTTTTGTAGAGTGTTAATTTTTCAAAAGTCAAAACACCAATACTTACCACTTGTTATGAGTGATGAATTAAACTTGATTAGCTAAGCAAATAATTCTTTTTTGAAAGCTTAAAGGGGTAATTTATGAAGTGGCGAAGAAGTCTGCAGCTATCTAAATTAATAAAATCTCAGAGTTGAGAAGGAACTTTAGAAATTATCTAATCCTAAACAGAACAAAATAAGGATTTTTAAAAAGGGGCCTGGGAGAGACTAGCATTTGTTGAGTCCTTACTGTGTGGTAGGTGTTTTATGTACTTCAACTCATTTTAACCTCACAGCAATTTATGTGTTAGAATATTGAGGTTTAAGAAAGTTTATGTAATTTATCTTGAGTCACACTGAAAGAAGCAGAACTGGGATTTAAACCCAGATGCGTAAATTCTATGTGTAAGGTCCCTGATAAATTTCAGTCTGGCCATTTGGGTGCCTTGGTGATGGGGAAACCACCAGCTCATGAGGCAGCCCATTCTGTTGCCAGGTGGCTATAATTGTTAGAACATTCTTAGGAAACAGGATCTGTTTCTCTTTAAATTGTTTCATTTAATTCTAGTTCTGACTGTTGGGACCAAACTCAAGGCAAGGCTGGGCCTCTTCCATATAACAGCCAATTTTTTTATATTAAACATATATTACTTTAATAACCAGAAAAATAATAACAATACATACTATTTTTAATTAGCTTTGGGTCAAAGGGGAAACATATTTATGAGCCAAATGTCTATTTTAGAAGTTTGATTTAACTTAAATTGTCCCATAGTAGCTGATTGTAATAATTTTTTTTTTATGTAGTTACACAAAGCAAGGTTTTGCTGAAAACAAAACTGTTTATTTGATACTTTGAAGCAGAAGGGAAATAGAGACTGTCGTACTGCACACATCTACAAATAATTTATAGAGGAGAGATTATTTACCTCATTGTCCAAGTCTGAGGTGCAGTTACAAGTCCTTTTTTCAAACATGTACTCAAAGGGTTGCAAGGTGATGAATTAGTTTCCCAGTGAAACAATGTTCTCTGGTGTTCAGGGACACAAACCAGCCCAGGAAAACCTATTAAGGTGATAAAGTACCTAAAAGCTGAGCCTTTATAAATGTGGCACAAAATAGTAAAACAAAAAATTAATTTGGACCAGAACTAGCGGCATGGTATGATCACTGTAATTGAACATTGATGCTTGAGGATGCGACATTTTCTGGGAGCCTCCTTTCCCCTGGCAGCCTGCCTTTCCGCGTCTGCTCTGTCAGACCAGTTTTTAGCTTTGGCTTTTCCCTGCCTCAGTCTGAGTTTTGCAGGAATAGGAGTGAGGAGGAGCAGGAGTTAGCTGCAGAACTGAAGGACGCTGAAAGGTACCTGGGAAGGTCTGCAGTCTCTGTGTACAGGGACTGTTCAGGAAAATGTAGAGACCCCTTCCCTGGGAACGTAGTCAGTGCTGGGGAATAGGATTCTGACTAGGAAATGTAAATATTCTTTGTCCTTTGCATGCTTTGCCCACCTCCCCACCCAGCTTTATCACTGTTTAATATAACTTATGAGACTCATTGTACTTGTAGAGCCTTTAAAATAACCACATAATAGATTTTTTAAAGCTTCATCTGTAACGTTGTTTAGAAGTCAGATTTTATTTTAGAGACTACCTGTACACTTTTGAGGCTGTTTTGAATCTCTTGAAACAAGAGAAAATGTACTTTATTAGCTTTAGCCCTTGTAAACCATGAGAATAAAGATACTGAGCTATTTCCTGAAGTACATATACTATCTCACAAGCCACTTCCATAGTGATATTAAATTCTGTTTATTAATACCTGTACAGTACAAAGATGCTAAGTAGATCCAACACCTGTGTTCTGACAGCATAGTTTAATTGTCTTTTTTTCTCTCTCTACCCTTTACTTTGAGCTATAAATGAAAACCCAGGACCCTGAGTCATTTGGTAATATTTTTCTTCATAAAAAGGGATCTGAGGAAAAATTGATTCTATTTAGTGATGTTTGCTTATTAGTGCTGCTTTTTAAGGTCAATTTTAAAAAAGACTGTTATTATTATTATTATTTTAAGAATTTTATTATTTAGAGATGCTTAATTTTTAAATACATCTTTACTGATTTTAGAGAGAGGAAGGGAGAGGGAGAGAGAAATAGAAACATCAATGATGAGTCATTGATCAGCTGCCTCCTGCATGCCACGCACTGGGGCTCAAGCCCAAAACCCGGGCATGTGCCCTGACCAGGAATCAAACCTTGGTCTCCTGGATCATAGTCGATGCTCAGCCTCTGAGCCACGCCGGCTGAGCTAGGGATGCTTGTTTAGAAGGAAACCTGTGGAATGCTAAATTTCTTAGAAGTAATCCTGTTAGTCAAACATCCAACTCATAGCTATGTTAGAAATAATACTTTTTAATTTCTTCTTTGCTCAAAACATGGTTGTACTGTTCTTGAATAAAATTGTAAAGACTGCTTTTACTTAAGACTGTTTAAAAGTAAACACAAAGTATAAAATCTATCAAATCACTCTTATGTAAGCAAATTAATAAGGAGCAAGTTATGTGTAAGAATATGGTCTAAGAAAAATAATTTTACCTTGAATTGGGACACTTAACTATGATTGCAAGAGATAGCATTTTAAACTTCTAGCAAATGTAGATCTATTTCATTTAAATATGTATGTAATGTATTTTCTCTTTAATCTCCCACCCCCGTATTTATTTTTAATTCAAGATTCACAATCGATATGAAGGCAAAGACATTTCAAAGCACAAACGGAATTTGGCTATAGCAGGTGGTGTAACATTGTCCGTAATCGTATCTCCAGTTGTAGCTGCAGTAACTGTAGGTAAGAAAATGCTTAAAAATACTAATGACCTCAGATTTTATAAAATTAAAGTTTTGTGGAAGGATGTTAAAAACCAAAACATTATATTGTTGAATTTAAAAGAAGTTAGTTTTTTATTTATATTGAGACAGTGTAAGCTGAACCTACCGAGAGCCTCTCATTTATTAACTATGTTTGTTGGTTAAGGTATTATAGACTCAAGAGTCAAGCCTTGGGATACTTGGTAAATTACTAATGGCAGGTACCGCTTCCTCACTCCCTCCAAATACAGTGTAGAACCCTGGCACTTGAAAAGGTGTACATCTCTTTGTTTTTTCCTCATGTGTGTCACCTGAAATGCTAGAACCTTTGAATTTGCTGTGTTCCTCAACAGCTGGGTAAATGCACTTTGGGCAAGGATTGCAGACCCTAGTACTTTCCTCCTGTACACCGTCTCGAAAAGACTTTCTGAAACTCAGCGTTTCTGTGATTTAGTTTTTGCTTCATAATAACTAATATAATTCCTCTTTAGGTATTGGTGTTCCCATCATGTTAGCTTATGTCTACGGCGTTGTTCCAATTTCTCTCTGTCGAAGTGGAGGTTGTGGGGTCTCAGCAGGCAATGGAAAAGGAGTCAGAATTGAATTTGATGATGAAAATGATATAAATGTCGGTGGCAATAACACAGCTGTAGGTAAGTCCTTTAAGGAAAGGAAATTAATGTACTTACTAATAATTTAAGTAGGGGGAGACTGTAGACAACATGCAAGTCAGAATTCCCATTACCCTCCCTTCCCTAGGCCTAGTAGTGTCCATCTAGAAGTACATCATGAAATGAACTGCCAGAGAAAGGTGAGTGGATGAAGGAAGGTGGAATAGCTCTGGATACCTAACCTCTAGTGGAAATAAAATGTTGTAGATATCTTAGAATTTTAATCTTAAATTTTGCCTAAAACATTGCAAATCATTAAGAAGGGTATGAAGAGTAATACAGTTTTCATAAAAGAAGAAATACAGACAGCAGATGAGTATCAACCTATTGTTATTCAACAAACTGTGAATTAGAAGGCCCTTGTGGACTGCCAGTAGGAGCATCAGTTAATGACCCTTAAAGCAGGTGCACATTTTATATTCTAGCAGCTCTCGGTGGAGAAATTTGTTTTAGGGGAATGACCAGACAAACATGCAGAGACAGCGGCCACTTTCTCACCTCCCACTCTCTCGATCTCACTCCGACCAGATTTTAGCCCCTCCCACTCCAGAATTTGATCTCTGCCACTCCACCAAAGCAGAGTCACCACTGGCCTCCATGTGACCAAGGATAGTGGTCAGCTCCTGGTTTTCATCTTGACATAAGATTACACCTCACTTGGGAGACTGTGCCCTCCTTTTCAAAACATTTTTACTTGTCTTCGAAAACCCTTTATCTCATCATATCTTAGCCGCCTTTGCTGGTTCAGTTTTCTCTCCCAACCTCTAAATTTTGGAGTTTCCCAAGACTCGGTTCTCAGACTTCTTTATCCACACTCACTCCCTAGGCATTCTCTTTTAAATAATATGTAGACCGACTGCTCTTAAACTTATGTCTAGGCTAGATCTTGTACATCTCACTCTTCTTTAATCTGCACTTGAATGTTTAATGAGAATTTTAAACTTAAATTGTCTATAATGAAACTCTTTCCTTTAAACCTGTTCGTTCCATTGCCCTCACCTCATTAAGTGGCTTCTCCATTCTTGCTGTTGCTTGGGCTGAAAACTTTCACTTATGATGACTTTTCCCTCCTTACACTGCATCTGATCCGTCAGCAAATTCTGCTACTTCAGTATTGAGCCATAATCCAACCATTCTCACCCTCTCCATTGCTATTCTGTTTGACTAAGCTACTATCCTGTTTCCTGGACTATCGTAATAGCCTCTTAACTGATCCATCAGCTTCTCAGTTTCCACTTAACTATTCCGCAATGCAGTCATAGTGATACTTCTAAAACATAACTCAGATCACGTCTTTCTTATGCTCAGTACGGTTATGCTAACTCCACTGGGAGGAAAAAAATCCCAGGACCTTACTGTGACCCAGAAGACCCCATGGGCTCCGTCCCGGGCTATCGCTCTGAACTCACCTTTCCAGTCTCCTTTTCATACCAGTGCCCTTGATGTTTTCTAGGGCATCCAGCACACTTCCACTTCTAGGCTTTAAAACTTGCAGCTGCCATTTCCTGGCCTACTTGTCCCAAAGACAGTTTTGTGACTCCTTCACTTTCTTTGGGTCTCTCCAAGTGTTACTTGATCAGAGAGGCCTTCTCTGATCACACCATATACAGTAGCACACAGGCATGCACATACACACCTCATCACTCTTGCTGCCTTTTGTTCACTCCCCTTTACTTGGCTTTATTTTTTCTCGTAGCATTTATAATTATATAATTTTATTTATTGCTTTCCCCAACTACTAGACTATAAAATTCTTAAGGGCAGAATGTTTGTCTCTTTGATATCCACTATGTCCCCAGTGCTTAGAACAGTGCTGGGTATGTGTAATAAGAACCCAGATTGGAGCAAATAAATGAATCCTTCAATACAAAGTATGTGAAAAGTACTTTAAGATTGGAATGTAGTGGTATCTGATCTCGTAATACCTTGTAGACAATTGGAACCATGGACTATATCTAGAAATCAACTTTGGCCCTTCTTACTGATCTAGAGAATAGTAAATTCATTATATGACACCCTTATTGAAAACTGCTACATAATTTTCCTCCAAAGTCAGCTAAATTTTTCAGCAGTCAGGTTTTTTATAGAATTCCTAAATCATCTGGATTTTTAAAAAAAAGTGACCATCTAAAACTGAGGGCCAGTCCTTAATTCAGCTTTACTCTCTGAGATATTTCCCTTTACTCTTACCCATAGTTATGTATCCATACCTCAGACATTTTTTTTCTATTCCTGTGTATGTTTTATAATTTATATGATAAAATGCCCTATCTGAAATCCTGGAAGAATTTAAGAAGAGGGACATTAATAATGATACTTAGTTCTTTGAAATATTTGCATTTAGACACAACTTCAGTAGCAGAAGCAAGACACAACCCCAGTATAGGGGAGGGAAGTGTTGGTGGCCTGACTGGCAGTCTGAGTGCAAGTGGAAGCCACATGGATCGAATAGGAGCCATTCGAGACAACCTGAGCGAAACCGCCAGCACCATGGCACTCGCTGGCGCCAGTATCACAGGGAGCCTGTCGGGAAGTGCCATGGTGAACTGCTTCAACAGGTAAGAAAGGGTTTTTGTTCTGCTGTCTGCTTGCCTTCTGTTAACGACAGATTATTTGTTGAGAAGGTTGAACATGATTACATATTGCTCTACTGTGTCAGGGTTGAAAAAAGTAATGTTAAAACAATGAGATTATTGCCCAGCAGACGTGGCTCGGCGGTTGAGCTGACCCAGGAGCCAGGAGACTGCCCGGGCTGCGGGCTTGATCCCTGGTGCAGGGCATGCAGGAGGCAGCTGATCAATGACTCGTTTTCATCATTGATGTTTCTCTCTCCCTCTCCCTCTCTCTGAAATCAATCAAACTTTTTTTAATGAAATTATTGGTAAACAGTGAATGAGATTTCTACTTGTTTGGATTTTATGTGACAATATACCTATGATGAGGTAAAAGCCAAGTCTAAGACAAATTTTGACCTTTTTTTTCACTACATTTGTCAGATTTTACTTTTGAATCAGTGCTTGAGCTTGGGCCTTCCCTCTGGAGGTGGCAGCAGCTGGATGTTAGGAAATGAGACACTGGTTGAGTGCTGGGGAGCGGTAGAGTCAGGGTATCTGGGGATGCTTGAACCGAGGCCAAGGTCATCTTGAGTCCTTTCATTTAATGGTTATTTCATTCTCACCAAGTCTTTTACCAGCAGCCATATAGATAAGTAGGACAGATTAAAGCATTTATATCTTCCCTTGTTTCTTCTTTATTCACTATTCTTTATCTTTGTTTATTAGCTTTTTTTAATATGGGGAGAGTACATGAATTAAAAGACAAATTGGTCATACTTATTTTTAGGTAGTTTGCTTTTAAACACAAACTCAAGTTACAGTGATCTATATTATGTCTTTTTTAAAGACTCGGGTGTTAAATTTATAGAACTATTTTTAATATATAGATGCCCAGGATTTTTTGATTCACTGATCTGTTATGAAGAATGGTTTTTAATGTATTTGGATTTTGTGTTTTGCACTGAACATGCCAAGCAAAGTGCCACATCCTGAGTGAAAATAATAGAGCATATTTCAGTTAAACCCCTTATGTCTTTGTGTTATCCTGTTGCTGCTTTACTTGACACACAGCTGATTTGCTCATTGCATTGGAATGGCTGGTACTCTTCAGTGCACTGCAGTAGAATCTGAATAATCAAATAAAAAGAAACTTTAAAAATGATGTTTATAGTTGTTTCTAAAATAGCTTATTGTTACAAGGGCTCTTAACTGAATTATTTAAAGATACGTTATAGTAGTGCTGATATTATATGTGTTTTCAGGTTTTATCTGATATTTCCCTTTTAAGGTTGGAAGTACAAGCAGATGTACAGAAAGAGCGGTACAGTCTAAGTGGAGAATCTGGCACAGTCAGCTTGGGAACAGTTAGTGACAATGCCAGCACCAAAGCAATGGCAGGATCTATTCTGAATTCCTACATCCCATTGGACAAGTAAGGACAAGTTGTTATAAAATCAGAAGTATTTTTAAAGTTAATTTTAAAAGAAGAATTCCTATCATTAGGCAGAATAATGGTGAATAATGGTTATCAGCTATTAGGTTCTTTGGCAAAAGAAAAGGGTGAGATGTCCAGAGCAGGCTGATCCACAGAGACAGGAAGCGGGTCCGGGGTCGCGGGCTGGGGCAGTGTGGGAGCGCTGCTCGTGGTTAAGGGTTTCTCTGGGGAGTGATGGAAGCATTTGCAGGCAGGGCAGTGGTGGTGGTTGCACAGACCTGAATGTACTGAAATCGCTGCGTTTATGTAACTGCTTCCGTTTTGTTTTTTCTTTTCATTGAAACAGTATTATAGTCCTTTTATTTCAAAGTTTTTTTAGTAGAACGTATCCTGTGTTCATTCTTTCTGACGGCTTTTATGTAGTCTTTGAATTTTTCACACAGAAACCCATCCCCCTTTGATGTTATCTGAGTAAAAATAGAAAGGAAGTTAGAAATTTATTTGTATTTGTTACTCTTATGTTCCAGAGAAGGCAGCAGTATGGAGGTGCAAGTAGACATTGAGTCGAAGCCATCCAAGTTCAGGCACAACAGTGGAAGCAGCAGTGTGGAGGATGGCAGTGCCCCCCGGAGTCATCCTGGTGGTTCATCCAGTGGCTTGTCTGAGGGTAAATCCAGCGCCACCAAGTGGTCCAAAGAAGCAACAACAGGAAAGAAATCCAAAAGTGGTAAATTGAGGAAAAAGAGTAACATGAAGATAAATGAGACCAGAGAAGACATGGATGCACAGTTGTTGGAACAACAAAGCACGAACTCAAGTGAGTTTGAGGCTCCATCCCTCAGTGACAGTATGCCATCTGTAGCGGATTCCCACTCCAGTCATTTTTCTGAATTTAGTTGTTCTGACCTAGAAAGCATGAAAACTTCTTGTAGTCATGGTTCCAATGAGTATCACGCTCGTTTTGCTACTGTTAACATTCTTCCTGAGGTAGAAAACGACCGTTTGGAAAATTCCCCACATCAGTGTAGTATTTCTGTGCTTACCCAAACTGCTTCATGTTCAGAAGTTCCACAGCTGATTCATATTGCTGAAGAACATAGCAACAGCGGAATAAAGCCCAGTGTTGATTTATATTTTGATGATGCACTAAAAGAAACAAATAACAACCACTCACATCAGACAATGGAATTAAAAGTTGCGATTCAGACTGAAATTTAGGCCTATAAATGCTGCAAAATAATTACCACTGAACAACCTTGTTTGGAGCTGGTTGAACTACACGTGACTACTTTAAGTTTCAGGTTACCAGCAAAAGCCAGGTTACATAATCATAATGCAGATATTTTCTGTGTTCAGCAAAGCGTTGTGTTTCATGTGGATCTTAATTACCAAACTATGAAATGAAGGCTTTAAAAGTGCATTATTGTAAGGACAATAATCCTTCAGAGAAGTATGTTTTGTGCATTTGCCACAAAATATTGCTTGAAGCACATACTTGTGTACTTAGAAATTTGGCTTAATTTATAGTCAATATAAAATACTAATGCAGTTCTACAGCATTCTTATGAAGAAAACTTGAGGCTTGGGGTTAAGTGGTTAGTGACATTTTATTGAAACCACTAAGGGATACTGTTTAAAGAACCTTGCAGGTTACTCTCAGTATATGATACTCTTTGTAACATTTCTATTCATAACTGGGCATAAATTTTTTTTCATATGCAATGTGGATATGTAAAGCTTAATGCAGCCCATTTGCTACCATTTGGATACTTAGACACTCTGACCAAGATTGTGGCAGTTTTTTGCACAACTTTGAAATAGAAATACCTGGCACTCTATATATCTTGTATATTGTTGATATGCCATCATAGAAGAAAAGTATAAAGGCAGGTAATTAAGTATACTGACAGCACCAAATAAGATATAAAAAACTGCAAAACAAAATTCCATTAGTTTATAAGTATTACAAAAAAGTCACCTTTCACTAAGTGGGAGTTTATACCCCATTGATTTTTGGTGCCATTGGTATGGACTGGATTTTAAGGGTCTAGTTAGTTGAAGATTTTTCTGTATTATTTTCCATAATGTCCTCTCTAGCCACCTTGGATTGTGTAGAAAAATACAGGCTAGATAAACATAAATATGATTAATAATAACAATGCTGAAAAAGTATTAGCCTACCAAAGACACACTCAGGCTTCACATAACCTCAAGTTTTTAACACATGCGTATCTTTTCCATTCACGAAATCCAGGTACGGTACAGAGCTTGTACCAAGTACTAAGGAGGGATCCACATACGGCTGGCTTTAGTTTTCTTTGCTTTTGCTTTTGTTTATGGAAGATGTTCAGCTGACATAAACAGAAGTTGGCCAAAATACTGCCTCTACTGTTAAATTTCTGTTTAATTCACTTAAATAAAACAGGTTAACCTCAATGATAGCAGTTAAAATGTTCCATCTTATGTGTTTCTTTTAAGTATTACCATTATGGTGCTACTGAGCATTTTCTTTTGATAAAAAGAAAAATGCCGTGGGCTGCAGTCTTCTTACATCACTTTTTCTCACAGGTCCATTAATATGCTTATAACACTAGCGCCAGTTATTTTATTTGATGATGCTTATTATGGTATTTGTATATTTGTTTGCATTCCAATTTTGTTCAATAGTGTGTAAACTGCATACATGAAATAAATGTAAATACTGATGTATTGCTGCTGCCTTATGTTTTCTGCATAGGTGTTTTTATAAGAGTGGAAATATTGCCCTGGCTGGTTTGGCACAGTGGTCAGAGCGTCAGCCTGCGGACAGATGGGGCCGCAGTCGGGGCCGGTGCGGGAGGCAGTCAGTGTGCTGCTCTCACATCGGTGTCTCTCTCCCTCCCTTCTCCTCTCTGAAAGGGAATGGAGAGAATATTCTCAGATGAGGATTTTAAAAAGACAGGAAAATATTTACTTGCGTGTGGCTGTTATTCATAAATACTGCAAACTGTTAATTTAACTGTTCTGGTCTCAGCCCAAAGGGAAGCATTTACTGAACTTCTCAGCAAATGATTGTTAGAAATCTTTCTTCATGTCTAATACCTGCCTTTCTTTCAGAAAGGAGTTGTTTAATTCTTCAAAATAATTTCACTTTTTAAAGTAAACTGGTTGGGCCCGGCTGGTATGGCACAGTGGTTGAGTGTTGACCCATGAACCAAGAGGTCTCGGGTCCATTCCGGGTCAGGGCACAGGCCCGGGTTGTGGGCTCGATCCCGCAGCAGGGGGCGCGCAGGAGGCAGCCGGTCAGTGACTCTCTCATCATCGATGTTTCTCTCCCCCTCTCCCTTCCTCTCTCTGAAATCAGTTTTAAAAATTAATTCAGTCACTCTGTCTTCTGGAGAATTAAGTCCATTTACACTTAGAGTAATTATGGCTATGTAAAGACTTCTTTGCCATCTTGATTGCTGCTTGTTTTATTTCCATTGTTTCCTGATTTCTGTTTTTCCCATTCCTTCTTCCTCCTGTTGGTTTCACCTGTGTAAATTGGTGATTTTCCACAGTGGTATGTGCTCTGTCTGCCCTTTAAAAAAAGTGTTTTGTGAATCTGCTCTAGATTTTTGCTTTGTGGTTACCA
The DNA here is from genome assembly GCF_964146895.1 of Miniopterus schreibersii. NCBI lineage: Eukaryota > Metazoa > Chordata > Mammalia > Chiroptera > Miniopteridae > Miniopterus > Miniopterus schreibersii. The sequence continues at coordinate 6,229,310 of NC_138117.1, read as the reverse complement.
TGAAGCTTACATTAAACATCTCGATAAAAGTCCATTTTATTCTGACACTTCCTCTTCATTTGCCAATAAAGGCTCCATTCACCCTTTTACTCCCGTCACAATTTACCTCTTCTATGTTGTGTATTTGTTATCAAATTACAGTAGCTATATACTCTTCATTTAAACTTTATACTGTAGTTCAGTGGCTAAGACACCATCCTATTACAGAATTACTTTTCTAAATTTGAGTAGTTTCTCACCTTTGCCAGTGTAAAGGTGTTTTCATGTCACTGATTAGCACCTTTTCATCTTGAACTTTCAGTATTTCTTGCAAGTCAGGTGATAAACTGCCTCAGCTTTTGTCTGGAACAGTCTTTGTCTCCTTCATATATCTGAAGGATAACTGTGCTGGAGAGTATTCTTGGCTGGCAGTTTTTATCTTTTATCACTTTGAATATGTAATTTCACCCTCCTGGCCTGTAGAGTTTTAGCTGAGAAATCTGCTGATGGGCTAATGGGGGTTCCTTTGTATGTTACGCACGCGCGTGCACACTTTTGCTAGTTCCATTATAATGTATCCTGGAAAAGGTGTTTTTGCATTCAGGAAAAAAGGGAAATCTATTAGCTTTGTGAATTTGGATGTCCAGGTCTTTCCCCAGCGCTGAGAAGTTTTCATCTATTGTTTCTTTAAATAAGCTGCCTGCCTTCTCCCTCTTCTCTGGATTCCTAATTATTCTAGTGTTTGTTCTTCTGAGTCCCACAGATCACGCAGACTCTCATTTCTCCTCCTCTAACTGTATTAGGTATTTCAAAATTCCTGTTCTCTAAGTCGTTTATTCTGTCTTCCGCCTGCTCTACTCTAATACCGATGCTCTATATTGTACTCTTAACCTCACTGACTTCTTCTGCTCCAGAATTTGCTTGGTTCTTTTACATGACTTCCCTTTAGTGCATGAACAAAAGGAACTCTTTACTTTTTTCCTTCCTAATATCTGAACTGTCTTGAACAGTCCCTCCTTAAAAGCAGGGTATACATTCCATGACTCCCAGTGGATGCCTGAAGCTGTGGATAATCAAACCCCATACATACCATGTTTTTTTTCCTTATATATACTACCTACAATAAATTGGGCACAGTAAGAGATATGAAATAAAACAATTACAACAATGAACTGTAATAAAGTTACATGAAGGGCTCTGGGACCATTATGAAGTAATAAGGGTTACTTGAACACAGGCACAGCAATGTTACTGGTCTGACAACCATACAGCATGGATGCGTGACCTGGGATGGTTCAGAGCCCCAGGCAGCAGGACGGAGGGATGGCACGAGGTTTCATCGTACTACTCAGAACTGTGAGCAACTGAAAACATATCAATTGGTTATTTCTGGAATTTTCCACTTAATATTTTGTAACTAAAAATGCAAACGGAAACTGGATGGGGGAATACTGTGTTCTGAACTCATCAGCTGGGTTAGTGTTCTGTGGCTTTGGGCTTGGTTGTTGAGTTACCACCTTTTGGGTGACATTTTCTTGACTCGTGCTCCTTGTGTCTTGGTGTTGCTGCTCTCATTTGAGGTGGCAGCGATGGTGCTGCTGCTGTATGAAGGTTCCCTCAGCTCTTGAATGGGAAGACTTGTTGCACTCTGATTGCGCCCTCTTGTGGCAGAATTCCTAATCTTTTATATCTTATAACTCACCAGGCTGGCTCCTAGAAACTCGTTTTCCAGAAAGGGGTGCTGTAGCCCGTTTGTGGTTTCTCTCTTGCCCACAGACCCTGGTCCCTTTTTCTGAGACCACTCTGATTACTAGACCTGCCTTTGCTACCGCACTCAGGAGCATGCACAGAGATCCTGCCCCAGTGTGGGAGGGGGTGTGGGTGGAGCACTCGGGGCTTTGGGGGTACCCAGGGCCCCAGTGGGGAAATTGAGTGGGATTTCCTGATGAAGTCCTGAAAAGGAACCGTGTTCCTCGAATGCGCTTTGGTACTCCGATCTGCATCCTTCACTCCCTCTTCCCTCCCCTTAGTCACGGAAGTGCCACCTCTGCTCCAGGCACTGCTGGAGAGAAAAGGGACCCACAGGCGTAGACGGGGTGGCTCCCTGTCTCCACCCCTGCGGGAGGGTGCCGGCAGTGAGGTGCTGGGTGCGTACAGTCAGTGAGAGGGTGTTTCCTTGCTGCGTCTGCTCTAAAGTTACCAGCACACTCCACCGTTGACTACAAAAATGTAGTGGCATTGAAAAGTAGAACACTATTTGCTCACCTGAAGACTAGAATTAAATAAATACTGTTACAGTAGATTTTCATGTGTGAACAGGGAAACAGTTTAAAAGGAAAAGGGCATGGTTTTAAAGATACCATGTACCCACAGTGGCATTTAAAATACTCTGTAATTATGAAAAATTAGATACAACAAAAGTAACATTCACTTTCATCTTTACTTCTGACGCGCACGGGGAAATGCTCCCGAAAAGAGCGCCGACTACAGACGAGGAGCAGCGGCGGGGCGGCGGGCGGGATACTGGCAGGTGTTCTGTTTCGAGAAACGGCCTTGCTCTGCCTGCCAGCAGAAGAGCCTCCAGGAGAGGAGTTCCTCGCCTTCCCGTTTACTTTAAGGGGGTAAATACGGTCATGCTTAACAGGGATAAAAGGGGGGAAGGCATTTAGAAGCTGGGGAAACATGGGGGTGACAATTCCAACAGAAGTGAAGGCTTAGTTTGCTTCTATATATTTGTTGTTTTGTTACGGCTTATACAAGCAATTTATGAGGGAAGGGAGCTTTTTAAAGTCTAGTATAAAGTGGTAGAAATTTTTGGCAATTTTCTTAATTATTAGGCAGAGCTTCCATATCAGAAAAAAACGTTGCTCTTATAGCTCTAAATTGATAATCACAATTTATTTAATAATCATTTCATATTACGGATTTAAGTATTGCATTTATCTTAGCACACTGTAATATGCAAGTAGTATAAAATGGGACCTAAAATATTTATGTGTGTTAGCAGGAAATAAAGGTGATGTACTAATCACTGGTAATGATTTTCACTTTTAAAAATGCATTTTAAAGAAATGCATTTCTGTCAAACTTAAGGAGTCTGTGGACTCCACAGCCCAAGGAAATATAATTTAACTCAAGTTTTTAACAAGTTATTAAAAGAAAATGTATGATATAAATTAAAATGCATCTGAGTAAGTTCCAAGTATACTTACTATTAAATATAAAGATGTTAGCTCTGGTACATAAGAAAATATTTACAACTAATAAAAAGCAGATTGTAGAATATACATGTTCTACGTATAAAAATAAGTAAAATATTTTATAATCCAGACCCAGGGATCTCTCGTAAGCAAGGTCTTCTCCATGCAACTGTATGACCCCACCACCTCAGTGGTACCGGACGCGTGCATGCGAGGGAGGAATCTAACCGTCGTCTTGATCTAAAGCTCATACTGCCTCTTCAGGGCCTGCACGTCTTCTAAAGTAAAATGTTTGTTTGGTGTGTCTGAGAGGTCATCAAAAAGCTGTTCAATTTGCTCCTTTTGGCCCTTGCTAATTAGTGTCAACATCATCTGAAAAAAGGAGAAACGTTTTATTAGCATAAAAAGGTTAACATGTTGAAGCTGCAGAAAGCCTGGGGAAAGTCTCTTCCAGTAAGAGGCTTGGCCGCTCACCTTAAACCGCTCGGCTCTGCTCAGATGTAAGAGATGCTGATAGACCAGGGAGGGGTCCTGGCGCAGGGGCTCCGTCCCCAGGGCCTGCAGGAGGAGGACGAACAGGTCGCCCTCGAGTTTGTTGCTCAGCAGCGCCGGCAGGGCCCGCGGCTCGGTGCCCGCCAGCAGGCGCGCGCAGGCTGCTGCGTCCTTCCTGGCGCTGATCGCGCTCACCGCCTGCCCGAACTCGTAGGCGTTGCTGGGCTTGGGGGTCGGGAGTTGCTCGGGGTCTTCTGGGGGCCCACGGCGCGTGTCCCCCTGCTCAGAAGCAGGGCAGCCAGTGCAGATGTCCTCGGGGGTCCTGGCGGGCTCTTCGTGGCCGTCGTTCACCTTTGCGAGGAAAAGAAATGACCCGTGACACAGGGCCGCTGCACACGTCCCAAGTTACGGTCATTAGAATGGGAAGGAAGGAAAAACCAGCTGTGCTTTAGTCAGCTTCTCCGTGAAAAATGTGTCATTTGTAATAAATGATAAAATCTGCTTTTTTAGGAAGACAAGCTTTAAAGTATTAGTATTCATAAAAGTATTTTTTGAAGTTTAAAATACTTTTAACGTTGAAAATCAAAATTTTTATAATTTTCTTTTAAAAAAAATAGCTGACTGATTTTTAGAGGGAGAAGGAGAGAGAGAAACATCGATCCGCTGCCTCCTGCTCGCCCCTGACCGGGGATCGAACCCACAACCCGGCACGTGCCCTGACAGGGGATCGAACCGGTGACCTCCTGGTGCACAGGACGACACCCAACCTACTGGGCTACACCAGCCAGGGCTCTTTTCATAATTTTCCATGAAGGACCTATAACAACTTTGTTTCTTTTCATAACTTCTACATTTACCTATTTCTTTACATTTAACAGAGAAGTAAACTTGTATTTTTCAATTATCTTAAAACCGTTTTCTCCCTCCTGGGAGGGAAAACCCCTCTGGGCTCCGCCCTCTCCCTGGGAGCGCGCTGTGACCAGCGAGTGCCCGGGATCTGGCATCCACACGATCCACTCCACTGAAGACAGCCGGAGTCTCAGAGGCGGCCAGTCGATTCCGAGAGCTAACAGGGTCCGAGTCAACCCAGGAAATCCTGGGGGGTGGCTTGTGGGGCCACTGGAACAAAATCGGTCCCGACAGGACTACCCTGAGGCAAAGCTCAGTGGCCAGAGGCCCCAGAGAATCTGGGGAGGAAGCAAAACACGTCACAGGCCAGGGGGGTGCAGAGTGGAAGCCCCTAAAGCAGACTCCCAGGGCCATCCGGGCAGTAGGCGGGCTAATTACCACAGCACGGGAAAAGTCTGTCTACAGCTGGCTAAAATCTCTTCTTCGAGCATCAGAAAAAGTTAAAAACATTTTTTGTAGAACTCATAGGAATATGACCTTAGAATCCGATCCCCAGAAAGTACTTTCAAAGACAGTCAGATACAAATACCTCCTGAATCTCAATTCTCCTCCTCTCCTTTTCTCTGCTGACTGACGCTGCTCCCTCCTTCACGTTAAGGATTCTGGTTACCTCTTCCAGTTCCACCTTTGCCTCAACGATACTTGAGTCTAGTAGGAGAACTTCGTTGAGATCACTTAAACTCTTCTGATAATCCTGAAAGTAGAAAGGCAGAGAAAATAACTGTCATAGGTAACAGGACAAGGTCGCAGGTTGGCCCCGGGGGAGTGACAGCCATGAGCCAAGCAGGGCACAGTGAGCAGTGGGCTCCCGGCAGCACCACGGCTAGAAAGCTGGGCCTTTGGGGGAAAACCTGGACTAAATTATTATAACCCAGAACACAGCCAGCATCCTCTATAAAAGGCAGGAGTGAGAAGAAGACTCGAGTTAAATTCTGTCCCCATGACCTTCACAGTCCCCAACACATGGTGGGCATTTGTCATCTGCTAAGTAAGTGAAAGAGCGAACATCATCCTATTGGCACCTACTAGCAGAGGAACTTGAACAAGATCCTAAACCTTTCTGAGCTTCAGTCGTAATTATGTTTAAAATAAGAGCAACAGAATGGCATCTGGCAGCAGAGACACACACCACAGTCTGTGTGGCTCTACTGCGATCCGAGTGGATCTCGGGTCTGGAATAGCCCAATGACTCAGTGCTCAAAGACTGTTTGATATTCTCTGCAAAAACATAACCACCCTTTCCCAATAAAACCTAGGTTTTACAGAAAGTACTTTCAGATGTTTCCCTGTCAGTGATGTATACATGAAACTACTATTGTATGTCAATTTAAAAAAACCTTTGCTGAGGAGGAAAAAAAATCCAAGACCTACACACTTACAATGTGTGAATTTCATTGTATTAGACCTTAATCAAATTGACTTTTAAAAAATACCATTTCAGAAAATGTCATTTTGTTCTGTATGTTTTGACTTTCCCTTGCGATGCTATTTCATACAAACGTGAATATTCGTTCACATTTTCCATGCAGAAGAATCAGCATAAACAAAAGCCGTCCTGGCCAGGGAGGTCAGGTGGTTAGAGCGTCATCCCAATACACCAAGATTGCAAGGTCAGTCCCCGGTCAGGACACGCAGGAAGCAACCAATGAATGCATAAATGAATGGAAAAAAGTCAGTGTTTTTCTCTCTCTCAACAAATTAAAAAAAATTAGGCCCTGGCTGCTGTGGCTCAGTGGCTGAGCACTGTTCCATGCAGAGAGGTCACCGGTTCAAATCCCAGTCAGGGCACATGCCAGGGTTGCCGGCTAGATCCCCAGGAGCGGGCCTGTAGGAGGCAGCCGATCAATGTTTCTCTATCGCTGATGTTTCTCTCCCTCTCCCTACCTCTCTCTAAAAAATCAATAAAAACATATGGCTCTGGCTGGTGTGGCTCAGTGGTGAGAGTGTCGGCCCAGGCAGCCACCCGAGGGTCTCAGGTTTGATTCCCGGTCAAGGGCATGTACCTGGGTTGTAGGTTCGCTCCCCACCCCAGTCGGGGCGCATTTGGGGGGCAACCAATCCATGTGTTTCTCTCCCATCAATTTTTCCCTCCCTCCCTCTCACTCTCCAAAAAGCAATGGAAAAAAGGTAGGGATTAACAACAACAACAAAAAAATTAAAAAACCGCCAAAACCCCAAACACAATTATACAATACTTTCTTTGAAAGTGTGGTTTTTCTTAGAGAAGAATGCCATTCTATAGTCTCATACTGACCACCAGCCAGCTGAAGACCCGAATCACCACGAGCTTCCCAGGTTCTGATGTCTCTACCATCTTCCATTCTGGTACCTTCCACCCCCCACACAACCCCAAACCTCTGCTGGAGAAACCCAATGGCACTGCTGGCGGCCTTGAGTAAGTCAGTAAAAAACATTCCTGTCCCTTAAAGTCGACTTTTTGTAACTAACAACGCTCCTTGGAAAATCAGGAAATAAATCACAGTGTTTGAGCTGGAAGAGCCTGATAAATTATCTAGCTCCACATTATAATTAGGGGAAAGCCGAGGCCTTGTCCGAGGTTTCAGGGCCGGCGAGCCCAGAACTAGGATTAAATCCCAGGATAATCTCGCTCCCGTTCCTGGATCCCGAGGCGATGTTCATGAAGACCGCCCGACCTGCCGAGCGCTAACCGCACACGAACGCGCCGTGTCCCACCTGGAGCCCCTTGTGAGCGAGAGCCCGCCTGTAGCGCGCCTTCACGTTCCCGGTGTCCAGCCGCAGCGCCCGGTCACAGTCCTGCTTTGCCTCTTCAAACTGGCACAGCTTCAGGTGACAGAGGGCTCTGGCGGGACAAAACGGAACTCGGTATCATGAAAGGGAAGGACAACATACCGACAAGCAGCTAAGAAAAATCAGAAAATGGCTCATTAAGCAGGTTTCTAACCCACAGCTGTTTCTCAAAGGAGGCCTAACGCTTAAGTCCGGTTATGGCATTTTCTTGCAATACACGTAATTACGGCACTGAGGACACAACTGCAAACAAAATACAGCCCCGGCCCTCGAGGAAATGACAGACAATTGAAACAAGCAAACACAATAAAATCTGTACAGGATGCTCGGGACACAGCTGAGAACTTCATCGGATGTGGTGGGGCTGAGAGGAGGGGAAGAGCAGTCAGAAAAGACTTCCTGGAAGAAGTGACACTTCGGTTGCAGCCCAGAGTATGAAGTGAGAATTATCCAAAGCAAAGGCACTGGGGCGAGAGTTAAGAGGTAGGGAGGGGGGAGTGGAGGCGAAGGGCACAGTATCCATCATTTGCCTCCCATACGGAAACCGACCAGGGATGGAACCCGCAATCCGGGCATGTGCCCTGACCAGGACCTGAGCCGCTGAGCCTTCGGTGCGTGGGGCCATGCTCAACCAACGGAGCCACACTGGCCAGGGCAGTGTGTGCAGTTCTACAGTGACGGAGAACATGATGTTCCCGACGGAGTAAGAGAAGTGCCACACGGCGTAGGGCAGATCACCAGGGGCCTTGCCAATCGTGGCAAGGAAGCTGGGCTGTATCCTGAACTTAATGGGTTTCTAAATAGGGGCCCACGTGTTCACCACGCTTAGCAATTTCCCTCTAGCTGCAGCCTGGAGAGGGAGGGAGGAGGGAACGAGACCGCAGGCCACCGCCAAGGGTGACACAGACAACAGGAAGGGACGCTGGTCATCCAGAGCAGGGAGGCATCAGCAGGGTGCAGAGGGAGGGGAGTGCCCAGGGCTGAAACTCGGGTGGCTTTAGAGGCCGTAACTGGGAGGCGGTCAGAGAACCTGCAGAGACTGAGACCCTGTTCTTCAGGAACTACACCTTATTGTTTCTTGTCACCCCAGATCTACCTACTCCCTAAAATTCCCCAAATCACCGTATTCCAGGTAACTATCTTTTACCATAATGTGGTGAAGATGGCCCCTGAGCAGCATTCTAGAACAATCGGCCCACCGGTACTGAGCACGAAAAGATGCTGATCCCTTCCCTTAGCGTTTCAAGAGAAAAGGGGCACTTCAGACACGAATTTGAAAGGCAGGTTCCGACGCTTACCACGGAGGACGACACTCAGGCCTCCAGCTGCAGCAGGACCAGAGGTCAGATGGGGTCAGAGCAGCACCAGTCAGGGCCCGGAGGGCAGCCACGCCAGGCCTCGCGGCCCGCCACACCCCATGCCTTCAATCTCTCCAGCACTCCTGAGGCCCCCCACCTCTTAGACAATTTTCTATATAAATCATCAGAACCATGGAAAAAACTCTGACAATTAATTTGTCTGTAGTTTTAAATCAGAAACACACAGTCACAAAAAACTTGCCTGTTTGTATAAATGGCACACTCCTTGCTGTTAATCTTCAGGCACTCGCTGTACTTACTAAGAGCACCTCTATAGTTTTTGTCCTTAACACACTGATTTCCTTCTTCCTTAAGGGTTGTAAACCTTTTTTCATCTACAGAACCCAAAGAATAAAAAAAAAGAGAAAGTTTTTATGTAAGCACCTCTGCAAAGTTCTAAGTACATCTGTAAGTAAATCTAATGCAGATTAACTTGACCCCATACGTGCAGAGCTAGTCGAAAAGGAACAAAACTTTGTATACGAATTAAAAAGATAAATTGGCTATACATAAAAGCGACTATACAATTATGACACTTTTCAAATTAAAAAACACGTAAAATACAAGTAATTCTGTAGTTAGAGCAAACAGGGCCTCAATCCCATGTTGGGCGCCTAAGTTCATGCTCTTATCTACTGCTTTACTGCGAAAATGTGCACAGCTCAAAACCACCCCTGGAAGAAGTGAGTCGGGCTGCCCCACCTGCGCTGCCAGGTTGGTGATGGCTGCAGGAATCTCCCACTTGGTCTGAGGGCACCTCTGCTGTAGGCCGCCAAGCTCGCAACTGTGCAGAAGCGGGCACAGTCGGTATGGGTGCCAGCTTCTCCCGCCAGCGTGGTCCATCCAGATCCATTAGAATTCTTGTTATTCTAAAAAGAACAGGAGTTTTCTCCGTTGATCATGCAATTCGCATTTTACATTACCAAAGGTCATATCAAGAGTTAAGATTTACAAATGCTATGCATTTGTGTACTTTCCTGTAGAAAACACGTAATCTGGAGATTTTTGCTGCCCACGTAAACTGTTTTCAAAAGGACTTTTAAAAAGTTGCCAAAAATTAAGTAACTTTAGATCTTTTTTATCAAAAGAAAAAAAAAATTAAGACATTTCTAATAAGTTTAAATTTTTAAAAATGTACATGCAATAAAATTCTAATTTTTGAAAAGGTGAAATATAAAAATAAAATTGAGGCCTAGAAGAAATGTCCCACATAACATTTAATAGAACTACTAAATTGATAATGTATTATTCCTGATAATACTCAAAAGCACTTGGGTAGCTCAGTTAGTTAGAGCACCATCCTGATACACCAAGGTTGTGGGTTTGATCCCAGTTAGGGCACATACAAGAACCAACCAGTGACGCATAAATAAGTGGAGCAGCAAACCGATATTTCTCTCTCTCAAATTAATACATAAAAAATTAAGAAGAAAAAAGACTGGCTAAAACTAGCTGTCATGTGAAATACTGCTTTTTCTTAAAATATTTACATGTAGTTAAGATACTCTTACTTTGTATTTTTTTTCCCATCTCTAAAATTATCCACTTATTTTGTTTTCATGTGCATAAAGAAAAAAGAATAGGGTACTGGAGTCTACTATAAGGGCCCTTGTATTAATGACATTTACTAACAGCCATCATAAAATTCAGATTAATTTCCCCGATTATCACTTTATCATCATTTTAAACATGCAAAGTATTATACTTTTATTTAAAAACAAAGTAGAATTATGTCTTTGGAATAACCAGGTTCTAAAAAGGTGCTCTTCAAGACTGAGGGTTGACTGCTAACTGGTAGAATGTATTCAGTAAGTTAACTCAGTAGTACTTTTTGTGTGAAAAATTTTTATATTTATATAGACAAATATAATAAACATAATTTCCCTATAGTTTCTTTAACTGAAGTTTCAATAGTGATCTTTGGTTATGATAACCAAATATCATATATTTTAGTGTAAAAAAATAAATTTGAAAAATAATGTATAACCACCCACAACTGCAAAAGAAAAAGCAGCTTTAGAAAAAAAGAATCTTCAAGCAAAACTTCTATTACCAGCAGGGAGGAAGGAAGAAGCAGCTGAAAAGAGATGATGTGTTGCCAGGGAGTAAATAAGTATATGCAGGGAAATTTAACAACAAGATTCCTGGGGAGGAAGAGAGGGATATGATTAATGGAAGACATAAACAAAATCAGCACAAATGTTTAAATTTAAAAAATTACTGTTGCTTAGATGGAAAAGCAAGCACAAATGTGGGATTCATGAAAAAGAATAATAAAAATTTTAAACTGGATATTTTACAGAAAAATATATGCAATAGCAGACAAAGCCTCCTCATCTTATAGAACGATATACCAGCAGTAACCATTCAATTTAAAAAACAGATGAGTCTTCAAAGTCAACATGTATAAAAGAACCTTCTTGAGCACATATAAAAAGTATAATGCAATCCTCAAAAAATTAAACAGAATTACCATATCACCCAGCAATTCCACTCGTAGGTATACATCAACAGGAACTGAAAACAAGTATGCAAACACAAACGTGTACTTGAATGCTCATGCAGCACTATTCACAATAGCCAAAAGGCGGAAACAACCCAAATGTCCACTGATGGATGAACAAAATGTGATAGATCCATAAAATGGAATATTATTCAGCCATAAAGGAAGTACAGATATATGCTACATCATGGATGAACCTTAAAAACATGTACTAAGTGAAAGAAGCCAAACACAAAAGGTTCATATCCTAGATTCCATTTAATTGAACTATCCATAGAGCCAGGAGGCAAATTCGTGGCTCTCAGAGGATGGGGGAAGGGAGAACAAGGAATGACTCCTTAATGGGGAGCTTCCTTTCGGAGTGATGAACTAGGCAGAGACAGCACAGCACTGTGAAGATACTGTAAAGGCCACTAAATTGCATACTTTATAACAGTTAATTTTATGTTATGTGAATTATACTTCAATTTTTTAAAGAAGTATAAATCAACCCTAGCTGGTTTGGCTCAGTGGTTAGACTGTCAGCTGGTGGACTGAAGGGTTCGATTCCGGTCAAGAGCACATACCTCGGTTGCAGGCTCGATCCCTGGCCCAGTCAGGGCATGTGCAGGAGGCAACTAATCGATGTGTCTCTCTCACATCAATGTCAATGTCTCTCTCTCTCCGCCCCCTCCCTTCCACTCTCTCTGAAAAGCAATGGAAAAAATATCCTCGGGTGAGGATTGAAAAAAGGAGAAAAAGAAAAAGAATAGAGGAACATAGGCATAAAGAATAAAAACGGCAATAAATAAGTACCTATGAATAACCTTAAATGTAAGTGGATCAAACTCTCCAATCAAAAAACACAGGGAAGCTGACTGGATAAGAGAGCATGACGTATATATATATATGCTGCCTACAAGAGACCCACAGAGGACGAGAGGGAAGGGATGGGAAAGGTTTTCCATGAGCATGGAAACTGAAGAACAGCGGGGTGGCAATACTTACATCTGACAAAACAGACTTCAAAACAAAGGCCATAACAAGAGACAATAAAGGTCATGACGTAATAACAAAGGGATCGATCCAACAAGAGGATATAACCCTGGTAAACATGTGTGCACCCAATATAGGAGCACCTAAATATATAAAAAAACAAAACTCTTGGAGGACTTTAAGGGAGAGATCGCCAGCAATGCAGTCATAGTAGGGGACTTTAACACCCCACTGACATCACTGGATAGATCTTTCAGACAAAAAAAAATCAACAAGGAAACGGAGACCTTAAATGACACACTAGATCAGATGGCTTTAACTGACATTTAAATATCATTTCATCCCAAAGTGGTAGGATGCACATTCTTCACAAGTGCACATAGGACTTGAGAAGACAGACCACATGTTAGGACACAAAATAAGTCTCTACAAGTTCAAGAAGAGTGAAATCATATCAAGCGTCAAGATGGCAAAAAACTAGAAACCAGCTACAACAAAAACACTCAAAACCATTCAAACACATGGAGGTTAAATTGCATGCTATTATAGAATGAATGGGTTACCAATGAAGTCAAGGAAGAAATACAACTTCCTATAAACAAATGAAAATGGACACACAACCACCCAAAATCTATGGGACACAGTGGAAGCAGTCATCAGAGAGAACTTCATAGCATTACAGGCCTACCTCAAGAAACAAGAAAAATTTTAAACAAATGATCTAACCCTACAACTAAAAGAACTAGAAAGAGAACAAGAGAAGTCCTCAGATGAGGATTTAAAAAAAAAAAAAAAAAGCTGTGGGACATTTACACCGTGGAATACTACGCAGCTGTAAAGAAGGATCTCTTACCCTTTGCGACAGCATGGAGGGACCTGGAGAGTATTAGGCTAATTGAAATAAGCCAGGCAGGGAAAGGCAAATATTACATGATCTCACTCAAAATAAACTGACAAACAAAATACGTCCAGACACACAGAAGCATGGAACAGACTGACAGATCTCAGAGGGGGTGACAGGAAGAGATTGACCAAAGAATTTATATGAATATATGCATAACCCTCAGACACAGATAGTAGTGTGGTGACGGGCCTGGGGTGGGGCAGGGGCTGGGTGGAGGGCGGGAAAGGGGGGGAAATGGGGGACATCCGTAATATAGTACTGTTAACAATTTTTAAAAGAACTTTAAAAAAAGAATAGAATATTCACTGAACAGTAATAAATGGACCAGGAAACAAATGTAAAGGTATTAGAGGACAACTCAGAATGTATTGCGGGATAGTTAGAAATTAAGTTAGAAAGAGAGAATCATTTGGTTTGGATGGAGTGAAAGTAAATGAAAACACACGTACACTTTGACTCCGTTCTCGAAGAAGGGAAAGAAAAAATCTAATTCCAGTATAAAACATCCAGGCCCCAGAGGCGGCTGCCGCAGATCAGGTTACCTGTTAATGCTGTCATTTGCTATCTGGATTCCGCAGTCTATTTGCAACACCGTTTTATAATCCACATAAGCTTTCTGGTACTGCTCTAAAGTTTCATAGGCCATAGCTCGTCGAAGAAGGGGTTTCACTGAGAATGGATGCAGTTCCAGAGCCCTAAGGAAGACAAAAGCATTACATGTCATTTGTTTTGAAAATTACTCTTTAACTTATACTAACTGAATGTACACTGTAGTACTGGACTCAAATACATACCTACCTGGTATTTCATCTTGAGGACCTGGCAACATACCAGAAAGGCAAACCCTGAGTAGCAGAGCAATCAAATCTGTGGTTACTTCCTTTCTTTTAAACCAGTACCAAAGCCCTTCGGCATTTATTTATCTTTCCCCCACTGACACTGAGCTCCCCCTGGCAGCAGGCAGTGTGCCTCACCCCACCCCCATGTCCTCTCGCCCCTCACCCCACTATACCCTCACCCCCATCCTCCCACCCTTACCCCAAAAAACCCTCCCCCCACCGCCCTAATAGAGTCCATCATGGCACCAGGCACAGAGTAGGCTTTCAAGAGATTCTTGTTTTTGAGGGATTAAAAGAGAAATTTTTCTTTGCACCTACGTATTTAATAAGGCATCTTAGCACACAACCACAAAAACATGCATTATTGTTTGAAAATCAGCTCTTTAAAACAGTTCATTATGATTCACCTGCTTCCAAAGGGCTTTAAAAATAGACCAGAGGCAATCAAGGGAGCATGCAATGATTTGAGTCATGAATTTTCATCTTGCACTTGTCTATGAAGTATTTCCAATATCACTAGAGATGTATTTCAAGGTTATGTTCCTTGGTTCAGTTTGAAGTAGCTGTTTAAAGCTACTTCTCTACTTAACGTACTTCATTATGTTCTGAAATAAAGCTACAAGCAAGATTGCATTTATGAATGAAAACTACTGTACTTAGTTTTAATAAAATTAACGGAAACTGAGAAGTACTCCGTGCAGAGATCCTATGAAAAGCCTACTTTCTATACAGTGACTGCATTATTGAGGATGCCCCAGGCTGTCCACACTGGGGCTTGCACGACTGCTCTTCTGGTTAACTCTTAGGCGAGGAGCAATTTATATGTCAGATAGTAAGCTTGCTTCGGGGAGGCATGAGCCAGGGCTGCTTTACTTTTTCCCCAGTGGTCTTAGAGATCTGCTGTCTATTCCTGTCTACAGCGAGCTGGCAAGGGGGCAGCTCTGGGCGAACGCCTGCTGCACGCTAATCACTGCGCTTTCTCACCTGCTCTCACAAGGCCGCAAGGCAAACGTCAGTATGTTCACTTTGCAGGTGAGGAAATGAAGAGACACGTGGAGCCATCTGCCCACGCCAGTTCTTTTGAATTTAAGCTTCAGGGAGGCAAGGGCATTCCCAGTCCTAGAGCAACACCAGGGCCACAAGCCGCGCTCTTCGGAGCCTACACTCTTTCTACCACGAGCACATACAAAAACACTACAAATAAAAGAACTCAAAGTCATCTACCACGCGGACTCCTTCACAATCCTCCACAGTGTGGACCCTCGACTGAACGTGTGGGTGTGCTCCTCGACTCTGGACCACAGTTGTTCGAGAACAATAACCAATTTAGCTCTGCTTAGGTGTTAAGATTTGGGGTGGGAGGGGGAATTTTTATGATCCCCTTTGTGTTGTACTGGGTTTTACTTTTTTTTTTTTTCTGCAATAGGTATGTTACTTTTGTAACCTGTAAAAGTTATTTAGAAGTAAAATTAAAATCAAGTAAAAACACTTAAACACTAGAAAACAGACCTCGGGGCACCAGGATCTAGCACCTGTACCACTGCCTTAAATCTAGCCTAGTCCAATGCTTAGGGGATGTTGGCGACATGAACAGCCCCATGACTACCCCCATTTCACTAGACGTCCAAAACCCAAGGCACCATTTATCCACTCACGATAAACCTCAGGCCGGCTTGGAATCTAAAGTTGAGTAAGATGAGGTTACCTTTTAGCACTCCCCAGCCTAGTAAATTCAAAGTTTTTTCTCTTTAACCACAATCCTGAAAATAATTATAAGCTTATAAATGGAAACTCCACAAAGGAGAAAAAAAAAGCATCCATTCATAAAAATAAACACAGAGAACTTTTAAACCAGAGCTTATACAAAAGCTCAACCGTTCAAGTTCACACCGTTAAGACCCTAGAGAGTCATCTAACTTCAAGCCTGTCGGAGATCAGCAAAGATGAACAAAAGCAGAGAATTACTAGACATCGCTCATTTGTACTGAGTCTGTCACAATATCCTCAATGGAAAGCCACTGAAGGATTTTTGGTGTGGTTCAGGTAACCCCAAAGTTTCCCTGGAGGATGGGAAAAGTGAAGGTTTGTTGTTGTTTTTTTAAACTGATAAACAATTATGAGAATAAAAAGTAATTTCTGGAATAAGGGTTTTCAACCCCTGCTTAGGCATCACAATCCTGTTCCGTTTCACCTGGAAGCCTAGACCAGAATCGGGGAGATGCCCAGGAGAGAGGGGCGCGGAGCCCGGAGCTGCTCTCTCGGACACGCCCCCGGGAGACCGCTCCCTCCGAGGGCGGGCGCGCGCGTGGGCCCCAGGAGTTCAGACACCTAGAAGCCAATACTTTTCCCCCCAAAATGCATAAAACGGTACTTTTATAAGTAAGTCTATGAAAGTTATTTCACAGATTTCCCCCTGCCCTTTACTTAAATGTTGCCCCCGTGTTTTCATTTTCCCACGTTTGGCTCCTGCTACCGCTGGTCTTGGACTAAGGGCTCACGGGACACAAAACCCTCCAAGGAGCACAGATAATTAACTGGGGGAAAAACAACAACAAACAGGCTTCCTTTAAAATGGATGCATTTCTCGAGTGGAAATAGTCGCCTTTGGGCCCCTGTGACTCCTACATCACACAAATTTAAGCACCTCCGTCTCTCAACGCGTTCGCAGCAGCAGCAAATCACCGGCCCCCCCCCCCCCCCCCGGCGTCGGAGCGAGTTTGAGAACCGAAGCCCTGGAGGAAACCACCCCGAGCCCCTCGGGCGGGCACCCGCGTGCCAGGCACCGGAGAGCGCGTCCCAGTCGGGGGTCCCCACGGAGGTCAGTCTGACCAACAGAGCAGGGCTCCCGGGCCGCGGAGACGAGCTCGCCCGAGGGCGCGGGGTGCCGCGGGGCGGGGGCGCGTGCGGGGCGCGCGGGAAGGGGCGCGTGCGGGGCGCGCGGGGGGGGGGCGCGTGCGGGGCGCGCGGTGGCTCCGGCGCGTGCGCTCAGGCGCGGCGGGCAACCGGCCGCTTCCGCAGCGCGCCGGCAGCACAGCTAAGATGGCAGCAGTGAAAAAGGGGAAAAAAAATTATTGCACAACCGTCTATAACTATCTTCCTACGCGCGACGGAGAATGTATGTGTGCGCATTAGCCAACTGACATGCCTTAAACCCGAGTCACACGGGAAGCACGGGCGGCGACGACTGCGCCCGCCGCCCGCCGCCCGCCAACGACAAGCATCCGGACAAACCGGAGCGCGGATTACCTGTCACAGTCCCGGACGCAGCCGCCGCAGTTTCCTTCCTTCAGGTGACACGCGGCCCTGTTTGAGTACAGGACGCTGAGGTCACCTGCGCCTCCGCCTCCTGCAACCAAGGTAGTTGGATACAGTCAAAATCCGGGAGCGAGACCAAGGTCCGCAGAAGGACAAGCCGGCGGGGCGCGGGGCGGGGCGGGGGCGGGGGCGGGGGCCGCGCGGGGCCGGGGGAGCCCCGCCCGCCCGCCCGCAGCCGAAGCGTCCCCCGCACAGACCGCGCCGGGGGTCGGCCGCGGGGGAGGAACGGCCGGCGCCCGAGGTCCGGGAGGGGCCCTCAGGCCGGGCGCGGCGCTACCTGCCGCCTCCAGCTGCGCGATCGCCGCCGAGTACTTGAGCGCCGCCTCGGCGAACTGCCCGGCGCGGAACAGCTCGTTGCCCTGGCTCTTGAGGCCCGGGGCGCCGGCGGGGGCGGCGGGCGGCGCGCAGGGCCCCGGGGACGCGGCGGCCGCGCCGGGGTCCCGGGCGCCCGTCCCGCCGCGCGGGTGCCCGTTGGCGCGGCCGTCCGGGGCGGGGCCCGGGGCCCGCAGGCGGCCCCGCTTGTCCGCCGCGGCCCCCGGGGTGCGCCCCCGCCGCGGCGCGCCCCTCTCCGGCCGCCCGGCCGCGTCGCCTTTGCCCGCCGTCTTCCTCTGGATGTTGCCCATGGCGCGCGGCTGCGCGGCCTCTGTGGGGAGAGGAGGCGAGAGGCGAGCGTTTGCATCATCGGGAGAAACTACCGCGGGCCGCGGGGGCAGGGGCGGGTCGCGGGGAGCCCGGCGGGCGCCGCCCCGCGGGCGGAGTCGGGCGGCTCGGGCCCCTCCCGGCCGCGCCGCCTGGGGGTTCCCGCGGCCCGGCGCCCGCATCCCCCGGCCCCCCGGGCGCGGGGCGGAAACCAGCCCGCATTTAACTCTTTAGACGCCCGAGGGCTCGCGGCTCGGACACCCGCGTTTCGGAGTCGCCGGGCCCTCGGCCCGCAGGCGGAGGGAGAGGGACTGAGCGCCCCCGACGGACGCGCGCCGCGCGCCCCCCTCGCGTCCGGGGGTGCGGGGAACGCGCGGGGCTGCGGGAGGCTGAGCGCGGGCACCGCAGCCACGCCGGGGCACCTCCCGACCTTAGAGGGCTGGGGCGGGAAGACCCGCGGACGGGAGACGAAGTCCAAGGGGCTTTTCAGTCTCTTGAAAGTGAATTTACAAAGAAGTCCCATTGAAAAAGCGCCGAGCTTTTCACGTGAGCCCCCAGGGAACTACGTTTGGGGCCCTGGTCGGCGGCTCAGCTGGTTAGAGCGCCCCCCACAGCCCAGGTGGTGGGTTCCCCCCCCCCCCCCCCGCACACGCGGGACGCGGCCCCGGGCGCCCCGGGGGCTGCTCGGGAGGCGGGGGGTGGGGCGCATCTGGAGGCGCCGGCGTGGGAGCTGCTGGCACCGCAAGAGCCTCTGAAGCGTGGGCGTGGAACAGGTCACGCAGATCGGTTCTCGAAAGACGATCGCGGTAAGGATCGCCAGTGGAGAGGGAGGGGTACCTGCAAGTGGGGGGCACGCAGCCTTGGGGACCACGGAGAAGGCGCATTTCAGGGGGGGAGGGGCCAGCGGGAGCCGGCGTAAAGGAAGCGACGGCCAGCAGGGTCCTGGGCACAAGGACTGGCAAGAGCCCCAGACCTGAGGACGACGGGACGCCGGTGCCCGGAGGGCGGGGCGGGTGGTTGGCGGGCGCAAAACGCCTCCACGCAGCGCGAGCAAACCCACCCCAACCGCGTGTTCCAAAGGAAAACGAGCTATACTAAGAGAAAGATTAAGGAAAGACGTGCTCGTGGACTCACAAGGTAAAGCTGTGAAACGCTGGCTAGGCTACGTCGTCGTATAGGAGGCAGCCCTTTACGTAACCAAAGGGGAAGCGTCCGTCTTACCCTGGCCGCCGCCGTCCTCGCGGTCCCCCCGGCCGTCGGGTGCGCTTCCATCCTCGGCGCTCTCCACCTCCCGAATAACCATCCTCCTCGCCCCGCTGGGAGCCTTCGGTGCAGGTGCAGACTTTTTCAGGTCTCTTTCAACCTCCGACAGGGTTTTCTGCAATAGAATCGCCATGTGCAATAAGATGTCTTCCTTAAATAAAAAAATATAACTATTCCTTCAGCTTAAGAGTAGGAAGCTGTTAAAAAGTAAATAACAATAACTAAAACAAGGCGTTTTATGGTGGTCTCTTGTCTGATTACAGTCATACATGGCTGTTGTAAAAAACATAGAGCCATAACATGTATAAAAAAGAGAGAGAAAACTATCTGATAACACTTGATATTCTCATGATCTTCTTCCTAGATAGGTGCCTATGCAGGCATATGTGCACACACACCCCCCATTATAAAAGGGAAATGCTAGGGGGGAAAGATGTGTTCCTAAACTGGGCCTTAAATCCAGCCCACCCACTGAAATGCTGACTTGACAGCCGCAGCTGCTGCACTGGGGCCTTCAGCTGCTATTCAGAGATAGATAACCCAGCAGGTATTTGCGGAAACACTGGAACTTACTGCAGGGACATAGTTCTCCGTGGGCTTCTCATCTCTCAATATATTGTGAGCAGAGGCACTAAGCAGCCTTTGTTCTAGACTCTCTTTTTAAGGATGTATGTAGTGAGAACAGCCTTGGGAAATCGGATAGTTCTCTTCGGAGGAAAGAGCAGGTTTGCTCTCCAGGAAAATAAAGGTAATGTTTCCCTCTTACATTGGCTGGGCAGGCTTGCTTGTATTCCGCGAGAGGTGGGGGTTCCTCAGCTGTGACACATCCACTGAGTGTGCGGCATCTATCTGGGCCATTCTGGGCCGCTCCCATGAGACTCGGGAGCCGGGGGAACGGACATGAGCTTGAAGCTCATCGGCTGGCTGTGCTGCCACCAAGTCCTTTGTGTCTCACCCAGGAGTCTTATCTGTTCCTCTTGGCCACCTTGTTAATTTGCAAGTAGGGTGAAATCTCAGACCCTTCACAGTTCTCAACACTTACTCTACTCTCCAGGCCTTAGCACAGACGCCTCGAGTGCTCGCTGAGTCAGCCTGCTATCAGTGATCCACGCTTACCATGCAAGTTACAGAGAGAGACGCTTTTTTATGGCCACCAAACTCAGGCCTGATCCCACACAGGAAACTTACACACTGCTCTGCACAATAAATTGGAATTAGCTCAAAGAAAATCACTGCCTACAACATTGCAGGAAAGAAAACAATTAAGTATTTGTCCTTCAGAAGTAGATTTACAGTTTTGAACAATTTAAGAGCTTGCTTTCTTCCACTTCAAATCAATGTTAATACCTTGGGGGGGTCTGGGATATGCCTACTTTTTAAAGCTGTAACCTAATCCTCAACATCACGCGTCCAGCAAGATTGATGTCACTTCACATAAATACAGAAATAGCAAACTATAGAATTCAGTGAGGAATCACTTTCTGTACTTACTTTGGCCATCTCATTATCAGGTTCAATATCCAGGACTTTGCTCAAATCTTCTATCGCTTCCTGGAGCTTGTTTTGATGCTTATATGTAGTGGCACGGCGCAGAAGAGCTAAAAATTTACCGAAGTAGGTTATATATTTTTTAACACATGGCATTATTTTATTATTAAATATCAGAAAAATCTATTAAATTATACTTAAATATTTTTGGATAAAAATCTTCAGTTCAATACGCCAGTCATAAAAAGATAAACATTGTATGATTCCACTTACATGAGATACATAATATAGTGAAATGACAGAGAGAGAAAGTAGAATGGTTGCCAGAGGCTGGGGAGAGGGAAGAATAAAGTTATTGTTTATGAGGTATAAAGTCTCAGTTTTACAAGATGAAAGTGTTCTAGAGATGGATGGTAGTGATTGATGACTGCACAACACCATTGAACTGTACTCATAAAAATGATTAAGATTGTAAATTTTATGTTATGTATTTTACAAAATAAAAAAATTGAAAGAAAAAACCCCACAGTTAAATGCAAGCTTGAGATGTTTCTTTAAAAACATGTATTTTATTGAATCTTCTGAAATTATTGGCCATTTCAATGCAAATAATCAGGGACTTAAATTCCAAGTTAAGCCTTAGCCAGTTTGGCTCAGTGGTTAGAGCGTCGGCCTGCAGGCTGAAGGGTCCTGGGTTCGATTCCAGCCAAAAGCACGGACTTTGGTTGTAGGCTTGATCCCCGGCCCTGATCAGAGTCCAAGCAGGAGGCTACCAATTGATGTCTCTCTCTCTCTCCCTCTCTTTCTGAAAAGCAATGGAAAAAAATACCTTTGGGTGTGGATTAAAAAAAGAAAATTCCAAGTTAAACTTGAAATTAAAAGTAACTTTATGAAGGTAATGATTCCATTTAGAAATGTGAGTTTATTTGAAATTTTTTAGTATAAATATAATGCATGTGTACAGTCTTTAATGGATCCTGCTGTAAATTTAAAAGTACTATGAATATTTGTTACCCTTTACGTTTCCAGGTTCTAACTCCAAGACCTTTTCACAATCCTGAAAAGCGCTGTTCCAGTTCTGTAGCTTGAGTTCTGCTTGAGCGCGATTGTTATAGGCCACAACGGTGGGAAGCACCGACAGGCTCCTATAAAAGAAACACTCATTGGCAACAAGCACGCCAGTGCTAAATACAAGACAGAGAAACGCAGCTAAAGTTGTAAATAAAACAGTTATAGCCAGTGTTTGGGCAGAAGTGTGGCCCCCCCACCCAACCAAACTTACATGTTGAAGTCCTAACCCCAGTACCTCATAATGTAACTTAGAATTGGCGATAGTCTTTAAAGATTTGATTAAGTTAACATGCGGTCATGAAAGTGGACCCTAATTCAATATGACTATTGTCCTTACAAGAGGAGCAGATCAGAATACAGATACACACAGAGGAAAGACCACTTAAAGACACAGAGAAAACAACCAAGAAGAGCGGCCTCAAAAGAAACCAACCCTGCCAACACCTCAATATCAGACTTCTAGCCTCCAGAACTGGGGAAAAATAAAGCTCCGGGTTGTTTAAGCAACCCAGTCTGTGGTCTTTGTTATGGCAGCCCTAGCAAACTAATATAGCTGCACCATCAAAATGAATAAAATATAATTCTATAAACATACTAAATCAATATTTAGATGCTTAAATATCCAGTTAAGAGGTTTAAAGTTGACTCAAGCTTTAGAGGTGACATGGGAATGTATGTAACCATAGCTCTCCTAAAAAAACAATTTAGCCCGCCTGGCGTGGCTCAGTGGTTGAGCATCAACCTATGATCCAGGAGATTGAGGTTTGATTCCCGATCAGGGCACATGCCCAGGTTTCGGGCTCAATTCCCAGTAGGAGGCAGCCGATCAATGAGTCTCTCTCATCACTGATGTTTCTCTCTCTCCCTTTCCTTTCCTATCTCTGAAATCAACAAAAATATATTTTTAAGAAAACAAAACAAAACAAAAACCCAATTTAGTTAACATCAAACATTTATTTTTTACTCTTTGGGGACAATTTCCTAGCACAAAAATATGGAGCAACCAACCACAACTAATATCCTTTATTTTTAAGTTGTTATTGTGTTAACTGGCAAAAATTAGTTTGCAATATAAAAGTAGATTTAACTCTAAGAAAATTATTGCAATTTAATCAAATGAATTAAATCGAGGGAAACAGAGGCATCAGTGAAATGAGGGATACAGACTTGAAGAGAGCAAATGCTGCTAGATTAAGGGAATGAGCACAAAATAATAGAATTTAAAACCTACCCGACTTGCTTAAAAAAACTGATTTGGAAAGACTGATTTCCTACTTATAGGAAAGGTAAGGGGATTGGTGCACTGAATTTTTTTAATACAGAGAGGAACAGAAAATGAAAATGAAAAGTCACAAAAGTGTCAGTTCACTAATCAGCTCATCAGAGATGAATATAAAGACAGTTCCACTTTTAATGTTTTGAGACAGTGGCTCCACATCTGGGATTTTATCCCAAGAAACCCAAAACACTAATTGGAAAGAATATATGCGCCCCTATGTTTATTGCAGTGTGATTTACAATACCAAGATATGGTAGCAGCCCAAGTGCCCATCAGTAGACAAGTGGATTAAAAAGCTGTGATAAATGAAATATTGCTCATCCATAAAAAAGAATGACATCTTCCCCTTTTCGACAGCATGGATGGACCTAAAGGGTATTATGCTGAGTAAAATAAGTCAGTCAGAGCTTACAGTCCAGTTAGTATCAAATCACACAAACTTAAATTGTACTTCTAGCAAGTACTACAAAGAAGAGATAAGATTGCTATAAAAGACTATAAATTGGGGGAGGGAGGGTGATAGTGGGGGATGGATTAGGGTAAAGATTTAACCTAGTCTGGGAGGTCAGGGAAGATTTCTCCAAAGAAATGAGGCATGAGCTGAAATATGAAGGATAAGTTAGAATTAATTAGATAATGAGAGGAGGGAAGAGTATTTTTAGACAGAGGGCCCAGCATATGTAAAGGCCCTGTGGTGAGAGGCAGTGCCACAAGTACTAGGATCAGGTATATGCTATTTGGACTTTCTGTTGAGTTCCTTTTAGATGGCTTCTATTTTCTCTATAAAATGGGAAAGTTAGGATCTCTGTCAAAAGTAGGGGTGGGTGGGAGCTCTGAGAAAAGTATTGAAAAAAACAAGGCAAACAAGTGAGTTTAAGATAAACCACAAATACAGTATCTTGAGTGATTCTGACATAGACCATTTAGCTTATTTGTGTCATTTCAACAATTAAATTTAAACACTGTCATTTTTGTCATAGCCAGTTTAAACCACAACAAAAATCTCCTCGCCTTGTGTAATATTTCACGGCCTCTTCATAATCTCCAGAGTTGAAAGCTTCATTTCCTTTTTCTCTTTCACGAGTAGCAAGAAAATCCGTTTCTTTCTTAGTCAGGCCTAAAACAAATGTTAGCTGCTTTAAGTAACAATACAACTTAACAGAATATTTAAAAATTTTTAAATCCAAGGATGCTTATTTTAACAGAAGCAGAAGTTTGTAAAATAGTTAAAAGAAAATAAAAGATTCCCTATGTTTAGTAATGTTTCTTTCCTTTTTAAAAAATCATTCACAATTTTTGAGGTTTTAGATCTTTTATAATTGGTTTTGTTTCTCTTTAAAGCAGCTATAAGCCTATGGACTTCAAATGAAAACAAACTGCTCCATCATTTTGTTTTGAGGCAAAAAGAAAGTAAATTTGAGGGATTTGAAGTAAAAAGAGGATTTGAAAAAATAAGTGAAAAACAAATGAATTACAGTAAAAAAAATAGGTTTGTATTTTTAAGTCTTACTAAGTTTAAGAAGTATAACTGTTATTCCTACAAAATTAAGTAAAGGATAGATCTGAACTTGTTAGAAGTGGTCAACTTTAGGAGAAAATGTATAAACTTCTAATGAAAATCTGCAGCACTTAAAGAGAAAGTCTTCTAGTTTGACAGCTTTTATTATGATTTTAAAAACTTAAAAGATTACTAAATTGTTCTTCCATCTCTCCAGTTACCTGCTGTGTCTAATCTTGTCTCAATTTTAGACAAATGGGACTTGTTGTTTATTAGAGTTTTTTCTTTGTAATCTTCGTCAATTTTTGAACATTCCTTTTCCACGTCAAACCTTAAAAGAAAGAATAAAAACTGGAAAAAAGTACAATACAATAAAATATATTATTGATATCCTTGTATTTATATCATTGTGCCTTTAAAGGAGGGGTGGGGAATCTTTTTTCTGCCAAGGGCCATTTGGATATTTATAACATCATTGGCAGGCCATGCAAAATCATCAGTTTAAAAATTAGCTTGTTGTATTTGGTCAAACATTTAATTAACTCACTCCTGTGTGATGGCTGGAATGCCTTCTCTTTGGCGAGGCCTCAGCAGGGCCAGACCAGACGATTTTGCAGGCCTTATACAGCCCGCAGGCCAGCCGCTTCCCACCCCTGCCACACAGTCCAAAAATGCATGACAGTTAGTATTACAAGTCTTCTGTATTCTTTCTTAGAAACCATGTAATTTAGTGAGAACTTAAAACTTCAATCAGATCTAAACTGTTCAGAACTTTGTAATTAAAATTGTGACAAATTTCTCTGAATTAAAAATTGTTGTTCTTTTTTAATTTTGGATAGGTATAAGGATTATATTAGTTATTCTCAGTTGCTCTTCTAAACAAAAGGATGCAGAAGATTTTTATTTAGTGAGAAACAAGATCAAGACTGCTTAGACCGCCCTGGCTGGGGTGGCTCAGTGGGTTGGGCATCTTCCTGTGCACCGAAAGGTTGCTCGTTCAATTCCTGGTCAGGGCACACGCCTGGGTTGCGGGCTCCATCCCCCTGGTAGCGGGTGTGCGGGAGGCTGCCAACCGATGTTTCTCTCTCTCCCTCTCTCTTTCTCTAAAAATCAATAAACGATTTTAAAAAAATGCTTAGACCATACATTCTGAGTACTCTACTGAAGTACCGTGCTATTCTTGACATGTTCAGATTTATAATAATTAAGAACTTATTACAGTATTTTGTGATAGAGAATTTTTCAGTGACAAGTTTTACATAAAGAAATAGAAGACATACTTATCCCACTCTGCATAATCCCTTGGAATTTTCTTTTTAGCTGGACTACTTTTAGAATATTTTTCCTAAAAGAATAAAAACATACTGTATGAGATATATTTAATATTAGATTAACAGGTTTTACTATAGATGCAATGTGAAGTATTGGAGTAAGATACACAAATTGAATGAATAAGAAAATAGGTACTTTTGAAGTTATAACAACTCCAGTATTAAAGTGATTAACATAATAATATATAGCAGGCTTAAAAAGGATTTTAAAGTTGTAGTTAATTCTCGGAGAAATCTACGGGACTTTAAGTACGTACATAAAATTTAAAAACTCACCTGTGTGAAAAGTGATTATTAGTGATTTCCCCGTAATAAAAAGATACTAAACTATCACTGATTCTTTTAAAACCTAGGCATTGGGGAGTCCTCCTGAAGGTAGTAGCACAGAGCAGCTGAAAAGCACGCCCCGCGGGCCGGGAGGATGTCACTCTCCGGCTACACTGATGAAAGCGGGACAGCTGTCCCACCACACGCCCTTCGCCCCGCCAGCCGCACCCGCACCCAAAGGCCTACCTTGGCAGCTTGAGGACAACTGTTGGAGCCACGGACTGGAGGCAGATTTTCTTCCTTTGCCACAAATGTTCCAGGTTCATGAAAATGCATTTCATTTTCTTCTTTTTTAATTTCTGATACCCAACTCTGAGAGGAAGCGAGCAAATGAAGGAAAACACACAACTGGAAGTCAGTAACCGGGCATTAGGGAGACTGCACCTCATCCACGTTCCCTATGGGCCGGGCGCTTTCTTCAGGGGATCACTGATGGGCCGTTCTCTCTGCCTGCACGCACACACACACATTCACAATATTCTCCGGGGTGCAGAAGCGACCAGTACTTCCTAAGTAATTACCATTAAAAAGCCCTTCACTGACAAAAGAACCTACGATTTCAGATAAGTGACACAGACATACATGCAACATGACAGTGTCACAGAAACTGGTGTTACTTTATGTACCTTGATATCGCCATCAATTTTTTCCCACTCTCCTGCTGTGAAACTGGACGCTGTTGCTGCAGGCTTGTCTTTCCTCAGAGCCCTACTTGCGGGAGCCAGTCCTTGAAGGCGCTTTTCACAAAACCCTGTAAGTTCGGGATAGTATCCTTCCTCACCAGACCTTTAAAATATTTCAGAATTTCACAGTTACCACTTTGCTTAGAGATCATACAGACCAGTGGTTTGCAAACTGGGTTCCATGGGGCCCAGGAGTTCTGCGGAGATCTCAGGGTTGCCCCGCAGGAGGTGGCAGGAGGGGCAAGCAGGGAGTTTAGGGAGCACATGACACTAAAGGTAATGAGAGAGGAAAAGCAAAGGCCACAGTGGTAAGATAAGTGGTCAGA
Source organism: Miniopterus schreibersii (assembly GCF_964146895.1). Classification (NCBI taxonomy): domain Eukaryota; kingdom Metazoa; phylum Chordata; class Mammalia; order Chiroptera; family Miniopteridae; genus Miniopterus; species Miniopterus schreibersii. The sequence continues at coordinate 6,202,162 of NC_138117.1, read as the reverse complement.
GAAGCAAGGAGAGCCACCGCAGAGCAAAAAGGAATAGTACTGATGTGACCCTCCATAAGTGCTTCTGCAACATCGGGCTACTCTCCAAGGGAGAGGCCCTCAAGAAACCCGAAACAGGTGACACAGGACAGTGTTTCTTGAAGTGGGTTCCCTTGACCACCTGCATGTCAATCAGCCAGGTGCTTGTTAAAAACACAGATTCCTGGGCTCCACCCCAGATTTCCCAAAGCAGAATTTCTGGGAAAGGGACCCTCAAATTTGAATTTTTAGCAACCAGGTGTATATTCAAGTTTAAGAATCACCACCATGGAGTTCTTAACCAGAGAAGGCCCTGATTCCCTGCCTTCGATTCCTACCTCCTGGCTTCCCCACCGTCCTCCAAAAGACCAGCTCGAAGTGAGCCAGTCACCCAGATGGGATTAACCAAATACCCTTATCAGTGTAGGTTGGTGAGCTAACCTTACCTCCTACTGGCTACTCTCACAGCTACTTTTTCCTCGACAATGTGGAAGAAGCTAGAAAAATGCCCAGTACTAATTAGCCTAAGTTGCATGCTGGAAGTAGACCCAGCCAGAACACGCCAAACTAACCACAGGATCAAAACCACTATTTTGGAATCTAATACAGAAAAATACAATAGACAATCTCAATATTTGAAGACTTCCTCCAATGTTTCTAATGCAGCGTCGACTTTTAGAAGGCAAGAACAACAAAATTAAAATTGACAAACTGAAACATGAAATGATTTTTAAATGCTTACCTAAGCACACAAAGAATTTTTTCCAAGTGTTTGACGTCTGAACATTTTTCAATATACTTGAAATCCAAGTGTTCAACGGGAATGTTGAATGTTTTTGTTGTTCCAAAGCCGAACAATGATGGACAACCTTTGGCAGTCATGTCTGAAATATAGTATAGGAAAACAGTTATGAATCCAATGTATATAATACTCAATTTGTGTGTGTTTTTTGTTTTTTAAAAAATATATATCTTTATTGATTTCAGAGAGAGGAAGGGAGAAGGGAAGAGAGAGATAGAAACATCAATGATGAGAGAGTCGTCGTTGATCAGCTGCCTCCGACTGGGGATCGAGGCCGCAACCCGGGCATGTGCCCTGACCAGGAATTGAACTCGATCTCCTGGATCCTAGGTCGATGCTCAACCACTGAGCCACGCCGGGCCGGGCTATAATACTCAATTTGGATAGCAGCAGCCATCTAGGTACTTCTATAATAATTATTTTCCATTTCTAGAGAAAAGGAGATGGAGTGATTTTTCCGAGGAAGGCTACTGATTTTAAACTCTCGCTCCCTCATAACAACAGCTAACATTCACGGAGCTAAATTATTATGTACCATTATGGATTATCTCACTTAGTCTTCACTTAAGCAATGTTGAAATTCAATGACTAAGCAGGTTTTGGTGCCATAGAGAAGGTAAAAAACAACACTTTTCCTCTACCTAGTGAAGTTCAGTAACTGAGGCCCTGTGAATTAAACTGACAGAATACACATTAACAGAAGAAAAGGTTTATTTTATATGCATGTGGACGAAAGGGGCCACATGCTAACCCGACTAGCTCAGGGAAGGCCTTGCAAACTCAGAGACCTAAAGTAACCACAAAGGATGGTCTAAAATTAAAACATTTTTTAACTAAAAGTTTATGGTAGGTAGTGATGTCCTAGGCCGCTATCTCCCCTGACAAAGGTCAATCTTTACCTTAATTAAGCCATCTATTGTCTTTTGCATCTACCCTAACATTCCTTTGGAATGTAAGCGTAAAATCCCCTTTTTCCAGACCTCTCAGGGCCCAACCGTTGCACTAGAGAGGGGACCATAAATCTTCTCACTGTTGTGTTAATTGTGACTGTTTACTATACTGTACCCACCTACGTAAAATCTTTCTACTTCTTATTCAATGTCCCTGGTTTCCCTGATTTACCTGGTGCAAAATTGCCATTCTCCGGAGCATTATCTCAATCCCTAGAGAATCTGCTTCCCAGCATTTGTCCACAGTTTGGCTCAAGTAAAGTCATAAAAATTCTTCACAGGTCTGAATGTTTCTTACGTTAACATGCACATGGGGGCTTCCCAAAAAAGTGAAAACCCAAAGAAACTATTCTGCATGAGGGCCTATATACCATTTTAACAAAGGGTGATAAATTGTGGAGGAGTAATTAGACAAAGGAAAAGGGGTTTTGGCTTCTAGAAGAAAGTATATATGAGAGAAACTAATGAAAGTGTTATTTTATTTTTGAATCCTCACCCAAGGATATTTTTTCCATTGCTTTTCAGAGAGAATGGAAGGGAGAAAGAGAGAGAACCACTGATGCAAGAGAGACACATTAGTTGGTTGAGTGTCCTACTGTGCACCAAAAGGTCACCAGTTCAAATCTGAATCAGGGCACATACCCAGGTTGTGGGCCTGATCCCCGGTCAGGGTGTGTGCGTGTGGGAGGCAACCGATGTATGTTTCTCACATCGACTTTTCTTTCTCCCTTTTCCTTTCTCTCTGAGATCAATTAAAAATATATATATATATTTTAACAAGATGTGTACATATAAGTGCACATGTTGGAAAGAAAAATATATTTATTGTGAGTCATTGTCAGTGTTTGTTTGTTTGTTTTTAAATCACAGCCCTAAAACATAGAGTGATAAATTTTAAAATAAGTAGCAGCAATGGGTCTAATTCATTTGAAGTATTTCCTTCATGCCTGCCCTCTAGGCATCTGGTCATGTATCGACCTCTGCAGAAAAAGAGGGTGCTCTGTCAGCCTCACCTCCATATCCTGCTGGCTTTAACTTGGGTATAGAATATAGGTAACAGTGTGTCAGCCTTTGGATGAGATACAGCCAAGAAGTGAGATTGTGGCTGTCACACCGTACCGGCAGGGTCCAGTGTGATGAATGTCTCCCATCACAAGGATAACTTTAGGGGTGGAAGTTACAGGAAAGCAACATAGAGAATTTTTAAATTATTGATGTTGCCCAGAACAGAATGGGTTGCCTTAGGATAATTTCCCAAAGATCTGGAGGATCTTTGATGGGAGAGGTTTAAACATCTAATGAGATTAAAGTAGATTACCTTAAATTGAAGGTATTTGGCAACCCCTGAGATTTTATGATTTGAATAAAATATAGTGGGAAACATTTGAAGTGATAGACATCTCTTACATTCTGAACAGTGTTTCAACATTTCTCTGAGAATTCTTTTTGAAAACTACCAGTTTTGGTCGGATACCCTTGTAAGACCACAAAACATTACTCCCCAAGTTCTAAAATACAAGTTATACTTTATTTGCTCTCTTTAGAACGCAAAGATGCATGTCTGAATTTTTGTCTCTGATTAGGAAAACCTCTGGTCGTGGTTGGATTTAACGTCTTCTCCATCATCCTGATCCCCATGCACTTACTGTATTTCCGACTCGGCGTCCTTTACTACCTCCAGGGGGAACTGGGATGAGCAGGAGCGCGGACACCCCGTTTTCTGCCCCCCCCCCCACGTCGTCCCCCTGAGCATTCTTTCGCGCATCCTCAGGGCAGAGCGCCCCCTGCAGCCGGAGGCGGGGAGGAAACGGCATCCTCCAGCCCTAGCAACGGTTTCTATGTACAGCGCGGCCCGAGAGGGTGGAGGGACCGGCGGCGATCCGCGAGCTCTCCCGCAACGGTCGGGGGGCCCTTTAGGACTCTATGAGATTGTCCCCCACTCCCTGGCTTTGGTCACCAGGAACCCCCGTGCTGCGACCCCGCCCCGACTTCCTCGGAAACAAAAGGCCCCCCGGGTTTGTTTCCCCCGACCGGGAAGGATGCTCCCCACTCTCGCTCGCCCCTCGAGCCGCACGGGGCTTCGCTCCTCCGCGTCCGCCGTCCACCCGGCGCGGAGGCTGATACCTGACCCCGGGGCAGGCACTGGCTCACCTGCCGCTCAGACCCCGCGCCGAGCGATCGAGACCCGCTGCGCCCGCCGCGGCGCCGAGCCAGGGGCGCGCGCAACGCCCGCGGGAGCGCCGGGGCTGCTGCCGAGCGCCGGGGGCGGGACTAGGGCCCCCGCGGGACGATCGCCCCGCCCCGCCCCGCCCCGCCCCGCGGTCCCGCTGATTGGAAGGCGCCGGCTTCCCGGACCATCCGCGGAGAAAGCGGGCGGGAGCGGTGCGAGCTCCCTCCCTTTCACACCGAGGTGAAACACTGCTCTTTCGGATTGTACGTCGATAGCCGCTCCTGCTGAGTCACAGAAACGCGGTGAAACGCCAGGACCCCGCGCTGCAGCCCAGATCGGCTGCCGCCCCCTGCAGAGCGCCCGCAGGCCGGGTCCCCGCTTCCCCGGGGCGTCCGACCCGTCCCGGGCTGGGCGAGTCAGACGCCGGCCTGCGCTGCACGCGAAGGATACACTGCAATTCAGGTAAGACAAAACTGAACGTCATTGGTGGGGACATTTATTTCCTTTTATAACTTCAGTCTAGTTCAAATAGGTAACATGTGAAACACCTACTACAGTGCGTGGCGCGTAATAGGCGTTCAAGAGATGTATTTCTCTTCCCCCCTCGCACTCAAATTACTGACCTACAGTCTGTGAGCAGGCACTGATGATGGTAAAAATCCTAATGCTCAAAATATGACTATATATATATATATATATATATATATATACACACACACACACAATTATTTCCATTGCTGGCACTGGAGATGAAATTTGCGTGTAATCCTTAGGAGGTTTACTAAATTCTTGGTTGGAGAACGGGCAACGGAGATCACCTGCCCCGAGGTACCTAAGGCCACTTCACACCTCACTCCAGTCATTCAAAATTGTGTCCTAAGTCTAAGACACTCCGCCTACTATAGCTTCATATTTTACTCCCAGCATAAGAAATCCTTTAAATGTTCAGGGAAAGAGCTGTAATTCCATATGCCCTGTAATTTTCTTTTCACTCTTAATCCTCTGTGGTCTTCATTGAGAGAGGGCATTGTATCCAAGAAACAAGGAGATGTATATGCAAAAAAAAATAAGCTTAGAAATTCAAAATATTATACCAGAAGTGAAAAACCCAATAGATGAATTAGGAAGTAGTGATAAATCTTTACAGAGCAGAGAATAAAACAAACAAAAATAAAACAAAAGATGAGAAAGATTAAGTTCAATGTTAGATTTTTATTTTTTAAATTTATCTTTATTGTTGAAAGTATTACAGATATTTCCCCTTTTTTCCCCCATTGATCCTCTCCATCCTGCATCCACCTCCCTACACCCTCCCCCCCCAGGCCTTCACCACACCATTGTCTGTGTCCAGGGGTTATGTATATATGTACATAAATTCTTTGATTAATCTCTCCCCACCCACTCCCCCACCCCGCCTTCCCACTGAGATTCATCAGTCTGTTCCAGGCTTCTATGTCTCTGGATCTATTTTGTTCCTCAGTCTATTTTGTTTATTAGATTCCACATATGAGCAAAACCATGTAAAACTGAATCAGGAAGAATCAGAAAACCTGAATAGGCGGATTACAACTGATGAAATCGAAGCAGTAATAAAGAAACTCCCAGCGAACAAAAGCCCTGGTCTGGGCAGCTTCACACTGCCAACTAACAAGAGACATTTATTATTCCTTAGGACTGGTCATTTCTGATTTCATATACTATTTTTGAATTTTTCATACCTTAAATCTCTTAAGATAGCTTCAGAGTCTCAAAAGCACTGTAATGACCATCATTTAATTCTTCCACTTTGACAGTGAAGCTGAAGTTAAAAGAAATGTTAGCTCAGCCAGCGTGGCTCAGCAGTTGAGCACTGACCTATGATCCAGAAAATCATGGTTCAATTCTGGTCAGTGGCATTAAAAAAGAAAAGAAAAAAAAATACAGGAAGGCCTACTTCAAGCAACAAATGAAAAACGATGTATGCACACTGACAGTAAGTGCAGTGCTATACTCCATACAAAATGAGGCAGGAGACTTTACAAACAGTTGATAATATAAAACAGTGGTTTCCAAGGAATGGACTTAATCAGACCTATAGAGAGCCCCAGAGAACTTTATTTTAAACAAGGACCCCAATAACTCTAGGTTTTAATTAAAAGTGTGGTTTGGGGAAGCAGTTTTAACCTTCATCATGTCAGATGACGTATACAATAAAATTATATCACATATCATGTAATTGAACAAAAAATAATTTATTTATATAAACTATTAATATATACCTAAATACATTATTGTTTTTAAGCTGAAACTGTGTTTATAGTTGCATTAATAAAGATAAGTACACTAATCAAAAGCTATACAACATTAACAGCAAATCCAAATGTGAACAAAGATATTCTTCTGAATTCCATGTTTCATCGAGCATCAAAAACCACCACTGTATTAAACTGAGTTAAGGACAAAAAGTATTTAAAAGTTATATAAAAGACTTAATACTTCCAAGTCACTTTCTCTTTACAATAAGCTAGCTTGTTATTTAATCTAAAATGAACAAAAGTATGGAATTCATCATTATGACAACTAGAAATAAATTTTTTTTAAAAACCATTTCAGTTTTTATTAGCTGTTTTTCCATGATACAAAAGACTAATGCACCAAAAAACACTTTAGCAATGTTATAGGTGATAACTTACTGATTTTAAAAATATTGTCAGTTATTATACAATTTCTTCAGTCTTTCAACTAATTTGGAAGCCTCACTTTTTCACTTGGTAGCATACATACATAATGCTTGTATTTCTCCTTTTATAATTTAGTTTATCCATAAACTCAGGGTCACGAATGAGTAGTTAAATATAGAATCCCTGAAAATTAGACTTATGAGAACCAAAATCAAGTAGTATTAAGATTATATAGTATACGACTATATAATGGCATACTGGTCCATGAAAATGCTGAACATGTATTTTTGTTGTAAGTAATCCAAAAGTTACTACCATTTTTACCAGAAATTAGTCTTTGACTATCGACCTAAGCATTATTCTTAACTTCCCCCTCCCTCTTATTAAGAAAGCATAGTTAAAAGGATACATCTTTTGGTCCTTTTCTTGTACATTATTCTGTATCCACATTCTCTGCATCTGATTGGATCCCTGGATTTTATTTCATTTTCTGTGTGACATTCTAGAAAAGAAAATACATTAATTATCTAAAAGGGAAATATTACAGATAAGCGAATTATCTGAACAATACTTTTCATCCAAATCACTAAAATACACTCTACCTCAAGGCTATGTTTTTATTACCAACATGTATTTTTTTTGTTAATCCTCACTGGAGGATATTTTTTCCCCATTGATTTTTAGAGGGGAAGGGAGGAAGAAAGGAAGGGTGAACAGAGAGAGAGGGAGAGAAGAGGGAGAGAAACATGGATGCCCCCGGAATCCAATCTGAGACCCTTTGGCCGCAGGCAACGCTCTAACCGCTGAGCCACACCAGCCAGGGCTTATTACCAATATATTAAGAGGGAAAGAACAGAGTTTGGGCAAGCACTTTTTCTGGAGAGAAAATTAAATCTTGAGAGCATTTTTATGGTTGCTAAAGTGTTCTGCTTTATAACTTTAAAGATGAGTGACTCATTTAAGCCAAATAATTTTAAAAACTGAAAGAAAATAGTCTTTATGTAAGTGCTACTCTTACCTCCACAGATATATATCATCGGCTGCTGCTTTGGGGGCTGGACGTCCTTTTGGGTGTCCATTGTTAGTCCCTGAAACCAGATTGAAATACTGAGTATCACAAATCCAAACACCCTCATTTTTCTCAGGGAAAGCTAAAAGGTTTTCAATTCCTAATCTGTACTTTTTCAAACACTATGCATAGGCCTAAAGGACGAAATAAACAACAAAACCCCCCACAACATATGGCGCACTTACCCCCCAAACTGGACACGATAATAAAAACTTCACACGTTACTTCATTTATACCTGTTACTTTATTATAACCTTTGCAACAACCCTAGGAAGTATTACTTACTCTTATTTTACAGATGAAGAAACCCGAGCCGGGAGAAATTAATACGCGCAGGATTATGAGCAGGCAGAGGAATTCAAAACTGACTGCAAAGCTCGCGTTCTCAGCACAAAAGTTCCATTTCTCCAAACTTTAGCAGGAGATAGCCAAAAAAATGATCTCTCTCAACAGGGAAACATGCGACCCGAAGATATGGGAAAAATAATGAAATAACTCCCAATAGGTAAACAACTAAGCTGAAAGAAACCAGGCAATGGGCTAACAGCATCGACTCTATTCCCAGCCTCTCCCAACTCAAACCCCACACCGGACCTTTAATCCCCGAGTGTCTTTCCAGTTTCGGCCTAAATACCCACCGCAAAATTGCAACCAGGCAATCTCCGGACTTCCGTAGCACCCACTAACTCCTCAACGCTGAGACTCCAAAAGGCTATGGCGCTTCGAGGTGGCGCAGCCAACTTCCGTCACAGTCAACTTCCGGCGCTAGCCTGTGACGCAAGCGGAGTCTCCGCCCTCCTCCCTTCAGGCCTTGGGCGGGGCCGAGGTACCCGGATGGAGCGGTGGCGGAAAAGCCGGGGTTTTTTGCCTGCTGTGCTGCGGACAGGAATTCCTGTTTCGCCCTCAGCTGTTTCCATTTTTCAGGAACACAAAGCACATTTACAGTTCCTCGAAGTTTCACGAGGTTTGTCTTTCTGGTTAATGAAGACGGTGGAAAGGAACACGTCTCCCCGGGGTCAGAGGGTTGGAGAGAAACCGAAATGGCAGGTGCCCGCGGGATCCCAGGCGAACCGTTCCTCCGGGAGCGCAGAAGATCGTCTCCATCGCTGGTTTTGACGTAGAAAAGCACTTCTCAGTTTACGTGTTTCAGATCATTTGATGTCTGTGCTGGGGCAGTGCAACAGCCGCCCCCTCTCCGTCACATAATTTTGTTTTCGCCTTTTGGCCCTTTCTCAGACCCCTGCCTTCCCTCCCACCCTTTCCTTTTCTCGTTTTCCCGCAAAGCCTGGCCCGAGGGCAGCGACATCAGTCACTCCCACTTCAGCGAGGGGATGGGGTGGCGGCCGCTGTCCCTCGGGCCCGTGTATTCCTCCCCGGAGCAAAAACCCACCTGCCCGGTACCGGTGTTTTCTCAAAGACTGACATTTCAGTTGGGTTTACAACGTTTACATTTGTTGGATTCTTTCACAGCAGGTATTTTACTTAGGAGAAAATGCAGTTACTAAAATTTATTTCAAAACTTAACCAGTTGTTAGTAACATTTAATTAGCCGGAGAAGCAGGTTTCTTCTTCCCTCGGTTCACCGCGTCTTCCGCGCAGGCCGCCCTGCTTTCCCACCTTCACCCCGCCGCGGGGGCCTTCGGCTGCACCTCTCATTCCCCGCCCCAGCCGCTCGCCCTCCACAGACCAGTTTGAGAGATTTAACTTCATCTTCCCAGTTAATTTTTAATTTTTCCAGGGAAACACAGCGGAGTTTCCTGCTTTTTCCTCCACAGGCAGGCTAAACTAGAGCATAAATATTTTGGCCATCAGCAGTCAATGTGCCTTACTCATCTTGGGATTTCCGGTACCCAGACCAGTGACTGGCACATAGTCGGAGCTTAATCATTGTCAGTGAATTTGAGTTTATGTCATATCCTGTGTATATCTGTACTTCTAACCCAAAAAGGGCCATTATGTTTGTAGCCTGCTTTTTGGACTTATCTCTGGAAACATTTTTAAGTGAATATTCCCCTACATTATTTTTACTTTTTTAACTGCAATATTTAAAAATATATATATATATCTTTATTGATTTCATAGAGAGGAAAGGAGAGGGAGAGAGAAACATCAATGATGAGAGTCATTGATCGGCTGCCTCCTGTCCTGCCTCCCCCCCCCCCCCATGGAGCCCACAGCCCGGCATGTGTCCTGACCAGGAATCAGCTGCCATCTCCTGGATCATAGGTCGATGCTCAACCACTGAGCCACGCCCGGCCGGGCTGCAATAGGGTTTTATTTTTGCTTTATATCTATCACAGTATTTGAGACCTAAAGAAATCCATTTTCTCTTCAAATTTGGACCTGTGTATATCGTTTCTCTGGACTCAGCACACTCGGCGCCAGGGTTTCCTAACCTACCTCTGCTCTGAAATCAAGCTATGTTGTCTACCCGGGGGCCCTGAGAACATAGAAAATAGCCACAGTTTATGGTTCTTGGAAAACTAAAAGCAAATGAATTTGGAAAGAAAAGCCAGTGAGAAAAAAACGGTTCGATTCACCTTTGCAGGGGGTCTGCAGCTGGAAACCCAAGCTGCTTTTGAGGGACATCTGGATTGTCTTGGTTCACTGGGTCCCCTGCTTTATTTTAATCCTTACCTGAGGATATTTTTTTCCCCATTGCTTTTCTGAGAGAGTGCAAGGGAGAGAGAGAGAGAGAAACATCAATGTGAGAGAGACGCATGGATTGCTCGCCTCCTGCACGCGCGGCCCGGCCGGGGACTGAGCTTGCAACGAACCCAGACGGCCTGGGCCAGAGTCCAACCCCGGACGCTCAGTCCGCGGGCCGCGCTCTGGGCGCTGAGCCGAAGCGCTAGGGCCCCTACATGGCTTCCAGGGGCACCCGCCGCGGGACCTACGCGCCTTTCTGTAGAATGCTCCCCACAGTGAGAGTGAGGAGGGTAAGAGCCTCTCAGGTTGGGAGGCCCTGGCCGTGCTTGGGGGGGTAGGGGGGGATGGCAGGGAGGGCGGAGAAGACGAGACCCCTCGGGCGAAGGCTGCGGCGGGGCCTGCGGGGCGCACGGCAGCTGGTGGGGGCGCTTCCGGGCCGGAGGAAGGGGCGGGGCTGGCGGGCGGAAGGGGCGGGGCGGTTACTGGGGCGGGGCTGGCAGGGCGGTTACTGGGGGCGGGGCGGTTGCTCCCGGCGGGCAGTTCAAACTGCAGGAGGGAAGGGCGGCGGCCCCACGCGAACTTGGCGTGGGGGTTGCCATAGCGGATCTCCCCGGGGGCGAGGCCGTGGCTCCTCCCAGGTGCACTCGGCGGAGCTGCTTCTCTCCCTCCCGCCGGTCGGTCCCGGCGCCCCGCCCAGCCCCGCGGCCCCGTCGGTGCGGGGTCCCTTGGTTCTCCGTGGGTGGCAGCGGGGCCCAGGTGTGGGGGTAGCGGGCCTTTGGGCGGCCCCGGCCCCGCGCCCCACTTTGCTTTCCAGGTGTTGGGACTAGAGAGGCTCCTCGAAGCCGCGCCCTTCACTCGCTCGGCTCCAGGTGACAGCCGCCCACCCTCGGCCCGTCGCGGGCTCTCGGGCGCGGAGCCCTGGCCGCCGCCGAGCCGCCGCTGCGGGCCTGGCCCTGGGAGGGTCGGGGGGACGCGGCGGCGAGACCGTTACCCACCCTCCCCCGCGCGCGGGCGGCTCCGGGGGGCGACACTGCGTCTCCAGAAGCCCGAGTTCGGGAGCTTTCCTCAGTCCTAACACTAGCTGTGAAGGTGCCTGTTGTCTGGAAAAGCTGAGGGAAATTCAGCGGGATTTAGGCCTTTTCAAGTGTTAGAAATAATCCCCGCAACGGGTACGTTCCGTCCCCTCAAATGTTAGCAGGCTCCGCGCTGCCTACTGCACGTTTCAGTTAACTGTTCGCACTGAACTTTTCTCTTTAAGTGGTATTTCTCCGACATGGATTTTAAACGCAAAGTGAGATTTTCTTGCTTGGAAACCTGCATAACTTTGACATCTGAGAGCTCAAGGTTGACTCCTGGTAAGATTTTCCACTTTAACAGATGAAGGGGATTTGGTTTTAATATAGCTAAGTAATAAGTATTTCTTTATCCGATTTGACAAGTGCTTTAAAAATTTATTTGTTTGTCTATTTATTAATTAAGAGTACTGTAGAGATAATTGTTCTCAACCTGTTATCAGGAGCCTGGTGTTAAAAACTGAATATTCGGGAGGCTGGTTTGATTCATCAGAGAACTGCTGAGTCAATAAAAGTAAGTCGGTGGGCATTCCATCCATGGTTTGGCATGAATACTTTTAAATAATTTAAAAATTAGCTTTGAAGAGCCACGTTTTGTTCCAGACCAATGTCTTAGGGTAGTGGAAAGATGAACATGTTGATAACAGAGGCAGCACGTTTGAGGCAACTTCAAACGTGTACGCGGACAGGAGAAAATTAGCAAGTGTTGCTTGTGTGTCTGTAGCAAGCAGCCTGTGGTTTTTAGCGGAGAGGATGATCCCTGCATCCCCACTTGGTTTCTAACAATTTCCCTCTGTTTCCCAAAGTCTAGCTCGGTGAGACACCTAGTGGTGAAGCAGTGGAGCCGTTACATTTGTTTTAACTTTTTTAAAAGGATTCCTTGACCTAATTTTGCCAAATGACATGAGTGAAAACTTACTTAATAGAATGATTCTCAGAGAGGGGGAAACATTCGTGGTTGGAGGTGATTTTTTTTTTTTTTTTTTAAATATGGAACACTTCACGAATTTGTGTGCCATCCTTGGCGGGGAGCCATGCTAATCTTATCTGTATCCGTCCAATTTTAGTATATGTGCTGCCAAGTGAGCACTGGAGGTGAAAGTTTAAAACACATTCTATCTTATTAATATATTGAAAACAAAAATTGTTTTAAAATATAGTACAAATTATGGAATGCAAAAGTTGATAGCTGGTAAGCATGTGCAGAAGATAGCAGTGATTCCCAGGATCTAAGGGAATCTAGGTCAGACGGAAGTGTGGGAAATTTACCAGAAAGGAATATAGGTTGAGAAGCACTTAGATACTTTGCCCAGTAATGATGCTCTTCTAATAATCATTATAAAGAAACCATTTCATTTTGTGGTTAGAGTAGCAATTAAAAAACACACACACACAAAACTTCATGCATTCAAATATTTAACTGATATAACTTAGGCATAAATGTCTTTCCCATGATAGCCAAAATATATCTTCCCAAGATCTTTTAATAGAGAAAAATCATATTTGGTCTGGAGAAAACTTCGAAAGATTGACAGTTGTCTCAGTATCCTCTGAATAATCTGGAGAAATATCAGAAACAATAACTGTTTTACCTTCCTTTGAGTTAAGATTTACTTTGAGTTTCTAAAAAGAAGGAATGTGATGATGATACTGTTGAAAAAATTAAGGAGTAAAGTATTTGTTAGTGTCATTCCTTACAAATATAATTACTGAGTCACATTTCTTCTTTAAGTAATTTACTTGAATTCTTTATTTGGAATTTCAAAAACATTATAAAGGGTGGGTTTCCCACAAGTAGTTGTATTTTAGTGCTGTCAAAATTATAATAAAATAATGTAAAAATGATGCTGCCAGATTTTTTCTCCTCAAGTATAGTTCAAGAAAACATTTGTGCATGATGCTTAGACTGTGCTTAGTCAAGCAAAAAAGTAACTTTTTATTGTCATAAAATTTCTGTTATTATCTGTACTCATCACAAGTAGTATATTTTGGTGTAAGCTCTCAGGCTACTCATTTCAAAGGAAGAATAAAATTTGTTTTCACGTTTTAGAAACACATTTTGAAGATGTCAGAAAGGCATTCAGGCCAGGTTGGAACTGGAGCAGGAAATGAGATGGACACTCCTACTGTCAATTTCAAGTACTCCAGCTTCAGAGATTTTTGTTCTACATCTTCATTTCAAGATAGTGGCTACAGTGAGTTGTTAAAATCTTGCAGCTTTGATAATACAGATAAAGACTTTTTTGGAAAGGAGGAAAAAGGCCCAGCATTAAATTATGAACATTCTGAAACTTCAAGTCTAGGCTTAACACATCATTTAGAGACCCCTAAGCAAAAAAAGAGATTTGTCTTCCCTAGGAAAGAAATGAACAAAACCCCAGAACTTTGGGAAACTCCTAAACTCAATGGAAAAAGATGTTTACGGCGCAGAAGGCTGGATATGTCTTTCTCTCCTCTAAAGCGAGGCTTTGAATCACAAAATAGTTCTATAGAAAGTAGTATAAGCCGAGTTCTCAACTTTGAAAAAAATATTCCGAGCAGTGCTTCAGGTTTTCCAAGGCAAAATAATTTTAGTGCTTTAATTAGTAGTACTTTGAAAACAGAAGAGGCAACTTCAAGCAGTCAAAAACTGAGACTTAATTTTTCTCAACAGACGACTTCTACAGTTGATGACTCCAAAGATGACTGTAGCCTGTTTGAAGTTGAATGCATATCTCCAATTCAGGGCAATAATTTTAAAGACTCTCTCACCCATGACTTTAGTGATAGTAGTCTTTGTGTTAGTGATGAGAACACATGTCCTGAACTTCTGGGCTCCTCTGGTAGTGGAACAACTTGTGAAACAGATGAGGACATATTTGTGACTCCAGTAAATAACCTTGTTGCAAACATTAAATTTAAGGTAAATCAAAGGCTTTTTCCTTCAACTGAAGTGAGAGGCAATATTTCAACACCTGAAGACAGTGGTTTTAACTCACTTTGCCTGGATAGATCAGAAGAGTCCCCCTCTGACCAGGAGAGTTTTTTTCAAGAACTACCTCAGAAACGTAAGGGGACTCTCAAAGCGGGGGCCACCGTAAGAAGGTCAAGGCGTCTTGGAAGGTTGAGAAGACTGTCCACCCTCCGGGAGCAAGGCTCACAGTCTGAGACGGAGGAGGAAAGCCACAGCATCCACTCTGACTCGGAAACAACCCCAGCAGCTGCTTCAGACTTCTCAGAGAGCCAGCCCGGCAGTGACAGTCAGAGTGGGGACTTGATTTTGGGCTTTACAGATTTATCCAACACCCCAGCCTTGCAATTAGTGCATGAGCTCTTCATGAAAAACAGAAGGAAAAGATTCCAGCAAAAGGGGGCACTCGAATTCTTAGAAGAAAGAGATGAGGGGAAAATAGCTGTGCTGCAGTGTGTGCTTGCAGGACTGATTGGCAAGAAAATGGGCATAGAAAAACTGGACATCTTAACCGAATTGAAATACAGAAATTTAAAGCATATTCTTGCAGTTGTTTTAGATTCCTTGACTGCAGAAAGCCTATGCAGGTAAGAAAAAAAAAAAAAATTTCTGAAATAAAACAGACTTTTATCAATTTTTAAATTAATTATTATTTAAATCTAAAGATTAAAAAAAAAATTTTTTTTAAATCCTCACCCGAGGATATTTTTTCCATTGCTTTTCAGAGAGAGTGAGAGAGAAACTTCGATGTCAGAGAGACACATTGATTGGTTGCCTCCTGCAGGGGATCGAGCCTGCAACAGAAACATTGGCCCTTGGCCAGAATCAAACCTGGGAACTTTCAGTCCCTGGCCCAATGCTCTAACCACTGAGCTAAACTGGCTAGGGCTTTTACCACTTTTTTTAAAGTTGGAAAGCTTTTCTATGAGTAGTCCTGTTTTTTATTTGTTTTGTCATCTCTATCTGGTTGTCTTACACCTTATCAAAGGTGGTTTAGTAAACTTCCTGATAGAGCTCACTAGTACAGTTTCTTCTGTTTAAAAGCCTGCTTTAGAAGTGACAATATAGTCCTCTTTGGAATAAAGTTCATGTCCCTGTCATTTGGAAGGAGAATTTATAAAAGTTGTACTTCAGATTTTCAAAATGGTAAGCTTTATTCCACAAAAGTTATTTAACGATTTATTTAATAGTTCACATCCTGTTGTCAAATTGCAAATTGTAGTCAAGTTATGGTACTTGGTCAGAAATAATGTAAAGCATTATGGCAACTGAGAAATGGCAATATACAAAGGATAGCATTTAGTTATTTAAGTTCTAGAATCCAAAAACAATGGTTAGCTTTTATTTTAGGGTTTGGTCTTTCCAGAGACCAAGGGAATATAGATTATTTCATTTTAATTGCTAACACAGCAGTGGAAATTAATGACTTTTGGGAATTTCAAGGAATTAGAAATTGAAGAATTTGTAATCCCAGAGATTTCAGTGTTACAGAACTAAAGAGAAACTAAGACATTTAGGAGTATTAAGGGTGGGAACTAGGGTTACTAAGACTAAAGTGAGACTCTGTTCATACCGGCAATTTTGGGGAGTCACAGGGCTAAAAGAAGACAAAACCCTTAGGAATGCCATAACTAGGAAGGAAGGAAGCCATGTGGAACAGGATTTCTGCAAGGTCATGGTTGGGGGAGGACACGCAGGAGAGTTAAGTGAACCTCTTTTTCCATAGGGATACGCCAAGAATCCTTGCTGTTTTATGGCCACACAACTTCTATTAGAGCCCTTCTCCCCCTTTCTCCCATAAATTACTTGTAGGCAATCATAGAAAATTGTAGAATTTCATAGCTGGAAGTCTGAGATATCTAGTCCAATCCTATATTTTGAAGATGAGAAAACAGCTCTAGAGAAGTTAAGTGATTGGTTAATAGTCATTCAAGGAGATAAGAATAGATGCAGATCTACAACTGAGTCCTCTGATTTCTAATCTAGAATTTTTCCACAAACTTATTAAGGTGTAAAGCCTTTGTGAATAGACTTGATCAGGAATGTACTTGGTTTAACCCAAGCAGGATAGTAAACAGATTACTGCACTTATATGTGTACACCTTGTAAAAATGTTCAAATGAGATAATTTGTTTAAAAAGTAAGAGATGGCTGAGATATAGGAATTTTATTTTTACATGCTGGAGTATTTGGATACCGACCAGTTAAAATAAAAACTTAGGTGATGCTTTAGGGTGCTCATTTGTGAGAGTAGTTGATATTCACTCATATTTCAATAATTACCTCTCCTGCCCAGCCCTCCAAATTTATAGTATTTGCGCTGCAGAATGCATGTATAATGTTTGCAGTGTTCATTCTTGGTAATATGAGATTATAGTTAGTTGAAATATATAGTTCATTTCTTCCCAATTAATGGGTGACTTTCTCCCTGTTCCTTTTCATCAGTCTGCTATAAGATACATGTACCAGTTTGGGGAGAGGCAATGGCAACTGAAGCAGCCATGGTAGCTGGAAGAATAGTAGTATTGACAACTCCAGTATTAACCTGGGGCCTCTTTAATATGTGACTTTGTTTTTTAATTGTCTTTGAGTGATTAGAGTAATAAAAAGATCAGATTAACAGCTGTAGGATTACCTTTTCTTTAAAAATTAGTATAGTCAAAGTTATTAATAAATAAGCAATCACTGGACATAATTTTTTTCTTTAGGTACTTCATTCTCTTAAACTTTGATTTATAAGATATAAACTTTGTAGTGCTACCCATAATAATATTTATTATTTGATACATAGTACTTCCAATGAAGGATTGATTGTTATGTTTCATTAAAATGATAGATTTGTTAAATACATTTATAGGAGAAATTAATTTTTAAAAATCCCCACAAAACTCTTATACTGTAGATGACCATCATTTGCTGCAAGTCATGTTCCAAATTTTCAATCTTAATATCACATTTGAAGTTAAATCCTCTTAATTAGTCTCCGGTGGACTCATATTAGCTTTTTGTAAAACTGTGTTTTTTCTTTAACCATTTATAAGATGATAATCTATCAACATAATGCTGGCATATACTTAATAGGATTTCTTTCATACGGTGAAACAATATGAAACTGATACAGATTGTCATATATATATTTAAATATCTCTTTATTGATTTCAGAGAGAGAGAGGGAGAGAGAGAGAGAGAAACATCATTGATAAGAGAGTCATTGATCAGCTGCCTCCTGCACGCCCCCCACTGAGGACTGGGCCCGAAACCTGGGCACATGCCCTGACCGGGAATCAAACCTCAGTCTCCTGGATCATAGATCGATGCTCAACCATTTAGCCACGCCAGCCAGGCAGGTTGTCATATTTTTAATGTAAATTTTTAGGTTTAAATTTACTGTCCAAAATCTTTAAAAAGTTTTTCTTATTAATTGCCATGTTCAGAAAATGTTAATCTTGTGGGATATATGCTATATAAGGACTGACTTTTTTGTTACAGCGTTTGGAAAGTGAGCAGAAATTGGCGTCAAATTATTGTTCAAGATAAAAAAGCAAATCAGAGGAGGAAATTTTATATAACACGACTGAAAACAGATGCTGAGGTAATGTATCTACTACTTTTCTAAAACGGATTCTAAAATATAAACATCTGTTAATCCCATATTGGTTTTCCTGTCTTCTACCCTGTTCATTTTAGCAAACATTCGCTCTAAACTCTTGACTTTTCCAAACTCCATTTCCTTCTGGACTGTAAGTAGAGTAGACTACCTGGCATCAAGAACATCTCATTGGGTTTTGTAGTTAAGTGTATGTGCTGTTAGCAGTATTTGAATACCAGTGATATGCTGAAACCTATTCACAATTAGATATTCTTATAGCATTTTTTCAGTCTTTTTATTGGATATTATGTGCCAGTTACTTAGATTACAATGATGAACATTTCTGACATTGTTGCTGCTCTCTCGGAGCTCATGCCTTGTGGGTGATATAGGTAGGGGAGGCTAGAGTTAGTTCTATTGGAAGATTTAAAGGGAGTGTTCGATACTTGAGGATCAGGAGAAGGCTTTTCAGAAAAAGTGCATCTCAGCTGAGACCTGAATGATCAGTTAGCAGATAGCCAGGTGAAAACAGAGTAGTGTTTCAGCAGAGGGAATAACATATGAAGGCCTGGAGGTGAGTGAGCATGGCAGACTACGACTGGTAAAGCATCATAAACTTGTACTCCCTTGAAGATCTGAGTTCCAGCTTTAAAGTTACAAAAAAAGTCCTACTTGCTGTGATAGGCATCTGATGACTCTGGCACCCATATTTCTTTTATGTTCGACTTTTAGATCTTTCTGAGACCTTAATACCAAAAGAAACTGAGAGTTCATCCCTTTATTCTTGTCATAATAGAAAGTACTTAATAACATATTAAAGGAAATTTCCAATTTGATTAAATGTAATAATTGAGATGGACCATGGCATAAAACAAATAAGAACATCCAGATGCAGATTGGTGGGTTTCTCATTACAATGAAATATTAGGGACTGCTGTTAACTAAAACATTGACTTTTTATTTTACTTTGAAGAAAAGTTTTACTGTCTCGCTTGTAATGAGTTGTCTTACAACTCATTCACAGCTCCTGGCACCTTATGCTATAGCCGCTGGCTTTGGGAGCTTATAATAGTGAAGATATTTATTGCTTTCCTAATGTATCTTTTTAGGGTGCTGCCCTACATGCTAACAACAGACTTAAAATACAATTTTTTAAGCCAGCCCCTATTAATATTAAACTTTAAGCCCCAAGTACTCCTTATATCTTATAAGGAAGAAACCTGTGGTTGTGTTTGGCAACCTTTTAGGTAATTCTAAATAAAATATTCTTTCTTTATAGCCTAGCCACCACTTTTTTAAGACTTGATTTCTTAAAGGACTATACTTTTTCCCTTACTTGAACTCTTTTTCCTTATTTTGGTTTGCTTTTAAAAAATTTTATCAAAGTAAAAGAAATACATGGTTAAAGTCAAATTGGACAATGAGGCTTATAACAACACATCCTCCTGCCCTATGCCTTCCCACTCTTGGTTCTTGCCATGTCAAGGCAATCACTTTCAACTCTTTAGTTGTTCCTTCTGATATTTACATCCACATTTCTAAGTAGAATGCCTTTACTGCTATTTTTGGGCATTTTTTTTACAAAGATTGTCTGTTCTCTAACCTCTCACCACTACTAGCACTGCCTCTCTACCCACCTCTCTCTGAATGCCTTTCTCCCTTTTTCCTATCTTAATGAATTTAACCACATCATTTGGAAGTGAATCAGAATTAGGTGCTGACATTGTGAAGACTGTTGAGATTACTATGACTTTTTGACAGTTGTAATATGCAGTACACTATGATTAGATTTCTCTCTTATATAACTTTTTTTTTCCAGAGTTAATAATTGCCCAGTTTTTCTTTTTTGCTTAGTGTTTCTCTATACAGGTCCCTGATTCATCTCCTATTATCCACCAGAACTGGAAACCTCTCTGTAAGTCCAAACATATCAGGTATTCTACCTATTCCTTCTCTTCCTCAAACATCCTTTCTGATGTCCTTTGCCCTCTTATTCTAATGTGGACTGGTTGCTTTCTACCCAAACTGCCCTAATGTATCATTAACCAAAGCAAAAATTATGAAACAAAGTTGTTAGATGGTTTTTCTCACACTTGTATAGCGTCACTAAAAGCTCCTTATGTGTGCAAATTATAAAGCACAGACCAGCTACGTGTAATAGGATCTCAATTTTATGTTTGCTTTGCAGCAGTGAGAATGCACATTACAGTTGGAATACTACACCTGTTCCATTGCATTTCTAAATTTCCTGTATTTTGCACTGTTTTCTTATAATCATGGAAATGAACCATAAGGTGACTTTACTCTCACATTTAAATGTTTTCTGGTAACATGTTGATGACTGTTTCAGAAAATTTTGGTGTTCACAAACATGTGCCTTTCTTATCTGCTTTGCCTTGTATTGTTCAGAGATAGTTGCACACATTTTAAGCTCCAGAACAGGGATTGGACTGTTTAATTCACTTGGCACGTTAGGCATTCCACAAATATTTGTTAAATGAATGAATATTTCTTCTGTGGCTGAAATTTGCTTCAACAACATATCTCTATTCATTCTTTGGTGCATGTAGAATCACTCTGTTTACCAACTTCATAGAAATCCATTGAAATTTTAGTGTGCTGTTGTCATGTACTTGTGGCCTAAGCTGCAAATCATTTATACAATGTAATATAGAGATGTATTGAGTCCTTGAAAAAATTTCAACTGTATTTATTCTAATTTCTGAAAACCAATATTCATCCATTACACTTACGGATATGTTGTTAAACTATTAATCATGTAATGGATTATGACCAACTAACCTCATTTCCTATATTTATCCTACCGTAATTTCTCATGTTTTAGGTCTCCCCACTGCTAGGAGTCAATAGTGGCTAAGGGAGACTATCAAAGGAGAGGAAACACAATTATAGTTGGACACATGAGGAAATTTACCTGCAGTTCATTTTATTTTGATAATTGGTTAAGAATGCTAAGTCGCGTTTTAAAAAACTTATTTTTTTTTCCATTACCAACTTCAACAAAATAGAAGGCTGTAAGGATTACTCCTTGAAAATATTTCTTGGCTGAATTATTTTAGTGCTGTGGAAATCCAGTTCAGATAAGAGTGATTTCTTTTTCTCCTTTTAAAATATCGAAGTTGTTTAAAATTAACAGTAAAAATGAATCAAGTATTTACAAGTATTGCAAAAAATAGCCAAACAAATTGAGTCTCATAGTCTAACCAGTCCCATTATTCTTTTGATATGTGACAAAGGTAAGAGACCTTCAAATAATTTCATGATATCCCATAGCAGACTTTTAAAAGGATTCATCCCTTCTTAGACCCTGCCTTAAAACAAGTTGGCAAACTCCAGTCTATGGGCCAAATCCTGTCTACCACCGTAGAAGGGAGGGAGGGAGAGGGAGGAGGAGAGAGATAGAAACATCAATGTGCGAGAGACACATCATCTGGTTGCCTCCCAACTGGTTGCTCCTACACGCGCCCGACCAGGGGCAGGAAGCGAACCCCAGCCCAGGTACGTGCCCTAGACTGGAAATCAAACCTGCGACCCTTCAGTGATGCTCCAGCCACTGAACCACACTGGCCAGGGCCTGTCACCTGTATTTTTAAATTAAGTTTTATTGGAACTCAGCACTGCTCTTTCATTTACATATCTCTACAGCTGCTTTTGCTAAAAGGGCAGTTGAGTAGCTGCAACTATCTGGCCTGAGAAGTGTAAAATATACACAATCTCGTTCTTTTCAGAAAACTTCTACTAACCCATGCTGTGAACAGAAAAATAGCTAATCATGCAAACTTAAAGCTAACATTTATTTATTAATTTTTAAATATACATTTCAACTTTTAAATGTTAGGTAAGAGATAAAATTATTTATTTTTTTAAATCCTCCCCTGTGGATATTTTTCCATTGCTTTTCAGAGAGTGGAAGGGAGAGAGAGGGAGACATTGACATGAATTGATTGGTTGCCTCCCACAGGGGCTCAACTGGGGCCCGAGATCAAGCCTGCAACTGAGGTACGTGCCCTTAGCTGGAATTAAACCTGGGACCTTTTAGTACCAGGGCCGACACTCTAACCACTGAGCAAAACCAGTGAGGGCTAAGTTTTTTCTTAAAAGGAATGGGTTAGGGAGAAAATTCTAGTGGTGTGAAACTACATCTGATCATTTAAATACATGTGCATCAGAAAGCAGGCCTGAAACTTTTGATATTACAGTATTGACCCCTCTTATCTTTGCCACAGCGAGCTATATTAAATGTTCAGGATGCTGCCACTCGGCTTCATCTTTTAAATCGATCAGCCCTAAGATCTGTACAAGCTCAGGCTAGGACACCAAGTTCTCAGAAAGAACAAGTTTCAACATTCTCTCCTTGGGGAGAAGTTCTGACACCTATAGCAAGCTCTTCAATTTTCCACTCACACAGTAAACAGGAAGAGTATGTTAAGGTGAGTATTATGTTATTAGAAATAAATACTTAGAGTTTGAAATAAAGTGATTCTTTATATGAAACTAGAAGATTTAGTGTGTATGCTTTTACTGCAGGTTGCCAAAACACTTTTTATTGATGAAGCATTAAAACCTTGCCCGAGGTGCCAGTCCCCTGCTAAGTACCAGCCATATAAGAAAAGGGGGCTGTGTAGCCGCACAGCCTGTGGTTTTGACTTTTGTGTGTTATGTCTGTGTGCTTATCACGGGTCTGAAGAATGTGGTAGGGGAGCAGCAAATCCAAGAAGCAGAAGAGATGCTCTTCCAGGAAGTGCCGAGAGTAAGAGGAACTTAAAACGCCTCTGAAACACCTCTAAAGAAGCATTAAGTATAAAAGAAGCATTCCCCCAAGCAATGCTTAGTCTGACCTAAAATTATGGATAATTTGAAAGCATGCAAATTTTCCTATTAATGACAGATGATGATTTATTTCCTATTTTGTGTATATTATAATCCATGTCATTGAATGTTTTCTTTAAGGTGGTAAGTTTTGAAGCAATTTTACTTTACTGTGTCACTTTTATCCATTTTAATAACTTAGTGTTTTTAAATAAAGAATTTTCATTGTTATATATATGTATTTGTGTTTCATGTAATATTTAAAGATTGTGCATTTCATCACTATGTGTTGAAATGATCTTCAATCACTTTTAAAAAATAGTTTTCCAAATAATATTAAAATTTTGAACTTGAGATGGTCTTAAAGATTTGGAAAATGAGTATTTGACTGAAATGAAATATAAATGAAATAAAATGTTTTCAAAAGTTCTATTGAATTTATAATTTCAAGATTTCTCTTAATTTGGTGAGTGTCATATTTGGGCAGACTTCTGGTTAAATAAAATTTATTTAATATTGATAACTGAGAAGACATAAAAAGTAAATTATTAGACATGTATGGTTATTTGCAATGGGAATCTTAGTCAATTAATAAACCCCTATAAGTCACACATTTCATATAAGTACTTTTTAAAATTCCAAAACTGTAGTCACAGATTTCATTTGTTTATTCTAGCCTGGGTATCAATATTGTGGCAAATTTGGGCTGGTTGGCAAAGATAAGATTTTTTTAAATAAGAAAATTTATGAAATTGTTTATAAAGTACTTCTTTTCAAAACTGATTTGAGGTTGTATGCTTATTTATAAAACAACAGCAAGAAAGAGGTAAGTTCCTTTTTTAAAACTTAAATTCTCATTATTATTATTTTTTTAATTAAATTTATTGGGGTGACATTGGTTAATAGGATCGTATAGGTTTGATGTATACATTTCTATGATATATGATCTGTATTTTGCATTGTGTGCCCACAACCCAAAGTCAGATTGATACCGTTGTAATAACCTGATTGTTATATAACAGAAAAGGAGTGAAGGGTGAGACCAAATAGTAGAGACATTGCCATTTGTTCAACTTTGCCAAAAAGCTGCATTTAACACTCAGTCTGTTCCCTGCTCATTGATGGGGGTAGGGACTAGACAAAGGCAGTTTAGATGCATGCCCAGTGAGGTCTGAGTGAGGTGGGAAAATGCTCGCGCAGCAATCACACCTGGAAACAGATAATTGGCTAGAGTGGGTGTGGCCACTGCAAGCACACGAAAAATCAAAATAGATAAACATCCAAACAAAGGAAGTTCGCTTTCTCTTGGCTCTAGGGGGCTGGTCCCTCTTAGGACTCCTGGAAGGGGCTGCGCTCCACTGTGGCCACATGGTATCTATTGGTGTACCAGGGGAAAAAACCAATTCAGCCTGAAAGGAGTAGTTCCTTAGCTCATGAGTGACTTAAACAACTTCATCATTGAAACACTCAATGAATTGCATGAATATACTGTTATCTAAGAGCTCAGTTCAAGAGAAAGGCCACTGCTCCAGTCCCAAGGTCTTTGTAATCTAAACAAACAAGGCATGAAAACAAGAGTAAATATTACCACATCCCAGTAATTACTACATTCTTACAGGTTTTATTTTATTTTATTTTTTTTAAGTGATGTTTCTTTTTTTCTAAAAAATTTTTAATATTAATATATCTTTATTCATTTTAGAGAGAGGAAGGGAGAGGAAGAGATAGAAACATCAAGGATGAGAGTCATCATTGATCAGCTGCCTCCCATACGCCCCCGACTGGGGATGAAGCCCGCAACCCGGGCCTGTGCCCTGACCGGGGATCGAACCTCGATCTCCTGGATACTAGGTCAATGCTCAACCGCTGAGCCACACTGGGCTGGGCCTTACAGGTTTTAATTACTGAGTGAGAAAATAAGTAAAAGTTCACCAAACGTTTATTGATGGTCTATTCTTTGTTCCCAGGAAGATTCCAAAGCAAGAGGAATGACTCAATTTGGCACCTTATTTTGTATTTTGTTTCACTTCTTAATAAGGACATAAGGGAAAGCATGAGTGTTAATTCTGGGGAAGCCAATGCATGCTTCACCTTCTACGGACATAGGATAAGAGCCTCTCTCTCTTCCCCTCTATGGTCTGTCCCTTTGGCACACTTGTTAGCTGATGGGCAGGAATATTCTTTCTATTTGACTTCTACCTGGTTCCAGGAAGGGGAGGTATTTCCTATTTCTGAGCCCATCATTTGGGGAAAATGGGAAGGAACTTGAGATAAGTAATATAAAGAGAAACAACACCTTTAAGAGTTATCATTTTATACTAACATTTCTATGGGTGCAAATAAGGATGTTTAAATTTATCTCAGCTATTTAAATACTTAATAAGCTCTTTACCTGTTATGGATTTCTCAACTGTTGAGAAAACATTTTTGATACTAACTTACCACTATGTAAAGCTAAGTTTTTCCATTACTTTTGCTTAATTTATGACAAAAGGTGAAACTGCCAGAAACTATGGCACAAAAATTTACTGAACATTTTCAACATTTAATTTCTTATGTTCCTTGATTGAATTGTCATTTATATGCTTTATTTAAAATTGTGCCTCTCAAAAAGAGTGTAACATAGAAAATGCTTTAAATGTCTCAAAGACTGGAACACTTGTTATTGCTCCTGTGTGCAGGAGGGGCAGTAATTCAAAGGTCACACTAAATATTCCACAAGAGGGCACCAAAGACTTATTCATGGTGATTTTGGCTTTCCTCCAAAAAAGTAAATTTAGCTTTTGTGTATTTGACATTGATGTACTGTGACATTGCCAGATAGGGGAAATGTTCCTTGACTTAATTTTTAAAGTGTATATAGAATAAATTTTGGTAATAGTTATTACTCAGAGTTGCTAATTAAAATATTTTAGCTGGCTTGCAAGAGTGCAGTTTTCTGGGATGACTTTTAACAGAGCACCTTGTTGGCAGCTGGGTCTGTGCCTGAGCCACCTGTGTTTACTTGCCCAGCGGCTCTGCCCTCCTGGCTCCCTTACCAGGGGCCGTGGAGTCAGAGAAGAAGGAGCAGTGGAAATGTTGAGGCACGTGCTGGTTGGGGACGGTGGGGAGGTACCACCAGTTATTTCCCTCCAGCATTCTCATTCCTCCCGAAGGTGGTGCTTGGTTCAGGACCTAATCACTGTACCTGCCTAGTTTCTCGACCTGCTTCCTAACAGTTCTTTTTGCTTCTACTTTCTACCCATATGAATCTGTCCTAAATATCCATTGCCAGGTTATTTGTACTAAAATGTGGCTCCAATTATGCTGCTTCCTATTAAAAAATATAGCAGAATTTAGGATCTCCTGATGGTCCTAACTTTCTAGCAGTTTCTCCCACAGTTCCACTCTGTGCACTTTATTCCAGCCAAACTAGACTCCACTGTTTTCTAAACCTCCCCTGCGCTTCCTCCCACTTCCTCTTGTTCTTGCCATACGAACTCCCATCAGATCCAGCTACTCCTTAGTTGCTTTCCATCTTCTGATCTCCCATCAAGATTAAATTTTGACCTCCTTTGAACCTAGTGCTTATTTAGACCTTCCTGGCATTTTTGGCCTACCTAATTTGTGTTAAGCTCTTTACCTGTTTCCACCATTAGCAAGTTCCTTAAGAGTGGAATTGTCTTACCTGGCACTGCACCTCCATCAGCAGAGTGTCTTGTGCACGGCAGATAATGCAGCAGGTATGAATGGCGTTGCTGAATTCACAGCGACTGTCATGACAGGACAGCAGGTCACGGTCCTGTGGTGAATGTGGTGATGCGATGAATGAGAACTGAGATGTGTGTGTGTGTGTGTGTGTGTGTGTGTGTGTGTGTGTGTGTGTGCGTGTGTGTGAAACTCAAACTTGGACCATTTTCTTAACCACTGATACCTGACTGGGGGTTAATTTAACAGAGCTAATGTTTTTTAATAACTTATTAGAAAGTATTTTTTAGAGCAGTTTTAAGCTCACAGCAAAATTAAGAGGAAGGTACAGAGATTTCCCATATGCCCCCTGCCCCCACACATGCACAGCCTCTCCATTACCACCGTCCCCACCAGAGGGGCACATTTGTTTCAATTGATGACTCTACATTGACACATAATCACCCAAAGTCCACAGTTTACCTTAGGGTTCACTCTTGGTGTTGTACAGTTTGGACAAATGTGCAATGATATGTATTTACTATTATGGTATCATACTGAGTAGTGTCACTACCCTAAAAATCTGTGCTCTGCCTGTTCCTTCCCCTGCCCAACCCCTGGCAACAGCTGATCTTTTTCTCATCTCCTTAGTTTTGCCTTTTCTAGGATGCCACATAGTTGGAATCATACAGTATATAACCTTTTCCAGGTTGGCTTTTTACTTAGTAATATGCATTTTAGTTTTCTTCAGTCCTTTCATAGCTTGATAGCTCTTATTTTTTTTTAGTGCTGAATGATTTTCCATTGTTTGGATATATCACAGTTTATTCATTTACCTACTGAAGGACATCTTGGTTGCTTCCAAGTTTTGCCAATTATAAATAAAGCTGCTATAAGCATTTATGTGGAGGTTTTTGTGTGGACTTAAGTTTTCAGCTCCTTTAAGTAAGCATCAAGGAGCACGATTGTTGGATTGTGTGGTAAGAGTATGTCTTCCAAAGTGGCTGTACGATCTTTCATTCCTACCAATGAATGAGAGTTCCTGTTGCTCTACATTCTTGTCAGCATTTGGTGTTGTCATTGTTCCAGATTTTGGCCATTTGGAATGTGTGTAGTGGTATCTCTGTTGTTTTATGATTTTCAATATATTTATTCATAAAATATAGTTCATTTAACACATTTATTGAGTATTTGCTCTATCACATACCAGGCTTTGTTTAGCTGCTGGGGCTACAAGAGAGACTAACACAGGTCAAAAAATCTCTTAAGCCCAGCCAGGCGTAGCTCAGTGGTTGAGCATCGACCTAGGATCCAGGAGATCGAGGTTCGATTCCCAGTCAGGGTACATGCCTGGGGTTTTGGGCTCGATCCCCAGCAGGGGGTGTGCAGGAGGCAGGCAATCAATGACTCTCCCATCATTGATGTTTCTCTCTCTCTCTCTCTCTCTCTCTCTCTCTCTCTCTCCCTCCCCCTTCCTCTCTCTGAAATCAATAAAGATACATTTAAAAAAAAAATCAAAGCTCAAATTCATTAAAAAAAAAAAGTGGGGCAGGAGAGGAAGAAAAAAGGAGAAAAAGAAAGAAGAATGTTTCCTCCACCTGTAAAAGTTACAATGTCCTAGAGCAATATTAGAGTTTTAAAACTTTAGCTAGGGTAGGGTTAAAAATTGAATTATCTCATTAGTTTGTACAAGAAACAAAGTAATGTAATGGAATATATTGACAATTAGAATAAATCGAAACCAGCAGGTCCAGATGGTAGTTATCTTGGATAAGTTAAGAAATTGCCTAATGAATGTATTAAACTAATTATGTTCCTTCAAAAAATTATGAACTGTTAAGTCAGGAAATAGGAAAAAAACTGCTGTTTTCTAGTTAAATGTGATATGAATATGTGTAGTTGTTATGCAATACAGATATGTAATTTTACAAAAAGGAAATGTGATCAATGGTTATCAAAAAAGAGAATGGAAATAATATATAAATTTTATAACCTGTGTTTCTGATCTTGCTACAACTGCAGTTACTTTTAGGGATTGGAGTGGGGGGTAGTATCACACCTTACTGGGTGCTGAGTTACCATTCAGCTCCTAGGAAAAACATTCTACTGCTTGTCTTGTCGTTCTGATTCATGTATAAAAATTAAAAATATAACTTAGCTATATGTGGAAATAAATGAAAAGAACCCAAGTAAGAATAAGCAAAGACTATTCAGAGCTTGCTATGTAGCAAGGGAGTCAGCCACCATCACTTGCATTTGGCAGGAACTCAGAGACAGGCAAAGATCCAGAAAGCTGCGTAGCGAGGAAAGAGGGAGACTTCAGGTGCTCTGGTGGGAGGGTGTTGTCCTGGGAAGCGGGGAGCAGGCTAACTAGAATCTAGTGGGCATCCTATGTGATTGGTTTGGAAAGCCTGTAAGACTTTCTGTGGTTGGTCTTGAGCTGGAAGTGGGGACAAAAATAGGTAGTTACTGATCAAGTCCTGACCTTTCTGGGCCTATTGCTGCAGAGGCTGTAGTTTGGTTTCCAAGGCTGATTGCTACAGAGGTTATGAGTCAGAGTTCTATTGTCATATGTGGTCTGGCTATTGTCCATTTGTATTCAGACTTTTAGACATATAAAATATCACATTTCCATCAAAAATTAAAATCACAATGATGAATTTCAACCTTCAGTGCTGCTAGTCCTGTTTACACTCAGAAAGGTTTAGAACTAGGCTTAAGTTGTACTCTGCCACTCCAAGCCCAAGGAAGGACTGGTACTTTTAAATGATTAAACAGGCAGGATGCCTGAAATTTTGCACTTGTCAAGGATATACACACACCACACACTAGCCAGTCTCTCCGGCAGTATTTGGGAGAATCATTAAATAAATCCCTCTAGTTTCTTGCCCCAAGCAGGCTATGCAGAGTAACCCTAATGCAAATTAATCCTTGCAATTCAGGCCAGCCTTTGTGACATTTGCTTCTGGGCTCGTATTTGAAATTGATAATTTTTTCTTTGTCCACAGCAGCTTAACATGGTAATATCACTTCTTTCTTGTTCCAGGGTTATGCTGGCTTCTCATATCACAGTTTTAGCTGTTTTGCAGGGAGACTATCTGAGATGCTCTCCAAAGTTCCCCAAATTGAACTGCAGGTGTACTACAAAGTCAATATTTAAGTAAGGCCACCTCAAAAACACCCTTCAAATTTGCTAACAATATGTCCAGCGTCAAAAGAGAATAAAAAGTTAATGCCATTTACGTAGATCTATCTCCCATTATAAACTTGGTTTTGAACTGAGTTGGTTTTCAACAATGATGTAGATTAGTTACAGAAAAAGGCCTTTTTGGAAAAACTAGCTAGTTTTGGGGAGAGAGACAGAATAAAATTAGTTTTAAAAGTAAAATCTAGTCCTCGGGGGAAATGCAAATCAAAACCACAAAGATAAGCACTTCACGCCCAGTAGGGTGGCTAAAATCAAAAATCAGATGAGTATTAGGAAGAATGTGGCGAAACCAGAACCCTCACCCCCTGCTGGGAGTAACATAAAATGGTTTGGCTGATTTGGAAAACAGTCTGGAGTTTCCTTAAAAAGTCAAACACAGAGTTGTTATACTATCCAAATTACCTGTTGACCCGGAAATTCCACTCCTAGGGATCTATCCAAGAGAAATGAAAACATAGGCCCACACAAAAACTTGTACGTGAATGTTCATAGCAGCACGATTCATAATAGCCAAAAAGTACAAACAACTCAGATGTTTATCAACTCATGGACAAATTTTGGTATATCCATGCAGTGGAATATTATTCAGCAATAAAAAGGTAAGAAGTACTGACTCATGCCACAACGTGGATAAATCTTAAAACATTATGTTAAGTGAAAGAAACCAGTCATAAAAGAACAACACATGGTATGAGTCCATTTACATGAAATATCCAGAATAGGCAAATGTATAGATACAGAAGGTAGATCAGTGGTTGCTGGGAGGGGAGAATGGGAGATGACAGCTCAATAGGTTTCTTTGAGGTGATAAAAATGGTCTAAAATTGATTCTGGTGATAGCTGCATTTCTCTATACTAAAAACCATTGAATTGTGCACTTTAAATGGGTGAATTATATGGTGTATCAATTAATTACATCATACAATAATCCTAAAGATGTTACAAAAAATAAAATCACCAAACATCAAAATAGCTTATCATGCATTTGGGTTCAAATTACAGTCTTTGTAGTTCTTGTGTGATTTTAAAAATCACATGAGATTATTTTTAGAGAGAAAGGCTGCATAGCATGGTTAAAGGGCAAAGATTTTGGATCCAACAGCTCTGGATCAACTTGTGGCTTCAACACTTTCGAGCTGTTTGATGCTTTGAGCAAAAGTATCTCACCTTTCTAAGTCTCAGTTTCCTAAATTGATGAGATCATAGCGATCTTTTAGGGATTTTGTTAGAAGCCTATAGTAAGTGTGCAGTAAGTGTTAGCCACACAATATTAAAGCAAACTATTGACTTCTCATTGGTATGGTTATCTAAACTAGGTAACTTGGTGAGCAGGGCACAGTGCAGAATGATTACAATGGAAAGAAGGTATTTCAACAAATACATACTGAGTGGTAGGCACTCAGCAGTGGGTGCGGGGGCGGAGTGGGGCGTGATGTAAAACGTATCTCCTTCAGTCCCCAGGAGTTTACTGTCTGGTGGGTGGTGCTGAGGGTAGAGGGTGCACCTCCCTGTACAGATTAATTTAATAGTAATATGGTTTTAAGAGATGAGTTTGTACAGGGGTAAGGGGAGGAGCCAATAAAAGTGACTCATGGGAAGGTATATCAGAGAAGATGACACCCAAGACGAGTACTGAAGAAAAAATAAGAAAATTGAGCCTGATAAAGGCCAGAAGGGCTTTCCTGGCAGCAGAATCAGCGCAAGCAAGCACCTGAAATGCCCATTTATATGCTGACTCCCAAATCCTAGACTGCTCTACCAACTCAGAATCTTCACTCGGATGGCCAATAGACTTATTAAAATCTCCCCCACAAGGCAGTCCACTTAGCTTTTCCCGTCTCCAATGATGGCAACTCCAGCCTTCTGGCTGCTCACGCCCAAATCCTTGGAGTTATCCTCAACAACTTTGTTATGTTCCCATATCCAACTTGTCAGGAAATCCTCTTGGCTCTACCCTTAAAATATGTACAGAACCCGAGTCCTCAAACCTGTGACTGCTGCGGGATACTGCCATGGGTCTGAGCCACCATCAGCTCTTGTCTGCTTCTACTTGTGCTCACCCACGTTCTCTATTCAGCACCTAGGCTGATTCTTCTCAAATAAAAGAGGAACCTCAATACTTCTCCATTCAAAATGCCTATGGTTGGCATTTTGCTCGGGGCCCACAAAGCCCTTCGTGACTTATTTCCTCCACCTCCCCTTTCTGTTCTTTTCTTCCCCTCTCCCTTCACTTCATTTGCCCTCTGATTTTGTTTGGCCAAGGTAGTGGTTTATTTGTCTTTGCCAATGTAATACTGAAAAGGCAGGTGTTATGGTTCCTTGCAATACAAGCCCCCATTGTGTCACTCCTTGCCTAAGCATTCACATACCTGCAGGCTCCAGGCTGTCATTAGAGAGCCCCCCATCCCCACTGTAGGAGGCAAATGTGGAGCCACTGAAGGTCTTAAGGAGGTCACATTTGCATTGAGATAATTTTGCTTCCAGTATGGTGGATGAATTTAAGGGGAAGTCTACTGGGAGCAAAGATTGGAAAAGGGACAGTTTTAGGAAGTTTTTACAACACTCCAAATGGGTGCCTGTGCTAAGGCTGTGATTGTTAGTGGGGTTGGAGAGAATATTCCAGATTCCAGAAATACTTTAAGGTATAATTGCTGCCAGACGAGGCCTGGGCCTGAACCAGGGCCTGCTGGCAGTATGTGGGTTCTTAACTTTGTGTAGGAAAGATTTCACAATACGAGTCCAGGTGATTTTGAGAATATGTTTATGAAAGCTGGGGGCAATAAAACAAAGGAAGGACATAGGGTAGAAGAAGCAACAGGAGAAAGTCAGAGAAAAGGGAGCCTTGGAGACAGGTTCAAAGGGGTAGCCCTGGACGAGCTGCCGCTGCCCACTACTCCCCTGGTTGCAAGTCCCATGGGGACCCTTAGAAAAAGAAGAGAGATACAAGGCATGGACATGCTCTACTGAGAGCACCTGTAGATTCTTTGTCTTGAGGCTTTTTATCTTTTTGGTCAATGGGAATCCTAGGGGAGGTCTGAGAGGAGGATCTCAACAGAATATTCGTTAGGTTTTCAGGTGTGTCCTTCAATATACTGATATTCATCAAAACCTGCGTATAGAGGGGCTAGGGTTATTTTCTGGTTGGTTTTATTATTAAAGAACGTTATTGGAGCGAGACCAGGCCAAGGCCGGTCTGTCCCAGCAAGGTCTGTAATGTGTAAACCATTGGCCGCTCCTAAGTGTCCTTGGTTGGGGAAGATAAAACATTGTGATTCATTAGCTGGCTGCAAATTGCTCAAATTGTTTGGCCTTGAGAATTTTGCCTTAATTTCCCTTATTCCACTTGTCAAGGAATTAGCAGGACCTAGTAGTGTTTGACCGAATGTGGTTTTTGCTTTGAGTCCCTTGGTACCACTTACTGAACATGGGGTTTTTGTAGGAAGATGAAATTTGAAGACAAGGAACAAGAAAACGTAGATTTCCTTTTGGACATTTCGATTTGGAAGCATAAAAGGAAAAACCACCACTGTGTACAGCAAGCAGCTGGATTTAGGGTTCTTAGGGTCAGGGGGAGAGGGCTGGGCTGGAAATCTGAGGTGACCATGACTTTTAAAAATGTTGTTTTTTTCTTCTCATATCAAGTATTGGTGTGTTTCTTTCAAACTTCACTGTTCACTTAAACTCTTCCATCATAAAATTTTCCAGGACATACACTATAAGCACCCCAAATTTACTGTCTGCTCATCAGTGGCCTCCTCGGGTAGTTTTTAAAGCTTAGAGATCTTGAAAATGCAGTAGTCCTAACCCGTTGGAGCGAAAATATGGGCAAGATCTGGCTTCCCATTTGCCTCCTAGAGCCCAGGAGTGTTTAGCTCTTTCTACAGCATTCACACAGCGGGAAAGGAGCTCAAGAGCCGAGTTGAGTGTCCTCCTTCACTCCCAAGAAGGGTCTTCTTACATATTTGTCTTTTTTAACCCATTTCAGAGAGAGGCAGGGGAGGGAGGGAGAGAGAAACATCAATGATGAGAGCCCTGGATCCGGCCTCCCGCGAGCGCGCCCCCTGCTGGGGATGAGCCGCAACCGGCGGTGCCCTGACCCGGAATCGAACCGCGACCTCCAGGTTCCCGAGGTCGGTGCTCAACCGCTGAGCCCCGCGGCCACCCCCGGGCGATGAGGAAGGAAAGTCTTGAGCGCGGCCGTTCCCGCGACGCCGTCTCCGCGGGCCGGGGGTCGCTCCGCCCGCAGCCCGCCGCCCGCGGGGGTCGCCTCCCCGCGGCCGTGCCACCTCCCGGCGGCGAGCGGGCGTCCTGTCGAGGGGACGGGCCCGAGCGCAGCCGCCGCAGGTACCGCGCGTCCCCAGGGCCCTCGGGGTGGCGCGCGCGCGGTGGGCCCAGGGGGGCCCCGAGGGCCTGGCGACCGCGGGCCCGGGCGCCGCCCGCCGCTGGGCGCCCGCATTGTCTCCGCTCCATGGCAACCGGGGCGCAGCGGGGCCGCCCGCGTCGGCCGCCGCTCGGCTCCCGCGACCGGCGGGCCCTGGGGGCGCGGGGCGCGACGCCGACGGGGCCCTGAGGCCCGCGCGGCCCGGCGAGCGCGGCGGCGGCATGCCCGAGAAGCGGCTCACCGCCGGTAGGTGCGGCGGGCGGGCGGGCGGGGGCCGGGGCCCGTCCCCACCTCGCTCCGCGCCCGCCTGCTGTCCCCGTCCCCGTCCCCGTCCCCGCCCGGGCGGCCCGAAAACGCGGCCCCGCCGCTCCCGCGTAGCGCGTAGTCACCAGCGTCCGCGCCTCCTCCCCTCCCGCCGCCGGGGCCCCGCTGGCACGGCCTCGTGGGCACCGAGTTGCTTGAACTTCGTCAGTTCGGAGGCCTCCGGGTGCTGAGGCGAGCGCCGCGGGCGCAGGGGCCTCGCCTCCCCGCCGCCACCGGGAGTCCCGGCTTGAGGCTCGGCCCCGGGCCGGCGGGACGCGGGGCTCCCGTGGCGCGGAGCCGGCCGCGCGGAGGGCTGGTGCCGCCTCGGACGCCTTCCCCGGCTTGCAAAGGAAACCCGACCTGAGTGAGATAATGTAATGTTTTATCTTGTTTCAGAGCCACCAACTATTACAGAAGCAGAATTTGTAAGTACAGCTTCGAGGGCTACTATTTTTTTGCGTCTCCCCCCCTTTTTTTTTTTTAAATAGCAAATCATACGTGTAGAAAAAGCTGTATATTTTCTCTTCTGCTTTCTGCCAAGTGGGTGTAGTGGAAGCCTTGGCTTAGTAGCAGTGGCGCTGAGTCCAAGGCATTTTGAGTCTTGCACAGGTACATTTCGAAAAGGTCGATCCTTAGGGCAGGTGCTACTCACTGCTCAAGTTATTTTACCTACATGACCTCGTTTGCTTTCTCTAAACTCCTTAATGAGGCTCTAGGAGAAAGAGCTTTTATCTCCATGGTCTTAATCGTGATGCGGCTGTGCAGTTCTTGGTTGCTGTAAACATTAATTGATGGTGATTGATGATAAGCGGCCAATTTATAGTTATAATTCCTTTCAGAAAGGTACGACATGTTTTCACATCCAACTTCTGGAGAGTTGAGCAGCAATAAGTACTTTGCCAGGTACCTTACCTACATTGTCACTTAGGTGAGTACTGTATTTAGGGTGGGTTTTATTGTAATTTTTTAAAAAAAAATATCTTTATTGATTTCAGAGAGAGGAAGGGAGAGGGAGAGATAGAAACATCAATGATGAGAGAGTCATTGATCGGCTGCCTCCTGCACGCCCCCAACTGGGGATCAAGCCTGCAACCGGGGCATGTGCCCTGACCAGGAATCGAACCCTGATCGCCTGGATCCTAGGTCGAAGCTCAACCGCTGAGCCATGCCCGTCTGGGCTTTATTGTAATTCTTACGGTGTATTTAAGGGATGCGTCCAAGGTTAAAGAGCTGGGTTGGAGGCAGCAGAGCCTAACTCCCGCCATCGTCTGAACTGGATTTCTGGAGCTATAGCCACTTCTCTATCTTATTTGCTTATTTCCTCCAGCACTTACTTCTCTTGTTCACCTATTTGCTTTTGGCTTTTTATTCAACAAACATGAGTACTTTCTAAATGCACAGTGTAGTGATCGATGCTGAGGATGCGTCTTGAAAAGTTCACAGTCTAGCAGGGGCTCTGACGGGAGAGGGCCAAGGCTGTGTCTGGAGCACCTCCTTGCACCCTTCCAGGCCTTTGTTCCACCACTGAGAGACTAAGAGGATGCCAGCAACTCCTCCATCTTGTCGTTGCCTTGGTGTAACTGTGCAGTGGCAGATTCCTTTAAGCTGGGTCCTGAACTGTTCCTCATTCCAGCAGGAGGTCAGCATTTCTGGGGCCAGCTGATCTTTCCCATGCAGCCGCAGCACTGACGCTCGGAAGAGCCCTCAGGAACATTGCCCTTAACATTTGAGCCGTCTGCCAGTGTCTTCAGGTCTTTGTAACTGTCTGAGAACTTGTGACAGTTTGAAGCCACTATTAGCCACTGCTCTTTCTCTTGTTTCCTTTGATACCACTGTCTCCCAGTTCTCCCATCTCTCCTTTTGTGCCCCACTTTCTGGCTTCTCTTTTTCTTTGCCAGTGAGTGTTGACCTTCAGGTTTCTGTTCTACAGGCTTTCTCGGGGGGAGTTCCCCTTCTCCTGCTATAGCTTTGCTACCCTTATTTCACATGGCTTCCAAATATACACGCCTCTGGTCCAGACACCTCCTCTGTGTCAGAGCTCTGTATCCGTTGGGTGATTGGGAACCTTCATCATTTGGATGTCCCTGCATCATCACGTCAACGGCCTAAACTGAACTTACCTCCCCCATTCTTCCCCCCCTCTTTTTCTGGTTTTGGTCACTAGTGCCACTGGCCATTTAGTCACCTAAGCCAGACCCTTCCTTCCCTTTCCTTCACCCCCTCTTGCACTTTCCTTTCATAGCCAGATCATTTGCTCCACCCTCACAGCCACTGTCTTATTTCAGGCCCGCATCCCTGGGCCTGGACATTGGCAGTACTACTAGCTGATATCACTTTCTCCCAAATTCCTTCTGCCAGCTCCAGTTTTTCTTTGCCTGAAGCATAAAGTGCAAACCCCTGTGCATCAGCTGTGCCGGATCAGAGTGCTTTGCTCTAACTTTAGATTTTCCTCTCGAATCACTCCTTACACTGGCTATCAGATTGCTACTAACTGTAAAAAATTACTGTGTTACTCAATTGCTCACATCCTTTCTTAATCCTTCTGTTTATTGAATGCTGACTAGATGCTAGTATTGAACCTCAAAACAACTCTGTTAGGTGGTGGTGATCACCCACATTTCACAGATGAGGAAGTCAAGTCCCAGGGTTTAGCTTGGCCCAAGGCCACATATCTAGTAACTGGTGGAGCCAGAGTGTCAAAAGCCTCCCTTTAGTAGTCAAGTGTTTCTAGAGCTTTTCAGCCTTCTTTAACCTTACCTCCCAATACTTTGTGTGTGATAAAGACAATGTTCATACTGTTTTTGGTTTATAAAGTACTTCCACATGCTTCTGCTCCAGCCAAACTGCCCTGCTAGCCTCCTTGCCTTTGCTGTCAAGTTTCGTCTTTGTTGCCCTCCCCCATCTATTTCACAACCTCCTGCATTCTTCACTGCCCAGCTCATCTCCTCCATGAAACCTTTCCAACCTAAACTCGTCCAGACTGCCTTCGAGCTCTGTGCAGCTTTCGGTTGAGACCAGTTTGTGACCAGATCCTCAGATTCAAAATGTCACCAAGCATTTTCTGTAGATTAAATAATTCATATGTCTTGCACATATATTTCCCTCTGTTTTTCAGAAGTTTAAGAGTATTTTTTCTCATTAATATTTTTAGAAAAAAGTGTGTGGCAGAGATCTGTTCTTCCCCAAAATCCATTCTACCCTTTTCCATAATATGTACTAGACATAAAGACTACATTTTCTAGCTTCTCTTGCAGCTCAGTGTGGTCATGTAACCAAATTCTGACTAGTGGAATGTAAGCATAAATGTTATGTGTCCTACTTTTGGAAAGCTGATGTTTACAGAGACTCAATAACTGACCCCTAGGTCACACAGCTGGTAACTGGTCAAGCCACAGTTAGAATCTGGGTCATTCTGACTCTAACACTAAAAAGAATGTAAAGGGAGACAGTGGGCCCCTTTTCTTTCCTGTTGACTGGAATAAGGATGTGCTCCTGGAGCTGAAGTAGTCATCTTGGATCATGAGGTAGAAAGAGCATCTTAAGGATGGTGGAGTTACCAGATCAAAGGGCCCTGGGGCCCAGCTGGTATAGCTCAGCGGTTGAACCAGGAGGTCATGGTTCCATTCCTGGTCAGGGCACATGCCAGGTTGCGGGTGCGATCCCCAGTCAGGGGTGTGTGGGAGGCAGCTGTTGGATGATTCTCTCCACTGATGCTTCTCTCTCTCTCTCCCTCTCCCTTCCTCTCTCTGAAATCAATAAAAACAAAAAAAATGGGGTGCGGGCTGGGCTCCTGATGTTTGGGAAGCCACAGTGCCAGTCCTGAACTGCAGATGGTTTCATGAGAGAAATAAACTTCCATTTTGTTTAAATAGTGTTATTTTCGTTTTCCATCATTGGCAGCAGTCATGTATTAATATAATTTGCTCCTACATTCATAGGAACTTTCATATTGTATTTTCTCAATTAATGGACCTAAAAAGTACTGGCTCTTGTGGACATCTGCAAAATATTTTAACCTCTGCATGAGGTCTTTATCCTCAAAGGAGAAAATAGCTCATTTAGAATAAATCATTTGTTCTCAGGCGTACACTGACTTGTATATATTTTAACTTTTTATGTGTAAATTTTGCAATTTCCTAGCAAAATTGTGAACTCCTATTGGGCTGGTTCTATGTCTCAGTACACCTTAATATTCCACGTAGTGTGTAGCATAGTGCCCATGATGAATGTGCTGTTAGATGACTAATAAATTTTAGCTGATGGATATTTTAATATATAATAATTAATATCATTTTTTCCCCTTATTTTTTGCAAAACTTCATTTTATATGTGTTCGGTGTTTTTTAAGTATCTCTCTCCTGGCATTTTTCTACTGTAGTGTCTTTATTAACTTTGTATTTGATTGGTTTTTGATAATTCTCTTAGGGAAAATATATACAAAAACCCCCAGTATATTCAGTTCTCTTATTAGTTTTTTTGGGGGGAGAGGCAGCGTATTTTTAATTATATAA
Organism: Miniopterus schreibersii; assembly: GCF_964146895.1. NCBI lineage: Eukaryota > Metazoa > Chordata > Mammalia > Chiroptera > Miniopteridae > Miniopterus > Miniopterus schreibersii. The sequence goes on along the minus strand of NC_138117.1, from coordinate 6,163,333 downwards.
GCAATATATGAATGCATTCTTATAAATAATTCAAATAATGAAAGCGATAAAATGAATACTTCTCTTTATTACATTACTCAATCCCAGACTTTTTGTCTTCATAGTCCATAAAAACTGAAATATAAGCCTATCACAGCAAGAATCGTAGAGTTCCGACTACTTAGTGATACATTATGTATTTAATATTTTTAGGAACTGCTATGCCAGGCTGCATAGAGGCTGCATCATTTCACATTCCCACCAGCAATGTACAAGGGTTCCAATTTCTCCACATCCTCACCAGCACTTGCTGTTTGCCATCCTAGTAGATGTAAAGTGGTATCTCATAGTGGTTTTGATTCACATTTCTCTTGTTGCTAGTGATGTCCAGCATCTTTTCCAGTGCTTATTGGTCATTTGTATATCTTTGAAGAAATGTCTACTTAAGTCCTTTGCCCATTTGAAAAATTTGTGTTGTTTTTGTTTTTCTTGTTGTGTTTTAAGAGTTCTATATATGTTTTGGATATTAACCCTTATCACATATGTGATTTGCAAAAATTTTCTCACATTCTATAGGTTGTCCTTTTACTTTTTTAATAGGGCCATTTGATGTAAAAAAGTTTTTAATTTTCATGAAGTCTAATTTATTTTTTCTTTTGTTACTCATGCTTTTAATGTCATATCTAAGAAACCATTGCCAAATCCAAGATCATGGAGATTTATTATGTTTTCTTCTAAGTATTTTATAGTTTTAGCTCTTACATAGGTCTTTGATCCATTTTGAGTTAATTTTTGTAGATGGTATAAGGTAAGGGTTCAACTTTGTTCTTTTGCATGTGGATACCCAGTTTTTCCTAGCATCATTTGTTGAAAAGAGTGTTCTTTCCCACTGAATTGGCTTGGCACTCATGTTGAAAATCATTTGATTGTATATAAGAAACTTTATATCTGCACTCTCTATTCTATCTCAATGGTCTATATGTCTATTTTCATGTCAATGCCACACTGTTTTGATTACTGTAGTTTTGTAGTAAGTTTTAAAGTAAGGATATGTGAGTCCTTCAACTTTGATCTTTTTCAAGATTGTTTTGGCTAGTCAAGGTCCCTTGAGATTCCATATGAAATTTAGGGTGTTTTTTTTTTCTTCTATTTCTGCAAAAAATAAAATATCACTGGAATTCTGAGGGAGGTTGTAGTATATCTATAGATTGATTGCTTGGGTGGTATTGTCATTTTAACAATATTGCTTCCAATCCATGAACATGGTATATCTTTCTGTTTATTTGTCTTCTCTAATTTCTTTCAGGAATGTCATATAGTCTTCAGTATACAAGTTTTTGCCTCCTTGATTAAGTAATTCTTTTTGATTCTATTGCAAATGGAATTATTTTCTTTTGTATGTACATAACTTTTTGTAAGTAAGGGATTAAAAGCTGATATTTATTATTTTTGATGTTTTATTATTATTTTTTTATTTCATGAACACAATTCTAAATGAAATGTATATCTCTCCTTGTCTTGTAATTAACTGTGAATGTGGCTCTTTGATCTCTATAGACACTGTAAATTCCCAGACAAAAAAGGCTAAGACTTATTGGATATCCCAGGAAAGGCACTTCTGTTTGCTTTTCTGTGCTGCTGCAGTTGAAGGAAGCTACACCATGCATGAGACAAGGATTTTTATTATTATTGTTAATATTTTAAATCTACACAAGTTTGCTACTGTGACTTCTGCAGTTATCTTCTTACAACTATACATAAATTCATAACTTTTTAATGTCAGATTTTATGCTTGAAGTGACTATGCAATTCCTAATCAAGATTTTTTTTAATGATGATCTTATAAAATCCTTGAATAGTCTCTAGTGGTCAGAAACTGTATCACCCAATAGGTATTAAAATTTTTTGGACTATTTTTTACAATCATTCAAATTTCTAAGAGTTAAAATTTAACAGTGCATCCTTTTCTTTCATGACAAATATGTTAAAATTTCTAAGGATAAACAAATAGGATTAGAAAATCAATAAAATATTTTATATCATATGTTTCAAAATAATGATGAAACTCTTATTGCATTATATACATACACTTTTCAAGCAATGACCTTGTGACTGGCTTGGATACTACTACAAGGATCCATCAGTTGCCAGCAGACAGAAATATGTGATGTATGTGAATGTAGTGATTTGAGGCCATTATCTGTAGCCTTCCAGAATCTCCCCTCCCCCCCCCCTTTCCTCCAAGCTTTCAGCACCTTAAGCTGTGTACTGTCTTTTTGGACACCTCAGATGGAAACTCCTCCAGCAGTTTCATGGGGCAGTGGCATGTTCTGCAGCTAGCCAATAAATCCAAATCCAGAGACTTGAGCAACTCCCTGGCTATGCTCAGTGTCTGACAGAGGAGCAGTGGGTGTGGGATGAGGCTCATAAATCACCATCTCTAGGGGAGGGAATTGGATCTGAGGAGTCCCAAACAAGGTTGCTCATAACCAGAGATCACCATCCTGGTAGCTCCAGCCATCTGTGCTGTGCCTAGTTGCCTTGAGGGCTGAAGAGGTCCACTTTTTCTTGGGCCATTGAATTCCACTGTCTGCATACCACTATGTGTTATTGTCCTCTTGGTGGGAAGCTCTGGTCTAGTGATTGGTTTGTTTAGGAAGGAGAAAAGGAAGAATTGGAAATATATTTAGGAAGAAGTAAAAATAGGTGTAATTTTAGAAATATGATCTATCCCATGCCTTGATTGATGATAGCATTCCCGATCTAAAATGTGACAGTGTAGGATTCTACATTGGAAATTAGATGAATGACTTTGGTTTAGCATGAAAGGAAGTTGGAAGCTTGGATGGTTTTTCTACTTTTGCCATTAGCTAACTGGGACCATCTTTGCTTGTTTTGCTTTCATAGAATTTGAAATTATTTGAAGTGCATTTCCAGTGCCATTTCCCCCACTTGCAGATTCCTCCTACCAGATAATATCTTTCCCTCTTTTGGGAGAAAATGGTTTATATTGTATTTTTCTTATGGCATTCCTTATATTCTTCCTTGGACTATGTTTTTTGTCTCAATTTATCTTATTTCCTCTTTCCTGTTTATAAGGTCTTTTATGCATATCTTTCTTGTTTTACAGTTGGGAAGTAATCACAGTTTATCTCGTTTGAAGGTGCAGAAAAAGAATTTTTACGGAAAAAAACTTACCTGTCATAATTAGCAAACACAGATAAACTATTCTGCTTAATCCTCTTTCAGGAAGAAATTTGAGAAGTTTGCACTAAAAGTGGAAAAGTTGACTTCACTTTCACAGATGGCACACATGTAATACATGAGAACATGGGTTTCCAGAGTGCGTTCCATTCTGAAGAAATGTTTTTGCCCTCCACTGCGCCACTGAGCAGAGAATCTGGATTGCAAGTTGTACAGTCAGGTTCATGGGATGGCGTAATGGAGGAATTGATTGCAACTCAGTTTCTGATTGTATCGTTAACCATCACCAGTTTATTGGTTATTTGAAATATATTAAACCCAAATATGGAGACTTAGTTCATTTTAATACAACCCTGTGACTGGATGGTGGAAACTTACTGAGAGGAACTGAGCTGCTGCCCTTTTAAAAAAAATTTTTTTAAAATTGATTTCAGAGAGGGTAAGAGGGGGAGAGATAGAAACATCAATGATGAGAGAGTCATTGGCTGCCTCCTGCACGCTGCCTGCTGGGGATGGAGCCAGAAACTTGGGCATGTGCCCTGACTGGGAATCGAACCATGACCTCCTAGATCATAGGTCGATGCTTAACCACTGAGCTACACTGGCTGGGTTGAGCTGCTGCTTTAAAGGCATTAAAATATTTTTTAAAATTGAAGGGTTTGAGAATAAAGGCTTCATTAAATCCTCATGCTTCATAAGACCGTTGGTTACTAATGTACACAATACCCAAACACATTGAACTCGTAGGAACTGCAGTGGGAAAATATGCTCATTTATTTAGTGAAGTGCAGGCCCTCCCGCTAAAGTGCGACAAGAGGATTGAGGGGATGGCACTTGTAGACTATGCTTATCTTCAGTGCGATCTGCCCTGATACCAGCAGAAGCACTGATGTTGAATATTGGTGGGAATTAAGATGCAATTTCAGAAAAGAAATGCAGGTTTTGATGTATTTGAATAACACTTAGAAGATTCTGGGGTTGTGAGTGCAGACCTGAGGATGGGACCTAATGCCAAATAAACGCTCTAGCAGTGTGGTTCCGTTGCAGGGGGACCCCAAGGGACTGGAAGCAAACTGCTCCCCAAGGCGTTAGTTAGGGTGGTGCCAAGTAGCACTTGAGGTTGTGGACTGGTGCCACCTGTCCATCAAATTTAATTTTTTAAATGGGCTTGTATTATGTATATATTTTATTTCATTTTCTAGTAATTCATTTTTAACTATTTTACAAAAGTTATCTGAACTCGATTAGGGACAAAACAAAACAGGTATTTCATCACCGATAGTGTGGAAAGGGTTGAGTTAGAGTCTCTTAGAAGTGTGAGTCATCTGGAAATAAATATATGAATCTGAGGATTACCTAGATATTTTTGGCAATGTGGTTGGCCAAATTCTAGGCAGTAATAAGGCCTACCTGATTTTAAATACACATTCTGTTTTATAGATAAAGAATTTAAATGTCTATTTTTAGAAAACTACCAAAGGACTGTACCCTGCTATGTTACAAATGAAAATCCTCTTCCCATCTGCAGGTTTGTAATCACAAGCCCAGGAGTGCAAACTTGGGCCACCCTTATTGTGGCACAATGCTTTCTACCTAAGAGAGATCCAAAAATATTTATTGAATTCAATTGATTTCTCTTAAGAGTTCACAGAAAGTACGTAGTTCACTAAATAAAGTCCAGAAGATTAAGGTAACTTGGGAAGGTAAAATTGGGAAGGTTATTCACATCATAGCTGCCACCAAATGCTTCCTGCTCTGTCCTGCTTTATCACATCTTTGCCAACCAGAACTTTGAGAATATATTACTAAGGTGCCATTACGAAGGTGGTAGATTTATGAGATCCTAAATTTGTTGTTATTTTAATCAGTTCAGATTTCTAGTGAGCTCCTTGGTATAAATCCTGTGATTGTAACTCCGTCTTGATACTACAATTACCTAAAGAAATTACCCTGGAGATCTATTTTTTAAGTAGGTGTTAATATACTGTAGCATCTTTCTTATACTTTTACACTGTACTTCAACACATTTTTAAAAAATTGGCCAGTATAAAAAGGAAATAATCAGCCATATGGAAATAATAGCATTGTGTCATATTGTCAACTTTCATGTTAGATTTGTGAAATTGAAATATAATTATGAATAACAATAAATGCATGTACTATACAACAGAGGATACCATGTTTTGCTCTTGACACAATGGAAACAATTACTAATAAAATAAGGTGTTTTATTTGGAAGAGAGAATTTGCTCTTGGCAGTGGCTTTCCAGTTTTGCCAACTTTAAAAGTGACTACTTTGGGGGATGAAATAGTTATGGAAAAAATGTATACAATCTTTATTCTTTGAACACATACATTGCCAGAGTCTCTTCATGCATAAGTTAAACAGGACCCAGATTACTGAAGCTGCATCTCTTTCTGAGAAGGAGGCAGTAGAATGTTTTCTTCACTGAGCTTTTCACTTTCACTAGGCAATTTCATGTTAACCCAATCACTGGTTCTGTCTTCATTGCTCTGCCTTTATTTTTATTAAATATACATTTTAATAAGTGTGTGGGGAAATGGCCATATGTAGTATTTTGTATATGCTGATGTTTCATTTAAGTGTGCTACATTTGCACATGTTCTGTTTTCCACCTAAGCACAATGGCAGGTCTAAGGGTATGCCCCACTCTGTTTTCCAGTGTCTTCCTTCAGGGGTTGTAGCATTACGTTCTGCTTATAGTGAGGACTCTGTGTTGACCGACTGAAAAAGATGTGAAGATCTACATAGAATCTGTTGATAGTAATATTAGAGAATAATATTGGCATTTTTAAAAAATCTTAGTATAAGCCTAATGAAAGCGATAATATTGTGCTTTTGTTTTGTTTTGCAGGAAGATTCTTTGGCAACAGATAATTTCCTTGTGGACTACTTTAATGAATTTCTAAGCCTTCCAGTGAGTGTATTATTATGTTCTATTGAATATATTATCAACACAAAATATTGTAATCACTGGGTTATCTTGTAAGACAGATTTATCAGGGGCAATATTTTTAAAAAATATAGCCCTGGCTGGAGTGGCTCAGTTGATTGGAGTGTCCTACCGTGCACAGAAAGGTTGTGGGCGAAATTTCTGGTCAGGGCACATATGGAGGTTGTGGGTTCCACCCCCACCCCACCCCCATCCTCATCCCCATCATCCCCATCCCATCGTCTCCATCCCCACTCCCACCCCCCAGTCGGGCGTGTTCAGGAGGCAGCTGATGGAGTTTTCTCTCTCTCCCTCCCTCCCTCTCTTTCTCTCTCAAATCAATAAACATATCCTCAGGTGAGGATTTAAAAAAAAATTAAAGCATTTAGGTAACGTTTCTCTCTTTTTATAGAGTTAAAAATTTGGGTTTGAACCATTTAGGAATTATTTTTATTGAAGAAAGCTGGAGTTTTCCTAACCATCAAAGGAGTTCTATACTAAATCTGATGCACTCATATTTGGCACCATTTTAGGTTTTGAACAGCAGTGACAAGGGTAGAATATAAAAAAATTTAAGCAACTGGATTTCTTTCCTCCAGGCAATTCTTGTCATCCTCGGGTCGATACTAAAATGTGATTTGTGTTTAAGGCAACTAGAGTTTTATATCAACAGTAACTATGACACAGGAGGGCGCCGACTCTGGCGTTCAGGCGTAGACAGCAGTAACTGACGGCGAGCGTGGGAGGGTTGGGAGGTGAAATGGGAGTGGGTGCACACAGACTCGCATGTTGCATGTCAAGTTAACATGAAGTGTCAGATAAAAGAAAGCTACGAAGAAGAGCCTCATTATTGTCTGAAAACAACAACCTTTTTCATTCAAATGTTGACCAGGAAACATTTGGAATAGAAAAAGTCACAATTTTAAAGGTAATGCACCAGAAAATGTGAAATCTCTTGAAGTCTAACCACTGAAAAGATCTTTTGAAAGGAAGAGCTGCATGTACTTCTTACCTACGTTAGTTTTGTGTAGATGTATCTATGCATGTTTGTGTGTTGTGTGAAATTTCCCCCCCAGAAGAATGGGTTCTTTCACCTCCACTGGGTATAGTTAGGTCTCTGGGGCCATTCTAGGGGTTAGGTTGAGATACTGAGCCACCCTCTCCCTTTCTAGCAACGGGCCTGAACGGCATTACCAGACACCTCAGGGGTTCTGGTTTGGTCTCACTCTTCAGCTTCTGTTGTCCAGTTGTGTAATAGGAAAAACCCAGCAGGGTCACAAAATTGTCAGTCAGAATGTTGCTCTTTCCTCCAGGCTCTGCATTCTCTATTCTCCCTCCAAATTTCCAAAAAATAGTTTTATGAAATTTAAAAAAGACAATATAGAGGTGATGCATTGCAGAATTGTATACCTGAAAACTATATAATTTTATTAACCAGTGTCACCCCAATACATTCAATTAAAAAAAAAGAATCATGTGGAAAGAGCAGTGGAATCTGGGCATGAGAGGTGAAGGGCTCCACTGTTTCTCAGATTTTGTGACCTCACCTGCCAAAAAGGGCACAATTTTGAGAATTATTTTTAAGGTAACATTATATCTCAATAAACTGTTTAAAAATTTTTGAAAAATCGTATGTTGGGTCTGATTTCAGTTTCTCAAGACTTCCATTTCATTGTCTCAAGATTTATGATTATCTTGACTTTCACTTGCTTCAGAAAATTAATTCCCCTGCCTAACTTCCTTTTTAAAAAAATCTATTTTAAGTTACAGAAACTATAACAACAGTATAGAAAATTTACCTAAAACGTGAGAAAATCAGCCCTAGTCCTGTCATCCAGTTAGAAGAGATGTCACCATTTTTTTGTGTTTCCTTTTAGGTTTTATGTGAAATGACACTGTGTGATATCTGTTGAACTGTGTCTATGCAATCATGGTTTTCATCCCACCCAACAGACACCTGCAGTTTGACCCTTTCATATGTCCCATGCAGCCTACCTGGACTGTTTTTATATCCCCCCCCCCCCTTTGCATCTATATTTGGTACCACACAGTCTTCCAGGTGTCTGAGCCCAGCTCTTTTACTCATTACCCTTGTGATCTTAGACACATTTCTTAATTATTTTTTTCTCTGTGAAAACAATGTAACTATCTTACAATTTGTTATGAGATGAGGTAATATGTATGAAGTGCCTGGCCCAGAATTGGTACTTTTCTTTCCTTTTCCTTCACTAACGAGACCATCTCAACTTCCACTCCTGGAACACAAGGGACAGTCACTCTCTAATTAGACTGGTGGATACTTACTAATCTAGAGGATAATTGGTGCCATGCAAACCTGTCATTGGCTTTGACTTTTAAAAATCACTTTTATCAGAGAACTGAATGAAACACTGCAAGTGAACCAGTGTTTTTCCAATTGTAGATCACCGTGCTAGGAAATCAGTGTCCACCCAGGTCCACAAGGCTCAAAACCTTGCCTTGCTACACTGTGATGACTATAGACCTGGCAACACAGGAATAAACTGATAGTTTGGGTAACCGAATCTGCTCTCATTTATATCATGGTCATCTGAAATGGGCTAAAACAAACAAAGCTAATGGTTTTTTAGGGTGTGTTAATAAAAGTATAGTTAAGATCAAGAAAAATATTAGCCTGGAGCATAGAATAAATGTTTTTTTTGAATTGGATATAACTGTTAGACCACATTAGGAATATCGTGTTCCATTCGTGGTGCCATATATTAAGAGTTGCTCTGCCAAACCGGACTCGGGCAGACAGCTAATGAATGCTCTGGAAGCCACGGTAGATGAGGAAGGGTTGAAAGAAGTGTGGGTATTGAACCTGGCTGGGGAATGTGTAGAGGGGTTGGAATGAGCGGCTCGTTCCAAATTTGAAGATCTGATTGAGGAAGAGGAGTTCACCTCTTCTCTGAAGCTGGAGGGCAGAACCAGGGCCTGCAGCACTTATGAGGAAAGTGATTTGGACTCACTAGAAGAAAGACGTTTGAAGTTCGTTTTCTAACAATAGAATGGGTTACCCTGTGAAGGCGTAAACCACCTATGATTGGAGATAGTTGGGTATAGGTTAGGAAAGTATTTGGGGACTATTTTATAGGACATAGAGGTATCGGGTGGCAGATTAGACTTTTCCAATGAAAGAAAATGTGATTAATTCCTTCTCTTTATTTTATCTCAGGAGCTACATTGTAAATTTCCCGAGTCCAAGGATAGGTCCCTTTCTTCTGTATCTCCCAAAGCTGCTTGAGGACGATTATGTTTTTATTTCTACATCTTCCATGTAAGATACTTAAGATAAATAAGCCTTTTTGAAAAATTTATTTTATTTTAGAGGGGAGAAATAAATAAGCCTTCTAATGTTCTGTTCTTCTGCCTCCCTTCCTCTACTACCCTCTCAACCCCCACGCCCCCAGCGATCTGAGAATGCAGATACATACTTTAACATCCTCAATCTACAGGGCCCCTAGGTCACCTAGATTTCTGAGACTTCTCTAGTGACATGCCCAAGGTCCCATAGCTGGATCGTAGCAGAAATGGGCCTAGGAATCAGGCTTGCTGGCTCCTATGCTCTCTCTCTCTATTACACCCCTGGGACACACTGTAAGATCCAGAAATTGATGGCTGGTAGCCTGCCTCCATGTTGTTTTTTTGATGAGGGGAATCCAGGACAGTTGCTGCTATTATAAATAATTATGGCACTTTCCAAACCCCAGCTTTCATAACTCCATCCCGTTTGTTCTGGTGCCAGCTTCACATTCAGATATTGTTTTCATGTGGCGTCTGGGAGGTTTCTTGCTGTCAACTCTTTATGGACAAGTGTTTGCTTATTAAGTTTTCTTCTGTGCTATAGTGTGAAAACATTTTTTTTTCCCCTTTTGGTTCTATTTTGTGTGTTTTATGCTCAGTGACTGTTGTGGGATTGAGTAGATGAGCCCACATACAGATTTAGGTTGGTCCTCTGTGGGTGGCTCAGACTGTTTGTGACATTTATGGTTCGCAGAAGCTGGAGGGGTGGCCTGTTCCATACCCTCCCCGCAAGGATAGGTATGTCATGTGTTTGCCAGACCGTGCTTAGCTATGTGCCTTTGGAATTTTACCATAACTTCTTTTTTTGGACTGATTCTCCACACTTTTAAAAAATCTGTAAACGATTATAATTTCTTGCAGCTTTGTGAAGGAGTTACATATGTCAGATGCATTGTTCAGTAAGGGGTGAGAGAGAGAGAGAAGGTAGGGTTTGGAGGATAAGTGGGATGAAGGGGGATGAGGGGCTTGGGTTGTCCCTGACAAAGTGTAAATACTCAGAGATTGGTTTTTAAAGGTGTTGATGGAACTTGGGGAGCTCAAGCATAGAGCGCTCAAGTTGCCTAATGTAACTCGTTTTATTGACTAAGGATATTTTCTGTGCATTTTATGTGGCACAATATTCCTTTCATCCCATTGGCAAATAGTCCAGTAAATAGCTTATGGTTAAACATCTACAATGACAATAAAATGTAGATTAAAAGAAGCTGTTATTAGTAACTGACTTGTTATAGTCAAGTGTTCAGATGTTTTCCGTTCACTGAGTAGGGTGCATGTTAAAAATACAGATTTGTGGAGCTCAATTAGTAGAGACAGAGTTGGACCAGAGATGAGCGTGTATTAAATTAACCTAGTCATTAGTTTTTAATTTAAATATTGTTCAGCTAAATAGTTCAGCACTCTATAAGTTTCACTGGTGCCGGGCTGGCAGTTAAGCACATCACTAATTATTCCCAGGGGTGTGTTTTTTCCCCTCCTCTTTTCAAAGAAATGTGGAACCAGTAATTGATTGCGGTAAAAAGATTTTCCTGCACTCGCTTTTTTTGTGAAAATTTTTTGCACACGGGTGACTGGTACTACAGAGTGAGCCTGCCTCCAGGTCAGAACATTTCAGAACATTTAGAAAATGATACCCTTGACATAAGAAAAGTAAGGAAAGGAAAGAGCAGTCTGTCCGTAAGAGCTTGTGGAGAACTGGGTTGGAGGCTCAAACTGAAGATTTTTCCTGTTACATGATTAAAAGTTGAGTGTCTCTAACTCGGCCTACTCATACTTCCTACAGCAGTCACTCTCTGTCTCACCCCTGCTCGCTCTGCAGGGAGCCACCCCCATGCTCTGGGGAGGCTGCTGTTCCCTCCAGCTGCTGCCACCTGTGGTGTGAGCAGTGTCTCCAGCTCCTGAGTTAGCATGCGAGACTCCAGACTGCTACCAGGAGAATCTTCCAGACCGTTACTACTCCTTAAATGACATGAGAGGCCTTCCATAGTCCTGTTTTCCTCATCTAGGCCAAGTCTTGCCTCTCTGTTCCTTAAACCCTGCCACCTACAAACTATTCTAGTTCTGCCAACTGCTCTGAACTGCCTAAAATTACCCACGTGCACCATGCTGCTCAACGCCTCTGTGCCTCTACTGGTAAAACCAGAACACAGACTTTAGGATCAGAAATACCTTGACTTTGAATCCCAGCTGCACTAACTTCATGGGGTTGGTACTTAGCACAGTGCCTGGCTCAGAGGAAGGGTCAGTACATGCGTTTGATCACATGTGAGGCAATATAGTACAGAAGGGGACATGTGCTTTCTTTGGGACCAGATAGACTTGTTTCTGTAGCCTTGATCTAGCACCTTACAGCTCTGAGTCCATGGCCTGTCACATAACCACCCTGAGTATCCATCTTCTGTAAAGAGCTGTGTCAGGGATGTGGAAGGATTCAAGATGGTGCATTTATAGTATCTGTCACATGCCTGGCGCATGGTAGATGTTCAGTAGACAGTAGCACTGATCACTCCTGTTATTTCTACCAACTGCACCTTAACTATTTACTGCTAGGTAAGATTGGCTACTGAGGGTCTCAGAGTGTCACAGTCATATATATATATATATATATATATATATATATATATATATATATATATATATATATTTTTTTTTACTTGAGTGTTTTTTTACTTGATTAATAGGAAGTATTTTATTTGCCCATAGAACTACTTGGCCTTCTTGGCTTTGGGTGATCACAGCCTTGTGTTCCTCTGGCCACCAGGTGTGAGGGTAGGAGGCAGAAAAAAGAAAGGAAAACAGTAAATACAGATCAAGCTCGTTCTTTTGTTCCGTGGGTGCCCTGAACTAGAAGAAATCTTTTCCAGATGGTCTTTCACATTATACCACTCCATTTCCCCCACCCCAGTTACTAGTCGATGTCCAGTCTCTACCAGCTTTAATTCAGTTCCTTCCTCCAACCGGATGAGTCTGGTCTCTGATGCCAATGGACGTATTTATCTGTTTAGTCTAGTGATAGTATATTTCAGAGAGAATATTTGCCTTTTAGATAACTGTTTGAATCCCATGTTTGAAAGACAGATGCAGTGGACAACCAATGAAATATATTTATTGAAGAAACTTTATTCACAATATACTGCCAGATATTGTTACTTATCCATTGAGCTACACTTGTCGTTTTGAGGGGGAAATCTTAGCTCTGAGGCCTTTTGAACTGTGGCCTGACATTCATATTGAACTTTATTTGCCCATGCACTTTAAATCCCATAGAAGGGGAGACAATGAGACTTTAGAGATGTAATATCATCTGACATTAAAATGAATGAATAAATAAATAAAATATACACACATATATGGGTATTTATACATATACACACATATTTTTCTAACTCCAATTTTACAGAATCCTGCCAGTTATTAAATTTTAACTGTAGTATATCTAGCAATCTCTTAGTAAAACTTGCAAGAATTGATACTTTCTCTAGGACAGTGATCAATCCAAGGGGAAGGGTTTAAGGTCTTTTACAATCTGGCTAAAACTATATAAATTAATCTACATGAGTAGGCAGTTCATTGAAGTTATCCTAAAATAAATTAATGTTCTGGGAAAGTGACCTAATTCTAGGTTTGGAGGGCAAAGTGGGAAAAGACACAGCCAACCCACCCTTGTTATGGAAATGGAGCCCCCACACATTCAATGATTTGCCCAATCACAGTGCTACTTACTGGCGAGCTGGCAAACTCACGACTCCTGACTGTTGTCTGTTAACTGGACAACTTTAAATAAAAGTTGGCAGCATTTAGTAATTACCGAGAAAAGCTCAGAAATGTTATCTTTCACTCTTTCCTTTTTGGTCACAGTGAGAGGAATGGTGTTGAAATAGTGTTAAATGAAGAACACATTGTACTTAACTTTCTCCTTTTGGACGAGGGAGCCTTCAGCTTTCATGGCTCCTGGGGATGAAAAGGCTAACAGTGTCATTTCTTCTACTCTATCTCTCCTAGCAACACAAGCACTTCTAAGAGAGTAACGTTGCTTCATAGAGACCAGGTGTGTCTTTCTTTCTAGTTCCAAAGAAGCACAGAGGTGAGATGTTTGTGCAAAGGGAGTTTCTGCTGTAATGCACCCTGACACTTAAATCATGGTCTAAGCACATTGGGGAGGAAGGATTCAGTGGGTTTCCTTACCTGTAGTGAGATGTCCATGCTCCTCAAGGGGCGAGGTAACGATTAAAAACACAAAACTGTGTGTGTGTGTATATGTAAGTATCAAGTCTTGGAGACAGTTTCTGGATTTTTTATTTTATTTTTAAATTTTATTTATTATTTATTTTTAAAAAATATGTCCTTATTGATTTCAGAGAGAGGAAGGGAGAGGGGGAGAGAGAGAGAGAGAAACATGAATGATGAGAGAGTCATTGATCAGCTGCCTCCCGCACTCCCCCTACTCCCCAGATTGAGCCCTCAACCCAGGTATATGCCCTGGGAGTTGAACCATGATCTCCAGAATCATAGGTCGATGCTCAACCACTGAGCCATGCCAGCAGGGCAAGTTTCTGGTTTTTGAAAATGTAAAGACATATTTCCACAACTTATTTTGCAGACCTTTTCAGAGGCCATTAGGTTTAATGCGGATTATGGAGTGTTTGAAGTAGTTAACAATGCTCCACAACTTCTGGAAAAGCAGCTGAAAAAAATTCTATACAACCAGCAACCTCGAAATCCCATTTATGATGTTGTAAGGAAGGGAAAGAATGACAATAAACCTGTTCAGATGAACGCCCCCTATGAGGATGAGACCATTAATGTCAACTACAGTATTATGGTAAGAAAGCGCGTTTGAGTTTTATCTTGCTAGATAGATAAAGCATTAGTTGCAATTAACATGAGGTTCCTTGGGCCTCCCTTTCTGAGGTTTACCTATATTAAGTTTTGTTGTCTCTATCCATAGTATACGTTAGCTGCTGTATCGTCTTATGCATATGAAATGGCCAGTTTAGTCCACTAGTTTTGTTGATGTTTGATTATCAATATGAGAAGGTTCACATAATTTTACCTTGAATGTTTGGAATCTCAGGTTAGTGTGTTTCCTTTATTTTGTATTTAGATGCATTCTAGAAAATGTGGGTATACAGGGAATTTATTTCATTTGGGTTTTACCTTATTAAGCAGTTGGAAATTGAGATTTCTGACCTTCAAGTTACATTGTGTGGCTCTGACCTCCCTGGCTTTAAATTCTGCTCTCAGCTCTGGATTTTGTCTTCTTAGCATGAGGTAAAAGCAAAACAAAACAAACAAAAAAAAAAACAACAAAAAAACCTGGGTTCTCATATTGACCCTCACCTTACTAGCTCTGTTTTCTTGAACAAGTCATTTCGATGAACCTCATCTTCATCGCCTGTCAAGTGGTGCCTGCACTACCTACTACGTGGGTTTGTTTTGTGGAGCAAATGAAAATAATAATGAATGTTCAACAGCACTGTTTTTTATTGATTTAAAATGTCTGATAGAACTAGGCTAACATTTGTATAACACTTAAGACAGCTCTTCTCCAGCCTGAGAGTTCTTCAATTCTTCCTTTACATATTTCTTTCTTGTTTATTTCCATCAAATTAAATGCAATAATGATAGCACTTCTGTACTTTCTAAATACTAAAAATAAAAGCAATAGTAATAATAACCATGTTAGAGCATTGTTTTGAAGTTAAAACAAGGAAATAGATTCTAAACTGTATAACACTATGCAAGTTGTTAGCTGAGAATTTTATTTACTGGGTGCGACAACGATGTTTATTGGCTTATTCACTTTCTTCAGTGAGTAGAAATGTTTTCAGTCCATGCAGGCCTTTCTCACCTATTTTTTATTGTTAAAAGCTATTTAGGGGCTTTTTCATTGAGGTATAACTGATAAAACATTGTATTAGTTTCAGGTGTGCAATGGAATGATTAGATATTTGTATGCAAGAAGCTTCTTGAGTTATGTATCTTGATACAAATTTCTCAAGAAAGATCTACTAGGTGATCTTACTTGATGTGTTTGAAGGTATTTTGAAGATATTTACTAAATATATTGTAAACAGTAGGGCAGCAATTTAAACATTGTTTTGAAAGAAGTAGTGGACATAAAAAACCAAAAACACTCAAACCAAAAACAGAATATGAGGGGGAGGAATGAAGGATACAAACAGAAAATAAGACCGTAGGTTTTAAGTGAACCACATCAAAAAGAGGCTCGACCTGGGCTGATGGGCACACAACACAATACACAGATGATGAGTTGTAGAATCGTACATCTGCAGCCTGTATAATTTTATTAACCAGTGTCACCCCAATAAATTCAGTAAAAATTAAAAATAAAATAAACCACATCCATAATTAGTAACACATTATATATATAATTACATTAAATTTAAATGACCTAAACACCACAATTAGAAGTCAGAATCAGACGGGATAAAAACGAAAAGACCCAACTATTTTCTGTCTATAAGAAACCCACCTTAAATATATTACATAAATATGTTAAAAGTAAAAGAATGGGGAAAATATACCCAACGATTACTAACTTGAAGAAAGCTGGGGTGGCTATATTACTGTCAGGCAAAGTAGACTTCAGAACAAGAAATCTTGTTGTGGATAAAGAGAACAGTTCATAGTGGTAAAGGGATCAATTCACAAGGAAAGCATAACAACTCCTAATAAGCACACACCTAACAGCTCGAGAATGCATGCACGAAGGCTGGTAGAGCCCTGGCCGGGCGGTCAGTTGGAGCGTCCTCCGAACACCAAATAATCTGTTGGCACATAGCTAGCTTTATATGGTTGCCTTGTACATCTAAATATCATCTTTATTAATCTAATCCTGGAGGCATTTTAGAGAGCTTCTGGATGGCTACTTGGAAATAGTTCTGGAATGATTTACCTTCAGCCAGTTTCCCCTAACCTTTGGTTATCTCTTTTTGTTTCTTTTTTTTTTTTTTTTTTTTTTTTAGAGAGAAGAAAGGAGGGGGAGAGAGAGAGATAGAAACATCAATGATGAGAGAGTCATTGATCAGCTGCCTAGCCCGCAACCCGGGCATGTGCCCTGACCGGGAATCGAACCTCTATCGCCTGGATCCAACTGCTGAGCCATGCCCGGCTGGGCTCTTTTTGTTTCTTAACCCTTTTTTTTAACTTTTAAAAATTAAGTAATTTTGCCTTAGGTAAGTTACTTTTGTGTTTCTTGTAAGAATTAAGTTATCATTTTATGTTTGGCAGGATTGTTTTGTATCTTTTTGGTTTTTATACATTTTAGTTACTTGTAAACACCTTAAGGGATTCTTTGGCAGTTTAAAGACTTTTCTTCAATTTTGATTTTATTCTTTTTAAATTTTTTATTTAATTTAATTTTTAGGTCAAATAGATGCAAAAACATTAAAAAAGAGATGAGTTATAGGTGGAGTATTCATTAGGTAGATGTTATGCAAGTAGATTTTGTAGAAACTGACTAGTCCAGCAACCTGTGGAGTCTCTTGGGGGCTTCCCGTCTCTCTGATACACCGAATGCACTGCTAATGAGAATTCTGGAGCCTTCTATGTCTGTAGCGAGTGTAGAGGCCTACGTGTGCAGTCTTTCTAACTACAAGGCCCAAACGTCCCTTATATCTCACTGATAAACAACGAGTCAGTCGACAAGATGCTACCTTTCAGGTGCTGTTTTCAAGGTTTCTTCTATTATTCTTTCATTACTCAGAAGATAGTCTTGGGTGTTTCCTCCTGAATAGGAGGAAAGCATTGTTGGCTCGGTTTTCCAGTCCTGAGAGCCTTCGTGCCACCTGTCAGCAGTGTTGAGCACAGGTGTGCCCTCAAGAGCATCAGCTCGTCAGGTGGCAGCGCTACTCTGCAGCCCTGTTTCCTCAGGAGTCAGCAGTGGTCCGTGTTGACTCTGATGTTAATGTCACAGCACAGCTATTGCTCTTGCAGGCGATCAGTGGGAGCCACACAGATGCGGACACGTTGCTCCTTGAGATGTGTTTTACTTATTAGTAGCCTCTGTGTAGTGCCCAAGGTACTCGCATTCTTTAGAATTCTGGAAAAAGTGAATATAAGTCAAAGTAGAATCAACAGTGAGTAAATGTTTTAGGATGAATAGCAGCCTAGTAACTCTTCCATAATATTGTGTGGACCCCACAACCTCAAGATAAAATCTAAGCTCTTCAGTGTTCTTTAGAGACTGCTGGTAACCAGGCCCCTGCCTACTTCCTCAGCCTTCTTTCCGGCTCTCAGACTCAGCCTGTGACCTAGTTATAATAAATTTACCTTTGCTTCCTCTCCACTCCCCTCCTCCTCAACCTTGATAATCTAAGAGTGAGTGGCATGTCCTTTTGGAGATCTTGGCTGTTTTAGTGCCCATGCGACCTCCCACAGAAGCCAGAACTTACGGCCCTTACTGCACTCAACTATTATTACCTATTGAATTATCTATAAGCTCCTTAAGGACAGGGTCTTATCTTTCTTGTTTACCTTATATCTCTGGCATAGTGGCTGGGATGTAAATATTTAAGAAAACTTTCTAAAATTGGAATGATGAGGGGCCCTCAGTGCCCATAGTGGCCTTACCAATTGTTCTGGTTTGCTTTTCCCAATTGTGACTATTTTTAACTCATTTTATGATAAAAAATACTGAGATTGACTTTTATCGCATTCCTCTGCCTTCAGTAGTAGCTTAGTTTTGCTGGATTCAGTTTGTTAGTCTGCAAAATGGAGATAATAGTTGGTGCGGGGTAGCTGAGAGAATCAAAGAAGCCCTAGAAGGCAAGGAGTGGCTTCAACTTCGGGACTTTGGGTTCTTGCTCTTATGCAAATAGAAGGTGGAGGCGGGCTCCTAGTAGTAGCTGGAGGTCACTGTTGCTCTAGGGTTTAGGCCTGAATTGTGCTAAATGGCGATTTTCCCTGACACTTTCTTCTCATTTGCCCTCTAATAGTGCCTCAGTCGTGAACAAGGTATTCGGTGGATCAAAAAAGAAAGACTCCCGGCATTTCTGGAAAGCGATTGCTATTTTGAATACAGGTACTTTAGTCTCATCAGTATACACGTTTTTTTAAATGCCTATTTTTTACCCCCAATTATTTTTCTGTACTTTATTAATAAAATTCTTTTCAATCCATTGGAGTGTGGATCCCACTTGCTATAGTATAAGAGTGACAGAGTGTTGGTGAAAATCACTTAACTTTCCAAAGAGATTTCACAGAAACAATACCTAACAAATGTATTTCAGTTGTGCTTCTTTAATCATTATATTTCTAAAAGTATCTACTTATCATGCGATAATGGCATTTACGTATAGGGTATTAAAACATGAAAATAAGTGTGTCATGAAAAAGGCAGAATGTCATAGTGCAGAGCCAAGTCTTTTTCTTACATGCCCTGACCTTTAAAGTTCCAAAACATTCTGAAGTTTTACTAAAATTCACCTTTGCTTACAACAATCACTTTATGAATAAAAATAAAATAAGTTAAAACAGAATAATTAATTCGTTAGCAGTTCTATGAATAAGCCATTAGTTTTAGCAGATCCTAAGAGAATCATCCTGCAGAGTTAGGAAAGGAGATTGGCTTGAATACGAAAAATAAAATTTTAGTGTTTCCCCCCCCCGAATTCCACCATATTTGAAATTTGTTCCAATTTTCTATGCCTTCTAAAATGCAGGCTAGCCAAGTTGATTTCACAGGTGAGATGGAGTGGGTCAGGCATGAACATCACACTAGATACAGACTCTTCTCCCTGGGTCCTGAGAAAACCACCCACCCCACCGCCGCCTCCCACTGAAGACGACAATGTCATCATCATGAAAAAGTTCTACATTTCTCTTGGCGAGGTAAACGTATGACTGTCTCTGTGACTTGGCACTTCAATAAAACTTCTCATTTTAGAAACATGGATTTCATTTGTACCACTTGAATGGGGAAAACTTTTTCCAATACTTCAAAAAGCAGATTTAGCAAAAATTCTTGTGGATTTCTACTGACTCATTTGCTCTGTACTCTTTCACCTAAAGTGTAAATAGAATTTTCCTCATGTATGTGAAGGAACAAATGCAAGACCAAAGAACATGCTCAGTGTCATCTGGGAAGCATGAGCAACTGAATTATAGCCCTGGTTTATTCCAAATTTTTATTATTTGGATTCTATAACTGTTACCGGGACCCCAATACTTGGGCCTGCTCACACTGGGCCATTTAAGAGGAGTGCCTGGGACTGCAGCAGCCTCCGTCTCACTCAGCCACAATCTCTGCTGGTTTTCACAGCCAGAAGTTATGGGGACATCACTGCCTGGCACTGGAACCCTGGGCTGGGGAGGCTAGGGTGGGGCTGGGACCCCTCCTCAGGGGGACCTCCACAGCCAAGATATCGCTCCCCATTTTTAACCTGCACATGTGGATATGGCCCAGCCCTTTAGGAGTCTCCACCCCACCCCCTGCCACATTTCATAACTTTTGTACCGGGTCTCCTCTCTTTTATCAAGGTGATTTCTCAGTAGTAAAATGCTCAGATGTCCATTACTGCTTACCTGTTATGGGATACGTTTGTTCTCCTTGACCGAGGACGTGTTGGGCTGTGTGAGACCTAACGTAGAATCAAATGTCCTTTTGGAGACTCGTGGTATAGTGGAAATTGTTGTTTGATTTCTCGCCTATAGTTATCAGATCTTCTCTCTTGGAACACACTTTGAATACACAGCTCTGTACAAAATCAGGAATGTCAAATATGCAGCCCATGTGTTGATACGCTCCTAGTTTCTATTCATGGCAGACATTGCTAATCAATCATGGCAACTTTCCTACTGAGCCATAGGACTTGGCTCCAAATTCTTTTCAGCACCGCACTTTAGGCAGGCACCTCTAGCTGATCAAAGACGTCACAGAAGAGGAAAATGATTTGCCATCTTCGTTGGAATGGATGGACTCATCCTGTCTTACTTGAACATTGGTTTTCATGTGTAGCTTCTATTTGATTTTATAGTTTGGCATTTCTATAAGTTACATTTGTTAAAAATGTTTGAAACTGCCAGTTCCATTATTTCACCGAGTGATGCCTAGGGATGTACCAAAGGCACATTTTTCTTGTCTTATATTTATTTTGAAGGGTTTATTTTTTTTCTCTTATATATTATAGAAATGTCAGGAATATCATAAAATATGTCCTGATGGTAGAGGTCAGTAAACATGTAGAGGGAAGAGTCCATCTAGGGGAAGTAGTTCTCATTCTTTACATATAAATTTAATCAAATATGAGAGTAAAATCCAAGCTTCTTCTTTTTTTTTTTTTTTTTTTCTATTTTCTGTGATAAAAAAACTCATTTCTGTCCACTTAATACTTAAACTATCTTTTAAATAGCTTTTGAAGTTTAAGGATTCAAAGTTCTTTTGGTCCTTAAACCATTTAAACCTTGACTCTAGATAGGGGTTAATCTTTATGATAATGGGTAACATTTCTGTGAGTCTTAAGTTATTCCATCTAAACATGAACTATTGACCCATCTCTTAAAGTAGAAAGTGGAACAGTTAACTGCTTGTATGTCTGACTCTTTCTCCCCTACCTTCTACTTTCTTCTGTTTTTTGTGTGCAGTTGACATTACAAGCACTCTTGTATGTTGGTCTCTGTCAATTCCTTGAAAATTCCCTAATTATTTTGCTCTTTTCTCAGTGCTTAGGATACTGCTAGGGATAGAGAAGTCACTCGATAAATATGCATTGAAAGAACATATAATAACATATAATAACAAATGACTTGGTCTTAAAGGAAGGCACAGAGGGAAGAAAAGGAAAGCAGAGTCTTTGAAAGTGTAGGGGTGCAAACAATGAGTATTCTTCCACTTTTCTAAGCTCTCCTGGCCTGGCTAGTAATACAATTAACAGAGACTGAAAACAAGAGAATGTCCATAATTTATTACACTATAGTGTGGGTGCCATAAGAATAGAAACCTGGGAATGTGCAGGGCCAGCTGAGGTTTATTCAAGGAGAAGGGGTCAGTGGTCCAGGATTCCCAAGGGAAAGTAGGCAATTCACAGGTAGAAGGAGCAAACAGGCAACCAACTGGGCCCCCGGAAATGATGGGACATAGAAGGAAGTTCAACAGATGGACTTGGCTGGATTTCTTCCCGTCTGCCACAGTTAGCTCACATCACTATGCTAAGGTCTGGTCCCTTCCATTAAGCAGGTTTTTCTACCCAAATTCTGTTAGGCAGATAAGGGGGTGGGTTAAAGGTTCTTTCCGAGTCTTTCTGCCTCTTAATAACCAGCTTAAAATTAATATCCCAAAAGGCATATTTTAGGGTGGCAAAACAGCCACAGAAAACCTTGCCTCTTAGAGATCAGTGGCCACACAGATGGCACCTCTCATCTCTCGCTCCTGCGTTTGGTCTCATTGCGTGGCCTCTCTTGCACTGAGGATTGTGCATTATGATCAGGGAACAGCACATGTTCCATTTGGGTCCTGCCTCCTCGGCGAGTGTCCTTAGGCTGAGGGCCGACCGGCTGACTCAGGTGGAGCAAGGAGAAATGAGGTAATGCTGGAAACTGCCTTCTCTGCTTATGTGAACAAACTTGGGTTCCCTTAGAAAAACAGGTGAGGACATTACTGAGAAACTCGGGCTGAGGAATTTTGCTCAGAAGGCTGAGATAAGGGGCTTCTTAGGACTGGGATTCTAGAAGCTGAGAGTCATCTTGGGATTTGGGTCAGCTGGCTGAAGGGTACACAGAGCAACAGCAAGACTGAAGGCTACATCCAGGGGCAGGTGGAGTCAGGAATCAGTCTTCAGGAAGCATCCATTCCAAGCAAAGCTGTGAAACGGAATCTAAGGCGAAGTGGCAGTTGACCTTAGAGGTGTTTCCTGTGCCACTGAGAGCAAGTCTTTGTCATGGCGGGAGGAGTGGTTAAAAGCACTGAGCCAGGGCAGACAGAATTAGGGGCATGAAATAATCAGGATGGTTGTGAACAGGAGCTGCTGGCAAAAGATGCAGTGAGGACTGATGAGCCATGGTGACTGCCAAGTGATGGTTGGATGGCATGACTGTGAGGCTGTGTGCCTTTGGTGGAAGAGCAGGAGGATTTGATGGGCATTGGGCTCATTTTTTTCCCCTTTGAGCTTCTAATGTGAAAATTGCCTGAACTGAAACGTCCTTCCCATCATTCTCTTAGCTAATGAATTTTCCTGTGTACAACCGTTTCTTCATGGCATCATTCCCCTTACATACTGTACAGTGCATATTGAAAAATATCATAAGGGCTTGCCGAGGTTTGTGATGGAAGAATAGTGCTAATCTGACGTTCATTGAATGTGCTGCTTTCTTCCCAGGCCTCCTTGTCGCAAACGAAAGACTGGTTTACATTAGCGAAACAGAGCCAGCAAACGGTGGCCACCTTTTCATTACCGTCTCCTGCGCTCCACAGCCAGATCACACCCTCTGGTTCTGGTAAGCAGAGAAGGGCCAGGATGATGCAAAACCCCTCTTTATGTCTTCGGTTCTAATGTTGTAGTACGACACTTAGTGGTTCGGAAGAAAAAATTGTCTCCCCCTCTCCCCCCAACTCCACTTTCTACTGTTTTTTCAAGAGGCAACTAGGAACAGTGAATGGAGGCTGAATTTATAACTCAACTCTCATACTTATTGGCTGTGTGACTTTTTAAATCTGTTATTGATTTCAGGGAGAGGGAGAGAGAGAGAGAAACATCTGATGAGAGAGTCATTGATTGACTGCCTCCTGCACACCCCCTGCTGGGGATTGAGCCCACAACCCGGGCACGTGACTGGGAATCAAACCAAGACCTCCTGGTTCATAGATCGATGCTCAACCACTGAGCCACGCTGGCCAGGCTGTGACTTTTATAAGTTATTCCGTTTCTGGGAGCCTTTCTTTTCTCATCTGTAAATTTAGAACAATGATACAAGCTAAATGCCTGGCCTAGTGCTTGGTACCTAATAGGCAAGTCAATAAATGCTTGTCTTTATCTATCACAATTTACAAATTCTCATTATTAAGCCTTTGAAATAAAGTGCGTGCAACCTTTATCTCCTCTTGAAAGTAAATAGTAGTTCATGGAACCTGAGTTTTTCTTCTGTTTTTAAGTTTGACTGTTTTTTTACCTTGAAAAGCAGATAAATTTTTACTCTCAGGAACTCTGTGGATGATAAAAACTTTTTGTAGAAATAGAAGGAATCTTCCAGAAATAGGAGTCATTAACATATTATGGTATTGCTGAAGAAAAAAAATCTAGCAATGTGATTCAGGGGAGGAACTCAGCAATTTACTAACAGTCCTTAATTCCTTAAAAAATATAAGCAACCTCTAGGGACAATAAATCTGGATTCTCTAGACTTGAACCTAAATATAGATGAAGAGGAAGATAACCTCCCTGATAGGAAATAGCTGAATTTATGGGCTTCTTGCAGTGTCCCCAAGATAGTAAAGTAGAAAACTGGAGGGTAGAATAGTGAGGATAGTGAACAGGAGGAGAAGGGGTGGCAGCAGGGGTGAGCGGAGTGCCAGTCTGCTCTCTGCCCCCGCTTCAGTGGGGTTGAGTTAATACCCAGTATCTTTTCATAGTTTCATGGAAGTCTGATCTCTCAACATTGAGGAAATTTGCTATATTTATTTTCAAAAAAATCTCCAGTTCAGTGAAACATTTTCAGTTCATTGAGGCCTGAAATCTGTCTCTGAGAAAATGGTTACTGGGGATGGGATATAGATGACAGCAGAATCTCCCTGACTCACGGGGTGCATTAGCCCCGGGGAGGCGCCTAGTCTGCACCTTTCAGGGATTAATGGAAGGAAGAGAAGAGAGGAGCTTAATACTGCATCTTTAGAAAAAGTGTAAAGACAGTCCATTTGTATTTGTTAGCTTTTATGAATACCTCATGTCATTTTGTAGTTTTAATGATAGGTTATAAGTATGATAGTAATGAGATCTTTCTGATAAAATAGTAAACTTTTAAAAATTGCCACTATGACTCCAGTTCTGATGTGTTCATCTATGATCCTGTCATCTATGGTAACTAATTTTACTTTATCATACAACATGAAATAATACAGCACACACAGGCATACCTCAGATATCATAGGTTGGGTTCCAGACAACCTTCAAAACAAGTATCACAATAAAATGAGTCACATGATTTTTTGGGTTCCTCAGTGCCTATAAAAGTTATGCTTACACTATACTGTAGTCTATTAAGTGTGCAAAAACATTATGTTTAAAAAATGTATATACTGTACCTTAATTTAAAAATGCTTTATTGCTAAAAAAGGCTAACCATCATCAGAGCCTTCAGTGAGTCGTAATCTTTTTGCTGGTGGAGGGTCTTGCCCTAGTAATGCCAAAGATCACTGATCACAGGTAACCATAACAAGTACAATAATAATGGGAAAGTTTGAAACAGTGCAAGAATCCCAAATGTGACACAGAGACACCAAGCGGGCAAAGGCTGCTGGAAAAATGGTGCCAATAGACTTGCTTCACTTAGAGTTGCCACAAACCTTCCATTTGTAAAAAACACAGTATCTGTGAAGTGCAATAAGGCAAAGCACAATAAAACGAGGCATGCCCATAGTTGTCTCATGTGCATATTCAAGTTCTCTAACAGAATTGGCCTTCATATATTGACATTCTATATCAGCATAAAATATGACATTTTTAAAGCACATGTCCTTTCAAAGGTCCTCTGTATGATTGCTGTCACATACTTGGTTCATCTGCCCCATTCCCTTCCATGTTCGAGGAAGACACAGCTAATCCCTGTTGGCAGTTTTTTCTCCACTGGTCTCAATGTGGCTTTAGACTGCTCTTTAAGACACTGGTCCATGCAATCACCACCTGAGATAATCCACTCGTTTGCCATCCTGGCTCTATAACATCTAATTAATAATAAAAATATCTTCTGCATTCATACCCGATCTAATAGCCTTTTATAATTTAATACAGAGAGCTTTATCTTTGATGATGGAGTTCACCCCAGGACGAAAAAGGACCCACCTAAAACCACGGGATTAATTTCTGAATTTGATGAAGAAGAGGAGGAAGGGTCTGTATCTGTCCAAGACACACCTTCTCATGCTCTTCTGAGAATATACCTTGAAAAGCAACCGGATGTTGGTGAAAGCCGGATATTGCATTTCTCAACATGTGAAGAATTTTTGAGATCTTATATAACCTTTGTTTTGGCAGTAGTAATTCATCAGATCATTGGAGTGCCATTTAGAGAAGGCCCAGATTATATAAATTTCAACAATGTTGCAGAAGTGGTAGTTGATGAGTCTCCTGAGCCTATTCCTGGCAAGAACGTGGAGTCAAGTGAAACAGTTCAACCCACAAAGGAAATGTTGGAAGAGACAAGTTCAAAGAGTGAGAGCATCCAGTCGGAAAGCAGGGCTGATTGGTGTATTTCTCACAAAGCTTATGACATTGGCAATAGAATGGAGTTCGAAAGATTTAAGAAATTTATAAAAGGAACATTAGGGGAGAGATATTGGTGGCTATGGATGGATATCGAGAGGTTAAAAGTTCTTAAGGATGCTGAAAGACATCAAAGGTATTGCTATTTTTTATTTTGCAGTAGTTTTAAAAACAAATTGTGGAAAATTAATTTGGGTGATTTAAGCACAGGCAGAAAACCAGAAATAAATATTTAAAAAAGTAATTTATACTTTTAGAGGAATTAATAAAATTAATTTTATTATAATAATATTGATTTTACAAAAAAATAAAAAAAAATAAAAAAAAATATTGATTTCACTAGCTCCATGATTTCAAAGCTTTAGATACAGCTATTATTTGAGTTTGCATAAGTCTCTTCCCATAGATTCTAAGTCTGCTTTCAAATTAATCATTCTATTTTATCTTATAGCATATCAGCAATATATTTTTATGGAAGAAATTATCAGTCATATACCACACGGGCATAAGATACTTTGCATAAATGATACCTTGTGACAGTGTAAGGGTGTGCTGTTCCTAGCAGTTGGCTTGGTTAACAAATTCTATGATCGTTCATTGGATTCCACTTAGAAATTTATATCTGAATGAGATGTCTGCCAGGTACCATGCTGGATACCCTCTAGTGAGCCCCCCGGAGTTCTGATGGGGAGCAGGTCTTTGCTTGGCTGCTCTGGATGTTTTAGGCTACCCTGAGTCTTAAGAACCCTAAGGGGACCCTGCCTTATGAGAGTCCTTACTCTGCGTGTGTCTTCCTGGTCTGCTCTGAAGGAGATGGACTACAGCAGATTGCAGTTCCCAGTGAGGGTTGGACTGGCAGTGTACTCGTGACGGGTTCATTCCAGTTATCCAGTGGGGACCGCAGAGCTCACTGTTGTACGTAGTTGTAAGAGCAGGAGTTACCAAGTGCTTGCTTGCGGAGCATGCCCTGACGGATGCTGGGTGCAAGGCCACTACCACTTTTCAAGACCTGTTGGGGAAGTTATGTGCAAGCAGCCTACACAGGTTCTTCAGGATCGAGATTGGATTAGCTCCTACTGTTCATGTAACAAATTGCCACGACTGTATTGGCTTGAAGCGACACAAATTTACTCTTACAGTGAGGAGGTTAGCAGTCTGAAATGGACATGCAGGGTCTCCCTTCCGAAGGCCCCAGGGGGGAACTCATTTCCTCGCCTTTCCCAGCTTCTGAAGACCACCTGCTCTCCCGGGTTCTTGGCCCCTTTCCTCTGTCTTCAAAGCCGTCTGCATACAATCTTCTCTCTTCTCTGACCTTGGCTTCTGTCCTCATCTTTTTACTCTATGGCTCTGGCCCTCCTGCCTTCTCTTAGAAGACCTCTCAGTTACATCAGGGCTACCTAGCTAATACAGGATAATCTCAAAATCCTAATCACACCTGCAGAGTCTCTTCTAAGGTGCAGTATTGTCCACAGGTTCTGGGGATTACAACATGGGCATCTTCACAGGGCCAGCTGTTCAACCTATCGAAAATACACTTCCCACTCCCCTAGCTGGGAGAAGTTTTTAGTCTCCACATTGGTAAACTTCTAGCTTAGTGGTGGCTTCAAGATAGTTCATTACTTTTCTGAAACGTTTTAGAAGTGAAAATACTTGGCTGGTTGAATGTTGCATCAGTGTGTATGTGTTTTATTGCAGACACCTTGAGAAGATGAAGAAATGCTACCTAGTGAGCAGTGGAGATTGCTACCTTTCTGCAGAAATCTTAACAAAATTGAAGCTGCTAGACGGGTCTCAGTGGAATAAAGAACACTTAAGAAATATTCAGACTGAGGTTGTAAAACCCTTACTTCTGTATTGGTAAGAAAAATAGTGGGACTCACAGTTACTTGCTTTCACTTTTCTTAGGCTAGTTAACAAGTTATACTTTTAAAAATATATAAATTATGGAAATTTAAAATGATAATAATAAGGCTGGACAGTACTTCAGCTCTGTTTTAACTTTGTGAGCACATCCTTCTACAACTGACATTTTATGGTTGGCCTGTCATCAAATTGGGGGGTGTGCGTGTGTGTGCGTGTGTGTGTACATGTAGCTAGAGTTACAGATTTCTCATTTCAATAAACATTTTTTAAACTTAACGATAAGCCAAGTGTTGTGCCAAGGATACAAGGGTAAAACGTGGTCAAGTCCAGTGGCTGTAGTCTAGTTGGGAGGAACATATGTGTGAAATAAATATAATAAAAAAAATGTGGTGAACACACAAGATACAGAGAAGAGGTGGTATTTCAACAGGAACTCGAGGGACTCTAAACAAGGAGAGAGTGGGCCTAGAAAAGGTGTGCCATCTGAGGGTCAACGAGCTTTCCGCTGTGGCTGTGTGGACCTGATTATGTCACTGAGCTTAAATTCTATAGCTTTAACCCCAGAGCTTTCAGTATAAAGTTCAGATGCCTTAAGTTAGCAAGTAAGTTCATTGCAGTTTGCCCCTTGCCCACTTTTCTGTCATCTCCCATCCCGATATTCCATATTACTTATATGCTTTGTATTGCTCCGTAGGTAGAATGTTTTCCTCTTTATTTCTTTAAAAAACATATTTAAGATACAGAAAGGTATAAATTATACTATAGTGCGCATTTGAGTACACACCACCCAACTTAATAAAAATTAATAATTCAGTAGAAACTTTCCTTTTCTTTTTTTAAAAAAAGTGTTTTTATTGATTTTAGAGAGAGAGGAAGGGAGAGGGATAGAGAGAGAAACATCAATGAGGGGGAAATATCGATCTGCTGCCTCCAGCACGCTCCCTACTGGGCATCAGGCCTGCAACCTGGGCATGTGTCTGACTGGGAATTGAACCAGGGACCTCTTGGTTCATGGGTGAGCGTTCAACCACTGAGCCACACTGGCCTCACCGGGCTGTTTATATATTTTAGAGTGTTAATTTCATCCACCAGTTTTTATTTGGTACTATAAGTAAATACTAAACTGTCTTAAAATGATCACAGGTGCATTTTAGGTTCATTTTATTAGAAACTGTAAGTTCATTTTAAAATTTTCTTCATCAAATAGGTATATAGGTTTTTCTTATCATGTAGATGCTAATTTGAATATAATTTAAAAATTATTTCTCTTCTTTGTATGAGTGTGCATTGCCTCTTTATATGAATGAATGTGATTTCAGGCAGTTGATGTATCATAGAGAAATGTTTTTTTTAAAGCTGGGCAGCAGAAAAAGAAGTAGAAATCATTAGGAAAGGGAACAGCAGGACTGATCATCGTGAGCATAAATATTGTGCACTTTGCAAGCTCTTGGTTTTTGAGACCTATTCCTATTGTGTAGTTTAATCTACATTTCTTTTCCTCTCAACCAGGGCTCCGAGATTCTGCGTCACTCATTCATTCTCAACAAAGCACGCCAGTGCTGAACTGAAATTGTGGCACCTCCGCCAAGAGAAGCCAAGGAAGGATGTTGACCCCTTTCCACAAATGGCCACCCTTTTGCCATTAAGACCTAAATCTTGCATTCCACAGATATCTGATATGCAGGTAGGGTGTGCATGGATGCATTGATCTCTTTATTAAGTTTATAGTAAAATGTCCACACCTGGATTTTATACACTAATACTTAAGTTTCATCATAAGCTTTTCTCTTTCTTTTCTTGGTTGTTGTTAATGTACATGCTGTAACAATTAGGAAATAAGAAAGTCTATAAATTGTTCACCCAGCAGCCAAAGTGGTCCTTTAAAACTACGGGATCATGTCACCTGCGCAAAATTCTTTAGTAGCCTCCTGTCTCACTGAGAATAAAAAGTCAAGGTCCTTACACAGCTGTACATGCCCCTGCTACCTCCTGACCTCATTTCCGACCACACTTCTCTAACTCATTCCACTCCAACCTTAATGGCCTCTTTGCTTTTCTCTGGACACAAGCAAAGACCCAGGGGCACTAAAACATATTCAGTTATAGAATAATGAAATGTTTTTGCAAAGTTCTTCCTCCAGGAAAGAGTCCTTTTTCACAATGATGTAAGGAAATATAAGCCTTTGGCCTTTCCTTTCTCAGAGTCTGAATAGCTATAGGGTGGTGAGGGGTGGAGGGATTGAGCAAAAAAGAGAAAGAACTCATTGACATGAACAATAGTGTGGTGATTGCAGAGGGGAGGGGAATGAGGGGAGGTGGAAGCAGGTTTAGGGGGGATAAATAGTGATGGAAGAAATAAAATAAACTTTGCAAAAAAATAGCTATAGGGGTTTCAGCTTGCTGGTTTCATAAAAGTGGGAGTTTGGAAAGAAGAACATTTTTATTATAAGCATAGTAGGTGGTAGAGTGAGGAAAGAAATCCTCTAGTGATCAGAACACATTCTAAGTATATATGCAGAGCTATGCTTTATTTATTCCCCCCCCCCCCCAATCTGCTCACTTTTCACCTTGTTCATTATTTTACTACTTTTTAGAAAGAAGAAACCAGTTTAGTTCAACCTCCTAAATCTCCCAGGAAACCACCTTCAGCAACTCAAAAACCCTGGAAGAGCGAGACTTGGTATTCAGTTTCTTCCAAGGACAGCACGACTGAGAAAGGGTAGGTGCAGTTGTCTAGGTGCCTAGTGCTTTTCCTGCAATGGTAGAATTTTTTTTTAAGAATTGAAAAATTAAATAGAAATT